>NC_072801.1:73741765-74346140 GCF_028583425.1 Eublepharis macularius
TACAACAGCCGTTCTACACTAGCAGATATGGCAAACACCTTTAATGAGATCACAAATCTATACATTGCCCTCTTTTCAAATATATTACATAAAAGATGTAGGGCATTAAATTAATAGTAGCATAATGCAATTATATAGATTTGATATTTTCCAGATGCATGAAGTGCCAGAGAAACATTAATGTCCTTATTGCAGTAAGGGCCAAACTACAAGTGATGAATGACCCTTGAACGGCAAGTGAACAGACTCACGTGTATTCCTCCCTGTTCACTTGCGCTCCACTTGCACTCCACTTCTCTTGTTCTCCACCTGCGCTCCACTTGATCACCTAGGGCCAAGCTACAAGTGATGAATGACACTTGAACGGCAAGTGGATCGAGTGGAGCGCAAGCGAACAGGGAAGAATACACTTGCCGTTCAAGTGTCATTCGTCACTTGTAGCTTGGCCCACAGTGATTGAGTGGAGGGCAAGTGAACAGGGAGGAATACACGTGAGACTGTTCACTTGCCGTTCAGGTGTTATTCGTCGTTTGTAGCTTGGCCCTAAGGCTGCTCGCGTAACCAAACCCAAAACACCCATTGTAGTAACTTCATGTTTCTTCTAGCATTTGACTTAAAATCAAAACTTGGTATGTTTTAATCATTTGAAATTTTGCAAATGGGTTTCTCAGGCAGCCTTTTTAAAAAAGAAATTCCAGGTAAAAAAAAATACAGGACTGAGGTCTTGGGTTGTACTCCTTTTCCTCTTTCAGGAAGAACATTTGATTCTAAGAAGTAATATATTCATTTATTTATATACTACAAGCATAATTGGGGGGGGGGGGGTCAAGAACAAAGTGAGCCATTAATCAACTAAACACAAGCCAGGACTTTTTCTGAAGAGATCCTTGCTGCATTAGACTGCTTGTATACTTTGTGTCATATTACAGTGGCACAAAAACAGACAAGAATCCACAGTGAGAAAATTTTATACTATACCTAGATTTTAAAATCCCCTTCCAAATTTAAATTAATGAGAAACTATACAGAATTCCTCTTTTGAAAGAGGAAAGAAAATAAGAGGAACAAATTGTCATAACCAAAAAAGAAATTTTGAAAAAAAGAAATTCTACCCTGCGTAACAACCCCAGTTGCCCACCTGGTGTCAGCCACACAATTTTCTGGTTGGTGGTAGCCACATGTTCCTCCTAACATCTGTTTTAAGCCTGTCTTGCTCTCTTTTAAAAGGAGCGGGTTGGATGTCATGCAAATGACATTCTGGTACAGTCTTATAAGGGAAGTTCTAGGTAGATGAGAAAGAATTCAAGGTCATTGAATAAATTCAGTTCACCTTCAGGTCCTGAAAACTGTTGCCAAACATCAAAGTCATGGAAATGTGGCTCTTGACAGGTTTCCTCTTGATTTTTCCTGCCTGTAAGAAAAGCTTCCAATTTCCTGTTACAATTACAGCAATATAGAATTCATGGTAGCATTTCCTCACTGTCATACTTTTTATGATTTTGTATTCTTTCTTCCTATATAGGTGTCTTTTCTCAGAGGCTTGTGGAGACCGGTGGTGGGGCAAAAAGGCCAAGAGAGAATTTAAGCCTGACCTGTACAGTGTCTGGCTTCTCTCTAACAAGCTATGGAGTGCACTGGGTTCGTCAGCCACCAGGAAAGGGACTGGAGTGGATTGGAGTTATCTGGGGTGGTGGAAGCACTAACTACAACAGTGATTTTAGGAGTCGACTAAGCATCACAAGAGACACCTCCAAATACCAAGTTTTCCTGCAGCAGAATAACCTGAATCCTGAAGACACCGGCATGTATTATTGTGCGAGAGACACACTGAGACAAACCTTTTCTGAAGCAGTACTAAAACTGTCATCCTGGAAAGCCAGGGATTACTGGGCCAAGCTACACATGACGAATGACACTTGAACAGCAAGTGTATTTCTCCCTGTTCACTTGCCCTCCACTCAATCCACTTGCCGTTCAAGTGTCATTCGTCATGTGTAGCTTGGCCCACTCATGCATGTCTTTGTGGGCAGAAGCTAGAAAGAGAGCTGTCTTTCTCCATCTTCCTCATTCATTTGTGCGTGGAGTCATATACCACTCAGGACCAAGCTACAAGTGACAAATGACACTTGAACGACAAGTGTATTTCTCCCTGTTCACTTGTGCTCCACTTGTGCTCCACTCGATCCACTTGCCGTTCACTTGTAGCTTGGCCCTCATTTTGTGGCATGATATCAGGGGCCCACCATACCCTTCAGTCATCTTTCATACACCAAAAGTGGATCCAGATTTGGCAATCATGTGTTATCACATCTGTCTTGGATCTTACGATTTTCAGATGACGTAACTTCATTCTCTTTGCTCAGGGCCAAGCTACACATGACAAATGACACTTGAATGGCAAGTGGATTGAGTGGAGGGCAAGTGAACAGGGAGAAATACACTTGCCATTCAAGTGTCATTCGTCATGTGTAGCTTGGCCCTCAGTTTGAGTTACTGCGACTGAGGGCCAAGCTACAGATGACGAAAGACACTTGCCTGGCAAGTAGATTGAGTGGACGGCAAGTGAACAGGGAGAAATACACTTGCCATTCAAGTGTCATTTGTCACTTGTAGCTTGGCCCTGAGCCACAAGTCTCTGACTGCAAATATAATGGCTGGTATCATTTTTTTCAAAAATAAAAGCTCAAATGATCAAAATACAGTGTTCTCAATAACAATTTCTCTGTCTACACAGAACATCTGCAGCCATATTGGTCAAGCAAGCCTATATGGCTCCATCGAAAGCAGAGTTAAGGTTTAAAAAGATAGACATTCACTCAGGTCCCTAGGAATTCATAATTTCAGTGGGTTAGATATAGGTATAACATGGAGCCCCGTGGCGCAGAGTGGTAAGCTGCAGTACTGCAGCCCAAGGTCTGCTCATGACCTGAGTTCAATCCTGGCGGAAGCCGGGTTCAGGTAGCTGGCTCTAGGTTGATTCAGTCTTCCATCCGTCCGAGGTCAGTAAAATGAGTACCCAGTTTCCTGGGAGTAAAGTGTATGACTGGGGAAGGCAATGGCAAACCACCCCATAACAAAAAGTCTGCCAAGAAAACGTTGTGATGCGATATCACCCCATGGGTCAGTAATAACTCAGTGCTTGCACAGGTGCTTGCACCTTCACCTTTACCGTAGGTATAGTGATTTCAATGAGCTTAGACTAGAGTAACCCTGTTTAGGATTTCATGGAAAAAGATATAGATTCTTTACTTTAGCCATTAGTGTATGCAGTTATACACCACTTGCTTTGTGGCACCAGTCTTTCAATAAAGACACTCCTATGAAGCAGAGAACTTGGAAATGTGACAGGAATAAAAAGATGCTGTTACTCCCTTTGCCCCCTACCCCCACCCATGGTAAATAAGGGACCAACCATACCCTTCCATTACCTTCCATACACCAACACTGGATCCAGATTTGGCAGTCATGTGACATTTTTGTTGCCTATGTTGTAGATTTTATGATTCTCAATGGGCAGAACTTCAGTCTATTTGGTTAGTGTGAGTCATTAAGAGTGGGGAGCAAATATAATGGCTGGCACTTTTAAATAAAAACATCTAAAGTCTCAGAATACATAAGTTCTTGAAAACAATTTATCTGCCTGCACAGAACAGTGGAAGCCATGAGTGTCAAACAAGCCTGTGGGACTCCGGTGGCTTCATCAGACATTACATAATGTAATGGAATGGATTGGAGTTTGCCACCCCAGTCGGAATGAAGAGATAGACATGGAGCTTGGATCTAAGGGCCACTTTTATTAATAACATTAACCTGGAACAACAACTAATAACTGCAGCAAGGGCAACTAGCGGTACAGGTCAAGCCATGTGGCCATAAACTGGACCTCCGCCTTGACCTACCTGGGCGAGCCCCAAAGCCCCAGGTGTGAGCCATCCAAGTGGATGGCCTGTACCCAGACAGCCAGCAAACTGGATCCCCCCTCAAGCTCCTAAACCTCAGCTGTACAGCAGTGAGGACGGACTTGTACACGGGGGTCCCCAAGGCAGTCTGCCCCCGCAGCATAGCAGCCGTCTCAAGCAGTACCATCCGCTCCTGGCAGACCCCTCTTCCCCATGAATGGAGAAGCACCTAGGGTGCTCACCGGCCCGCTCCCTTTTCCTCAACTCTTTCCTGCCAGGGGCACCACTAATCGACACCACTGAGCCAATTAACTCAACCCAGCAAGATGCAAGGTAGGCGGAAAAAACCCCACGCCCCAAAGCCAATCTGGGCGTAAAGGAAGAAAAAATTCCTACCTGGCTCTGAATACAGCAGCCGGCTAATCCTGCACCAAAACAGTGTGAGGAGGGTGGGCCGAGTGTTCAGCGAAGTTTGCCGCTGGGGAGAAATGGAGCCTCGTAACAGCTCCATCCTCCGCCCCCTCCAGACAAGACCTGGATACCTGGGCAATTAGGCTGTCTCCTCCTCCTTCCACAGCACCAAATTACAGCCCCCAGCTTGCACGGTTTGCACTGGCAGCTGAGTGGGCTGGTTTTCTGGAAGAGTGGAGGCACTTCTTATAACCACACTCCCCAAAGGTGACTAAACATCACCAGAGACATCTCTGAAAGCCAAATGTTCCTGCAGCTAAATAACCTGAAGTCTGAAGACTCTGGCCTGTATTATTGCGCAAGATACACAGCGAAACAAAGCCTTCCTGAGGCAGTCCCAGAATACCAGCCATCATTCATTCATGCATTTGTGTGTACTTCTATTTCCTTCTGTTGATTCCTTCAGTGGCATTACATTATGTTTCTTATTATTCATACTTTGCATCATTATCTTTATAAACCAATTCCTATAAAGTAGAGAGAGATGGAAGGAGGCAGTTGTCGATATGACCTTCTGGTTCCATTAATATCTGTCCCTCCCATCTGCTCACCATCTCCAATCTTCTGAATGTAGCTCTGACCAGATGCTTTTAACTTTACCCTCAATCAAGACAACATCTCCTGTGAAATTTCAGGAAATAATTTCCTGAAGGTGGCACTCGTGTTCCACAGTACTGGCAACGGGGCAAAATAGATTGCTCATACAAACCACAAGTAGGAGAGAAAGTAGAAAGGAAAGTCTACTTTTACTACAGAAAGCAGATGTCTTGGAAGCCTGTTCTTGATGGCAAAACTGCTTCAGTGCACGAAGAACCTCTTTAACTGATCCGATTTTTCTGACCTTCTTCAGAGCCTTCCCTGCTCCTTCGAGGGTTGATGTGATCCCATGATTATAAGGGGAATCTGATAAAAGGTCATGAGTATGAAGCCGCTATCAACTACACATAGGAACATCAACTCGAAGTGAGATAAGACCTCTGAGGGTTTAAGTGGAAGTCTTACCCAAACACATACTTAATTTTTTAAAAAGTCCATTAAACCTTCTGCATGCCCAACATGTTTTCCACCACTAAGCTATGTTTCTTTCATACATTACATGGCAGGAAGAAACTATCAAGTCCAGGGGAGCAGGAGCCTACATGGTCTCTCTGAAAAGACTTCCCGTAAGATACACACAATTGCAAATCAGGTTGGTTGGTTGGTTGGTTGGTTGGTTGGTTGGTTGGTTGGTTGGTTGGTTGGTTGGTTGGTTGGTTGGTTGGTTGGTTGGTTGGTTGGTTGGTTGGTTGGTTTGTATTCCGCCCTCCCCGCACCAGTAGGCTCAGGGTAGATTACACTTCATAACATACCAATAAAGTTTACAGTTAAGAAAAAATTAAAACCACCAAAATACAGTATAAATATTAAAGTTTGCAAATTTACAAGATTTCAAAAGCAGCACGGAGATCCAAAAATCTCTCACCCAATCGTCACTGAGTTTTTAAGCAAATAAACAGGTAAACAAATAAAAGCACAATCAAGAGGTGGATATTTTTGATATGGTGGGTCACGATCTTCTCCATATCGGCTAGTGGGTCCCGATGCAGCCCCGACCATACATCTGGTGGAATAGCTCCATCTTTGGTGTCCCTTTATTTATTCTTTTTAAAGGAAACCTATAATTATGGGTTGTCCTTTGTGGAACTTTATCAGTTCATTGGTTTCTTGGCATGGAGATAACCACTGATCAGTATTCCCAAAATCTTGTTTGTGTTTTTCAAGCTGCATTATGGATGGAGATGGTGGAGGGGTCACCTCGAATCATAGCTGACTTATGGCAACCTCTGGTGGGCTTTTCCTGGAAGGCAACTAACAGAGGTGGTTTGCCATTGCACTGCCTCTGCAGCTTTGGTCTTTGTTGGAGGTCTCCCATTCAATTACTAACCAAGGCTGACCCGGCTTTGCTTCTGAGATCTGATGAGATCAGGCTCACCTGGGCTACAGAACAGTATCAAGAAGGAAGTTGTCGGACTGTTCTTGTGCCATTCCATGCATTCAGTCCCCAACTTTCAATTCTTTCCATGTAACTTTTAACACACTACTTACAAGAGAGCAACATAAAGCTTCATCTCCATGAACTCTTGGGTTACCTTAGCTACAAAGACTTCTTCAATGCTACAACAGCACTTCTAGAGGTAGCAGCTTACCAGCAGATATGGCAGAGACTTATAAAGAGATCACAAATCTGTACACTGTCCTCTTTCCAAATGTATTACATGAAGGAATCAAGGCATTAAAATAGTAGGACCACATTGTAATTATATAGATTTTTTGTTTGCCAGACTCTTGAAGGTCCAGAGAAACATCAAATGTAATAAAGGGACTTCACACATCTGCTTTCATGAAATGTTAATGGTCAGATGTAGCGAAGAAGAAAGGTGAGATTTGCTGCTCTCTGTGACAGAAACACATTCCTCCTGACATCTCCGTTTTGAGACTGCCTTGGTCTCGTTTAATAGGAGGTCCATTGATGCCATGCAAATGACTTGGTGGTGCAGCCTTCTTTAAAAAAGAAATTTCATGTGAAAAATACCGAACTGATGACTTGGGTTATAGTCTCCTTCAGGACCTCCAAATTTGTGCCAGACATCAGAGCAATGGAATTGGGGCTCTGGATAAGTTTCCTCTTGCTCTTCCCAGCATGTAAGACAAACTTCCTTTATCCCATTAGATAGATGGAATCGTGGATTCTATGGTGATCTTTACTTTACATCTTTTTTTTTTTTACATTCTTTTGCTGCCCTGCAGATGTTTCTTTCCAGACCCTTGTTGAGACTGGTGGTGGAGTGAAAAGGCCTGGAGAGATTCTACGACTAACCTGTGCAGTGTCAGGATTTTCTCTAACAAGCTGGGACATGCACTGGGTTCGTCAGCCAGCAAGAAAGGGACTGGAGTGGATTGGCGCTTTCTGGAAGGGTGGAGGCACTGCCTATAACAGTGCTCTTCAAAGTCGACAAAGTATCACAAGAGAGATCTCCAAAAGTCAAATCTTCCTGCAGCTGAATAACCTGAAGCCTGAAGACTCTGGCATGTATTACTGTGCAAGAGGCACACTGAGACAACCCCTTCCAGAAGCAGCATGAAAACCAGGCATCACTGATGCTTGTATTTGTGTTCACTTCTTCTTCCTGTTGATTTCTTCAGTCACTGCCCCATGATGCCATTCATCTTTCAGCACCATTCACTTTCAAAAGACATTCCTATTTGCTTGCTTGCTTGCAGTCCACCTTTCTCACTGAGACTCAAGGCACAGTTAAGATGAGTACATTTAAGATCAAGAAAGTTTCCATAAACAATGCCATAGGGTAAATAAACACAAGTTTATGAAGATATAACATTAGTAAGAATCCAATATGGAGCTGAAGAAATGCTGAAACAGAACATAATTTAATTTAATTTATTAGATTTATATTCCACCCTTCCTACACCAGCAGGCTCAGGGTGGATTACAATTTGCACACAATTAAAAATACATTTGACCATTCATAAAATCTAAATTCTAGGGCTGGCAATTAGACAACATGAAGCACAGGTAGCTCATAGGAGCACCTATCTAAAACAACAGATAGTATGTAAGGCAATGTATAGAGAAAGGGTTTTAGCAAAGCATCTAAAACCCTTTCTCTATAATACAAAAGCCTTTTTGAATGATTAGATTTTGCATCATTAACGGAAAGCTAGGAAAGTGGGGGTCCTTCTGACCTCCTCAGGTAGGCCATTACAAGGAATCTACTTGGGCAAAAGTAAAAAAAGTCTTGTCTACTCCTTACAAACATCCAAGTGCAACAAAAGTCCCAAAGATTTTTAAAAAATGGAATCAGGCTTCGAAAATCTGACACCATCACACCAGCATATATAGTGGATTGAATTATTTCTGCTTGACAGAACTTCAGTCCACTTGTTCAATGGTGAGTCATGTTTGGGGCATTGTAGAAGGTAAAACACCCTAGAAATGGGCCCCACCTCTGGTCCTGGACTTCCAAAGGAGGGAAAGAGGACAATGTAGACCTCCTGACCTAGCTCTCTGCCCTCCTTAGCCCCACCCACATGAAGGAGGGAGGGAAGGAGAAGCAGCCTGCCTGCCCAGCTAGCCCAGTGCCTCCCTCCCTGCACTGTGCACTCAGGTGGTCTGGGTGCAGCCCTCTTGCTGCTGGCCTGGCTTGGCTCAAGTTGGAGAGAGGCCATTGACCCAGCAACAGACATCTCAGTGGCCATAATGGCCAGTCTGCCCCCCCCCCACCCAAGTGGTGACTTTTTCTTCCTTCCTTCTTCTTCTAAAGAAGTTCCCCCAAAAACACCAAGGGGAGAAAAGGGAGACAATAGGGAGAGAGACAGAGAGAGAGGGAAGGAGAATTATGATGTCTTCATGGTTTTTGTCTCAGATGGCTACAGCCTATTTTTCATCTTCATGAAAATGAAAAAAATACTTGTCCTGAAAAAATACTCATTAGTAATACATTGGATGTCTCCAGCATTCAGGTTTATGCTGTTTTATTGCCTTTCAGTTTCCCAGGAACATATTCTGAGTAATAGATGACCTATTTAGGCTCATTCCATACACACAGGCTTGGATTCTGCAATCCATGAACAGAAGGTGGTGATGGTGTCTGATCTTCTTGACTTTCTCTCCTCCTCAGCATCCATTTCTGGACCCCAGAAAGTATATTACTGGGGCTGCAGGACTTACACACAATAATAGCCTCATGGTTTGGAAGGCTGCAGTGGGGAAGACAGAAGGGGTAAAATCACTCTGTCCTCCCTCTTGCATGAACACACCATTCTGTGCTTGACAAGATGGTCAACTGAGTGATCCAGCCACAAACAGGTGGGACAGGTGAATGTTCTCCAGTGAATTGAATGGACATCAAAAGGCAGCCACAAATTGCACTTTTTTAGTTGCTTATCTCCAAGACATGAGCCGGCCCCATAGCACAAACAGGCAGTACTCAGGTGCAAGGCAAGAGTACACCGTGCTCCAAGCAAATGTCAGGAAAAACCTTCTGAGGTGACCTGATTGGAAATGCCTCTCACATGAGTGATGCTGTTTGATTAAAGGAAGTTCTTCTGGTGATCATGCTCAAATCGCAATTCTCATCATTTGTGCAAAAAAAAAAAGTATCTTTTTCCTTAGCCCCCCAAATAGTAGGAACTGAACAAACTTTGGTATCAGGATTCATAGAATCATAGAGTTGGCAGGGGCCATACAGATCATCTAGTCCAACCCCCCTGATAGGAAGAAGAGGATCCTTGAGGTTTTTTTATCGTCTTCTGGGTATGGAGAAAGGGTTTGCCGGGGACGTGGCGAAACGTAGTCTTGCATTGTCCAGGGGGTTAGACTAGATGACCCTGAAGGTCCCTTCCCACTCTATGATTTTAAGATGCCTTCGCCATATCAACTCACTCCAATGAATGTTTCTCCTTTTTTATTTCAAAGGCATTCAAATTTGAAATAGAATATGCAAAGTTCTCACTTTCTCTATAAAGAGACCCCTTTCTCCTCCATATACAAATCATTAGGTCCTGCTTTACTCATCTCAGTGGGTCCTCCTCAGATCTTCCATTTCACTATCCAAAATGCTATGGCTGTTCAGTACTATCATGCTTATAAATTGGCCCTCTTGTAAGTCTTTTCACTCAGCCTTTATTTTGCTCGCATTGATTGTTTTGTTGCCTTAGACACTACGGGTTTATTCATTAGAGATCTTTGCTGTTGGATAGAATGTTTTTTATCATATTTTGTAATGTGCCTTGAGCCTCAGCGAGAAAGGTGTAGTATAAAAATTGTTGTTATGAAGAAGAAGAAGAAGAAGATGACGATGAAGATTTATTACATTTCAATGGAACTCTAGTTAAGAAAAAAAATCTTTAGGAAACATTGAATTAAACAATATATTTTTAAATGATCCGATTAACTGTGTCTTTTCTCTTTGCAGGGACCAGTTCTCAGGTTATTCTCACTCAGTCAGGCCCAGAACTAAAAAAGCCTGGCAGTTCCACGCAGCTGGTCTGTTCTACACAAGGGTTTGATCTCAGTAGATATGGCATGCACTGGGCCAGGCAATCTCCCGGGAAAGGACTAGAATGGTTGGTTTATTATTATACATCATCTAGCAACAGCTACTCCCCAACCATCCAAGGCCGATTCTCTGCCTCCAAGGACAGCTCCAATTTCTACCTTCAAATGAACAGCCTCAAACAAGAAGACACGGCTGTGTATTACTGTGCAAGACACACAGTGGTAGATGAAGGATTTGAGTTCCAACAAAAACCTTAAGCTAACATAAGAGACAGCTGCAGGTGGCACTAAAGACCTTTGATTCAAAAGAATGTACTGCATTGGACACATATAATAGCTACATACCAGATCCCACCTTGGCTTCTCCTCTATATGTTGCACAAAAACCTTTTCCTTGCTGTCCAAACCTTCCACACTTCTTTCTCTGTCATTAGCTGTGTATATTCCCTATTTTTGATGTTTCATCCTGACACTTTGGAGGGTCCCTGACCAAGAAAAAAAAATCAATAGGCCCGCTGAACTAATTTGCATTAAAACAAGTCTTTAGGGATACTCAAAATCTCTTGCCTGGCCTCAGTATGTTACAAAAGATCAAAGACTAGATGAATGAGCCATTAATTCCAGGCAGCACCTCTTATTAAATGCATTTATTCATTATTTTTGTTTTTTTGTTTATCAGTGTTATTTATGGTCCACCTTTCTCACTGAGACTCAAGGCAAATGAAACAGTGCAAGTCAATACGATCAACAGCAGAAACATTCAATAAAGCAATACGGTATACAAAGGTACATCTGCAAAGGTTTGAAAACAAGCAGAGATCTGATACAAAGTTGAAACAATGCTGAAACAGAGCATAAGCAATTCTAAACCTGACATATTTAAAAAACACAGAAACTACTCAGTAGGATTATATTTACAGCAGCAGATAGTACACAGTACACTATCTGTCTATAGTCCCTATCCTTATTTTACCAATGCATCTCTTTGAAATAGGGTTGCTGGGTCCCCTTACCCTTCTGGTGGGAGGACTGGGGAACCGAACACTTACCTTTTGGAGCTCCTGGAGCAGTGACTTTCGAAGTTACTTTTTGGAGTTCCTAGAGCAGTGATTTTTGGAGTTACGTTTTGGAGTTCCTGGAGAAGTGACTTTTGGAGTTACATTTGGAGTTCCTGGAGAAGTGACTTTTGGAGTTACATTTGGAGTTCCTGGAGAAGTGACTTTTGGAGTTGCATTTTGGAGTTTCTGGAGAAGTGATTTTTGGAGTTACATTTTGGAGTTCCTGGAGAAGTGATTTTTGGAGTTACATTTTGGAGTTCCTGGAGAAGTGACTTTTGGAGTTACATTTGGAGTTCCTGGAGAAGTGACTTTTGGAGTTGCATTTTGGAGTTTCTGGAGAAGTGAGTTAATTTTTGGAATTCCTACCCCAAATCAGCCCAGCGCGGAGCACAGGAACATTCCTGCAGCCTGCACAATTAAGTTATTCCTGGAAGTAACATAATTGTGCAATGCCATGCGTGTGCCTGGGGAGGCAGGTTCCTCCGCCTTTCCGCCCTGCTAGTCAAGGGAGTGGTGGCAAAAGGCAGAGAGTGGGAGAGGGGATCCCACAAACCCACAGAGGGACCAGCAACCCTACTATGAAACCACTTCCTTAGAGTACAGGCTCCTATCTAATTAAAAAAGACTTCTTGAATAATTGCCTTTTGCATAGTTTGCGGACAGCCAGGAAAGTGGAAACTTTCTTGATCTCTCCAGGCAGCCCATTCCCTAAGGTGCGGGGGAGGGGGGGCTTGGCTACAGGGAATGCATGTGTATAGGCAGCTGTTGATTTTGTCTATTTGCAGGGTGATCCAGTTCGGATGAGTGAAGCTGCCATGGCAGAACAGAAGGAGAGAGTTGCTCCCATAGATATAAAAGTCTAAGGGCCAAGCTACACATGACGAAAGACACTTGCCTGGCAAGTGGATTGAGTGGAGGGCAAGTGAACAGGGAAAAATACACTTGCCATTCAAGTGTCATTCGTCACTTGTAGCTTGGTCCTGAGTTCATGAAAACCTTTGCATAAGATGTTAGACTGGAAAGACAGGGTGAAGAGCAGAACTGAGACATGCTGCTACAGTTAAGTGGAATTCTCTTACTTCCACTTTGCCCAATTTCACCCGTTTCTATATCTCCTTTTAGGAATGTGATGCAGTTTTGAATCAATTCATCTTTCAAGAAGAGGAACATTCGCTTCTCAGAAATAATGCATTCATTTGTTTATATACTACAACCACAATTGAAAAAAATAAGAACAAGGTGAGCCTTTAAATAATTAAACACAAGCCAGGACTTTTCTAAACATATACTTGCTGCATCAGACTGATTTTACGAATTTTAAATCTCTGTTTATATGGGATTGTATTCTGTCTTTTAACATCACTGTTTTCTTATTTGTCAATTAGTTGTTTCCCATCAAACTGTTTACTGGTCAATGACTGTAATAAAAATTGATTGATTGAGACTGATTTTACATTTTGTGTTGAATTACAGTGGCACAACGACATGTAGAAATCCACAGGTGAGGAAATTTATATTATCACATGATTTAAAAAACCTCAAAGTAAAGAGAAACCAAACGTAAGTCCACATTGTAAGAGGAAAAGAAAGAGGAACAAATTTCTATATCTAGAAAATTCTGGAAAAAGAAATTCAACCCTAGTTGCCCCCCTGGTGGCAGCCATGCGTTCCTCCTAATATCTCTATTTTAAGCCTGTCTTGGTCTCTTTTAAACAGAGCTGCTTTGATGTCATGCAAATGACTTTCTGGTGCAGCCTTCTTTAAAAGGAACTTCCAGGTAGAAGATACAGAATTCAAGGTCGAATTCTGTTGCTGAACATCAAAGTCATGGAAATGTGGCTCTTGACAGGTTTCCTTTTGATTTTCCCTGCCTGTAAGAAAAGCTTCCAATTTCCCTTTATGATTACAGCAGTATGGAATTCATGGTCCTCACTGCCTCACTCTTGATGATTTTGTATTCTTTCCTCCTATATAGGTGTCTTTTCTCAGACGCTTGTGGAGACCGGTGGTGGGGCAAAAAGGCCAGGAGAGAATCTACAGCTGACCTGTACAGTGTCTGGCTTCTCTCTAACAAGCTATGGAGCACACTGGGTTCGTCAGCCACCAGGAAAGGGACTGGAGTGGATTGGAGCTATCTGGTGGAATGGAGGCACTGCTTATAACAGTGCTCTTCAGAGTCGAATAAGCATCACAAGAGACACCTCCAGAAGCCAAGCTTTCCTTCAACTGAATAACCTGAATTCTGAAGATATGTGCATGTATTACTGTGCAAGAGACACACTGAGGCAAACCCTATCTGAGGAAGTACAAAAACTGTTGTCTTGTAAAACCAGGTATCGCTCATGCATGTCTTTGTGTGCAGAAGCTAGAAAAAGAGCTGCCTTCGTGCATCCTCCTCATTCCCTCATGCATGGAGTCGCATACCACTTCCTTTGTGGCCTCATTCCTTGAATGAATGTATAAGGGACCCATCATACCCTTCAGCCACCTTTCATATACCCCAAACAAGGGAGAATCACTGAAAAACCAGCAGAAAGAAGCAAAAGCACTTACTACGATGTATAACAGTGTATGAGACAATGACTTAAATGAACAATCCAAAACAACAGACTTGTAATACAATTATTTCACACAAATGGCTTGTGGCTGCGTAAAAACTCAGGGCCAAGCTACAAGTGATGAATGACTCTTGAACAGCAAGTGTATTTCTCCCTGTTCACTTGCCCTCCACTCAATCCACTTGCCGTTCAAGTGTCATTCGTGACTTGTAGCTTGGCCCTCAGAGGCAATTTCTACATATACATCATACAGGTCACATAATATTTGGAACAATATTATAAATGTATAATACAAATAGCTTCCTTCAAGTAAACACAGACATAAAGTGACCAGTGCATTCAATATAAAGTGCCAGTGCCTCGAGTTGTCTCATTATTCATACACTGTTATACATCGTAGTAAGTTTGTCACAGTGCTTTTTCAGCAATCTGGTCACCACAGCTGCCTGTGTAGTGGGTCTTATGATTTTCAGATGGCTGAACTTCATTCTCTTTGCTCAGTTTGAGTCACTGTGACTAGGCCACAAGTCTCTGACTGTAAATATAATGGCTGGTTATCTTTTTTCTGAAATGAAAGCTCAAATTCTCAACATACAGGCTACCCCGTAACAATTTCTCTGTCTGCAGAGAACATCTGAAGCCATGACTGTCAAGCAAGCCTAAATGGCTCCATTGAATAGAGTTAAAGCAAAAAAAAGATAAAAAATTCATTCAGATCCCATTCTTTACCTCAGCCATTAGTGCATGATGTTATAAACCACTTACTTTGTGGTATCAGTCCTTGAATAAAGGTACCCCTATAATGCAGAGATCCTGGAAATGTGGCAGGAATAAAAAGATGTTGCTACTCCCCCATTCCCCATCCTCGCCCATGGTAAATAAAGGATCAACTATACCCCTCAGTGGATCCAGATTTAGCAAAGCAGTGCCTTTGCTGCTGCCTATGTAGCAGATCTTATGATTCTCAACTGGCAGAGGTCTCCTATCCAATTACAACCAAGACTGAGTTGCTGAGAGCCAAGCTGCAAGTGACAAATTACACTTGCCTGGCAAGTGACCAGACTTAGGGCCAAGCTACAAGTGACAAATGACACTTGAACAGCAAGTGGATTGAGTGGAGCGCAAGTGAACAGGGAGAAATACACTTGCCATTCAAGTGTCATTTGTCATTTGTAGCTTCGCCCTCACACGTATTCCTCCCTGTTCACTTGCGCTCCACTTGATCTGGTAAGTAAACAGGGAGGAATAACCATAAGTCTGTTCACTTTCCAGGCAAGTGTAATTCGTCACTTATAGCTTGGCTCTGAGATCTGATGAGTTCAGGCTCACCTAGGGCCAAGCTACAAGTGATGAATGACACTTGAACAGCAAGTGGATTGAGTGGAGGGCAAGTGAACAGGGAGAAATACACTTGCTGTTCAAGTGTCATTCGTCACTTGTAGCTTGGCCCCTAGGCTATGGAATAGTATCAAGAAGGAAGTTGTCAGACTCTTCTTGTGCCAGTCCATACGTTCAGTCCTCAACATTCAATTCTCTCCATGTAACTTTTATTGCACTGCTTACAAGACAGCAAGACAAAGCTTCATCTCCAGGAACTCTTGGGTTACCTTAGCTACAAAGACTTCTTCAGTGCTACAACAGCACTTCTAGAGGTAGCGGCTTACCAGCAGATATGGTACAGACCTCTAATGAGATCACAAATCTGTATGCTGCACTCTTTCCACATCTTTCATAGCCATTGAAAAAAATACTCTTTCATAATATATTGAATGCCTTGAAGAATACACATTTGTGTTTTCACTCCTTTTGCTTTCGTACGTGCTGAATAATGCACTTTCAAACTACTTTCAATGGAATTTTCAACTGGATATTACTGTGATAAATTGAAAAATCCACTTTCAAATGATTTCTAAAGTGTGTTGAAAGTGTGTTGAAAGTGTATTATTCAGTGTGTATAAAAGCAGCCAAGGTATCTCAGGAACATGTTGCATCTCTGTGACAGAGACTGCTAGAATATAAAGATCTCTTGCTCCATTACAAAGACATGGGCCGTTTCCACACGGCTTACCTTTTGCCAGAACACAGCATCTTCATGTGCGAAATCGCACCAGGAAGATGCTGTTATCGCACGATTTTGCACAAGAACACGCTGTGTTCCGGCAAAAGGTAAGCCGTGTGGAAATGGCCATGTTCGCTATTGGAGCTGCGGAGCTTCCTTATATCTTGGGACTCAACAATAGAATCCGTTAGGTTTGCAGCTGATTCTGGAACACTAGGGCCGATTCCAGATGACTAACCTTAAGGCGCTTCATGCCGCCGTCTTCCGGATCGCGACGGGGAAAATGCGAAATATCGCGTTTCCTCGCGCGAGTTTTGCACGCCGTCGCGCAAAACTCGCGCGAGGAAACACGATATTTTGCATTTTCCCCGTCGCGATCCAGAAGAGGGCGGCATGAAGTGCCTTAAGGTTAGTCATCTGGAATCGGCCTAGGTTTGAAGTCCAAAGTGTAGAGCAGGTCTGCTTCCTATAGTGATCCTTTCATGTACAATGTCAAAAATAGAGAAACCACAAAACAATGCAATACACGTGTGGGCCTTTAACAAGATAGCACAAGTGAAATAAAAATAGGGTACTTTGTATTCATATAGTTTCATTTCAGTGACTGGAAACCTCCGAAGAGGCTTAATATGTTGTCTTAATATATCCTCTTCCATTACATGTTAGACCAGTCAGATGTGGAGAAGAATACGGTTGTTAGTGCTACCCCCTGGGGCAGCCACATGTTCCCCCCAATATCTTTGATTTAGGCCTATCTTGGTCTCTTTTAATAGGAGTTCCTTTGATGTCATGCAAATGACGTTCTGGTGCAGCCTTCTTTAAAAGGAACTTCCAGGTAGAAGACACAGAATTCAAGGACATTGAATGAAATCCGTTCACCTTCAGGGCCTGGGAATTGTTGATGAACCTCAGGGCCAAGCTACACATGACGAATGACACTTGAACAGCAAGTGTATTTCTCCCTGTTCACTTGCCCTCCACTCAATCCACTTGCCGTTCAAGTGTCATTCGTCATGTGTAGCTTGGCCCTCAGAGTCAGGGAAATGAGGCTTTTGACAAGTTTCCTCTTCATCTTCCCTGCCTGTAAGAAAACCTTCTGTTTTCCCTTTATGATTACAGCATTGTGGAATTTATGGTAATATTGCTTCACTTCTATTCTCTTTATGATTTTATATTTTCCTGCTATGTAGGTGTTTTTTCTCAGACCCTTGTGGAGACCGGCGGTGGGGTAAAAAGACCAGGAGAGAATCTACAGTTGACCTGTACAGTGTCTGGATTCTCTTTAACAAGCTATGGAGCACACTGCGTCCGCCAACCACTAGGAAAGGGACTGGAGTGGATTGGACATATTGCATGGGATGGAATCAGTTACTATAACAGTGTCCTTCAGAGTCGACTACGCATCACAAGAGACACCTCCAAAAGCCAAGTTTTCCTGCAACTGAATAATCTGAAGCCTGAAGACACGTGCATGTATTATTGTGCAAGAGACACACTGAGACATCCCTTTCCGAGGCAGCAGAAAAACTACGCTCCAGAAAACCAGGTATCGCTCATGCATGTCTTTGTGGGAAGAAGCTAGAAAGAGAGCTGCCTTTTTTCATCATGCTGACTTCCTTAGCCACTAGAGTATGAAATCATTCACAACTCAGTTTGTGACTAGACATGGGCATAAACCACAAAAAAATAGAACCATGCGGTTTATGGTTTGTGGGTTTCCACAAACCAGGAACCACTAATTCCCACAAACCAGTTCCCGAACCAGTTCGTTATTCGTGGGGTTTAAATGCCCCTTCCCAGCTGCTTAGCAACAGGGAAAGGGGCATTTGATCGTTTAAAGGGCCCTTTCCTGCTGCTTACAGGTGCAGGGAGAAACCCTCCACCGCCTGCAAGCTGATAGTTTAAAGGGACCTGCCACTTGCAAGCTGCAGGGCCCTTTAAATGGCCCAAATCCTGCAAACCCCAGTTTCCAATAACAATTTATCTGTCTACACAGAAAAATGTCAGCCATGTCTGTCGAGCAAGCTTGTTTGGATCTACTGAATAAACAGTTAAAGTAGAAAAGGATACCGATCTCAAAGAAGTCATAATTTCACTGGGTTAGGTATAGTTAGAAAATTCATATAGATGGTTTTAGCTTGCTCTGGTGATTTTCCCAAAGGACTGGAAATTTAGAAAACCCATCATACGAGAGCTGAAAGCAGAAAACTCTGCCATGCTCCCATACAAAAGATTTTGTGGATCTCCATGATTTTTCCTCATCTACTAAAAACCATTGAGCACTGTGGTATTCTACCTCAGTGATAAGCTAAGAGGCAGTTAATTTCTCCTCAGAAGAGCACCATTTTATTTTGTTTCTAAATTGGATGAAGTCTGTTGTAATTGAACCATCATTTGTGGAATTTCCCCTTCCAAAACTTCAAAATGACAAGACCAATTTCACGTAGATAACAGTTCCAGTTTCTCATTCAGCTTGGACACAACATGAAGGGACTTCACGCGTTGGCTTTCATTAGATGTTACTGGGCAGATGTGGCAAGGAAGAGAAGTGAGATTGCTGTCCTCTGTGGCACCTACACATGCCTCCTAACATCTCAGTTTTAAGCCTCTCTTGGTCTCTTTTGAATGGAGTTCCTTGTGCATTATGCAAATAACTTTCCAGTGCAGCCTTTAAAGGGAAGATCCTTGTAGAAGATACAGAACAGAAAGTCTTGGACTGTTTTTTTTTTCTTTTGGGTCCTTCTGAATTGTTGCCAAAAGCCATGAAATGTGGGCTCTCGATAAGTTTTCTCTTTCTCTTCCCGTCATGTAAGACAAGTTCCTGTTATTCCCTTAAGATGGAATCGAGAATTCTATGGCGACCTTTGCTTCGTGTCATTAAGAACTAGTTGTACATTCTTTTACTACAGGTGTTTCTTCCCAGACCCTTGCTGAGACTGGTGGTGGGATGAAAAGGCCTGGAGAGACTCTACAGCTGACCTGTACAGTGTCCGGATCTTCTATAAGCAAACATGCAGCGAAATGGATTCGTCAGCCATCCGGGCAGGGACTGGAGTGGGTGGGAGATATCTGGACAGCTGGAAACCTCTACTATAACAGCGCTCTCCAAAGTCGAATGAGCATCACAAGAGACACCTCCAAAGGCCAATTTTTCCTGCAACTCAACGGCCTGAAGCCTGAAGACACTGCCATGTATTACTGTGCAAGCCACAGTGAGACAAACCCTTTCAGAGGCAGCACAAAAACTGCCGTCCCAGAAAACCAGTCATCACTCATGCATGCATTTATGTACGAAAGCTGCAAACAAGTTCTTCATCCTGTCTATTTCCTCAGCATGTGGTCTCAGATATCACACATCTTTCCTTCTGCAGCATAATTTCTTTGAAGACGGGATCCTAGGGGAAGGGAGAGGATCTAATTGCTCCCAGCTAGCTTTTTTTGTTCAGTGTGATAGCCAAAGTGATTGTCATTGAAGTCCTATGAACTCTTTCCTGAGAGTAAATAGACCAGAGGAGGATTCTGAGTAGACCTACTTAGAAATGTTTTCTGAGCAAGAATTGCTCATACATATTCAGATCTCTCTCTCTCTCTCTCTCTCCCTCTCTCTCTTCCTTACTGCCATGAGGACAGGAATCTTACGGTATACAGTCATAGTTCAGTTTTTTCCCCAATACTGAGTTTTCAGCATCAATTTCATTGCTTTGCATAGAACGTTTAAATATCCACTACAGTATTTGCTTGCCTTGTGTCAAACTACATGACTCCATTTAAATAAACGCAAGTGTGTGGGGGGGAATCATATGTACATATCTCATAACTTCATTTTCCCCCTATTTTTTGCAATGATAATAGAAACTTAGGGCCAAGCTACACATGACGAATGACACTTGAATGGCAAGTGGATTGAGTGGAGGGCAAGTGAACAGGGAGAAATACACTTGCCGTTCAAGTGTCATTCGTCATGTGTAGCTTGGCCCTCAGAGGTAGAAGGTACACCCGAGGGCCATCTAGTCCAACCCCCTGCACAATGCAGGAAATTCACAGCTCTCCCCCTCCCCCCAGTGGCCCCTACTCTATGCCCAGAGGAATGCCAAAAAAAAAAAAACCTCCAGGATCCCTGGCTAATCTAGCTTGGAGGAAAATTTTCTTCTTTGTCCAGAAAGTGGCAATTGGCATTATCCTGGACATGTAAGGAAAGCCTAGCACTGGCTCATCCCTTCATGCCCTCCCTCTCGCAATCTGCATACATTCGTAAGTCATAGAAACATCATTGCTGTCAAAACCTTAATTTGCAAATTCAATCACTGTTCCACAGAAAAGCTTAAAATCTCATTTTCCCCCCACAATTCAAATTCTTCAGTTCAGAAACCCCATCATGTTCTGACATCCTTCTGGGAATAAGAGTGTTGGAATACTATAGTCCTATGCAAAATTCCAAACCCTTTCTGACTGGAATAACTCTGCCTGAAAATGATTATTTTAAATTAACTTCACCCTTGTATAAATTGAATTCACAATGCTTCATTTTGAGGCAACATTTCAGTATGATTTTTCTCTGAGAAATAAAATATATTTTCAGTGTTCTGTTAGTGCCAGTAAATTAGTTTTATAATTTTATGTATTCAAGAGTAGACCTGTGAGACTCACAAAAAGGGAATCCATCCATTTTGTCCCCCACTGCCTTCTCTTGCTTGCCCTGTCCCTTCTGTAGACATTTTCCTTTCCTTTTCCCATTTTCTTTTCCTTTTTATATCCACACTGTTTATGTTGCTTCTCCCTCCCTGACTTTCTTCTCCTGTGATGTGCTGCCCTCACCACTTCACCCATTCACTAGCCAAAAGCAAATCAAAACCATTACCAAAGCCTGCTTTGATGTGGGTGAATGCTAGGGTTGCCAGCCTCCAGGTGATAGCTGGAGATCTCCCGGAATTACAACTGATCTCCAGGCAGCAGAGATCAGTTCCTCTGGAGAAAATGGCTGCTTTGAAGGGTGAACTCTATGGAATTATACCCCACTGAGGCCCTTCCTCTTCCCAAACCCCACCCTCTTCTGGCTTCATCCCCCAAATCTCCAGGATTTTCCCAACCTGGACCTGGCAACCCTAGTTGCATGCCCTACTATGACAGCAGCAGCAGCAAGAGGCAGAAGATCAAGCAGGGAAAGCAGTCATACCAACCAGTTGCCACACTGTTCACTGTTGCCATTGCCCCAAACCTGACTACTCCTCTTTCTCCCACAGATGCAACAGTAATCAAATGGATACAGAGCCCCCTATGGTCTAGAACCTCCATTTCCTTTCTCTACCAATGTGCATTGTGTTACTACAGTGTAGCTCAGCCAGAAAATGGGTGGAGCCCTTCAAAGGGTTGGAACTTGGAGGGAAAAAAGCACTCTCACCCCAAAGACCGCCCCAGCAAGCTCCCAAATCTACTCTCCCAATTCCAGCAACAATTCCTCCCTCTCCCTCTATCTACTGGAACTGAACAAGGGTTCAGGGCAGAGAGAGCTGTGCCTTAAATAAAAAATGCTCACATAAAGTAGAACAGGAGCTCTCTGGTGGTTGGCAGACAGACTTGATCATCAGGGTTTGGAGGGAAGAGATTGGTGTTCCCATGGCTACAGAAGCCCCATCTCCTCAGTTGCCTAATCCCCTGCCCCTTGCTGTAAACACCTCCAGTTTTCCTAGACAAACCAGCCTGTGGAAAACCACCACCTGACCACACGGTGGCAATCAGCACCACCCTGGGCATGTAAGAAGGGCCACAAAAACCAAGCACTGATGCAACCCCTTCTGACATCCCCTTGCGATTTGCCCAGGCTTACAGCATCAGCATTATTGCCATATGGCCATCTAATCTCTGCTTAAAAACCTTCAAAGAAGGAGAGCCCACAACCTCCCGATGAAGACTGTTCCACTGAGGGACCGCTCTAACTGTCAGGAAGTTCACCCCTTGAATGGGTGCCAGGTGCTTAGTCTTATCAGATGGCCTCGGACACTGAAAGCATTCCTGGGCCTTGGAGCTCTCCCTTTCCTTTGATTAATCACTCTCCCTTTAACAATTCCTCTTCTGGGGAGGGTGATGTGGCCAGGTGGGCATTAGGGTGCTTTAACTATATAAATCCAGGAGACAGACAACCCTATCAGAACCTCGGCACAGACTTCACTGCAGCAAGTGCCATGCACAGCCGGGCCGAAGAGTTCACTTGCTGCTGTATCGAGACAGGATTTCCAGCAGCCTGAGAGAGTGCTGTTTATTGCATTCAATAATATCCCCCTTTGTTGTTATTCTTTCCTTTGTATTGGTGGTGTGTTATTCTGTATATAACTTTTTGAGCACTTTTTTCTCTTTATTGTATCGCATTTGTATGTTGTGAAATGAACTTTGTTTCCTTCTACAGCTGTGTGCTGATTGAGTCCAAATCCTTCAAAAGAACCATCTGCCCTCTGGCAGAGCACGTGGCTGCAGGGTACAAATGCCAAGCTGTTACAATTTAATAAGCTATGAATCTATATAAATAGACGGTTGTGCACCATGTGTTACTGCCTTTGAACTGGATTTACTTCTGCTGGACTTGTTACTACCTAAAGGTTCTCACCCACTGGAAGAAATACGTGCTATTTCCAAAACTGATTTGTTACTTTTGAAGAGGGGAACCTTGGCTATTGTATTTGCAATTGCTTTTTCAAAACTACCTATTTATAGAAACTATTAAATTATTGTAACAGCTTGGCATTTGTACCCTGCAGCTACGTATGTTGAACTTTATTTAGAGGTCTGTTTGTGGCTGGGTTACTGTCCTTATTAACTCTTCGAAGCAGGCATGATACGGCCAGTGAGGAGGAGAATGGCATGGACTATTCCTTGCTGACCAAACCATGCCCAGTCTGATGAGGAGGAGCATGAATACAGCACTACCAGGCTCCACTCTGTGCCAGCTGAAAGTTGGTGCATCTGGAAAGAAGAAACACGGCTTCCCTTTGCTCCAGTGGCAGACCTACATTTTTGGGACCCTGAAGCTTGAACTGTTATGGGGCCCCCTTCTCAACCAGCAACAATTGGGCAACATTCAACAAGGTCCAGAGGGTCTTGCTGCCCTTGCAAGGACCTCAAGGCCCAAATGGCAGAGAATGGGGTGTTGGGGTAGAGTCCTTGAAAATGGGCCATAGAGTGAGTCCCTTAGAAGTATTAAGCCATGCACGAATGAAAGATTTGAGGATCCAGCTGCCAAAATGTAAGCTATGAATAGATTCTGGTGAGTTCAGCAAGCCCATACAGCTGGGGGTTTGGGTGCTGCAGACCCCTGAGAAAATTTTGAAATTTGACCAATTACAAGGACATTTCGAGGCCATATGAAATGGGTATTAGAGCATACTGTAAGGTCAATATTAAGTGCTTCAACTCATTGACATATGATTCTGTCACTAAAATAATCTTAACAAATGCTTAAAAAACTCCCATCAATTTTGTTGAAAAATTCACTCATTGAAAAAAAAATTGCTTCAGGGCCCCTCCAGGATTAGAGCCCTTGAAGCTTAAGCTTCATTAGTTTCGTAGTAGATCCACCCCTACTTTGCCCTACTGGATTATGTGGGTTCAGCCAGTAAGTAGGAAAGTGATGGTACTGCTTTTCTCTCCAGATGGCTCTGAGTCTGTACCCCTTTATCAGGTGAGGAGGAGTGGTGGGAGGGGCCGTGGCTGCAGGAGGAGCCACGGCTCTTTTCCTGGGTCATTTGGGCCTCCCATCCTGCCCCTGTCTTTTATGTGGAACAATATGCAAATGGAACTGACACCCCTCTCAATAAATCTGCACTGTTCTCTTCAGACTGCATTTAGCATCTGAGGCTTCAGGTTCTCTGATTCAAGAGGAAGGACCCAAATTGTCTTGATCACGGAAAATGGCACATTGGCTCCATGTGATTCTCTTTTTAGCAGCCTGGGAAGGTAATTTTCTCCATTGTCATGACATTTAAAATTATTTATTCATTTACTTCGTTTATACCCCACCTTCTTCCTCGATGGAGACCCAAAGCAGCTTCCCCTCATTCTCCTCTCCTCCATTTTATCCTCACAACAACCTTGTGAGGTAGGTTAGGATGACAGATGGTGACTGGCCCAAGGTCACCCAGCGAGCTTCCATGGAAAAGTACGGATTTTAATCCGGGTCTCCCAGAACCCAATCTGACACTCTAACCACTACACCACACTGGCTCTTTTGAATTGTCTTCATAAGATCATTACATTGTGATTAGTGTATGGTATGAAAATAAGAGTGACTTAACGTGGTATCTTGATTTCATATTCACTTTTCCAGGAGCCCATTCGGAGGTTGTTCTGACCCAACTGGGTTCAGAGTTGAAGAGGCCCGGTGAGTCCGTTCGGCTGACGTGTGCCACAAGTGGATTTGTTCTGAATGACTGGTACACAGCTTGGGTCAGACAGAAACCAGGGAAGAGCCTGGAATGGTTGGTGAGCTACCACAAATCTTCAGCAACCAACTATTATTCCCCTGCAATCCAAGGGCGATTCACAGCCTCCAAGGACAGCACCAATTTTTATTTGCAAATGAATAGCCTGAAAGTGGAAGACACAGCAGTGTATTACTGTGCGAGAGACACGGTGAGAGAAAAACAATCAGCGATCATGCAAAAACCCTTCTGGAGAACTGACTGCTGTGGAAGACATTTCCTGATGGTGGAGCCAAACACCATAGTACTGTTAGAACTGACAGAAAACTTCTCTACTTATTACCAAGGTACTGATTTTGTAAGGCGTAATGTACAAATTCCCTTCCTCCTCCTCCTCCTCCGAGAACACCAGAAGTCAGTAGTCTGTCCATTGCATCAAAGCAGCCAAAGTGGACCAAGACTGAGAAGGCACGCCTGTACAGCCTGGCAGTGGACCATTCTAGTGTTGCCGCCACCATGGCCAGAAGTGCTTCAGCCACCACTTGCTGACAGGCCTTTTGGAGCATGGCGGTGCAGCAAGCGTCAGCCCTGAAGCATGCTACCCGGAAGGAGGTTCCGCTCTGAAGTGCTGGAATGACTCCTTTGGGCCGGCTCGGAAGCATATGCATGCCTTCATGGCCAGGGGCACCCCGTACAAGTGGGCAGTGCGGGAGAGTTTGCCTGGAGCTGAGACAATCATGTGCAAGCTTGTCCCACCCATCATGGTGGGTGGCCCTGGCATCAAGGTCCTGGCCAGTGACTATGGGACCGGGGGGGCTGAGGCTCCAGCCTCGGGTCTGCATGCTGACTTTCGCTGCTGGAATGGTGGCACATCTGAGCCATGACCCCTTTCCGATAGGCTGAAGCGCCAGCAGGAACAGTTGTCCTCTGGATGCTCAGCATTGGGAGGTCCCTGGAGCCAGCGCTACAGGCAGGCTCTGCGTCCTCCATTGGAGTTGGGCGACACTGCTGGGGACAGCAGAGGTGACCAGATGGCTGGCAGGGTAAGCGGACCGGGGGTTGGGTACTACAGACTCCAACCTGGAGGGGGATGATGGGGACTCAGGGACCATACTTAGGGTCCCAGCACGAGGCCTCACTCTGCTCAGCTCACCCCCACCCTCTTCACCATGTGGGCGGCGACTAGGAGAGAGCAGCTGGAGACCCGCCATGAGTGGAGAGAGGCTGTGTCCAGGAGCCATGACAGTGTAGCTGACCTGGCTGCTTCTGAAAAGGCAGCAGCAGACCACTTGCCAGATCTGCTGGCTATCACACACCAGGGGGTCACATCCATTGACATGGTTGGGCTGCCAGGAGGCCATTCCTTCCTTGTTCATCAGGGATGGCACTCACTGGCTACTCCTGCATCATGCTCTGGGGCCACCCAGGCTGGGCCCCTCTGGTGGGTCTTCCCTCTGCATCAGGGCAGTCGTCCCATGCCCCCTCACATCTGAGTTCAATGGCAGGGCAGGGAGGCACAGCAGGCCCATGGACTCTGGGCTGCTGGCCTGTCCCTTGCTGAATGAGGGGGGCATTTTCCCCACCTGCCACTCAGCCAGGCAGAACTCCTACCTGTGCACAGGATAGATGCCTCTGTGGGGCTGCTGTGCATGTGCTCGTGGGGTGTCATTCTGACCCCAATGCTAGCTGTTCTCGGGGAAGGGCAGTGGCATCAGCAGGTGATTCTGGGAAAGCTGTCCGCAGGGGGAGGGGACTCAATGGCCCAACTGTCCCCAGTGGGAGTCATGGTGGCTCACCTTCCCACCAGGGCTCCCTCTTGGACATCTGCCCCCCAGCCATCGACTAATGCAAGTGCTGTGATTGCAGGCACCTGTGGTCCCTAACTGCCTGCTCTTTGGTGGGGGAGTGGAGGTGTCAGTGGGCAGCAGGGACTGGGGCCCATGCATTGGCTGCCCCTTTGCTTGCTACTCTTGGGATTTTCATGGGGTGACAGCCATTGGGGGATGCTGGTGGGATTGTCAGGGGAACAGTGGTGCATGCATTCCCTGCTGCAGCCTCACTGCACCTTGCCAGGCTTGGCCGTGAAAATCTTGAGTGAGGAGACAAGCAGTGCCACAGGTACATGGACACTGATGGGAAGGTGGGCCTCAGGATTATGTGCCACTGCCTTCCTCTGTGTAGGAACCCTGGACTTCCCTGGTGGCTTCTCATCCAAATTAGTTCCAGGACCAATTCTACTAAGCTTCCAAAATCTGATGAGATCAGACTGGTCCAGCCCATCTGGGGTTTCAACATTATAACTGTAGACAACAAACTTTCCTGTTTCCAAAAACTTTTTTTGATGATGTTCTTTAAGAATAAGTTGGTAAAATTTGACTGAAGTCCTCCCTTAAATGATTTCATAACTTTAGGAGACTCTTCTAACTTGGGGATTCAATTACTGTTTTGTTGTTGCTGCTGCTGCTGTTAATTCCAAAGATGAGTCCTCAAAATAGTTTTCCATTTTTAATAATTAATATAACTTTTAATATAACTTTTTATTGAGCTACTAGACCATAAAGACTTCATAATCCTCTATTGGATGTTTAATTAGTAGAAATTCAAATGAGACCTTTTTATTCCTTTAAGAGTTGACTCTCTTGTTATTAAAAATAACTTTCTGCAAACTTAATTGTTCTCCTTAGTTGTCACTGGAAACATCAAAATAGACCTGGAGGTGCCCCTTTGAGGAAACTTTCAGATATTAACAAGCAGGATTCCAGAGAAAAGGTTTTTTAAAAAAATTATTTTAGAACCATTTAACAAGAGTGATGTGTAATGCAACAGATATAATCAATAAAAACATGAATTACTGGAGTTTTCTTGAATACCAAAGATTTTATGTCAAGTGATCAAATTTCTAGGTGAGTAAAACACATTTCTAGCATTAGAGGATGGAATTACACCGACCAGCCTTGAGTCAAATGTTTCCAGAAGACTATTATGTGGCTGATCAGAGAAAGTATTCCATGTATCTGACATTGTATGTAGCTTTGCAGGCTTCTTAGACAGATCTTGCAAGTTCAGTTTTCTTAACTCTCACTGATTTGTTCTTATAATGGGGTCACTATGTCATGCATTCAGAATGAGATTCTTCATTTACACATTTGTTAATGGGAGCTTAGATATTTATAACGTTGATAATCAGAGACAGCATTCTCTCTCTCTCTCTCTCTCTCTCTCGCTCTCTCTCTCTCATCCGCCTTGCCTTGCAGTGTGCAGATTGATTTACATGAACTTTATCTGTCTACACAACTATCAACAGAGTTCTTCTACCTTGTGGCCAACAAAGAAGTAGGAATCAATGGGCATATTCTGGGGCATTCAAGTCTTTATAACTTTCATATGTTCTCTGGAGTACATCAATTTGTTCTTTCCCTCTCTCTTTACAGACAATTATATTCATAGCAGTACTAGAAATGCAATATAGATGCATGCCTAAAAAACTTGAGTTGGAGAAAGTTGACTGAATAAGATCAGTTCAGTTTCCAAGCTTTTATTGGCATATATAATATAGTAATCAGTAAATCAATTTTTTAAAAAAAATAGATACAGAAACGAATCCATACAGGGTAAGATTAAAATTAAAGATAAAAGCAGAACAGCAATGTCGCAAAACCTAATATAGAATATTACTTGTCAAGGCACATAACCATAATACCATAGAGAAACTTGACTGCTATTTCAGTTATTTCCACATCTGGGTTATCAAGCAGAAAATGAATCTTGAAATCATCAGAAAACTCTAAAAGTTGGGCTAATATAGGATGTAGAAGATCCTGGCGTGGCACCAAATAAAAAAGACACTGGAGAAGGACGTGGGAAACAGTTTCAACACAGTCCAACGTACAGGGACAACATCTGCTAGAATAAGGAATCCCATGGAATCTCCCAGATAAAATGGCTGAAAGAAAAACATTAAATCTGGTTTCCAGTTCTGAAAAACACCAGGCTAACAAAACACTCTATACTCTACAATAGCCCTGCAGAGAAGATTAGCACATCAAGCACCAATCCATATGCAAAAGAACCTTCTCAGGATACAGTGAAGCCTCCCGCCATTAGCATTCCACACCCTGGGAAACTCTTACAGGATGACTCAGCTCAACCCCACCCCTCCTGAGTAGATACAAATGACCTGCCAACATCTTTTCCACACTGTGACACTGAGAGATCTCTGTCTTTTGGTGCTACACCTTTGAAGATGCCAGCCACAGCTGCTGGCGAAACGTCAGGAACTACAATGCCAAGACCACGGCAATACAGCCCGGAAAACCCACAACAACCAACATTAAATCTGGCCAGAGAAAAGGCTCTACGTAAATTGTGAGCCAGGAGCTGATAGAGGTATATGTCTGGGAAACTTACATTAGGAGACTGAATAAGATACTTTTGAGTCATATGGATTTAGCACTAAAGAAATGGTGCCAGGATGTAACTAAGATAATATATATACAATAGTACATTTAAAGATGACATATATACAAATGCTTTTTTGGTTGGTGTCAGCTGCTTGGGATCAAGTCTTTCTTTCTTTCTTTCTTTCTTTCTTTCTTTCTTTCTTTCTTTCTTTCTTTCTTTCTTTCTTTCTTTCTTTCTTTCTTTCTTTCTTTCTTTCTTTCTTTCTTTCTTTCTTTCTTTCTCTTATTTAAATGCTTAATTATTTTCCTTTTGAAGGAAAGAAGAGATGGAGGAGAGCAATGTAACATTCATCACCGAGTTTGTCCTTCTGGGCTTTCCTGAGCTTCATGGAATAAGGATAGGGTTTTTTGCCGTTGTTCTTCTGATGTACCTCATTTCAGTCTCAGGCAACTGTTTAATCATCACGGTTGTCTTTATGGAACCCAAGCTCCACATGCCCATGTATTTCTTCCTCAGCAACTTCTCCTTGGCTGAACTCTGGAGCACCACTGCAGTGGTACCCAAGATGCTGACCAACCTTGCCTTGGACCAAAACACAATCTGCTTAAAATGCTGTATGGCACAATCTTATGTTGCCTTCTCTATGGGAGCCATACAGTTCTTCAACCTCACCGTCATGTCATTTGACCGGTATGCAGCCATTTGCAAACCTTTTTCATATAATGCCAAGATGACGAATGAAATCTGCTTGTACCTTTCATTGATAACTTGGTTCAGTGGGTTTACACTGAACTTTTTCCAGGCAATTGTTGTTTGGACATATCCATACTGTGGGCACAATGTCATGGACCACTTCTTCTGTGATGTTGGGCCACTTCTGAAATTAGTTTGCACTGACACATCCTTGATGGAGCTTATTGGTGTTCTTTATGGTGCTGTTGTGATGTGGGGTTCATTTCTCTTTACGCTGGTTTCTTATGCATGCATTATAACTACCATAGTGCAGATCCCATCTGTAAGTGGACGATCAAAAGCCTTTTCCACCTGCTCTTCTCATCTTACTGTGGTCGGCATCCTCTATGGGGCAACATTTTTTATGTACCTCAGACCTTCGACCCAAGGTGATACTCAGATCAATAAAGTAATGTACCTCATGATCATAGTTTTTTTGCCCATGATAAGCCCTTTTATCTTCACAATCAGGAACAAAGAGTTCAAAGCATCAGCCAATAAAGTACTGAGTATTTGGGGCCATATCCCTCCATTTGCGTTCATGGAGATGATGAAGAAGCAGAAGCAAATGAAAAAATGGCCCAGGTGCCCCCCCAAGTTGTGACATGGTCAGATGTCTTCTAAGAAGCTCTCCCATGGAGAAGGTGTAATGTTGGAAGGGACCTTGGAGGTTCCCAAATCTAAGCCCCTGCTGAATTCAGTTCTCTCATCCAAGCACTGACCATACCCATAACCCTTAGCTTCAGTCCTGAAGGCACACATTAGACTTTAATTATATCTGTACAAATCAGTATAAAAAGTCATTTAAGTTCCAGACATAAGACAAACGTTAGTGGTATTTATGAAACTCCCCATATCTTCTTCCTCTTCCCCACATCTGAACGTCTCTCCACATCTTTTTTCCATAGTAGTTTTAATGCTTTTGCTAGTCTTCATTTTATTATTGTTGACCTTTGCACTGTGTTCATTTGTCAATGAACAGTTTGAAACTGCTTCACTTGATACGTTTCCAATATGTACCTGCATGCTTGCAGATGGATGAAATACATGTGGAAATGAATGTTGATGCACAAGGTGCATCTCTCTCGCTGCCTTTCTCGCTCTCTTTGTGTGTGTGTGTGTGTGTGTGTGTGTGTGTGTGTGTGTGTGTGTGTGTGTGTGTGTGTGTGTGTGTGGTGTTTTTAATCCCAGTCAGTTGCAAGTGGGAAGGGAAGTATGAACTGGACATTCTAACATGTTGCACATTTACCAGTTCCAAACATAATTTTGACGTTTGCCAACTTAAAGCAGAAGGCAGGTACTGTGAACCTGGGGACAGTAAGAGAGTGAAAGGTAGAAAATCTGCTGACATCCACCAAATATAAATGTGCAATTCATGGACATTTTGATACTTCTGTCTTTTCTCTCTTTAATGTTCTCTTTGACGGAGCTCAGAGGAGAAGAATTAAATTCCTGTACAATTTAGGGTTATCTCTCTTTATGATACGTATCTGTTGAGGGTATCCAATAGGCTGGATCCAACCATTTTTTCCCTTAGAGAAAGAAGGATGGGTTTCCTTTAGTCAACAAAAAGGCTTTGCTGTGGATAATGGCGTCAACATGGACAAAAGCCATGTGTGAAGGAGGCCATGGTGAGGGAGGATTGGGTGGAAATGAGGATATAACTACATGTTATTTGTGACATGAATTGGGTCACTGATGCTTGACCTGACTTGCAACCATGCTTGCAATTGGTGGTTAATTTGTAAAAAAAAGTCTCTGTTGTTCCATGTGGCTCCAAAGACTGTGAGGGGGAAGGTAGGGCTTCAATGTTCCTGCTTGTATTGTTTTTACTCGTGGAAACTGCCATGGGGGGCTGTTTGCTTTTTACTCTGGTTCTGCATGGCCATCTCAAGTCCTATCTTTGGAAATTCAATCGGAAAGGCTCCTTGATTACTCTGACCAGATGGATTGACAGTCTGGATATGGTATAGAGGTTACAGTGTTGGAACATGGGATATGATCTTGGAGACCTAAGATTGAATCCCCACTCTCCCAGGGAAGACTTTGGAAAAATGACTTTCTCTCTCATCCTGACTTACTAAACACTGTTGTTGTGATAATAAAATGGAGGAGGGAAGAATATTGTAAGCTGCTTTGAATTCTTATTGGAGAGAAAAGCGGAATAAAGAATAAATACAAAGCAAAGCAACCAAAACGTTGCTCCTTGGTCCAAATCTTGATAGTGTTGTTTGTTGTTTGTTTGTTGTTTTTCTTTGAAAAAATAAATCCATAAAACACCCTCCTTTCATATTTTACTAGATATAACTTTTGGTGACCTATGGGACCATAAGTATTTCACGATCCTCTCAATTTTTAATTGCTAAAAATATGGATAAACTATTTTGTGTTAATTCTCTTGCTATTTTTTAAAAAAACTTTCTGCAACTTTAATCATACTTCTTAATTGCCATGAGGGCAGATAACTTTGAAAAAGCTCCTGAGAACAAACTTTGGAGATATTAACAAAAAGTTTTCAAGAGAAAAGAAGGAAAGCATTTTGTGTAACAAAAATGTCATCTAATGCCAGAATCGCCCTTGATAAACACTTAGGTTTGTCCTTCTGGGTTTCGAATGCATAAAGAATGTTATTGCTTTCTCATAAGTTAAATCTTTTGAAGAAAATACATGAAACATTGGAGAGTTTGTTCTACTTTCCTGACAGGGAATCATAACAATAGCTGTGTCTATATACCTGTTTTCTAGACAGATTACTGTCCCATTCAGAGTGACAACAACAACAACATTCAATTTATATACCACCCTTCAAGACAACTTAATGACCACTCAGAGCAGTTTACAAAGTATGCCATTATTATCCCCACAACAAAACACCCTGTGAGGTGGGTGGGACTGAGAGAGCTCCAGAGAGCCATGAGTAGCCCAAGGTCACCCAGCTGGCTTCAAGTGGAGGAGTGGGGAATCAAACCTGGGTCTCCAGATTAGAGTCCCACGCTTTTAACCACTACACCAAACTGATGAAAAAGTCAGTGTTGTTATTATCTCCGAGGGTTCAGTTTTGCACCCTTAGGATCATCATCATCATACCCTGCCATGCAACTGAAGGGTGACATAAAATTCATGTACATTAAAAAAAAGTTGAAAAAGATATGAACATGTGTTGGGGGGCTTGTTTTAAGAGGGGGACCCAGACATGCTGGCAAGTCAGTGATTGGGTGGCAAATGGCAATAATGAGCAAATGGATGCCCCCCGTTTAGCTCAAAACATTGAGCATCGAATGGTATTGGATATTGTGCTTCATCATGTGCAAGAACCTCACATGGGAAACTTTGTTTGCTCTCTCAAAGAGGCCTAGACAACAGGAATCATTTTATTGTGTCTATCAAAGCAGAAGGAACTTTTTCCTCAAATGATATCACAACTATAGGAGACTCTTCAAATTTGAGACTTCAGTCACTGTTTTCTTCTTCTTGTTCCTTCAAAAGTTCTCAAAACACACCTTACCATTTTTAATGGTTATATAACATTTAATGAGCTACTAAACCATAAAGATGTCCTGTTCCACTAGTCATTGGATGATTAATTGGTAAAAATACAAATGAGCCCTTTCCATTCCTTCAAGACTTGACTCTCTTGATAGTAAAAAAAATAACTTTCTGCAAACTTAATTATTCTCTTTAGTTGTCACTAGAAACCCCAAGTTAGCCTTGGAAGAGTTCCTTTGGGAAAAAATTCAGATATTAACAAACAGGTTTCCAAATAAAAGTTTTTTTTTAAAGAGCCATTTAACAAGAGTTATATCTAATGAAAATGATGCCATCAATAAAAACATTAATTGCTGGAGTTTTCTTTAATATCAAAGATTTTATGTTAAGTGATAAAATTTCTATGTGAGCAAAACACATTTCTAGCATTAGAGGATGAAATTACACCAATCAGTCTCGAGTCAAATGTTTCCAGAAAAAATATTATGTGGATGATCTGAAAAAGTATTTCATGTTCCTGACATTGTAAGGTATGTGCCTTTGTAGGTTTCTTGGAGAAGATGTCTTCCAACCTTTGTTCTTGTTCTGTTGTCCTATCTGTTGCCGATTATAATGGGATCGCCGTACCAAAGCATTCAGAAAGAGGTTCTTTAAAGATTGTCATCTACAGCCATTTGTTCTCCTGAGCTGGATAACCAAGGCAAGTCCTATCCTACCATATTTCGGAAGCTAAGCAGGGCTGGACTTGGATAGTAATGGGGATGGGAGACCTCCAAAGAAGACCAGAGTTGCTATGCAGAGGCAGGAAATGACAAACCACCTTTGAACAACTCTTGCGTTGAAAACCACAACAGGAGTTGTCATATATCACTTCTGACTTGACAGCACTTTAAACCACCCTAGATATTAAAGAGACCTTGGCCGTTTCCACAAACGTTGAATAATGCACTTTCAATGCACTTTAGTTATCCTTTAGAAGTGGATTTTTTGTTCCACACATGGAAAATCAGTTACAAATGTGCACTAAAGCGTATCGAAAGTGGATTACTCAACGTGTGTGGAAACGGCCCTTAAATACTCATACCCTTTCTTAATAATAAAGGTAACTGAAAGTATTCATCAGTGAACCAACACAGCTGTTGGCTTATACAGAAAATCATTACTGTAGGATATTCTTCCAGAAAACGTCACATTGCTTTCTAATGTGCAGATTAATTTACATGAACTTTATATGTCTACACGATGCTTCCGAACATTTTTGCACGGTGGTGACCAAAAAAGAAATGAGACTATTTGAGCATATTTTGTGGAATTAAAACTAACTATTTCCCATATTCTCTGACATACATAAGTTCTCTTCCCCTCTCACTTTTTAAAAAAAACAGCTGTATTTTAAAATTCAAAGCTGTAGAAACTTACTGTAGATGAATGTATTAAAAAACTTGAGGAACTTGAGTAATTAATATATCTTTGAATCATATCAATTGGATACTGAAGAAATGTTCCATGGATGTAACTAAGAGACTATGTGTATGACAATACATATAACTATGAACCGAGAAAATATATCTTTATTTGGCATTCTGAATAACTATGAAAAATATGCATATTTGTTTGGGTAGATTTGAACTGTTGAGGTTAAGTATTTCCTTCCTTCCTTCCAGCAGATGAAGATGGACAATGGAACATTAATCACTGAATTTGTTCTTCTGGCATTTCCTGAGCTTCACGGAATAAGGATGGCATTTTTTGCTATTATTCTTCTGATGTACCTCATTTCAATCTCAGGCAACAGTTTAATTATTATGGTTGTGTTTATGGAACCCAAACTCCACACACCCATGTATTTCTTCCTCAGCAACTTTTCTTTGGCTGAACTTTGTGGTGCCATGGTGGTAGTACCAAAAATGCTGATGAACATTGCTTACAGACAAAACACAATCTGTTACACCTGCTGCATGACACAAGTTTATTTTGCCTTCTCTATGGGAGCCACACAGTTCTTCAATCTCACCGTCATGTCTTTTGACCGTTATATAGCAATTTGCAAACCATTTTTCTACAAGGCCAAGATGACAAATGGACTCTGCTTGTACCTAATATTGTTGGCTTGGATCGGTGGCTTTACATTTAACTTTATTCAAGCTTTTGTTATTTGGACTTTTCCATATTGTGGCCCGAATGTTATTGATCACTTCTTTTGTGACATTGGACCCATTTTGAAATTAGCGTGTGCTGACACAACAGTGGTCGAGATCATCAGTCTCTTTTCAGGCATTATAAATATGTGGGGTTCATTTCTCTTTACCCTGGTTTCTTACGCATGCATTATAACTACCATAGTTCAGATCCCAACTGTAAGTGGACGATCGAAAGCTTTTTCTACATGCTCTTCTCATCTTACTGCCGTCGGCATCTTCTATGGGACAACGTTTTTTATGTACCTCAGACCTTCAACTCAAGGTGACACCCGGATCAACAAAATATTGTCCCTTGTGATCATAATTTTTTTGCCCATGGTAAGCCCTTTTATCTTCACAATAAGGAACAAAGAGTTTAAAGTAGCAGCCAATAAAGTACTGAGTAGATTGGGTCATATCCCTCCATTTGCATTCAAGGAGATAATGAAGAAGTGGAGGCCAATGAAGAAATGACTCCGATGCCATCAAAAATTGTGACATGTTCAGATGTCTTCTAAGAAGCTCGACCATGAAGACGGTATAGTATTGGAAGGGACTTTGGAGGTCCTCATATCTAAGTCCCTCCTGAATTCATTTCTCTCATCCAGGCACTGACCATACCCATAAAACTTAGCTTCAGTCCTGAGGTAATAAATTAGTGTTTAATGTGAATTATATCTGTAAAAATTCAGTATAAAAAGCCATTGAAATTCCATTCATGAGGCAAACAGTGGTGTTCCACATATCTGAAGGTCTCTCTATATCTTATTCCCATAGTGGTATCAATGGTTTTGTGAGCCTCCATTTTATTATTTTTAACTTTTGAACTTTGTTCATTTGCTAGTGAACAGTTTGAAATGGTTTCATTTGATATGTTTCCAGCGTTTACCTGCATGCAAGCACATTGAGGAAATACATCTGGAAAAGAATGTTGATTCTCTCTCTCTCTCTCTCTCTCTCTCTCTCTCTTTCTCTGAGTTTGTGCGTGTGTGTGTGTGTGCGTGTGCATGTGGTGTTTTTAACCCCAGTCAGCTACAAGGGGGACAGAAGTAAGAAATGGACATTCTAAAAAGATGTGCATTTACCAGTTCCAAAAATAATTTTGAAATTTGCCAACTTAAAGCAGAAGGCAGGTACTATGAAGCTGGGGACAGTAACAAAGTGAAAAGTAGAAAATCTGCTGACATCCAACAAATATAAATGCATAATTCATGGACATTCTGATACTGTTAACTTTTCTCTCTTTAGTGTTCTCTCTTACTTTTTGACAGGGCTCAGAGGAGAAGAAAAATTACTTGTACAGTTTAGGGTTATTTCTCTTTATGATACATATCTGTTGGGGGTATGCAATGGGTGGGATCCCACCACTTTTCCGATAGAGGAAGAAGGAAGGAGGAGTCCCCCCTTTACTCATTAAAAAGTCATTGCTGTGGGTAATAACATCTACATGGATGAGTGTCATGTATGAAAGAGTTCATATGGGGGGGGTTGGAGGAAAATGAGGATCTAACTACAAGTAATTGTTAGGGAATTTGGGACAGCCCTTTTTGATAAGTTAAAATCTATTGATCTAGGTTACTTAATGCTTGAGAATGAATCCTTTCTGCACCTTCTTTTTTAACATTCTTGTTCCTACAAGCCTATCACGTGAAAGTCAAGCCATGTTTGTGACAACTCACTTTTTTCCTCCACACAAGGGCACTTGCATGCCCCTCTGCAGGGATAAAAGGTGAGTCCTCGGCAACATAGGGCTGAACCCGACTTCTGTAGAGTGCAGGAGTGCTCCAGAGCCCCTTCCTCCCCCCCTGCAGTGCCCCAGGATCCCACAGCCAGGTCTTCTGCCCAAAGGGTAAGGGGACCTGATAACCCAGCCTGCACCAGGCCTCTGAGGGGCCTTGGAGGTGGCAGCGAGGCCCAGCACGGCAACATGGCCTTCCCAAGGCCCCAAAGAGAGGGTCTGCCAAAACAGTTTTTTGGGCCTGTTGTATTTTTTCCAACAACAATAACAATGAAAAGGCCCTGAAAAGCCCAATAAGCACTGCAAGTTAATTGGCATTACACAACAAAGATTGTAATTGTCTGTGTCCACAACGTTTAGTCTTGGCCTTAGGTATATTCCTTCCTATGTAGGGCTGCCAATCCCCCACCCGGTGCAAGGGATCCCGTTCCCATATCCTCCCCCCTGACCCCACTTACTTGGCCAGTGGGGGGGGGGCGCTGAATCGGTCCCGTGGGGCCGATTCAGCCCTTGGGCGAGCACAGGAGCGCATGCTGGGCTGCCCTTTGACCCACATGATGATGTCATTTCCTGGAAGTGCAGACATGAGAAGGGGCACTGGAGAGAGTGGGGGCTGAGTACCAGGTTCACAGTTCCCCTCCGGGGGACTCAAGGGACCTAGCAACCCTATTCCTATGTTATGTTATAAAACATAATTATGTCATGCAGAATGTTTTAGTACAGTGACCTTTCTAAATGCAAAATCAAAAAGAGTCCAGTAGCACCTTTAAGACTAACCAATTTTATTGTAGCATAAGCTTTTGAGAATCAAGTTCTCTTCATCAGATGCTCTGGATCTCTTTCTAAATGCAAGTCATTACCTATCAATCCATCATATTGAGGAAATTGTGTAACTTTGATTTGATTATTTGAAGAACTGACTGTTTATAGAACTATATGAGATCCTCTGTACTGTAAACAATATTGTCTTGTATTGCTGGAAAGATATAAATGCCAATGGCGACAACTTATTTTTATGCACCCTGCTGTAACAGAGTGTGCATCAGGATTATGTGAGGACTTGTCATAATAAACCTTTTCTGCTTCTAAAATCACCATTTGAAGCCTTGATTTATTATTCAGATAAGGAGCGAAGGGGGACCTTAAGATTGGCAAACAGAGGTAATAAAATTCCCCCTAACAATTAAGTGTGACATAAGTTGGATCACTGGTGCCTGACTTAACTTTTAACCACACTTCCAAGGAGGGGGCGGGGTTAACCTGTAAAATTGTCTCTGATGCCCCATGTGGGTCCAAAGGCCACGGGCTTCAGGGTAGCCAGTTGTGTTGGTTTTGATAGTGGGGACTGCCACGACAAGCTGTTTGCTTTTTCCTCTGGTTCCACTTGGCCGTCTCAAGTCCTATCTTTGGAAATTCAATCAGAAGTGCTCGTTGATTGCTCTGTCCAGATGGATAGGCAGTCAGAATATGGTGTGAAGTTTAGAGACTTGGACTATGATCTGGGAGACCTGGATTCTCCCAGGGAAGACTTTGGAAAAGTGACCTTCTCTCTCATCCTGACTTACTAAACATCGTTGTGATAATAAAATGGAAGCAGGAAGAATATTGTAAGCTGTTCACATTCTTATTGCAATAAAAATGAATACAAAACAAAGCAACAAAGGAGCTGTTCCCTGGTCCAAATCTGATAGTGATTGTTATTGTTGTTGTTGTTTTTCTTTGAAAAAAATCCATTAAACACTCATCTTTCATATTTTAATAAATACAACTTTTGGTGACCTACAGCACCATATTTCACTATCCTCTCAACTTTTAATTGCTAAAAATATGGATAACCTATTTTGAGCTTATTCTCTTGCTATTTAAGTATACTTCTTAATCGCCTTGAGGGAAGGTAACCATATTTAATGGTTAAATAACATTTAATGAGCTACCAAACCATAAAGACTTCATGATCCTCTAGATATTGGATGGTTAATTAGTAGAAGTACAAACTAGCCCTTTCCATTCCTTCAAGACTCAATTCTTTTGATTTTTAAAATAACTTTTTGCGAACCTGATCACTTTAGTTGACACGGGAAACACCAAGTTAGCCTTGGAAGTGTTCCTTTGGGGGTGGGGGTGGGGAATACAATATTAACAAACAGGTTTCCAGAGAAAAGCTTTTTTTTTAAAAAACAATGCCCGTTAACAAGAGTGCTACCTAATGAAACAAATGCCATCAATAAAAACTTTAATTGAGCAAAACACATTTCTAGCATTAGAGGGTGGAATGACACCAATCAGTCTCGAGTCAAATGTCTCCAGAAAAAATATTATGTGGATGATCTGAAAAAGTATTTCATGTTCCTGACATTGTAAGGTATGTGCCTTTGTAGGTTTCTTGGAGAAGTTGTCTCCCAAGCTTTGTTCTTGTTCTGTTGTCCTATCTGTTGCCGATTATAATGGAATCGCCGTACCAAAGCATTCAGAATGAGGTTCTTTAAAGATTGTCATCTACAGCCATTTGTTCTCCTGAGATGGATAACCAAGGCAAGCTCTATCCCACCATATTTTGGAAGCTAAGCAGGTCTGAATTTGGATAGTAATGGGGATGGATTTCCTTCCCATCCTTCTGGGTTTCGAATGCATAAAAAATTATATTGCTTACTCATAAGTTAAGTCTTTTGAAGAAAATACATGAAACATTGGAGAGTTTGTTCTACATTCCTGACAGGGAATCATAACAATAGCTCTGTCTATATACCTGTTTTCTAGACAGATTACTGTCACATTCAGAGTGACAACAACAACAACAACAACAACATTCAATTTATATACCATCCTTCAAGACAACTTAATGCCCACTCAGAGCAGTTTACAAAGTATGCCATTTTTATCCCCACAATAAAACACCCTGTGAGGTGGGTGGGGCTGAGAGAGCTCCAGAGAGCCATGAGTAGCCCAAGGTCACCCAGCTGGCTTCAAGTGGAGGAGTGGGGAATCAAACCCCGCTCTCCAGATTAGAGTCCCGCGCTTTAAACCACTACACCAAACTGATGAAAAAGTCAGTGTTGTTATTATCTCCGAGAGTTCAGTTTTACACCCTTAGGATGATCATCATCATACCCTGCCATGCAACTGAAGGGTGACATAAAATTCATGTACATTAAAAAAAATGTTGAAAAAGATATGAACATGTGTTGGGGGGCTTGTTTTAAGGGGGGGACCCTTAAAACTCTAGATATTAAAGAGACCTTAAATACTCATACCCTTTCTTAATAATAAAGGTAACTGAAAGTATTCATCAGTGAACCAACACAGCTGTTGGCTTGTTCAGGAAATCATTACTGTAGGATATTCTTCCAGAAAACAGCACATTGCTTTCTAATATGCTGATTAATTTACATGAACCAATGCTTCCGAAGGGTTATTATTATTATTATTATTATTGGATGGTGACCAAAAAAAATGAGACTATTTGAGCATACTTTGTGGCATTAAAATTAACTCTTATTGTCGAAGGCTTTCACAGATGGAGAACGATGGTTGTTGTGGATTTTCCGGGCTGTATAGCTGTGGTCTTGGCATTGTAGTTCCTGACGTTCAAGACCACAGCTATACAGCCCGGAAAATCCACAACAACCAAAATTAACTCTTTTCCATATTCTCTGGAGCATATAAGTTCTCTCCCCCCATCACTGTTTAAAATAGAAATATATTTTAAAATTCAAAGCCATAGAAACTTACTATAGATGAATGTATAAAAAAGCTTGAGTTAGAATAACAGGAGAGAATAACATACCTTTGAATCATATGCATTTAATAACGAAGAAATATTCCATGAATGTAACTAAGAGGATATATGTATGACAATAGGCTGACATGTATGACAATAAGAACTGAGAGAATAATACTTTATTATTAGGCATTCTGAAAAAATATGTAGTATATGCATATTTGTTTGGGAAGATTTGAACGGTTGTGGTCAAATACTCCCTTCTTCCTTTCAGGAGACAAAGATGGGCAATGAAACGTTAATCACTGAATTTGTCCTTCTGGGATTTCATGAGCTTCACGGAATAAGGATGGCGATTTTTGCTGTTGTTCTTCTGATGTATCTCATTTCAATTTCAGGCAACTGTTTAATCATTACGGTTGTCTTTAAGGAACCCAAGCTCCACATGCCCATGTATTTCTTCCTCAGCAACTTCTCCTTGGCTGAACTTTGTAGCACCACAGTGGTGGTACCAAAAATGCTGATCAACCTTGCTTTGGAGCAAAACACAATCTGCTTCACATGCTGCATGGCACAACTTTATGTTTCCTTCTCTACGGGAGCCACACAGTTCTTCAACCTCACCGTTATGTCTTTTGACCGTTACATAGCAATTTGCAAACCATTTTTATATAAGGCCAAGATGACAAATCAACTGTGCTTATATTTAATATTGTTGGCTTGGACAGGTGGCTTTACATTCAACTTTATTCAGGCATTTGTTATTTGGACTTTTTCTTATTGTGGGCCGAATGTTATTGATCACTTCTTTTGCGACATTGGACCCATTTTGAAATTGGCTTGTGCTGACACAACAGTGGTCGAGATCATCAGTCTCTTTTCAGGAATTATAAATATGTGGGGTTCATTTCTCTTTACCCTGGTTTCTTACGCATGCATTATAACTACCATAGTTCAGATCCCAACTGTAAGTGGACGATCGAAAGCTTTTTCTACATGCTCTTCTCATCTTACTGTTGTCGGCATCCTCTATGGGGCAACATTTTTTATGTACCTCAGACCTTCAACTCAAGGTGACACCAAGGTCAACAAAATGATGTATCTCATGATCGTAGTTTTTTTGCCCATGATAAGCCCTTTTATCTTCACAATCAGGAACAAAGAGTTCAAAGCATCAGCCAATAAAGTGCTGAGTATATTGGGTCATATCCCACCATGTGCATTCATGGAGATGATGAAGAAGAAGAGGCCAATGAAGAAATGGCCCTGGTGCCCTCAAAATTTGTGACATGGCCAGATGTCCTCCAAGAAACTTGACCATGGAGAAGCTATAGTGTTCTTCTGATGTACCTCATTTCAGTCTCAGGGAATTGTTTAATCATCACAGTTGTCTTTATGGAACCCAAGCTCCACATGCCCATGTATTTCTTCCTCAGCAAATTCTCCTTGGCTGAACTCTGGAGCACCACTGCAGTGGTACCCAAGATGCTGACCAACCTTGCCTTGGACCAAAACACAATCTGCTTCAAATGCTGTATGGCACAATCTTATGTTGCCTTCTCTATGGGAGCCATACAGTTCTTCAACCTCACCGTCATGTCATTTGATCGGTACGCAGCCATTTGCAAACCTTTTTCATATAATGCCAAGATGACGAATGAAATCTGCTTGTACCTTTCATTGATAACTTGGTTCAGTGGGTTTACACTGAACTTTTTCCAGGCAATTGTTGTTTGGACATATCCATACTGTGGGCACAATGTCATGGACCACTTCTTCTGTGATGTTGGGCCACTTCTGAAATTAGTTTGCACTGACACATCCTTGATGGAGCTTATTGGTGTTCTTTATGGTGCTGTTGTGATGTGGGGTTCATTTCTCTTTACGCTGGTTTCTTATGCATGCATTATAACTACCATAGTGCAGATCCCATCTGTAAGTGGACGATCAAAAGCCTTTTCCACCTGCTCTTCTCATCTTACTGTGGTCAGCATCCTCTATGGGGCAACATTTTTTATGTACCTCAGACCTTCGACCCAAGGTGATACTCAGATCAATAAAGTAATGTACCTCATGATCATAGTTTTTTTGCCCATGATAAGCCCTTTTATCTTCACAATCAGGAACAAAGAGTTCAAAGCATCAGCCAATAAAGTACTAAGTATATTGGGTCATATCCCTCCATTTGCGTTCATGGAGATGATGAAGAAGCAGAAGCAAATGAAAAAATGGCCCAGGTGCCCCCCCCCAAGTTGTGACATGATCAGTTGTCTTCTAAGAAGCTCTCCCATGGAGAAGGTGTAATGTTGGAAGGGATCTTGGAGGTGTCCAAATCTAAGCCCCTACTGAATTCATTTCTCTCATGCAGGCACTGACCATACTCATAACCTTTAGCTTCAGTCCAGAAGGGACACGTTCAGTTTTACTGTGAATTGTATCTATAATAATTCAGTATAATAAGACATTTCAGTTCCAGGCATGAGACAAATGTTAATGGTGTTTATGAAACTCCCCATATCTTCTTCCCCATATCAGACAGTCTCTCCACATCTTGTTTTCACAATGGTACTAATTCTTTTGCTAGTCTTCATTTTATTATTGTTGACCTTTGCACTTTGTTCATTTGTCAATGAACATTTTGAAACTGCATCACTTGATGTGTTTCCAATACGTACCTGCATGCATGCAGATTGATGAAAAACGTGAAAAAGAATGTTGATGTATGATTTGCATCTAGATTTTGCCCCCTCAGTCGGAATGAAAGGCAGACACAGTATTTGGGTTCTAAAATGGGCCGCTTTATTAAAATTACAACAATTAAATATAAACTACGGCAAGGGCCTAACTAGCGGTACAGGTCAGGCCCTGGGGTCACTCCTGGACCCCGCCCTGACCTGTCTGGGCGAGCACCCGCTGCCCCGGGTGCGAGCCATCCACCAAATGGCTGGGACCCGGCCTCGCCAGGCGGAGGCGGAGTGGTTCACCCCTGTAAAGCTCCACCACCCGGCCGTACGGCAGCGGGGGGAGACTGGCTTGTCCAGGGGTTCCCCACCCAGGGCGTCTGACCTCGCAGCTGGGCCGTACGGCAGCCAGCCGCTCCTGAAAGACCCCAATTCCCCACCAATGGGGAGGTGCCAAGGGTGCTCACCGGCCCGCTACAGATTTTCCCTAACTAAAATCCTGCCACCAGGGAATTACCTCAGTCCCACCAAGCCAATTACCTTCCTCTTCTCACAGTGCAAGGTAGGCGAAAAAACTCCATTCCCAAGTGCCAATCAGGGACAAGGAGAGAAAAATTCCTACCTGGCCCAAAAGGCGACCAGCTAATCCTGCACTGCAATAGGGTGAGGTGGGTGGGCCGAGCATGAGGCACAACTGAATGCAATGGGGCGGAGAAGCCAGCTAAGGCTACAGGCTCCGCCCCCAATGCTAAGCCCTGGATGCCAGGGTGTGCCTTCTGCTTTCCTCCTTCCGAGGAGGCAAAAGCAGCCACCGGCCTGAGTGGCTGTTGCCACTGGCCGGGATGGCTGAACTCTCTCTAACACTGACTATTTCCGAAATTAATTTTGAAATTTGACACCTTAAAGCAGAAGGCAGGTAGTGTGAAACTGGGGACAGGAACAGAGTGAAAGATAGAAAATCTAGTAACACCCAACAAATATAAATGTGTAATTCTTGGACATTCTGATACTGTTATCTTTTGTCTCTTTAATGTTCTCTCTCATTTTTTGGCGGGGATCAGAGGAGAAGAATTAAATGCTTGTACAGTTTAGGCTTATTTCTCTTTATGATACATATATTTTGGGGGTATGCAATGGGCTGGATCCCACCAATTTTCTGATAGAGGAAGAAGGAAAGAAGAGTCCACTTTATTCATCAAAAAGATGTTGCTGTGGGTAATGGCATCTACATGGACAAAAGCCATATATGAAAGGTGTCATACTGGGGGGGGGGGTGATTGGATGAAAGAGGGGATCTAACTAAATGTGATCATTAGGGAATTTGGAGAATCCATTGATCTAGGTTACTTAATACTTGAGAACGAATCATTTCTGCACCCTCTTTGTTTAACATTCTTGTTCTTACAATCCAACCATAAAAAAGTCAAGTCATATTGACGACAACTCACTTTTTAACCCTGTACAGGTACACTGGCACACCCCTCTACAGGGATAAAAGGTGAGTCCTTGGCAACACTGGGCTGAACTAGATGGCTGCAGAGTGCAGGAGCATTCCAGGGCCCCTTCCACCCCCCCCCCCCCGCAGTCCTTCTGGATTCTGCAGCCAGGTTTTCTGCCCAAAATGTAAGGGGATCTGACAACACAGCTTGCACCAGGCCTCTGAGAGGCCTTAGAGGTAGCAGGGAGGCCCTCCCAAGGCCCTGCAAAGGGGGCCTGTCAAATCAGTTTTCTAGATCCTGTTGTATTTTTCCCCAAAACAGACTTTGTTGCTAGTTAACAATAGCAAGGGAAAGTCCCTAAAAGACCAGTAAGCACTGCAAGTTAATTTGTCTTACACACCAAAAGTTGTAATTGTTTATGTCCACAACTTTTAGTCTTGACCTTGGCCATGTTCCTTCCTATGTTCTGTTATATAATATAATTGTGCCATGCAGGATATTTTTATTACCTTTCTAAATGCTTGTCATGACCTGTAAATCCATCATATTGAGGAAATCATGTAACTTTGTTTTATTTATTTGAAGAACCATTTGTTTATACAACTGTATGAGATCCTCTGTACTGTGAACAATATTGTCTTATATTGCTGGAAATGGATAAATGCCGATGCTGACAATGTATTGTTATGCACCCTGCTGTAACAGAGTGTGCATCAAGATTATGTGATAACTTCTCATAATAAACCTTTTCTGCTTCTAAGATCACCAAGTTTGAAGCCCTGAATTATTATTCAGACAAGGAGAGAAATGGGACGTCAAGATTGGCAAACAGAAGTAATAAACTTCCCCCCAACAATTATGTGTGATATGAGTTGGGTCACTGGTGCCTGATTTGACTTGCAACCACACTTCCAACTGGGGCTTAACCTGCAAAAATGTCACTTGTGTTGTTTTTCCTAGTGGGAGCTGCCATGGCAGGCCGTTTGACTTTTCCTCTGGCTCCACATGGCCATCTCAAATCCTGTCTTTGAAAAGTCTATCAGAAAGGCTCTGTCCAAATGGATAGGCAGTCTGGGTACGGTGTAGAGGTCAGAGTGTTGGACTACAGTCTGAGAGACCTGGATTTGAACCCCCACTCTCTGTCAAGGTATTGGCATTCCTTGCCATGCTTCACTCCTGCTGAATGCTGGTATGAAGGACTTGAACTCTGATACTCTAATACTGTTTGAACTCTCTTCCTGTCCTGGGAAAGCTTATCGTTCTTTCTGCTGGAAAAGAACCGTTCTCGTGGATACTTAACCTTGGATCTCCTGAAGTTTCTAAAAAATCTTCATACCTAGTTGATTTGCATTGCTTGATGCTTTTCACATGGGGGATGGGAAGTGGGAACTTAGAATGCTGGCCATTAAGGGGGTGGAGACTGGGCTGTGGTGTAAGCATGTGGCTTGGCGTAGGTTTTCATCCCTGGCAATGTAGCTGTACTGTATTGCTGAACTCGTGGATTATCAATAAATCTTTAACTCATGCATTTCTAAACTCTTGCAGTGAGGACATTGAGATCTACCTGTCAGAACCTAGTGTTTTGCTAGGAATCATTATACTTTGATCTGTGGACTTTAGCAACTGTTGATTCCTATCACCTGAGCCATGGCTGCTGAATCAGTAGAGGTACTGGTGCTACAGGACAGTCAGCGGACAAACATAAAGATCCTGCAGAGGAGCGTGGGCCCAATGTGAGCACATTGGCTGAGGGAAGGGTGCTGCCCTAAATCATTCGGCCAAGAAGTGATCTTAGCTGCCCAGGGTTGTTGGAAGGCACTCAAGGGGTGTTCGGCCCCTCCAGGGGTATTGGCTGGGGGGGAATGGAACAACAAGACCATTGATGGGGACTGGTGTTTGAACATCCACTACATCAGGGAGAAGGTATCCTTGAGGGAGAGGAGTTAACACCAGTGGGGATAGGATCTTTTGAATTTCCTACTTGGTGAGGCACATAGTCTCTTGCATTGTTGGAGGTTTAGGGCCCCATTTGGTGTCCCACACATGTTTTGACACTTCACCGCAGGTTTCCCATCCCCGCTGCTGTTAACTCACTCTCATAACTGTGAGGGGTCCCCTTCATGGAGGTTCTATTCATCTGCTCATCTGCTGGTATGAAGGACGTGAACTCTGATACTCTAATACTGTTTGAACTCTTTCTGTCCTGGGAAAGCATATTGGTCTTTCTGCCGGAAAAGAACCATTCTCATGGATACTTAACCTTGGATCTCCTGAAGTTTCTAAAATATCTTCATTCCTAGTTGCTTTGCATTTCTTGATGCTTTACACATGGGGGATGGGAAGTGGGAACTTAAAACGCTGGCAATTAAGGGGGTGGAGACTGGGCTGCAGTCTAGGCTTGTCCTCACTACATGGCATAGGTTTTCATCCCTGGCAATGTAGCTGTACTGGATTGCTGAACTCGTGGATTATCAATAAATCTTTAACTCATGCATTTCTAAACTCATGCAGTGAGGATGTTGAGATCTACCTGTCAGAACCTGACACTCTCCCAGGAAAGATTTTGGAAAAGTGACCTTCTCTCTCATCCTGACTTACTAAACGTTGTGATAATAAAATGGAGGCTGGAAGAATATTGTAAGCAGCTTTTCATTCTTATTGGAAAGAAAAGCGGAATAAAAATAAATACCATAAATATTTCACATTCCTCTCAAATTGTAATTGCTAAAAATATGGATAACCTATTTTGAGCTTACTCTCTTAATTTTTTTTTTATAATTCTGCAACCTTAATTATACTACTTAATTGCCTTGGGGGAACCATTTTTAATGGTTATGTAATATTTAATAAGCTACCAAACCATAAAGATTTCATGATCCTCTAGACACTGGATGTTTAATTGGTGGAAATACAAGCGAACCCTTTCCATTACTCCAAGACCTGACTCTCTTGATATTAAAAATAACTTTTTAAAAATTTAATTGTTGTCTTTAGTTGTCACTGGAAACACCAAGTTAGCCTTGGAAGAATTCCTTTGGGGCGGGGGTGAGTCACACCTTAACATACAGGTTTCCAGAGAAAAGTTTTTTTTTTAAATGCCCATTAACAAGAGTGATATCTAATGAAAGAGACGCCGTCAATAAAAACATTAATTGCCAGAGCAAAACCAATTTCTAGCATTAGAGGATAGAATTACACCAATCAGTCAAATGTTTCCAGAAACATATTATGTGGATGATCAGAGAAAGTATTCCATGTTCCTGACACTGTAGGATATGTGCCTTTGTAGGTTTCTTGGAGAAGATGTCTTCCAACCTTTGTTCTTGTTCTGTTGTCCTAACTGTTGCTGATCTAAATGTGATTGTTGTACCAAACCATTCAGAATGAGGTTCTTTAAATATTGTCACCTACAGTGGTTTGTTCTCCTGAGCTGAATAAGCAAGACTAGCCCTATCCCACCATATTTTGGAAGCTAAGCAGGGCCGGACTTGGATAGTAATTGGGATGGGAGACCTCCAAAGAAGACCAGAGTTGCTATGCAAAGGTAGGTAATGGCAAACCACCTCTGAACATCTTGTCTTGTGAATTGTCATAGGTCACCTCTGTCTTGACAGCACTTTAAACTACTCTAAATACTAATGAGACTCTAAATATGTTACCCTATCTTAATAATAAGGGTAACTGGAAGTATTCTTCAGTGAACCAATATTACCAATAGGCTGTTCTTCCAGAAAACAACACTTTGCTTTCTAATGTGCAAATTAATTTACATTATATTTTTCTGTCTACACGATGCTTCCAAACTTTTTTTTTTTTTTGGCATGGTGGTGACCAAAAAAGAAATGAGACTATTTGAGCATATTTTGTGGCATTAAAATTAACTCATTTGCATGTTATCTAGAGCATTTAAGTTATCTCCCCTTTTTGAAGACAACTATATTTTAAAATTCAAAGCAGTAGAAACAATAGATGAATGCATGAAAATGTTTGAGTTAGAATAACTTGAGTGAATAATACCGCACCAGGCTCAAAGTGCCAAGAGGGTGACAATGTATGACTTACCATTCGTGGCTGTCGTATGGCTAAGTGTGTTGGGTTGGGGAAAGCAATGGTGCACTACCCTGTAAAAACTTCACTGCGGGACTCTGCAGATCTCTCTCGACGCGCTATAGGACAGAAAGGCCTGGAGGGGGACGATCTACGGAGTAGCCGGGGGTCGGACACGACTGTGTGGCTTGGATCGGATTGGATCAGAATCCTCTGGATTTAATACTGAAGAGATGTTCCATGAGGATATATGTATGACAAAATGCATGTATGACAATACCTATAACTTTGAACAGATAGAATAAATCTTTAATAGATCCAGAGGAGTTAGCCGTGTTAGACAGTAGTCGCAAAATGTTTAAGAGTCCAGTAGCACCTTTAAGACTAACCAACTTTATAGTAGCACAAGCTTTTGAGAACCACAGCTCTCTTTTTCAGATGCATGGAGGATATGAAGAAACCGGCCAGAGAGTCCTTGGTGGAATATCCTGATAGATTGAAGTGTTCTCCTACTGGTTTCTGGAAATTGCCATTTTTGATGGCAGATATGTGTCAGAGCAGAGGGGCCTTGTTGGCACATAAGGGCATATATTACATTGAATAACTGTAAGAGCCACAGAGATTGTGTAGCCCCAATAATGCTTGTTGTAAATCTCTTAAGCGAGAGTCCAATCAAGAGCATTGGAGCAGAGTATCTAGTACCCACCAAATGAGGTGAGGAAACAAATCGAGAGGACCAGACTAGTACCCAGAAAGAGCCTGCTCCATGACAAACAAAAAATAACCAGTAACAGAACACCACTGTTTGTTGTCACCTATAGTTCCCAGCTCAAACCTATCAAATGTATCATCAGCAATCTACAGCCCATTCTGGAAAATGATGCCTCTCTCTCACAAGCCCTGGCTGGAAGACCTCTCCTTGCCTGCAGACAGCCCCCCCCCCCCGGCCAACCTTAAACAACTTCTCACTAACAACCCTGAACCAGCTAACTAAGTCACCAACACAGGAACTGGACCCTGCAAAAGACCCAGATGACAACTCTGCCCACATATCTACCCAGAAAATATGATTACAGGACCCAACGGCATCAACTACACAATCTCTGGCTCATACAGCTGTTCATCCTCCAATATGATATATGCCCTTATGTGCCAACAATGCCCCTCTACTGTGTACATAGGACAAACAGGCCAACCTCTGTGCAAAAGAATAAATGGACACAAATCTGACATTAGAAATGGCAACGTCCAGAAACCAGCGGGAGAACACTTCAATCTACCAGGACATTCCATTACGGACTTAAAGGTCACCAATAGTTCAACAGAAACATTTCAAAAGCAGAATCCAACAGGAAGCTGCTGAACTGGAATACATATGAAAATTTAACTCAGTCAGACTTGGATTGAATAGGGACTCTGCTTGGTTATCTCATTATCAGAAGAAACTGCCTTTCAGGCATTCCATTCAGATTCAGATGGGGGTCACACCCAGCCAGGATTATACACTCCACCTTTCATTACTTTAGCAACTGATTTGCATCTACTCCCCCCTTCTCTCGCCACCTATATATTTCTGGCCAGTTTATTCATACCCTCCATGTATCTGACAAAGAGAACTGTGGTTCTCGAAATCTTAAGCTACGATAAAGTTGGTTAGTCTTAAAGGTGCTACTGGACTCTTTAATAAATCTTTATTAGGTATTCTGAAAAACTATGAAGCATATGCATATTTGTTTGGGTACATATGAACTGTTGAGGCCAAGTATTTCCTTCCTTCCTTCCTTCCTTCCTTCCTTCCTTCCTTCCTTCCTTCCTTCCTTCCTTCCTTCCTTCCTTCCTTCCTTCCTTCCTTCCTTCCTTCCTTCCTTCCTTCCTTCCTTCCTTCCTTGCTTGCTTGTTTTCTTTCAGGAGACAAAGATGGGCAATGAAACGTTAATCACTGAGTTTGTCCTTCTGGGATTTCCTGAGCTTCACGGAATAAGGATGGCAATTTTTGCTGCTGTTCTTCTGATGTACCTCATTGCAATATTAGGCAACAGTTTAATCATCACGGTTGTCTTTAAGGAACCCAAGCTCCACATGCCCATGTATTTCTTCCTCAGCAGCTACTCCTTGACTGAACTCTGCATCATCAATGGGGTGGTACCCAAGATGCTGATGAACATTGCTTTGGAGCAAAACACAATCTGTTTTGCCTGCTGCATGACACAACTTTATGTTTCCTTCTCTATGGGAGCCACACAGTTCTTCAACCTCGCCGTCATGTCTTTTGACCGTTACATAGCGATTTGCAAACCATTTTTATATACAGCCAAGATGACAAATGGACTCTGCTTGTACCTAATATTGTTCGCTTGGATTGGTGGTTTTACAATTAACTTTTTTCAGGCTTTTGTTATTTGGACTTTTCCTTACTGTGGGCCGAATAATATTGATCACTTCTTTTGTGACATTGGACCCATTTTGAAATTGCCTTGCGCCGACACAAGATTGGTGGAGATAATGTGTCTCTTCTCAGGCATTATAAATATGTGGGGTTCATTTCTCTTTACGCTGGTATCTTATGCTTGCATTATAACTACCATAGTTCAGATCTCATCTGTAAGTGGACGATCAAAAGCCTTTTCTACATGCTCTTCTCATTTTACTGTCGTCGGCATCCTCTATGGGTCAACATTTTTTATGTACCTCAGACCTTCAACTCAAGGTGACATGCACATCAACAAAATAATCTACCTCATAATAGTAATTCTTTTACCCATGATAAGCCCTTTTATCTTCACAATCAGGAACAAAGAGTTCAAAACATCAGCCAGTAAAGTACTGAGTATATTGGGTCATATCCCTCCATGTGCATTCATGGAGATGATAAAGAAGAAGAGGCCAATGAAGAAGTGGCCCTGGTGAACTCAAAAGTTGTGACATGATCAGATATCTTCCAAGAAGCTCGACTGTGGACAAGCTATAGTGTTGGAAGGGATCTTGGAGGTGTCCAAATCTAAGCCCCTGCTGAATTCTTCTTTCATTCAGTCACTGATCATACCCATAACCTTTAGCTTCAGTCCTGAAAGGACATACTAGATTTTACTATGAATTATATCTATAATAATTCAGTATAAAAAGACATTTAAATTCTGCTCATGAGGCAAACATTAGTGATGTTTATGAAATTCCACATATCTGAAGATCTGAATGGAAAGATTTCTTTGATTACTTAAGTTGAAACAAAGATAAATTAATCATATTACAGAGACAAAATGTAGAAGAGATAACTGATTAAAATTATTGACATTAAAGTTTGAACATTTAAGGAGAGGTGAAGAGAACTATTATATAATCTAGTTGTGCTCTTACATATTCTGAATATATTTTTCTGTTGTAGCTTAAATTTAATTCCATTGTAGTGCTTTGTCTTTTATATAAGTTTCTATGCACTTTCTACTGTCATTTCTTTTTAAATAAAACCTTTTAAAAAAGGAAACTGCATCATTTGATATGGTTCCAATGTGTACCTGCATGCATGCACATTGCTGACAGACATGTGGAAAAAAATGTTGATGTATGATTTTTCATCAAGCTTCTTGGTGTCTTTCTCTCTCTTTCTGTGTGCATGCAGTGTTTTTAATCCAGGTCTGTTGCAAACAGGAGAGAAAGCATTAACTGGACTAGTTCCAAAATCAATTTTAAAATTTGCCAACTGCAAGCAGAAGGCAGGTACTGTGTGAACCTGGGGACAGTAACAGAGTGAAAGGTAGAATATGGGCCATTTCCACACACATTGAATAATGCACTTTCGATGAACTTTAACAATCCTTTGGAAGTGCATTTTTTGTTCCACACATGGAAAAGCAGTTCCAAATGTTCACTAAAGAGTATTGAAAGTGGATTATCCAATGTGTGTGGAAGCAGCCATGGTGACCCCTAATCAGTATAAATGTCCAGTTCATGGGCATTCTGACACTGCGATCCTTTCTCTCTTTAATGCTCTCTTTCCCTTTTTGATGTATCTCAGAAAAGAAATATTAAATGCCTGTACTGTTTAAGGTATTTATTTCACTTTATGATACACGTTTGTTAGGGGTATACAACAGTCTAGATCCACCCACTTTTCCACTGGAGGAAGAAGGAAGGATGAGTCCCCTTTAGTCATCAAAAAGAGTGTGCTGTGAATAAAGGAGTCTACATGGACAAATGTCGTGTGAGATGGGGGTTGTAGATGAGAATTGTACTGAAGACCAAACTATGTTATGTATCACATGAGTTGGGTCACGGGTGCCTGACCTGGGCCGTTTCCAGACGGCCCCCCGCCTTGCGAAACATCGCGCGTCGTCGCGCGTCGTTGCACAGAAAACGCGAAATATCGCGTTTTCTCACGCGAGTTTTGCGCGACGTCGCGCAAAACTCGCGCAAGAAAACACGATATTTCGCGTTTTCTGCGCAACGACGCGCGACGACGCACGACGTTTCGCGAGGCGGGGGGCCGTCTGGAAACGGCCCTGACTTACAATCACATTTCCAATTGGGGGTTGGTGGTGGAGAGTGCTCTCACGTCAGCCTTGACTTATGATGACCCCTGGTGGGGTTTTCATGGCAAGAGATGAGCATAGGTGGTTTGCCATTGCCTGCCTCTGCAACCCTAGTCTTCGTTGGAGGTCTCCCATCCAATTACTGACAAATGTAAAATATTACATTGCATGCCTTTCTGCAGGGATAAAAGGTGAGTCCTCGGCAACATAGGGCTGAACCCGACTTCTGTAGAGTGCAGGAGTGCTCCGGGGCCCCTTCCTCCCCCCTGCAGTGCCCCAGGATCCCACAGCCAGGTCTTCTGCCCAAAGGGTAAGGGGACCTGATAACCCAGCCTGCACCAGGCCTCTGAGGGGCCTTGGAGGTGGCAGCGAGGCCCAGCACGGCAACATGGCCTTCCCAAGGCCCCAAAGAGAGGGTCTGCCAAAACAGTTTTTTGGGCCTGTTGTATTTTTTCCAACAACAATAACAATGAAAAGGCCCTGAAAAGCCCAATAAGCACTGCAAGTTAATTGGCATTACACAACAAAGATTGTAATTGTCTGTGTCCACAACGTTTAGTCTTGGCCTTAGGTATATTCCTTCCTATGTAGGGCTGCCAATCCCCCCACATTGCATGCCCTCCTGCAGGGATAAAAGGTGAGTCCTCGGCAACATCGGGCAGAACCAGGTGGCTGCAGAGTGCAGGAGTGCTCCAGGGCCCCTTCTTCCCTCCCCGCTGCAGTATTCCTGGATCCTGCAGCAGGTCTTCCACCCAAAGGGTAAGGGGACCTGGCAACCCAGCTTGTGCCAGGCTTCTGAGAGGCTTCAGAGGTGGCAGGGAGGCCCAACATGGCAGCATGACCCTCCCAAGGCTCCGAAGAACAGGCCTGCAAAATCAGCTTTCTAGAGCCCCGTGTATTTTTTCCCATATTTAATGGTTGTACAACATTTAATGAGCTTCCAAACCATAAAGACTTCATGACTTCAACCTCATTGTCATGTCTTTTGACCGTTAAACAGCCATTTGCTAACCATTTTTATATAAGGCCAAGATGACAAATCGACTGTGCTTGTACCTAATATTGTTGGCTTGGATTGGTTGGTTTACATTTAACTTTTGTTATTTGGCTTTTTGTTATTTGGACTTTTCCTTATTGTGGACTGAATGTTATTGATCACTTCTTTTGTGACGTTGGACCCATTTTGAAATTTGCTTGTGCCAACACAACTTTGGTGGAGTTAATCAGTCTTTTTACAGGCATCATAAATGGGGGAGAGGGTTCATTTCTCTTTACTCTGGTTTCTTATGCCTGCATTATAACTACCATAGTTCATATCCCATCTGTAAGTGGATGATCAAAAGCCTTTTCTACATGCTCTTCTCATCTTACTGCCATCGGCACCTCCTATGGGACAACGTTTTTTATGTACCTCAGACCTTCAACCCAAGGTGACACCCAGATCAACAAAGTAATGTACTTCATGATCATAGGTTTTTTTGCCCATGATAAGCCCTTTTATCTTCACAATCAGGAACAAAGGGTTCAAAGCATCAGCCAATAAAGTACTGAGTATATTGGGCCATATCCCTCTATTTGCATTCATGGAAATGATGAAGAAGAAGAGGCCAATGAAGAAATGGCCCTGGTGCCCTCAAAATTTGTGACGTGGTCAGATGTCTTCTAAGAAGCTCGACCGTGAAGAAGGTATAGTATTGGAAGGGACTTTGGAGGTCCTCATATCTAAGTCCCTCCTGAATTCATTTCTCTCATCCAGGCACTGATCATACCCATAATCCTTAGACATTTAAGTTCTGGTCATCATGAGATAAAAATTAGTGGTGTTTATGAAACTCCACATATCTGAAAGTCTGAATGGAAAGATTTATTTGATTACTTAGACTGAAACTAAGAAAAGTTAACTTAATCATATTATAAAGGTAAATTATAGAAGAGATGACAGATTAAAAATTACTGACATTAATGTTTGAGCAATTAAGGAGAGGGGAAAGAACTATTACGTAACCTGGTTGTGCTATTACATATTTTAAATATATTTTTCTGTTGTGGCTTAAATGTAATTTAATTTTAGTGCCTTGTATTTTATATGTTTCTATGAACTTCCTACTGTTATTTCTATCTTTACTTTTTAAATAAAACCTTTTTTTTTAAAAAAAGTGCTTCATTTAATATGTTTCCAGTGTGTTTCTTGGATGCATAAATAATCACATCCCTCAATCCTTGGTGGAACATAGGAAAGTTTATTTATTGTGTTTTGTGAATAAGTAGTTACTGGTGATCCCCGGCCTGAGGAACATTTGCCTGGCCTCAATCAGAGCCAGGGTCTTTTCAACTCTGGCTGGGGCTTGGTGGAACATATTCCCGCTGGAGATCCAGGCCCTGCGGCATCTGTTGCAGTTTCTCAGGGCTTGCAAGATGGAGATGTTCGGCCGGGCCTTTGGTTGAGAGCTGGCAATCTGTCCATCCTGACTGCTCCGCCCCATTCCCTTGCTGCCCTTGCTGTTATATCATGGCTGCACCTACAGCTTTTATAGTGGTCCTCATATTTTATTGAGGACACCTAACTGTAGTTCGTAGTAAATTCAGTTTGTATAATGATGTTTTAATTTACTTTATGCTGTTGTTTTAGTCTTGAATTTATGGTTGTGAGCCACCCTGAGCCTGTTTGCGGGGAGGGCATGGTATAAATATAATAAAATAAATAAATAAAAATAAAATAACAACACATGCCATGCTTTGCAATGTGGAATTTAGCAGCAGGAAATAAATTTTCCAACTTAAGGAAGCAGTGGGATTTTTTTGCTTGGTAATGTAGAGCCAAGCTACAAGTGACGCCTCACACAGGTTGGACATTTGTCAGCTTCCCTCAAGTTCTGATGGGAAATGTAGGCATCCTGGTCTTGCAGCTGTAATGGAGAGCCAAGTTGTAAAACCAGGATGCCTACATTTCCCATCAAAACTTGAGGGAAGCTGACAAGTGTCCAACCTGTGTAAGACGTCACTTGTAGCTTGGCTCATAGAGTAAGGGTAATCTTTGAAGACTAGTATAGCATTTTTTTAAAAAAAATTGAAGGTGGTACATTAGACCAAATAAGGATATGACATTACTGTCCTGTGGAAATACTGTTATTTATGTCCCATGTATTCCCTTTCTAGGAGCACTGAGAGCGAGTATAGTGTAGTTGTTAAGAGTGGCAGAACTCTAATCTGGAGAATCGGGTTTGATTCCCCACTTATCTGCTTGAAGCCAGGTGGGAGACCTTGGGTCAGTCACAGCTCTGCTCGGACCACTCTCAGCACCACCCACCTCACAGGGTAATTGTTGTGAGGATAATAATAACACACTTTGTAAACTGCTCTGAGTGGATGTTAAGTTGTCCTGAAGGAACAACAGTAAATCGAATATTGTTGTTGTTATGACAACGAGAGAAAGGAATGACACTCAGTTTAGGACCCAATTTTAAGGGAATTTTAGAAATGGAAATAAGAAGTACAAACACCTGATTTTATGACTTTTTTCACATAGGAGCAGAATGAATATGGCCATACCTCCGAGCAGCTTTAGCTGCTCAAGGAGGGGGCCGTGCATTGCTCACCTGGAAGGAGGGAGAATGGAGCAACTCCCGGGCAGCCTCTTTAGGCAGCTCTGCCTGCCCGGCTTCCTTCTCTTTTAATGCTTGGCCCACCCTCCCCACCCTGTTTTTGGTGCAGGATTAGCCAGTTGCTGTTATTCAGAGCCAGGTAGGTATTTTTCCCCTTTTCCCAAATTGGAATAGGGATGAGGGGTTTTTCGCCTACCTTGCACCAGAACTTGAGTAGAGGAAATTGGCTTGAAGTGGTGCTTGTTAGTGGTATCACTGGTGGGATAGAGTTTGGTGAGAGGCAGCGGGCTGGTGAGCATCCTTGGTGCTTCCCTATTGGTAGGGAAGAGGGGTCTGCTAGGAGTGGCTGGTACTGCTTGTGACGGCTGCCAGCATGCATGGGCAGACTGCCTAGGGGAACCCTATATGCTGAGGCTTAGGAGCTTGAATGGGGGGAACCAATTTGCCTGGCTGGCTGGGTCTCCTAGCTATCCCCAGGGATGGCTCAAACCCGGGGCTTCAGAGCTCACCCAGGCAGGTCAAGGTGGAGGTCCAGGGGTGACCCCATGGCTTGATCTGTACCACTTTTACCCTTGCTGCAGTTATGACTTAATCTTCATGTTGAGGTTAATTTAATAAAGTGCCCCTTAGATCCAACACGTGTCCGTCTCTTCATTCCAACTAAGGGGGCAATGTAGAGTAAGGGCAATCTTTGAATACTAGTATAGAATTTTTTAAAAGAAGTTGAAGGTGATACACCAGACCAAATAAGGATATGCCACCACTGCCCTGTGGAAATACTGTATTCCCTTTCCAAGAGCTTTGAGAGCCAGCACAGTGTAGTTGTTAAGAGTGGCAGAACTCTAATCTGGAGAGCCAGGTTTGATTCCCCACTCCTCCACTTGAAGCCAGCTGAGTGACCTTCAGTCAGTCACAGCTTCTTGAAGCTCTCTCAACCCCACCCACCTCACAGCATAATTGTTGTGAGGATAATAATAATACACTTTGTAAACTGCTCTGAGTGGACGTTAAATTGTCCTGAATATAAATCGAATGTTGTTGTTGTTGTTGTTATGACAGTGAGAGAAAGGATTGACACTCAATTTAGGACCCATCTTTTAAAAGGAACCTTAGAAATGGAAATAAGAAGTATAAACACCTGATGTGATGACCTTTTTTGCATAGGAGCAGAATGAATGTACAAATCTCCGCTCTTCCTGAGAACATTCCTAGCAGATGGGTTCCACCATGCTGCTCCCACCAAATGAGGTTTCAGACGCATATAGGAACTAATCTATGTGAGGCAAGATATGAGAAGTTCTGTGGCTCTTAATATTAATAGTGGGGAGAATCAAGGCCAACACAACTGGCTCTGGGCCCCCTTTAAAGCCTGCATGAAAGAAAAGGAGAAATCCACCCATGAGACTTCCCAACACCCTCCACCTTCATGCTTGAAAAAAGAAGGAATGTTGACTGTTATCAGGATTGGTGCTACTTGATTTTTGAATAAATGCATTTAGAATAGCATCTTAAACGTGAAATCAGTCTTGTTCAGATGTTTCTTTGAAAGCAGGGAACACTGTACGTCTTTGTTTACTTATGTGCTGTAAAAACTGCACCGAAGGGCACAACCAAATCAATCACAGAGTAGAAGTACCTGCTCAAGAAAGCATCTGGAGCTTTTTAGTTTTGAATAAAGCGTTTCAAAGGTGCCTTGACAGAGGTCTACATAATTAAGTATGGTGTAGAGTAAGTGGACATGAGCGAAAGTGGCATGGTATAGCCCGATCTCGTTAGATCTTGAAAGCTAAGCAGAGTCAGTACTTCAATGGGATATCACTGAGGAAGACTCTGCAGAGGAAGGCAGTGGCAAACCACCTCTGCTTCTCACTTGCCTTGAAAACCCCAGCAGGGGTCGCCATTAGTCACTTGATGGAAATTTACACACATACAGAATAAGTAGATAGAAAGCATTTTGTCTCCCTCTCCCATAATACTAGAACTCACAATCATTGTATGAGACTGATCAGATCTCGAAATAACACAGGATGCCTAGGATCATAGAAAGTCTACACCATGAGCAGAATGGATCCGTTGAATCCAATTAATGAGATAGACCTAACGTTGAATGACAACCTCCAGATTCCCCAGAACTACAACAGATTTCTAGATGACAATGATCAGTTCTCCCAGAGCAAATGGCTGCTTTGGATGGTGGACTCTATGGCATTATACCCTGCTGAGTTCTCTTCTCCCCCCCCCCCACAAAACCACTGAACCAAGGCTGCACACCCAAATCTCCAGGAACTTCCCAAACTGGAACTTCCCAAACTGGAACTGGCTACCCAATGGATCTGTTTGCATTACCCCAATCCAAGCTTTAGCAGAGCTTTCTAAAGCAGAGCTTTTAAAACGTTTTTTCCAGTATCTTTACTCAAAATGAAGGAAATCTGCTAGGTAGATACTAGCCAGACATTTTCATTCTTCTGCAATTCAAGGGCAACTTTTTATGTATTGCAATGAACAGCTTGAAAGTGGAGGGGGCGGGTTTTTATTACTATTACCGTACCAGGACACACAATGATGGAAAAATTGGTCCATTTTCATACAAATCATTACATAAGTTCAGGAAAGAATTTATTGGGGATGACATTTATGTTTTACCACAGTAAAGAGAGGGATTTAATTTTATTTCAGGAAGCAAGTATTAAAAACTCATTTTCAACAGAGGAGACTTTCCACTGCCATCTGGGCCATTTCCACACGTCTTACCTGCCTGCAGAACATTGCGCAAAAGACCTGGAAGACAGCGTCTTCTCGCGCAAAATCGCGCCAGGAAGACGCTGTTATCCGGGAGTTTTACACGATGTTCCACAGGCAGGTGAGACATGTGGAAACAGCCCTGTTCATCTGACTGTTGAATAATCAGGTCTCTGTTCACAACCTGCAAATAGGATGCGAGCCAAACCAGCAGGTGTTCGAGCATTGCTGCACTTGCTACTGTTGTGTCTTTTGGAATTCCTACAATATATTCTTTACATAAAATTAACTGTTTTGAAATGAGAAACTAAACTAAAATAAATTATAAAAGTCTACAAAATGTAAACTAAGTTATAAACTATATAATTCCGGAACCTACAGATATGACATGTTTCCATTACCACCTGTCCTTAAAATGCATCATTGCCATTCTTCCTAATGTTGCTCTGACCAGATGCTTTAGCCTCAGCTGCACTCCAGAAAACATCTTCTCTGTAAGTTCAGGAAATAATTTCCTGGAGGTGGTGCTCAAGTTCTACAATACTGGCAACTGGGCAAAATACATCACTCATAAAACCCACAACTAGGAGAAAAAATAGATACTGAAATCTATTTTTTCTACAGGAAGCAGGTGTCTTGGAAGTCTGTTCGTGATGGAGAGACAACTAATTCATAAACAACTTAACCTTTAAACTGATCCTATGTTTCCATATTTGTCTGTCTTTCTTCAGACCCTTCCCAACTTCTCCAAGAGTTTATTGTATCCTGTTTTTAAACGCAACCCGCTTGAGGGTCCTCTATATGAAGCTGCTATCAACTGCACATAGAAACGTCTACTCAAAAAGGTAAAAGACATCAAGAGGTTCAAGTGGAAGTATTACTCAGATTGTAACATAGTGGTTATGTGGTTGGGCTGTGAATCAACACTCTGCTGGTCAAATCTGACTACTACTGTGAGCCTTGCGTAAGTAACTGCTCTCAGCTCCAGATCCCCAGCTATATTGTGGAGATAGTAATACCACTTATTTTGTTCACCACTCTGAGTGGGGGCACTAATCACTCTAGAAGAGCGGTATATAAAGCACTGTAGTAGTAGTAGTAGTAGTAACTGGATTAAACATGGGACCTTCTGAATGCCAAACATGCATTCCACCACTTAAAATATTAGATCTACTCTATCAAGTACAGGGGAAGCAGCAGCCTACAGTAGCCCTCTGATAAGTCTTCCTGTAAGTTACACACAATTGCAAATGAGTTTTGGTTTGAACTTTAACAGGCGATTTGTCTTCCTGGCATGGAGATAACCACTGGTCAGCATTCCCAACATCTTGCTTCCATGTTTCAATCTGCGTTATGGATAGAGGGATAGCATCAGCAAGAAAGTTGTCAGACTGATCTGTATCATTTCATGCAGTCTTTGCAAATGTACTGCACTCGTTGCAAATGTATCACATGAAAGAAACAGACCATTAAAATAATAGCAGCACAGTGAAACTATATAGATTCTTTAGTTCTCCAAACAATTGAATTGCCAGAGAAAAACTAAGTGTGAGGAAGGGACTTCACATGTCTGCTTCCATGAATCAGATGCAGTGAAGAAGAGAGGTGAGATTTGCTGCCCCCTGTGATGATGACACATTCCTCCTGACCTTTAGGTTTTGAGATTGCCTTGGTCTCTTTTAATAGGAGCTCCTTTGGTGTCATGCAAATGACTTGGTGGTGCAGCCTTCTTTTAAAAAGACATCTCAGGTAAAAGATATTGAACCGAAGGTCTTGTATTATATTTTCCTTCAGTTCCTCAGAAATCTTGTCAGACATCAGAGAAATGGAATTAGGGTTCTTGATAAGTTTCCTTTTCATCTTTCCTGCATGTAAGACAACCTTCCATTATTCCCTTATATACATGGAATTCTGCTTTCTATGGTGACCATTTCTTTGCATCTTTTAATAATTTCTGAAATCTTCTTTACTGCCCTGTAGGTGTTTCTTCTCAGACCCTTGTTGAGACTGGTGGTGGAGTGAAAAGGCCAGGAGAGGCTCTACAACTGACCTGCACAGTGTCTGGATTTTCTATAAGTAGCTATTGGATGAACTGGGTTCGTCAGCCACCAGGAAAGGGATTGGAATGGGTTGGAGTTATTTCGAGTGGTGGAAGCCTTTACTATAACAGCGTTCTTCAAAGTCGACTCAGCATCACAAGAGACACCTCCAAAAGCCAAGTTTTCCTGCAGCTGAATAACCTGAAGCCTGAAGACACTGGCTTGTATTACTGTGCAAGAGACACACTGAGACAAAGCCTTCCAGAGGCAGCACAAAAACTGGCCTCCCAGAAAACCAGGCATTGCTCATGCATGTATTTGCGTTCACTTCTTCTTCCTGTTGATTTCTTCAATCAGTGCTACATGATGCCATTCATCTTTCAGCACAATTCCCCTTAGAAAAACATTCCCCAGTTTCAAATTTTCTGAAATAGAAACCTCTATTAGTTAATCTGACTGATAATTAGCATAATTTGATATAATATAATATAGTTAATATTAAAATTAGATTATAATATGTCATATAATTAATTTGGAGGTAAGAAAAGTATAACAATGAATATTGTTAAATACTTTAAAATACAATATTATATCTTATATAGTGATATTATATCTGATATAGTAAAAGAGAGAGAGAGGAAATGTTTCTGAGAATGGTTGTAATAAACCCGCAGATGAATATTTAAATGATATATGGTTATTGTACTCTAGACAATCTTTGTCTTTATTGTAATTTGTATTCTTGTTCCTTTCTTGTTTTGTATCCCTTTTCTTGTTTATAAAATTATATATATATTTTAAAAAATTCCTCTTAAGTAAAACGTCTGAAAATATATTTCAATATATGCGCTTTGGCAAAAGAAAAAAAATTCTTGTCTACTCCCCACATTCACTCAAGTGTAACTAAAGTCCTAAACATTTTTTTTAAAAAATGGGATCAAGCTTTGAAGCTCCAACACCATCACAGTAGCATATAAAGTGGATAGAACCATTCCAACTTGGCAGAATGTTGATCTCTTATTTCATTGTGAACCATACTGGGGGCAAAGGAAAATGCAAATTGTAGGATTGCACACTCTGAGTTGGAGAGGGGAGATTTTGGGGGTGCAGTGCGGGGAGGGTGAAGTTTGGAGAGGAGCTGGAGCTCAGCAGGTTATAATGCTATAGAGTCCACCCTCAAATATAGCTATTTTTTTCAAGGGAGCTGATCTCTTTTATATGGAGATCGGTTGAAAATCCAGGAGATCTGCAGTTCCCACGTGGAGGTTGGCAATCCCATAAAATTGCCCTTGAAAATGGCTCTGCCTCCATCCCTGGCCTCCCAAACAAGGAAAGAGGATTGCACAAAATACTTGACTAGACCCTTTTCCTGCTCTAGCTCCAGGAATACAAAGGAGGGAGGAAAAGAGAAACAGACTGCCTTCTGTGCTATCTAGGCACCTCCATCCATGCAGTGTGCACTCAGTGGTTTGGGTGCAGCTCTCCTGCCAATGGCCCGGCTGGTCACAGTTGTAGAGAAGCCATTGGCTTACCAGGAGAAGTCCCAGTAACCATAATGCCCACTCTGCCCCTGGTGACTGGGCCACCAGGAATTGCTAATTTATTTCCATGTCTTAATTTGTAGCTGATTTCCAAAATAAAACAGTCTTGTTTATTCCCCACATGCACCCAAGTACAACTAGAGTCCCAAGCATTTTTTTAAAAAATGGGATTGGCTTTGAAAATCTGACACCATCACACCAGCATATGTACTGGAGCAAACCATTCCCACTTGGCCGAACTTCAGTCTGTTTGTTCAGTTGTGAGTCATGATGATTGGAGGAGTAGGAGGTAAAACTTCCCCTCTTCTGCATGTGTGGTCACTTGCCCACCTCCCTCCTCTTGCATGAAGTAGTTTGTACCAGTCGAATTTTAATAACAAGGCGTACATCCTCAATTTGTGTGGTCCTAACTCAGGCTCTAGTTCAAGATATTGAACAGTTTAACTCTCTTAATTCTTCCCGGCAGGTGGACAAATGGTCGTGTATAATCTACCTATTTGTCTCTGTAAAGGGAAACAATCACCTCTCCGCCTGAAATCCAAGGAGTTTGTTGTTTTGTTCCCAGCAAAGAAGGTGATCTATCTGGTCCAGTGTCTCCTGTGTGTGAAACAAGATATCCTACATTTCTTAATGACAATGGGAAGCATGCCATTTCCAGAACACTAGATTATGTAGAGACACAACTGGAAGTTTCCTCTGAGAGTGGGTAATACTGCTCACGCTAAATACCTGCCTGGTCCCTTTGCTTGTCCTAGCCCCATGCACAGAAAGGATGGAGGAAAGGAGAAACAGCCTGCCTTCCAAGCTATCCAAGCACCTCCATCCATGCAGTGTGCACCCAGGTGAGTTGGGTACAGCCTTCTTGTCAATGGTCTGGCTTGGTCCAGGTTGTAGAGAGGCCATTAGCCCACCAGGAGTGGCCTCGCTGCTCTTCCTAGCTTTGCTTCCTCCCCAGGAATCATTCCTGACCCTAGGAAAGTATATTCCTGGGACGGTGGGACTTACCTAGAGAATGGGGAGAGGGGAAAGTGGATGCTGTTCTTGCCTGTTCCTGCATGGATTGATGCTGCTGCCATAGCAGGACTACAAATTTGTACACACACAATTTGTCTGGAAGCAGCTCCACTTGGGAATACCTGTTAAAAGTAAGTGACTGATAGTGCTTCAAACTGTGAGCCAAGCCACAAGTGACGCCTGACACAGGTTGGACACTTGTCAGCTTAGCTCAAGTTTTGATGGGAAATGTAGGCATCCTGGTTTTACAGCTTGGCTCTCCATTACAGCTGCAAGACCAGGATGCCTACATTTCCCATCAAAACTTGAGGGAAGCTGACCTGTGTCAGGCGTCACTTGTGGCTTGGCTCTGTCTTAAACACAAAAGAACACGGCCAAACGCCAATCTCAGTGCATGCCTTATCTTTATCATTGCTTATGATGGAGACAAGGCATCCTTCCCTCCTCTGAGGATTGCTCTTATCATATGCTTAGTGTGTCTCCAGTATCTTTCATTAGGCTTCTTAAAGAACAGCAGTGCCAAGTTTCCCAGCCATGTCAACCACTGGGAGTGCATTGGAGTTGTAAGGAACAATATAAATACTGCTTATAACAATGCCCTCCAAAATTGAATAAGTATCACAAGAGACATGTCCAGGTCTCTGTGCTTGAAACCTGAAGACTCGTGCATCTATTACTTCTGTGAAAGTTCAGGAAATAATTTCCTGGAGGTGGTGCTCCTCTACTGACAACAGGGCAAAATATGTTACTAATACAAACCACAATTAGGAGCGAAAGTAGCAGGGCTTTCTTTCTGGGGAAAGAGGTGGGGGACCTCTCACTTGGGACAACTCCCAGGAGAAGGTGGCATGCTGCTCACTAGATGTGCATGTACACTCACAGGACAGCACAATGACGTCACTTCTGGGAAGTGATGTCATCACACAGGCCATGGCCACCCCAGGAGCGCTCCTGTGCTCCATGAGGGGGGTAAGATTCAGCCTGAAGAAGGCTACATTTGGCCCCAATCAGGCCTAAACCAGCCCAGAACATGCCGCTCCATTGCGGGGGAGCACTCCTCCACCCAGTAGTGTCTGAAGCTGGGCCATTTTGAGCCCAAATTTGTCCAAAACAGGCCCCAATGGCTTGGATCAGACTTTAACAGGCAGCGGCCCAAACCTGACGAAGAGAACTGCATCTGACGAAGAGAACTGTGGATCTCGAAAGCTTATGCTACAGTAAAGTTGGTTAGTCTTAAAGGTGCTACTGGACTCTTTTCTATTTTGCTACTACAGACTAACACGGCAAACTCCTCTGGCTTGTAATAGGAGCTGCTTTGATGTTATGCAAATGACTTGCTTGTGCAGCCTTCTTTAAAAAAGAAATTTCAGGTAAAAAATACAGAACTGAATTTCTTCGGTTGTATTCCCCTTCAGGTCCTCCAAATTCTCGCCAGACACCAAAGCAATGGAATTGGGGTTCTGGATAAGTTTCCTCTTGCTCTTCCCAGCACGTAAGTTTCCGCTTGCTCTTCCCAGCACGTAAGTTTCCCTTATGTAGATGGCACCCTGGATTCAACAGTGATCTTTCCAGTGCATCTTTTAATAATATCTTTACATTCTTTTACTGCCCTTCAGGTGCTTCTTCCCAGACCCTTGTTGAGACGGGTGGTGGGATGAGAAAGCCTGGAGAAACTCTGCAACTGACCTGTACAGTGTCTGGATTGTCTTTAACAAGTTACGACATGCATTGGCTCCATCAGACACCACAAAATGTAATGGAATGGATTGGAGTTTTCTGGAGAGGTGGAGGCACTGTTTATAACAGCACGCTCCAAAGTCAACTAAGGATCACAAGAGACACCTCCAAAAGACAAGTTTTCCTGCAGCTGAGTAACTTGAAGCCTGAAGACACCGGCATGTATTACTGTGCAGGATGCACACTGAAACAAACTCTTTCTGGGGCAGATCAAAAACTGTCTGTCCAGAAAACCACGCATTACTCATGCATGTATTTCTGTGCACTTCTCCTTACTCCCGTTGACTTCTTCTCTCTTTGCTACATGATGCTGTTCATCTTTCAGCACCATTCTCTTTAGAAAGACATTTGTCTGAAGTAAAGCATTTGAAAGTGTATTGCAATATATCTACTCTGGCAAAAATAAAAAAAAGAAAGTCTTGTCTATTCCCCATGCATACCCAAGTGCAAGTAAAGTCCCAAATGTTTTGGGGAGAGCCAGTTTGGTGTCGTGGTTAAGAGCAGCAGGACTCTAATCTGGAGAGCCGGGTTTATAACAATATAGAAATTGCTTTTCTTTCCTCAAGCACACCAATATGTAGTAAATTTCAGGCCCACTCAAAGTGCATAACTCAAAGTATTACTATATTAATTGCTTAAGTTTTACCCTTGTTAATTCAGTTCTTTTAAGCAAGAGGCCTCCAGTTCAATGGGTCCTTATTACTCCAGTGGGTACAAAACTGTCAGGAGGAAGTCATAGACACCAAAGCATTATTAAAACAAAGGGAACATTCTATTGGAAGGCACTGCTTTATGATGCACTACTAAAGCAAATTGCAAACAACCAGATGCATGATACATGAATGCACCAGTATGACCCCACCATCCTCTGCTTGCACCCCCTGGGAAGTGGAAACCCTAAGCCTGCTGTGGTCCTTGAAATCAAGAGTTCAGTCCTCAGCCTTTTCAGGGGCAAATCTCTGGCCTGACACCCAGTGCCTGCTATATGGAATATATTCAGTATGGTATTTGCCATGTTAGTCAATGATCTCCTGCAAGGTGTACTCAGCCAGAGATCCTTTTGGTGGAGTTAGGAAGAGATGCTTGGAATTTTTTTCTGGCTTGGCCACCCAGCTGATCTCTGTGTTTTAAGTGAGAACCTACAGGATAACTTGTATTTGACAAACTTTAGGGACAGCCCTAGCATACTCTAAATTAGGTTTTAGCCCCTATTCTTCATTCATACAAATCTGTCACATTTTTTCGTTTTCACTCAGACCTATATCTAGTACATTTTCATCTTTATAACATCAAAGTAAGAATCCCCGATGAATATGGTAGCCAAGGTAACCACAATACAAAGGGCATTTGGTCTCATTTTTATAGATGCCACAAAAGACCATCCATTAAAACCAACACACATATGGCAGTTCAGACTCTTTAATTCCTTCTATTGATTAGCAGTTCCTTCTTATTCAGCTCTGGTCTTAGCAGAATAATATAACATTTGGGAATAAAGATGCAACCCAGTAAGCCAGCACTGGATGCCAAGATAGAAAAGATCTCCACAGCTACCATGGATTTCCCTTTGGTGCTCAAGTAGGTTGGAACAAAAGACACCCACACACTGCAGAAGATCAGCATGCTGAAGGTGATGAACTTGGCTTCATTGAAACTATCTGGCAATTTCCTAGCTAGGAAAGCCACAATCAAGGTGATAAAAGACAGAAGTCCCAAATAGCACAAGGCAATATAAAACATAATCACAGACCCTTCATTACATTGTGCCACAATCTCTGTAGTCAGTGACTTTCGATCAAAATCTGGGAAAGGGGGTGAGGTTCCTAGCCATGCCATACATAGACTTGCTTGAATGAAGGAACAAAAAAGAAGGACAGAGTTGGTCAGTCCTTTCCCCACCCATTTTCTCACACTGGACCCCGGGTTAGTGGCCATGAAAGCTACAACCACAGTGATGGTTTTGGCCAAGATGGAAGAAATCGCAACTGTGAAGATGGTGCCGAAAGCAGCTTGGCGGAAGAAGCAGGTCACCTTCTTTGGTTTTCCAAGAAATAACAAAGGACAGAGGAAGCAGAGAAGGAGGGAGACGAGGAGAGTGTAAGTGATATCCCGGTTGTTGGCTTTGACTATGGGGGTGTCTCTCTGCTTAATGAAAGTTCCTAACATCAAAGCTGTAGTCAGGGACAAAGACACAGCTAGAAATGCTGAAGTGATCCCCAATGGTTCTTCAAAAGATAGGAAAGTTATGATTTTGTCCATGCACTGATCTCGGTCCTTGCTTGGATATTGATCTTCTGGACACCTGATGCAGTCAACCATATCTGAGGGGAAAAAGGGAAGGAGTAATAACTGACATTTCATGACTCTTTTTAACGTTGGCGAAGTTATTCATACTGCTAGTTATTTGTCCGTAGATGGCAGTCTGAAAAGAGTCTCTAACTGCGTCTTCTCGTCATGTATTAATCTTCTATAGTTTGTAGTGTTTGAGAAATTTTCGGTATGCTTAGCTTGTTTTACCAAACCATAAGGTACATCTATGCAAGTTTTCAAGTATTTACACTTCATACTGAAAATTGTTATTTTGTTCTGCATGAATTTTAGCTCTGGTTTTAATTGTTTAATGATGAGTTTCCTTGGGTGCTTTGAATGGTTCTAAAATGTGATTTTTATTGTGTACGTTTTCATTTATTTGTTGCCTTGATGGCCCTTGTGAGGGCTGAAAAGTGGGATATAAATTTTGTTAAACAAATAATCAATGGCAAATACAAGCATCAAATCATAGACCTGTACAGTGAGCATACACAGAGAGGCCTTCATGCCATTCCTAACTGGGCTTCATTGAACCATTTTATCCCTGACAGTTGCACCTAGAATTCTATGGCATCAAAGCCAATTTAGAATTGGTTGGAACCTTTAAGCAAATTAGGTACATCCTCCCAAGTATGATATTTCAAGATTCTACGCTCCTTCATTAGATATCTGATAAAGGTATCTTTAACTCTCAATAGCTCATACCCTGGAAATCTAATTGGTCTTTAAGGTACTACTGGACCTGATTCTTCCAGTTCTACTACAGACCAACCTGGCTTCCCACCTGAAACTAAGAATGTCATTGTGATTCTCTGCCTGGACTAGACAATTGCGCCCCTTTTGAATCATTGTTGTGGTTCATTAAATAAAATTCAGAACACCCCTGTAAGTGTATCAAGATTTGTCAGTACTTACGCTCCACTGCTGAATATGTCAACTGACAGCAGTGTCAAACAGTGGGTTAAAACTTTAACTTTTGGCAGGACAGCAATATCCATTCCATTAGAAAGTGGTTATCTTCAAGTTCTTCTTCAGGAAATTATTACCTGTGTTCATATTGAATGCTGGGAAATTTGATGTACTATTTCACCTACCCTTAATGTTTGAAAATTTTCCTTCTGGGCAGAGAATGCAATTATAGCAACAAAACTGTTGTCCTTCCTTCCTCTCCTTGTGATAACCTGGGAGGCAAGGATCGTTGCACAATGACAAGGGCAATACCTATTTAAAAAATGAAAAGATTTTAGAATTGGAAAAATTAAGCATCGTTTTATTGTTCAAATACTGCAAATCATTGGGCAATTGGAATGGAGAAGTATTATTGCCCACTCATGCTTGAGTGAGGAAAATGTGGGTATTATAGAAATGTCTCATGGCAGTGTTCCTCATATATGGGAAATCATTTTCAAGTACTGCGTGTGCAATATGTTTTATCTTTTTATTTTTATTATTTTTATTGTTGTTATTTTAATTCAGTTGGGTTCAGTTGGTGGATAAGATATGATTACAGAGCCCTGGTAGGAACATTCCAATACCCAACCTATTCAGAAAATTTGAGTTACCATAAAGAATAACTTGCCATACCTGTAGAAAAGAGTGTCCAGTAGCACCTATAAGATTAACAAAAATTGTGGTAGGTTATGAGCTTTTGTGAGTCTCAGCTCTTTTCTTCAGATACAGCTAGAATGTAAGTCCATCTGTCCTTATATCTTGGTGAGTGGAGAGATTTTAGATGGAGAATGACAATAGAAGGTATATGACAAAAGCCAATGAATGATAATAACAGGCATGATTGGATAGGGTGGGGTATGCAGAGGATGTGTGTGTGGAGAAATCAGTATTGGTAATGAGACAGGAAGCTTAGATCTCGATTCAGGCCAGGTGGTTGCATTGTCTTGAGCATCCTTATCAGTTGTAATTCAGCAGTCTCTCTAACCTCCCTTTGAAATTCCTCCACAGGATAACTGCTACTTTTAGGTCAGCAGCTGAATGTCCTGGAAGGTTAAAATGTTCCCCCACTGGGTTTTGATTGTTGTGGTTTCTGACTTATGGCCATTAATTCTTGACACGACTGGCTAGTTTATCCAAGATAGAGGGTGGAAGGGCATTGCTGGCACGTGATGGCATAAATCACATTAGAGGATGAGCAGGGTAAAGTTGGCATCTTGTTTTGCACTCCTATAGATCATATAAATCCTATTAACATCATCAATGGATACAATAATATTAGCCATGCCATCTCAGATTCATACTCCTGCTGTGAACTGTGACTCATGAAGTGAGAGGTGAGGAAAACTCATCCTCCTACAAATTTTGTTAGTCTTATAGGTGCTACTGGACTCTTGCTTTTTTTCTGCCACTACAGACAGACTAACATGGCTACCCATCTTGATCTGTTTCCATACCTGGTTGAAAGTTCTTTGCCAGTCAATCATATCCTCCTGGATGACAAATTGTTTTCCTTCAAGAGCATTGGGATCGACCCTTCCAACTTTCACTTTTTGGAAAGACTTGTTTGGGAATGTGATCAGGTGTGTTATATCAAATCCAGCTCCCATTTCCTTATTCTTATTAAAAGAAACTGTTTCTCCAGCTGCATTGTTAAAGGAAATGCCTTGAAGAAATGGGTGGAGCTAGTTAAAAAAAAGAATGAGTGGAGCGAGTCAGAGCAACAGTTTCTGTATGAAAGTCCTGAAGGTCTGAATTCAAATCTAAGTAGGAATCTGAACATCTAGCCTAGGATCAAAGGCTAAAGATATTGGAAGGATGCAGGTGAGGTGGGGGGAGGCACTTCAGTAGGGACATAATAGAAGTTTATAAAATTATGTATGAAGTGGAGAGACTGGAGAGAGAGAGAGAGAGAGAGAGAGAGAGAGAGAACTTTTAACTTCCTCTCCCAGTATAGCAAACTGTTATTCTGCCTCCTTCCCCTTTCATTCCTTTGTCATACAAAGGCACAACTGCTTTGGGGCAACTTTCTGTTGACCTGAATGCTGAATTTCATACCACTGTGGTCACTGTTCCCATCTAGTACAACAAAGTCTATCTCTTGCACCAGATCTTGAGTCATGCAAAGAAACCAATTCCAAGACAATTTACCTAACCTCCAGGATCCAAGAACAGGAAACACATGTGAAACTGTAAAGAGTTTCAATGAAGAACATTTTTTTTAATGAGACTTTCCCCAGTTATGGGTGGAGAACGTAACGGGAGATTTTCTCACCCTGTACCAACATGTCCATGGCAACAAAGGAGATGTTACCTGCCAAGGTTGGAGATCATGAAATCTTATCCTTCTTCCACCCACAATTGCTCTGCCTCTAGTTAAATACATGGCATGCAAAGCATGTGCCACAGCATAAGCAGCATTGTAGATACTGTAACTGTGGCCGGTCATGCACATTTCAAAAAATGATCCAGGAAGACTCTCCAATCTCTCATCCCCTGTGCATGTCCCATTGGCTTCGATTGGCTCCTGGAAATTTGGAAATAAACAATTGAATGCTTGCCCCCAGAAATCCTTGAGAAAACCATCTCCCTTTGTCCAGTGAGGTTTAATAATGTGGAGAAATTTCTGGAACCCAAGAACCTCCTGAGAGTGAATTGTGAAGGAAAGGGCACCTTGAAACAAATCACAATTCATAAAACTTTGGAAGCCTGATAACGTGAAATCAATCTGGCCCGTCATAATCCACACTTTTCTCAATGATACATCTTCTTTATGTTCCGCAAGTCCTAGAAACATCAAAGTGTTCATTGTTACCAGGGTCATGGCTTCACCATAGAGAATAATAGTATTGACATGGCTGTCTGTCAAAGGTTTATATATACTCGTGGTTAAATCAAAAAGGTCAGGTAAATAATCCCATTTCGATTGGTTTTGGATTCTTCCTGTGGACGCCAAACAGATTCCATGCTTGGAAAGCAAAGGCTCCAGGGTCTTCAAGAAAAGATCTCCACTGTCATTATCCATGGCAAGGAGCCCAACCCATATCCATTGGAAATGGAGAAGCAATCGGATGAGCCCCGTATACTGATGGCCTTCATTTGGGGACACGCGGAAAAAGGAAGGGAACTCTGTTTCATCCCTCTCCTCAGGGGCAAATGTGCCATATGTGAGCTAAAAGAAAAGATAGGGAATAATTTAGAGATTATTTATGTGTCTGTTTAAGCAAATAGTATTTGCTGAGGACAGTTGCTGACTTTGAGACATTTAAAGAAAAGAATCCTGGATTCTCTCTCTCTCTGTCTCAGAGAAGGTCACTGGAATGGATCTGCTAAATGTGTGTGTGATATGCGCCATCAAGTAGCCTCTGACCTATGGCATTATACTCTGCTATTTTATATTCTGCTTCTGGGGCAGCTTTCTTTCAGGCTTTGAAGATTTGTTATCAGGTAACAATCCATATTCACCCTCTGTTTGAACCATACAATAGTCCAATATATTGTATCGCACACCCTATCATGCATGGGTCTTACCTGTGGAATCTTGTAGACAGTTAAGATGTCTGCCATATGGAAAGAGGTATCTCCATTAAACCCACCGATGACAGATATGAGGCTTTTCTGGGTATCACATTTGTAATTAGGGATAGATACATGTGATTTGAAGAGCAGGTCCATGGTGTTGTGATACGTCATCTTTGCATTTTGGTAGCTGTCGTAGATGTGGAATCCGAGCGTAGCATTGGGCAAAAGGAGGGGATTTTCATTGATCTCTTTTACAGCAAATGCCAAGGCCAGGGCATGCTGATAGAACTTGGTCACCATTCTTTAGAAAGAGATAAATATTATATGGGAATTCTGCAGAGCGCCCAAGTTACAGTACTTATCCATTCTGTTTTTGAGTTAGGATTATTGTAAATACAAGAAAACAATATTCTATTTCTTATTTATTTTATTAGTTTACTGATTAATTAATTAATTTATTATTATTTCTAGTCCACCTTTCTCACTGAAATTCAAGGCAGATTGAATAAGCCAATATAAGTATAAGCCAATACGATGATTGGCTGGAACATATAATGAACAAAGCAATGGATTCCAGAATTTTCTAAACTGAAATTCGTATTGTTTCTTTGTTACCACTTTTTGATGCAGATGCACTCTAGGTAACTAACGCAAGTAATGCATATGCGGGTCCAGCTACTGACAGCATTTGTGACTGTATCTGCAATGCTTGCTCCAATATTCAAAGTAATTCATAGCACCATCCTCAGCAGAGTTATACCGACTTTGACAGACTATGCACCCTCTGTGTACATCTAACTGCCCACTAAGCTGACCTCTGCATGGATCAAAGGACAGGAACTCGTGCCCATGGGATTATTTAGTTTTCCAAAGAAAACACAGAGCTCAGGATCAGTTCTATGAAACTGGGAAGGCAAGCTGTTTGTTCACATTCATTCATTTTAAAGGTCTCTCAGTGCAATCCTAAGAAGTTACTTCAGCCTAAGCCTGTTTAAATCAACAGACTTAGACTGGAGTAGCTCTACTTAGGATTGTGTTAGAGAATTTTGGGATAGTTCCTTGATGCAATTTAAACTCATTGATCAGGGCTGCTCCAAGTCTGTGAGAAGTTTCTTCTTCATACCCTATGTTTTGTATTTTCTGTTTGTGCAGTAATTATCATGACATTCTGCTATGGTGGCCATGAAAAGGGCACAAGCACTATATGCTGAAAGTTAAAACTTGTTTCTATCTGGAGATATTCAGTCCCAGCCTTGAGGATTCTTTCCCGGTAATGCTTTGAAATTAATGGCAACAGCCAGAAATATTATTCTTTGTATGTTCTTTTAATTGCTAACTGTGACCTATCCATCTCCACTGTCCAGAAGATCATGTACTGTCTTGTTTGTTTACAGAACTATATAAGATCTTATGAACGGCATACAAACTTTTCTATGGCGACTGAAAGGTATAAAATGCAGGTGACATTGCTTCTCTGTATGCATTCAGATACCAAACCCTGATTGCGAATAAACTTTTTTTCTCGTGATTCCTAAATTTATGTCTTGAGTTGGTTACTCAGGGCCAAGCTACAAGTGACGAATGACACTTGAACGGCAAGTGGATTGAGTGGTGGGTAAGTGAACAAGGAGAAATACACTTGCTGTTCAAGTGTCATTCATCACTTGTAGCTTGGCCCTCAGATAAGTAGTGAAGAGGGGAAATCTACAATTAGCTAAGTGTGTCGGTTTAAAATTCCTCATCAGATTGCATTGTCTCTATTGTACTCTTCAGAATCTGACCATGTTGCTTGAAACTTCCACCGTCATATCAAATCATTATAATAAATGGAATTAAATCGGCAGCTATAAAAGACATCATCATCATTTATTGCCACCAGAAAAATTAATGTAGAAGCATACTTAAATGCAGGAAAGGAACCAGGCACCAAGAAACAACTGAGGCAAAAGACTGGGTGACCAAAAGAGTCCTGCTGCCTAGAAGTCAATAATGCTGGTGGCTAATGAGCTTCAAGGGTGAGAGAGCATTCAGTAAACAGAGAACCAGCAATGAGAATGTCCCATCTTTAGCGGCCGCCTATCCCACTTCCATGGGCAGAAACACCAGCAATAGACTTTGAAATGGGGAACTTAACTGGCAAATAGAACAATCTGGGAGGAGGCAGTCCAAGGCCCTGGGTTCAAGCTAGTTAAAAGCTTCATGATTTGTCATCTTCTTGGCATGGAGCAGGGGTCACTGAGGATGTGGGGAGGGGAAGTAGTTGTGAATTTCCTACATTGTGTAGGGGGTTGGACTAGATGGCCCAAGAGATCCCTTCCAACCCTATGAATCTATTATTCTAAAATTCTATGATGCTATGTTAAGAAGCAACATTATGAATTGTGTCCAGAAATGGGTGGGCTGCCATAGCAGTATACCCACAGAAGTTTCATTGGGGCATGACCAGAGCATGAATCCCTCTAACTGCACTATGCCTTTTAAGGAATGACCATCATAGCTGCCACATCAGCCAAAGCTATTAAAGGGTCCTACTTTCTTCAGGTTCCAGGAAGGCCAAAGTCTAGAAACATGCCTGGGTGACTACGGCTGCATTCCCTGTTTCCTGGGATTAAATCCCACAGAATAAGATGGGATTTACTTCTGAGCAAACCCAAGTAAATCTGCTAAGGTTTGCTTCCTGTCCTGCTCTTTCATGTTTGTGCAACCCTTACTGGACTGGCTGGCCTCTCATTCTCAAATAGATTCTGCTAGGGAGAAATAGAGAGTCGTCTGAAACTCAAGGATAAGTGAAAAAGGACCTTTGAACAAAGGGAACGGAGGAAATCTGGAAGAGGGCACAGATTTCACATAAAAACTGCAGCAAGTGAAATTGTGGACAATTGAAATGTTCTGTGGAGGCACCATCATGAATGCAGTGGACTAAATATATGCCTAATACTGTCACATTTGTATGACAGCAATTTGTAGAGTGTACAAGAAACATAGGCTCTTGTCTTCAACTTATTTCATTTTCCAGGAGCCTGAAAAAAATATGACCAGTGCTCTGCAAGGGAGCTATTGCCTGTTCTATAACACCTTTAACACACTGGCCATTTAGACACTATCAGTGAAATTCTAAACAGAGTTACATCGGTTACTTTCAATAGGCTTAGACCGGAGTAACTCTGCCTAGGGTTGTGTTAATTGGTTTGAATCTAGCGTTGTTTTTCTAGCAGCAGAATGGAAATTTACTGCTTCCTTCTCCTGCAGCAGCCAAATGATATTTCAAATACTTTTCCTGAGGAATAGGGAGAATGTGCAGTAGAAATGGGAAATCAGTGGAAATTGCCAGTTTAGACTGGAACCAACCCATTTTCACTTACATCCTCCTTCCACATTCTGACACCATCTGGAGTGTTTATCAGTACTTTTGATGTTTTTATTTATTTTGTTTGAAACTGCAAATTTGTATCTCTGTTAGATTTCTTTTTCTGCAGCCCTCTTTTACAGCTATCTATGAGCAGAACTACAAGTGACAAAAGGCACAGATTGGACACTAGTCAGCTTCGCTCAAGTTTTGATGGGAAATGTAGGCATCCTGGTCTCGCAGCTTCGCTCTCTGACTGCTGTCCAATGGACTTTTCAACTGTCACTTGTCCAACATTCCGCCAAGCTGCCTACATTTCCCATCAAAACTTGAGAGAAGCTGACAAGTGTCCAATCTTTGCCTTTTGTCACTTGTAGTTCTGCTCTATGAGAATCTATGAAAGATTCTCCCTATGTCTCGATATAGCACAGTCATTGGTAAGTTCAAATTCCAAAGGTTTGTTTTCCTTATTATTTTTTAGATTTCTTTCCATCTAATTACGTGGCAACTTGGTGCAATTAAAACCACAATAATTAAGAATCTCTTAGCTTCTCAGGAAGAGATTCTTATCAGAGAAGAAGCCCATATGCACTTCACAGACAGTACAATACATAAACCATTGCAATGGAGAAAATCTAGGGTGGCCCAAGTCTATAAATTCCTTCTTTAAGCCTCCTATTACTTCTATAAAAAAATTGGTATGATTTGGTATCTATAAAACCTCAAAGGGCTCAGTTGCAAATATATATACATATCCTTACTCTGGAGCATTAGATAAGTCCCGTGAAGGCTTCTCGTTCAAATCAACCCTGTGAAGCTGGAAACAGAACTGAGAAGTAATCTCACCAATGAGGAAGTCCCCTGGCTGGTACCACTGATGTGGGACAAAGAGGGGATCATTTCCAAGGCACTTCAGAGTATCCACTTCATACACCATGGGAGCGAACAGAGCAAGCAGACCCCCCAGCCTTAACATCCTTGAAAAAAAAAATCTTTGGAGACAGATTCCCGTGTGCCTATCTAAGACCTAACAGGCTAGCTTGATGAGAAGTGAATGTCAAGGATTCTACCAGAGGTGGCCCATGCTAAAATCTCAGCTCTGGCTTCTCAAGGTAACATGTGAGAGATCAAAGGGACAGAGTCCTGCTTTCTCCTCTCCTGGGTGTCCATGGCAAAGAAGGTTTCTTATAAGCTCTTCTGGGCTTGTTTATTGAGTGTTTTCTGGTGCCTTCTGGAAAGTCTTGAGAGCTTTAGATGAGATGAATGGATTACAATGATGTGGATAATTGCTGGGGAAGATAATTACCACGCCAGGTTTAGACTTTGAGTGGCACTATTGAGGTAATCTTAAGAATTATTTCCTTGACCCCACATGTGTCACTTGTAAAGTGAACTTTGGGGACTTCAGCCTGGGTATACCAGGATCCCAATTTGGGGTAGCACCCCAAAGTTTAAGGGAGAAAAGAGCTCTTAAATATCTTAATAAATAAAAACAACAACATTAAATTTATATACCACTCTTCAGGACAACTCAAAACGGTTTACAAAGTGTGTTATTATTATCCTCACAACAATTACCTTGTGAGGTGGGTGGGGCTGAGAGAGCTCTGTGAAGCTCTGATTGAGCCAAGATCACCCAGCTGGAGTGGGGATGGGGAATCAAACCGGTTCTCCAGATTACAGCCCTGTCACTCTTAACTAGTATACCACTATCCCCCTAGCATGACATGTAATGGAAAAACAATGACAAGAATAGCAAAAAGAGGTAGTATAATAGACAAATGAAAAAGCTTTAAACAAGCTCACCTGCCTTTGAGTTTAAGTGAGGGGAGACTTCATACTTCAAACTGAGTGGAATAGCTTGACAAAAGCCACTATAGGAAGGTAAACAACTCTTGCAAAGAGGGACAGAGCCTCAGTTATGATTTTTGTGGTTTGGAGGACTTTCAGTGTCAAAACATATTAGGAGAAAATCTCACCCCCTAATTTTTGAGGGGAGTATTCCCTGCAGATGTCTCTGTTTTTGTTGTTTCCTTTCTGAAGTTTTCTCTGAGATGAGGGTTGCCATCTTGGTACCCAGCAACAAGGAGACAGCTGGTAACTTAGACAATAGTTCTTTTTACTGCTTTCCAATAGTTAGAGAAGACTTACAAATGGAGAACGTTAACATGTACATACATCCTGGTAGACTGCAATGAACATCATGAACAAGAACTCACTGAGGCACATCCCATACAGGCCTTGAGATGGGCAGTCATTTTTTCCCATTTATTTCAAATAATAAACCCAAACATAAACACATAAAACATGAACTACATCATACAATCATATAAATCGTATCTCTACAATCATCTACTACTTCAGTCATCATTAATCATCTAGGTCATATATGAATCTAAACATAACATCTAGATCCTATAAAAATACAATGAATAAATTAGAATCATATTTAGACATGGGCACGAACAGCATTATGAATGGAAAAAACACATGGATAACCCATTCGTCTGTTCACGGACAGGTGATTTGTGAGGCGCCATTCCAGACGAACAGGTGGTCGTCGCAAGCCTCGTTCATTGGGTTCATCCACTGTACCAGAAGCCAGACACTCTGGTGCCTTCAATCAATTGCCTCGGCAATGGAGGGAGGGACTGCCTGAACTCGGTCTGCACTCTCTCTGTTGCCCCGGACACCCCAATCAAAGCCCACCTTAGCTTGATGGGCAGGTCTTCCTTCCAATTGTGGAGCTGCAAATCGGTTACAATTGGTAACATGGGAGCAGACACCAGGGGGGAGGGAGGGAGGAGGGGGGGTGTTCTGTGGCCAAGGGAACTCCAATCTCATCCCTGAAAACCCTGTTAGGCAGTTCTGACTGCCAACCACAGGCCTCCTGCGTTTCTCTATGAGTCCTCAGCTTATAAAAGGGTACTCCGCTCCCAGTTCTGGTTTCAGTTTCAGCAAGCCATGGAGTGGGACAAGGCTGTTAATAACGTTTTGGAGGAGAGAGTGGGAGAGTGCATAGGAGCTGGGCTTTTTCCTGTGTGTGGTTGATGGGATAGAGATCTATCTCCTCTGGTTCCAGGGCTGCTGCCAGGCCCTGGGACCAAGCTCAGTGGGCACCTCAGCTGAGGGCTCACATTATTATCAGTGCATGATCTGATCAGGCTTCTGGGAGTGCTGGGCTAGGGCTCTACCCTCAGCCTCTCATTCCAGGCCCTGGCATAAAGATCACTGGGCGCCTTGGCTGAGGGCTCACCCTGAATATTATTATTATCATTATCAGTGCCTGATCTGGTCAGGCTTCTGGGTGTGTTGGGCAAAGGCTCTAGCCCCAGCCTCTGATTCCAGGGCTGCTGCCAGGCTCTGGGGCCAAGCTCTGTGGGCACCTCAGTTGAGGGCTCACATTGATGATGATGATGATGATGATGATCAGTGCCTGATGTGGTCGTCAGGATTTTGGGTGTGCTGGGCTAGGGCTCTAGCCTCAGCCACAAGTTCCAGGGCTGCTGCCCGGCCCTGTGGCCAAGCTCTGTGGTGGGCACCTCTGCTGAGGGCTCACAGTGTTCTCTCCTTTTCTGTCCTCCTTAATTCTAGTTTGGTGGCACAGTGAGTCTTCATGTTGTGGTGGCCACAGGTGGTCATGGGGGGAAGTGCAAAGGTAGTCCCCCTGGTTTCCTCATGGCAAGCAGTACTGGGTGTGGCTCGGGGGCAGCAGAGAGTACTCCCACTTTCCCAGATTCACCTGTGGGGGGCTATGGAGGAGGCCAAACAGGTCTTTCCACTGGGGGGCTGTTCGGCTGTTTGTGTTCGTTGGCAGCAACGAACAACGAACAGCATGTTTGTGGGGGTTTTCCTGTTCATGCCCATGTCTAATCATATTATCATCAATTAAATCATGTATCTATATAAAATTTGGTTATGTATCTTCTTAATTTTTCAGTTCTGTTTGAATACCTTTCCATCTATCTATATACTCAATAATAATTATTCTTAGTTATTCTTAATTTTCAGATACAGAATCAAAAATACTTTCCATTTTTCTTGGAATTCTAAGATTGGCCTATTATGTAGGAGGAAGTCATTCTTGAGGGTTCTCAAAAACATCACATCCTTCTCCTTTGTTTCTCATTTTCCCAATGTCCCTTCATTGTTTGTTTTATTTCTCTTCCTTTCCACTATTTGCCTCATTCTCTAGTTATTCTTCTCTTCCCTTCCCTTTTTCTTGTTCTCTTTCAATTACAAATTATTCAGGAAAAAGGGTACGGAAATTGTATTTGGTTGTGCGGGGGGTGGGTGGGTGGGATTATATGACATCTTAGATTTGTTCAAACTCTCCATTGATGATCAGGGCAATTACTTCATCACAGGAACAATGTCATCAAGCATTAATACATTTTAATTTCCCTTTCTTCTGAAAATTTACAAGATTCTATCAAATATCAGAGTTGTTTGGACATATGAATATGTGGGATTGAAGGAACTTCCAAGGGAACCAAAAGATGTCCTCAAGTAGGCTCACGATTCTTGCTCTGACAAAGACATGCACACATGCAGTGAGAGAGAGATGACATATGGATTCTTATGTTCTTCTTATTAGGAGACCCCTCCTGTTGAGTTCAGGCCTCAGCAGAATAATGTAGCACTTGGGGGAAAAGATGCAAGCCAGTAATCCCGCACCAGAGGCCAAGATGGAGAAGATCTCCACTGCCACCATGTATTTCCCTTTAGTGCTAAGGTAGCTTGGGACAAAAGATATCCAAACACTGCAAAAGATCAGCATGCTGAAGGTGATAGATTTGGCTTCATTAAAACTATCTGGCAATTTCCTGGCAAGGAATGCCACAAGCAAGCTGATGAGGGACAGAAGCCCCAAGTAGCCCAGGACAATGTAAAACATAAGGACAGACCCTTCATTGCATTCTGCTACTATCTCTTCAGTCAGGGACCGGGTGTCAAAAGCTGGGAAAGGGGGAAAGGTTCCAAGCCAGACTGTACAGGTGCCTACTTGAATGAGGCAGGAAGCGATGGCAGTGGAGCTGGCCAGTTTTTTCCCCACCCACTTGCTCATCCTGGATCCCGGTTTGGTGGCCATGAAAGCTACAACCACAGTAATGGTTTTGGCCAAAACACAAGAAACGGCCACTGTGAAGATGATCCCAAAAGCAGCTTGTCTAAAGAAGCAGGTGAACTTCCCAGGGTGTCCAAGGAACAGCAATGAACAGAGGAAGCAGAACATGAGAGATATTAGAAGAGCGTAGGTGATATCCCTGTTGTTGGCTCTGACAATTGGGGTGTCTCTGTGTTTAATAAAAGTTCCTAGGACTAAAACTGTGGTCAGAGTCAAAGATAGAGCAAGAGAAACCAGACAAATTCCTAGAGGTTCTTCAAAAGACAAGAAGTTTATCATTTTATGGACGCATCCATCCTGGTCCTTGTTTGGATATTGATCTTCCAGACAGGTGAAACAGTCATCCATATCTGAAAAGAAAGAAGAGTGGAGGTGTATGTAAATAAGTTTTTGTTTTTTAATTTCTGCTGATTAATGCAGATTTTAAAATATTTGTTACTGCGGGTTGAAATGCAAGTCTCTGATGTGAGAAGGGATAAATGGGTAAGTGGAGTGTGATTGGATATTAGCTGTACTCAGGTGGGGGGCAGTGTGAACTGTGTTTTTTAGTTTGATTTGGAGGGAAAGTTTTTTAGTCAAGAGAGTCATTTTGTGTGTATCTCAGAAATCAGTTATTCTGGCTAGGTCAGGTGAACTGTATGGAAGCCTGAGAACCTAATTCTAGCCAAGTCTCTGAGTATCTCTGTGAAAGTATTTAATCTGTCTAAGTTAGGTGAACAGTGTGGAAGCCAGAAAAGGTCTCAGTCTATCTAGGTCAGGAAAACTGTGTGGAAAGGCCTGAGGGAATAAATCTCTGTGTGGAAGAGAGTTTTTCTCATGTTAGATTGTTAGATCTGTGTGGAAATCTAGTCTTTGTAACTGTCTCCGTGAATATACCATCATATTTTTTCTTATGTTCTTATACATTTTACTTCTGATCAATCAAAAAAGGATTCCCTGAAGCTCTCTGTGTGTGGAAATAAAAGGAGTGTTGGTTGTGACCAAGGCATGTTGGTTGTGACAACAGTATAACCAATAGTTATACTGGATCCAGCACTACTACTAGAAAAACGAGTTAAGGCAGTGGCAAAAAACGCTTTCTACAACCTCACTATAGCCTGGAAAATGGCTTCTTATCTTGACATGGCCAACCTGGCCACCTGGATCCATGCTATGGTTACATCAAGGCTTGACTATTGTAATGCATTATACATAAGTCTCCCATCTAAGTTAACTAGGAGGCTCCAATTGCTGCAGCTCAACTGGTATCAGGAGCAAGCAGGAGCATCACTCCCATCCTACAATCACTCCATTGGCTACCTATCACTTACTGTGCTCAGTTCAAGGTTTTGGTTATCACATACAAAGCTCTTCATGTCCTTTGCCCAGCATACCTACGGGACCACCTCCCTCCCTATGTTCCAACATGGCAGCTTTGCTCATCTGAACAGGGTCTCCTGCAGGTACCAGGCTGCACATGGGTGAAATCAACAGCAGCCCATACATAGGCTTTTTCTGTGGTGGCCCCTCCCCTGTGGTATGACCTGCCTGAGGAGGTCAGGAGAGCCCCCACTCTCCTGGTTTTTCACAAATGATGCAAAACTGAATTATTCAAAAAGGCTTTTTACTCAAATGGGAAGGCTGTATTATAGGGATGGGGTCTCAGATGCTTCGCTAATAATTTAGGGACCGTAGACTTCACCACTATGTTGCCTTAAATATTATCTGTTGCTTTAAATACGTACTCCTATGTACTACCTGTGCTTTATGTATGTTTTATGTTGTCTAATGTCAGTCATTTATGGGGCTGCCCAGCTTGTTTACAGGGCTGCCCAGCTCATGTTTTGCAACACAGGAAAGAGTTCAGTCTAAGTTCCTAAGAGCCATTTTATAGGTTCCTAGGTGTGTGTCAAATGCTAGGGCAAGACTGGAGACAGGCTGCCTGAAAGTCAAAGCCTGGGTCCATATTCTATCTATATATGTGTAGTTAAAGGGACATCTCAACCCACAAGGTCTATTCCTCTTGATATTTTGTGGCAACTATCAATCAAACTGTCTGAAGGCTATTCAGAATTGGACTTTCTCCCGAAATGCTTCTTCCTTGTGGAATAGAGCACACAAAGAAACTAGTTAAACAGAGAATCAAAGATATTGAATGTCAATCCGATTGCTCAAGTGTACCAAATATTAAGGTGTGGCTAAATATTAAGTACTCTGTGGAACCAGCAAACTATTTAACATCTTTGGAAGTAAAAGGGTTTAGAAGGGCATTCACTTGAGCCAGGTGCTCCACTTTTCCCTCTGCCATACATGAAGGCAAGTATAAGAAATGCTCTGTACCTGCCAGATGCATTTCCTTTACTGAAATGCTCTGTACCTGCCAGTTATGGGAGACCATGGAACACACATTTTTTTTCATGCTTGCACTATGAAGTGGCACACAGTGAGTTAATCACCCCGTTGCTCAGAAAAATCCTGGATCTCTCTGAAAAACTTAAACTTGAATTTCTTTTCGCAGATAACGATCCAAAGATCGCTTACCAAGTAGCCGATTTTTGTATGGCGATACTCAAGTTAAGAAATTTTTATGATATTTAGATGTTAATCAATTTTAAACTGTTTGTTATCTTTTTATTCTAATTGTGAAATTTCTTAAACATGTATTTCCCCTGTACGTCTGGTCTAAGGACGCAATAATAAAATCATCATCATCATCATCATCATCATCATCATCATCATCATCATCACCAATCCTAGAAGTGATTATGTTCTGGTTCAGGATTTTCTTCTACTTTGTAGTGTATTCTTGCTAATGTTGTGTCTTTTAAATTTGTATCTACTTACCCTATGGCATTGTTTATGGAAATGTCCTTGATACTGTATAGAAATGCACTTGATATGGATTGTACTAATCTCATACTGTCTAATCTTCCTTGAGTCTCAGTGAGAAAGGTGGACTATAAATGACATTAAATAAATAAATAAACAAACAAATAAATAAATAAATAAGGCTCTCCTAAGATAAAAGTTTAAGGTATTGTATGGAGCTGTTAATTGCCAGCGCTTCCCAAAATTTTATCTCCCAGTATCTTCCTTAAATGAACTTCCAATGGACTTTCAACGGTCACTAGCCCTATTCCACCAGCTCTCATTGACTGTTTCCCAGGAGAAGCAGAACTAAAAGCAGTTCTGTCTGTCATACCAGTACATGATGGTAAATTATCATTTTATTAAATTGACTTCTGTTTTAATTATCCCTATGTGGGAAATCCAAATCACCTGCCTTTGTGGCTGGAAAATTTCCCTTCTGGGCAAGGAGCACAATCATAGCAGCAAAATTGTTCCCCTTCTTTTTTCTTCTTCTGATAACCAGGAGAGCAGTAGTTGTTGCATACAGAAATGGGCCGCACCTATGCCAGTATATGAAAGATACTAAGAATGGGAGAAACTACACATTATTCCAAAAATATGTATTCAAGGTGAATTTTGGAAGCAGAAAAAAACAAAACATCATCCAAGCAACAAGTCTGCTTATATTTTCTGATCATCATGGCAGAGAAGCCCTTTGCTTGGATGAGGTGAGTTTGAGCAGCAGATAAAAACATTCCATTATGAATGACCAAAGACTGGGGCCAGCTGTGATGGCTGAAGATCTATGCTATGGATGCCTTATGAATTTTAATGAGGGAAGGAAATTGTTTCACATTTTTTTTCCTTTTCTCAAAAAAATATGAGGAATACACATTCATGGATATCCCAAAGATTTGCAGGGGGGCATCTCATTTTGCTTCCCCCACTAATTTATCTTTCCCATTGCTGAAAGCCATCATAGTACCTCATATTTTCCTGCCTCCTCACCTTCCCGCCCACCACCGAACCTGCTGTTATATGATCTCCTGGAACTTTCAGCTTCCTCTCCTTTCCTCCCCCTGGCAACTGCTCCCTGGGAAAAATCTATGTGGGTCTATCTGCCGGACTGGAGCAGGCCCAGTTGTGTCATGCTGGCCACAAATCCAAGCCCAGTTGCGCACTGAGGAACACAGGAAGGGTGCGATCCCTGAGAATATTTGGCAACCCACACCTGGTTAAAATGCCTGTGCCATACAATCATATCCTCGTGAATGATGAATCCTTCTCCTTCGAGAGGTTCTGCATCCACCCTTCCAACTTTCACTCTTACGAAGGACTTGTTTGGAAACATAACCATGTTCATGATGTCAAATCCAGCTCCCATTTCCTTGTTCTTATTAAAATGCAAGGTTTCTCCAGCTGCATTGTTAAAGGAGATGCCTTGAAGAAATGAGTGGAGCTAGAAGAAGGGGAAAAAAAGAAAAAAAGTTGCTTCCACACAAGGGTTCTATCCAGTTGCTGAAACAGCACACAGCTGGAAGAGGAATCTCAGTTGTGGTTGTGCATCACTCTAGAGACCTTATAACCCAACAGAAAAATATGTAAACACCATTTGGTACAGTAGGACAGTGCAACAGTATGGCATATAGAGCAAGCAAAGTAATGAAATCTACCTTAAATGACATAGATGTTAGCTATGATTCTGTTCACTATATTTGAAGACTGTCATGAACAGTAAGAAAGGCAGTTCAACAGTATATTGTATAAAACAATAGGACAAGTTCAAGACAAATATTTCATTGTGCAGACTTACCTCCCAAGGCTGGAGGTCTAGATATCTTTTTCCACCCACTTTTGATCGGTGGCTGGATGTAGGTGAGTACAATGCATGCAAAGCATGTGCCACAACATACACAGCATTATAGATGCTGTAACTGTGGCCAGACATGCGCATTTCAAATAAATGCCCAGGAAGACCCTCCAGTCTTTCCTCCCCAGTACATGTTTCGTTGATACGTATTGGTTCCTGGGAATCTGGAAAAGTACAACCAAATGCTTGCTCCCAGAAGATCTTGAGAAAACCATTTCCTTGCATCCAAGAAGGGTTTATGTTCTGAAGAAATTTCTTGAACCCTAGAAGCTCATTAGTGCAAACTGTGAATAAAAAAGCACCTTGAAACAAGTAGAAACTCAAGCTCTTTAGAATGCTGGATTGTACAAAATCCGTTTGGGCAGTCATTATCCATACCTTTCTAAATAATGGATTTTCTTCATATTCGGGATCTCCTAAAACCATCAAAGTATTCAATGATATGATGACCATGCACCCTCCATTGATAATAAAAGTATTGGCTTTGCTCTGTGTCAAAGGTCGATATACCTTTGAGATTAAGTCATTCACATCACTTAAAGTATCCCACCTGGACTGGGTGGGGATTTTTTCTATGAAGTCCAGACAAATTCTGTTGTGGAAAAACAATGGCTCCAGGGCCTGCAGGAAACGTTCTCCACTGTCATCATCTGCAGAAAAGAGCCCAACCCAGGTCCATCCAAAATGGAGAAGCAACTGGGTTATCCCCCTATACTGAGGGGTTTCATTTGGGACCATGCGGTAAAAGGAAGGGACCTCAGTTGCATCTCTGTCGGCAGGTGCAAATGAACCGTATGTGAGCTAAAAGAGAAAGTTCAGATATTTTAGAAGTGACTAACAGGAATGTGGTGCATTTTCATGGAAATGGTAAACTGAAAGAAGTCTCTTAAACGTTTGTTAATGTTTCCCAATTGTTCTATTACCCTTTTCCACTTTGAATCTATTTCAGTTTTGGCTTTGTTCTATAAACATCACACAAGATTTTATTTTTCTCAATCTGTCCTAATTACTTGTGCTTCTGCATCACACAATAAACATCTAGAAAAGAATGGTTCAATTCTCAAATCATTCACATTTCCATTCAGATACCCTACCTGTGGAATCTTATAAAGTCCTAAGAGGTCTGCCACAAGGAAAGAGATAGCAGCAACAAGTCCACCAACAACAGATATTACATTTTTCTGTGTAATGTATTTATAATTTGGGACAAAACTACGTGATTTGAAAAGCAGGTCCAGGGTGGTCCGGTAACTCATCCTTGCATCATAGTAGCTGTCGGAGATGCGGAACCCGAGGGTGACATTTGGCAGGATCCAGGGATTCTCGTTGATCTCATTGACAGCAAAAGCCAAAGCTAGGGCGTGCTGGTAAAACTTTGTCACCATTCTTCAAAAAAAGTTAAGTTTTACTTTATAACACAATTCTACAACATATTAGATTGCTTTTCGTTAAGTATAGACCATTCTCCCTCTGACTCAGTTCTCTCTGGGCAAGTTCATCCATTTATTAGTTATTCATGTTTCCAAGATAAGAAACATCTTCTTCATGCCAGCTAGCATTTATGATGCAATTCTAATTCATTTAGAACCAAAATTTCTTGTCACCATATTGACGCCTGTATGAATACTCTTGTATCTAATAGCCACTAGTATAGATCCTGTATAAATCAGGATATCAGCTCCAACAATTGTAGGGGAACTCCCATCTCTGGAGAAACATTTGAAATTTATAAAGGAAGACATCCTCTCCTACCCACCTCCAATATATGAAGTGAAATCTGCTTAGGGGCAGATGTTGCAAAAAGAAATCTCAGAGTTCTCTGCTGTTATATTACAACAATAATGTGTGGGATTCAATCAGTATTTTAGGTTCTGAGGCAGCCCCTTAAAATGCCCAGGCCTTCCCTCCCCTTGCCATGAACTGGCATTAGGGTGTAGTCCTCTGTTCCAAGAAAAGAATGTGTTTCCTGAATGCTGGGAGATGACCTTGCACCCGATTTCATGTGGAGAAGAGGAGGCAGCAAGTTGGGGGTAGTGGAGCAGGATTCGGGGGGGGGGGCAATGGGAGCCAGTGGCATCTTCACCCCCATCCTTGTCTGGTCATTTACATATCATAATGTTTGTATGGTATGTGAATTAGATATGGGCATGAAGAGAAAAAAACTGAACATGGTGTTCATTGTTTGTTGCCTTCCACGATCAATGAACAACGAACACTTATGAACATGATCCTGTCACAAACTTGTTCATTGTTTGTGGGGGCCAGCAGGCTCTCCTCCAGCTATCAAGATGCCTACTGCACCACTCCCAGAAACCCTACCTGAGCAGGCAGCTGGAAATGTACCAATAATAAATAATCGCTTGCCCCCAAAGCCTGGCAGCAGCCCTGAAACCTGAAGGGGTAGATCCAAACTGCACCACTCCCAGAAACCTTACCTGAGCAGGAAGGTTACCAATAATAAATAATAGCTTGGTCCCAGAGCCTGGCATCAGCCCTGGAACCTGAAGAGGTAGATCCATATCGCACCACACACAAAGAAAATTCAAGCTCCAATGCACTCACCCTGTCTCTCTAACAGCAGCTGTCTCTCCCTGAAAGCCAGAGCTGAGGGGCCCCCTCCCACCCGGTCTTTTCCTCTTGTAACAAATTTGGAGCTCTAGTCCACACTTGGAAGGAAGACCTGCCTATCAAGCTAAATTGGGCTTAGATTGAGGTTTTCAGGGCAACAGCAGGAGTTCAGACAGAGTTCAGACTGTCTGGCTTGATGAACAGCAAGGAACAGCAACAAATGAGGCTTGCAATGACGACCTATTCATTTAGAATGGGGCCTCACAAACAGCTTCTTCGCAATCGGAAACAGCAGATTGGGTTGTTCGTGGGGTTTTTTTGTTCGTATTGCTGTTCATGCCAATCTCTGTGAATTTGGTTTGATGTTTCCCAGGTTTCTTTAATGAAAATTTAAGGATGGCAATGGGCCAAAATTCCCTTAGGAAATGGTTTTGTAAGGTTATTTTCTATTTTCTAATATATTTAATTCCTGTATCCATTAAACATAGGCAGTTGCCTGTTAACACAAATAATATGTAATCCAGTTATAGCAGTCAGGAAAAACATTGCCAGAACTGAATAGAGGAATGTAACCAGATTAAGTGATTATTGTGAAGACAAAGTTTTTGCTAAAAAGAAATATAATGAATCCACAGAACAGAAAGGCATTTCATAATTTAAAGGATTAAATGAAGTATTCTATGCTTGATACTAAGTTATGGAAATTGATACGATGATCATATCTGAAGATGAATTTATTACAAATGAAAACTGCTGAAGGAAACCATGAGGGATTGCAAAGAATGATAAGAGGGAGAAAGCTAGAGGGTTGTCCAAGAAGAACTTTTATGTTGGTAACTTGCAGGAAAGATACAATGCAAAATGTACCACTGAAAAGAGGGCAATGAAAAAAATCTAGAAATGAACAATACAATTCATAAAAAGTGCACAGTAAGAAAAATTTTGGATTCTCTAAATGCTTTGTGGAAGTCCCATATTTAATTTAGTATACCAGGTAAATGCTAAATATCAACATAGGGTTGTGTGTTTTGGGGGGACCTAAGAATGGCTAGAAGCTAGCAAAATATTCATTTAGTTTCAGATTTATGTAAATTCTCAGATTATCTAGAGGAAAAGATAACATATTTGAGTACTTGTTTGCATACCTTGTCACAACTCCATCCATTCTCCGTTCCAGGGTCCATCCATGCCACCCACTTCTATCATTATTTATCAATGTGTTTTATTTTTTTTTAGATTTGTTTAGAAATCTGATGTTTTATTCATGACTCTAAGGATTGTATTAATCAACCTTGCTTTCTTTCCCAACCCCCAACCTCCCTTGAATAGCTGTATATTTTATACACTCTCATATAGCAGAATTATGAAGATTTATTTGCAATATTTTTTCAGTATTTTGCTATATCTTTAGAGTACATCAGACGTATAACTGAATATAAGCTTGATATGATGAAAAGTAAGAACAAATCCCTCTCCCAATTTTCAGAAAAGAGAGAAGAAATTCCATATGAACCAAACAGGAAATATTGACAAAATGATTGAAATAGAGAAATGCTTGGATGGACCACACTTACAAAGTCTTTTTCTTTGAACTACCTGAAACTTTTCTATACAGTTGTTGTTACTGAATTTCACCATACCAAGCTAACACAACGTAGGAACCAAGGATTGTGATTCTTACTCTGGAAGAGCAAATAACTTCTGTGAAGGATGTTCATTGAAAGGAAGCGTGTGAAGTGTGTAAATGACCTGAGAAGAAATCCCACCAATGAGGAGGTCACCTGGCTGATACCACTCGTATGGAACAGGGAGAGGGTCACTCTCAGGACACTTCACACCATCTATTCTCCAGGCCATGCAAACCAACCGGAAGCACACAGCCTCTAGATTCACCACCTTGACAAGCTTCTTTAGATTCAATATCTGAAAGATCAAACGGACAGTGTCCATCTCCCGCCTCTCAGTGACACAGGAGCATTTCATAGCCACTTTCTGTTTACCATCATCACCTTATGAAAAGTCAGTGGTGCTTAGGCCAGGTGAATAAATTACAGTGATGTGGATAATTGCTGGGGGAGATAATTACTGCTGCAATGGTTGGACAATAAGTGGCACTCTTAGTTCCATTTTTTTTTTCTTTGAGTTAACTTTTACTCTCCTTGTTCCTGATGGGACAATAGACAGAATGTTTGATCCAGATCTGAATTATGAACAAAATACCAGCACCAGGCACTTGTAGAGTTAAATTCAGGTTGGTCTGGAGTTCTCCAAACTTATCTCCAGACTACAGAGATCAGTTTCCATGGAGGAAATGAAACACAACAACGGACAGGTTTTATGGATTCATATCTCCACTGACCTCCCTCCCTTCCACAAACACCTTCTCTAGGCACCACCCCAAATTTCCATGATTCTTGAAGTCAGAATTAAAACTTAGGCCCTTGTCAAACAAACTTTGTCAAGTTACATAATGAAGTCATTAACTGCATGGGGAACATAATACAGCATGTTCAAGATATTAATATCCTGGTTTGTGAAATGGCTTAGTGCAGCTCAAAGCATCTACCATGAAATCAAAATGTATGTCCAGCTCCAGGTTTTTTCTTTCAGGGGGGGGGCGTAATAAAGGAGCTTTTAAGAATTCTTTATTGCCATCACCGAGACTCTGAGCACCTGTCTGGCACCCAGCAGAAGTTCCCCTTCACTGTATCTAATCTATAAAGTTCCCACTATGGCAGGAGGCCTCCTGACAGCAAGTCGTGTTGCCTGCAAGTGCTCAGACGGTGAAACAAATGAGAGGCAATAACCCTACGGCTCACCTAACCTAGCCGGTGACAAAAAGGTGAGCAACACATATGTACTAAATGGTACAACTGTTAGTATCCAAATGCTTTATAAAGATTACCAAAAATTCTTGCAAAAAGGCAATGAACAACAATTCACTACAAAAGGTTCATGTAAATTCATACCAAAGGCAATAATTAGTAAATCACTACAATATTCATAAGTCCAACAGAGTGATACAAAACCGACTAGCGTGAGTGTCCTTAAGCATGAGCACAGTCCAATGAGTTTTCTTGTAAGTACATTCCAAATTTCAGTGCTGAGGACTCCCGCTGATGTTACAAAAACCAATACGATGTCCCTCGGGGGAGAGGTGGAAAGAAGATGTAACCTTTGGGAGGAGATGATGCATCCTCAGGTGGGTATGCGATGAACTGCCTGGAGACCCCCGAAGGGGGCTCCTTCGCCCGACAAGCTTCCGGATATCTTGGACTTGTTTCATATACACTTCCTCATGGGGCGATTTACCTCCCACCACAATACGATCTCTCTATAACATAAAACACTAAAATAATTCGGCCCCTTCCTGGCAAGCAGCAACGCTGCTCAGCCAGGGGCCGTCCATTGCCGCACTGGAGGGATAGACGGCACCACCCCCTCCTTCCTTATATGGAAGTGCTGGGAGGGCTGAGCAAGCATAGCTACGCAGCTCTGCCCTCCCAGCTCAGTGCGGTTCAGTCGCTCGGTGGAGATAGATGCTCCAGCGAGCGACTGAGGCTCAGGGCATTGGCGCGCCTGGGCCGGAGGGCTTGGAGGCTTGCCTTAGATTGGGCCTTCCTTTGGCGGTCGGGGCGAGGCAAGAAGAGCGGCCTCGGAGCGGCGCAGGGAGGCCTTGGAGGGTCGTTTTCGGCGGCCCTGGGAGTGCGCTGGCTGGCAGAGGCGCCGCGCGGCCGTGCGGCCTCCTCCCTAACGCACACGCCGGGGTCCGCGTGTGAGGGGGCCCGGGAGTTGGGGGGCGAGGCAAGGAGGGCAGCCTTGGAGCGGCGCAGGGAGGCCTTGGAGGGTCGATTTCGGCTGCCCGGGGACTGCGCCGGCCGGCGGAGGCGCCGCGCGGCCGTGCGGCCTCCTCCCTAACGCACACGCCGGGGTCCGCGTGTGAGGGGCCCGGGAGTTGGGGGCGGCACATTCAGGGCTGAAAAATTTTGGCGCGCCCCTTCGGTCGCTTGTTCTGCGGCTCCAGCCGCGGTTTTTGGGAGAAAGCCCCTAGATAGGCTCCCAGCCGGGGAGTTGTCCCTGTTGGGGGAGCTTTGGAGGGCGGCAGCTATTGGCCTAGCCCTGTGCGTGTTGCCGCCATTTTACCACCCTAGCGGCCATTTTGTGTGCGCCTCTGTGGAGTCAGCCATTTTGGCTGCTCAATTTTGACGAGGGGTAGTGTGGCCTAGTGGTGAGGTTTGTTAGCAGGGGGAACCGACCGGCCTCCTTGGGCCCTTGGGAGAGGCTGAGATTCCTGCCTACCTTGTCAGTGAGGTCCTACCTCGGATTACGCTACGCAAGGGCGGCCTTGCCTAGTAGTTAGTGGGGAGAGGTGCGGGGTAACGGCTTTGATTCCCGTTGCCTTTATAGGCGGCTTCCCCATCCTCATCAGATCTTGGAAGCTAAGCAGGGTTGGCCTTGTTTGGTGGGTCGTGGGCTGGACCCGGCCTTAGGCCCTGGGGGTTGTTTGCTTGTGCTGTGTACTAAACGTGTGGGTTACGCCTTTACTATGGCTCCCAAAAAAGGTAAGGGGACCTCCAAGGGGAAGCAGCCTGCTAAGAGGGCACCGCCTGAGCGGCCCCCTCCTCCAGCTCTTTCGTCTTTGGAGGAGGAGGATTCCTTGGGGGACCAGCAGGAGATTTAGAGGCGCCTTGAGGCTCTCGTGCAGTCAAAAGGTGACATGGCCTCTATGCAGCATGGGGTGCGTGTGGTACGGCCTGTGCGGCGTGCAGCTAGGAACGCAACTAATCGTGATATTTTGCGTCGTTTATCTGCTTTGGAGGGTGCTAATGGATCCCCGGCAGCTGGAGGCAGCAGTGGCCGTGCAGCGACAACGTCCGAAGTCCAGGAATCGGTGGTGGAAGGGGTGGACTCGCCGGAGGAGTTACCACCTGGTGCAGTGGCTGTGGACCCAGTGGAGGCGACTGGTAAGGACCATGCACCACACTGCACCTACCTTTGGCCTTGGGGCCCGCGGGCACAGGGCGCCGCCAGTGGGACGATTAGTGGTGTGCAGGATGCTCCCTCCAATACTACAGCTGCCCTTGCGGGTAGTGTGCAGCCTGCTTTTAATCAAGGGATTTCGCCTGGTGCTGAGCAGCAGCAAGCGGTTCCCCTTCAGGTTTGGGGGGGTCCATCCTTTGGCTGGACAGGCTTTCCTGCCGGCCCTTGGGGCTACTATCCTTATCCGGTGCTGAATTATGGCCAGGTTCCTTTTCATGCTATGCCTTTTGGTGACACGGCCCTTCCTTTAGGCGACCACCTGGCGCAGGCCACGGGGGATAAAATTCTCCGTGGGGAGTATATTGATGTCTTTTCCCTTCTCTATCGTGAGTTAGAGAAGAAGGACAAAGACGAGATGGACGATGGAGACAAGGAACGTTTGAAAAGGAGGCGAGTTGACAGGACCTGGAACAATTGGCTGCCTGGCTTCTTGATTTACGCCGGGGTGATTGCCAGGGCACAGCCCAATCGGGCTGCATCTCTGTTTCAGTATCTCGACATCATTCTGAAAGGTTATACGGGCTTCTCAGGGCTGCATGGATGCAGTACGATGAGGAGTTCCGTATGAGGGCGGCTATGAACCCTAGCCTCCCGTTGGACCGCATTCACCAGCAGCTGTGGCGGTCGGTGATGTCCCCTGCCAAGCCTAATTTAGGGGATCGTTCGGACAGTGGCCATGTAGTGTCTCACAATGCCCAGTCGTCTAATACCCATGGTGGCGCGGGGCAGCAGGTTTACCCCGGCTGCTCTGTTGGGAGTATGCGTATAAGGGAGATTGCCCTAGGAAACCTTGCCGGGTCCAGCACAAATGCCCATCCTGTGCGGGCCAGCATCCATACAATGCCTGTGGTAAAGCCCGTCAAGGGTGGGGAGGTAGGAAGCAGGGGGGCGGCGGCTCCACCAGCCAACAGCCTCCTGGAAGAGGGCCCCTGCCCGGTAAAGCTGAGGGTCCTTGAACGCCTGTTACGTTCTTATCCTCTTAAGGAGGATGCAGTTTATTGGTGGGAAGGTTTCAGGGATGTTTCAGAATCCCCGTTCAGGGGGCTAGGGCCCCATTTATGGCTGAGAACTTGCGTTCTGTTCAAGGCAAGGAGGACATAGTTAGGCATTAAATCCAGAAGGAATGCGCAGAAGTTAGAGTTTTGGGGCCGGTTGCGGCCCCTCCAACCCCCAATTTCCGGGGTCTCCTTTGGGGGTGGTGCCAAAGAAGGTGGCGGGCGAGTATCACCTTATCCACCACCTTTCGTATCCTGAAGGTGGTCCAGTTAATGATGCCATCCCTGGGCATTTGTGCTCTGTCCGGTGCACCTCTTTTGATCAGGCTGTGCAGGTAGTGGGCGCGGAGCTGGCGAAATGCGGTATTAAGTCTGCATTTCATCTTCTCCCTGTCCATCTGCTGGATTTTGAGCTGTTGAATTGGACACGGTGCAGCAATCCTTCCGATTGCCTTTGGACAAGGTCGACGACCTTAGGGCTCGTCTGCGGGATTTTAAGGGTAAGCACAAGGCATCCTTGGTTGAGCTGCATCAGCTTGTGGGGCACCTTAATTTTGCGTGCAAAGCTGTTGCGCCTGGGAGGCCTTTTTTGCGTAGTTTGTGCGACGATATGTCTCGCCTGCGTGCACCCCATCACAGGTTGCGAGTGACAGGTGGCATGCACGCCGACCTAGAGGTGTTGTCAGAATTTTGGAGTGACTTTAACGGTATTGCCTTTTGGCGGGAGGATTTGTTGCTGCAGGCGGAGTTGCAAGTTACTTTTGACGCCTCGGCTCCCACTGGCTTCGGAGTTTATTTCCGGAGGCACTGGTGTGCTGAACAGTGGCCCGCTGATAGGCTGGCATCAGACTTCATCAGGGACTTGACTTTTTTAGAGTTTTTCCCATTCTGGTAGCAGTCCATCTATGGGGTGAGGAGCTGGCGAACCACACTGTCCACTTTTGGTGTGACAATTTGGCTGTGGTTCACGTCGTCAACTCCTTGACCTCTAAGTCCCTCAGGGTCATGCGATTGGTTAGGGCGTTTACACTATTGTGCCTGCGGCACAATATATTGTTAAGGCCAGGCACGTTCCTGGTGTGTGCAATGGTGTGGCGGATGCTTTGTCTCGCCTACAGATGGAGCGTTTCTGGCAGCTTGCCCGGAGGCGGATCCTCGTCCGGGTGATGCCCCCAGAGCTTTGGCTGCTTGGGAGGTCGAGGCGTGCCGCGCCATCCAGCTAGCCATCACACCTATATTGGAGAGCGGTAGGCCAGTTGGTGGGGTCCAGGCGGGAAGCTGGGATTGGTAACCCCTGGCCATTCCAGTCGAGCACATTCTCCAATTTTTGTGTCCACCAGAAGGTCCTTGGGCTGGCAGTGAAATCCAGTAAGGGGCAACTAGCAGCCCTGGCCTTTGTTAGCAGAGCTCGGGGATTTCCTGAGGCCACGGGTGATTTCCGAGTGTGGAAGATGCTCTATGGATGGTCTAGGTAGTGCACGGTCTACAAGGACCCGCGCCAGCCCATTTCTCCGTCTGTCCTTAGGGGCCTTGGTGCAGTCTGGAAATGGGTATGTTCTTCAGGTTATGAGGCACGGCTTTTTCACGCGGCTGCGTTGACTGCCTTTTTGGGGGCCCTTCGGGTCGGGGAGCTGGTGGTTTCATCCTGTAAGGATACTTCCGGCCATGCCCTTATGGCAAGTGACCTAGCTTTCGAGGGTAACATGGTTTCACTGACGATCCGCTGCTCCAAGACGGACCAGATGCGTATGGGGGCTTGTGTTTGGTTGGGTTCTGGCTCGAGGCGGAGCTGTGCCCTGTCCGTGCATTGAGGAGGTACTGGCAGGTGCGTGGTAGCGAGCAAGGCTGCCTTTTCCAGCACCAGGATGGCTTCCCCTTAACTCGCTACCAGTTCTGGGCGGTGACTAAGCGAGCTCCGGTGGCGCTGGGGTTGCAAGGCGTGAGTTTTGGTACTCATTCGTTTCGAATTGGAGCGGCTTCGACAGCTGCTGCCATGGGGTATTCAGGTCAGGCCATTCAAAGGTTGGTAGGTGGCGGTCTGCGGCCTACCGCTCCTAGGTACGTCCATTGAGGCATGTTTAAACGTCACTAATTGTTGTTTTTTCTTAGGTCCTGAGTCACGGGTTGGACGTCAACGCATCTTGATGTGGGCACATTTTTGTCTTCTGGGCTGCCCATCAAGCTCGCAGGACGCCAATTGGGTCCCAGCTCTGGTTAAGTGACCAGGCTACTGTTGAATGGCGGGGCCGGCGGGGCCTTCGGTGGCCGGGCCTGTTGCCACTGCTGTTTGGAGTTGGGTGTGATACGCCACCCCATATACTGGTTGTCTGTTTAGGTGGAAATGATTTTGGCTTGATGCGGGGTAAGGCATTATCTTCTCAGGCGCTATCTGATAGGTGCCTAATCGCGACACTTTGGCTGGGAGTGCTGATCATGTGGTCGGCCATGATCCCTCGGCGAGTTTGGAGGGAGGCTGAAGATCGCCAGGCCATCGAGCGGGCCAGGATGAAGGCCAATAGGGCCAGCCATAAGGGTTTGGGGGCCGGGTTAGGCATTTATTTGCCTCACCCTCGGATCAGGGCCGAATTCCCCAACCTCTACAGGGGTGATGGGGTGCGCTTGTCTCGGACAGGCAACCAGATTTTTCTTGACGATCTGCGGCAAGGACTTCAGTTGGCCTTAGGCCATCAGTGGGGCGCCAGGGCCTAAGCAGAGGCTTGGTCCTGGCGTTGGCTGGTTTGTAGGAGTAGGGTGCGGGACGGTGAGCACCCTTGGCGCTTCCCTATGTGGGAAGAGGGGCCTGCCTAAAGGGCTGGTACTGCTGTGACGGCTGCCAGGCCCACAGGCAGGCTGCCTTCGGGAACCCCAGCCTGCGAGGCCTTTCCCTCACTGCTTGACGGCTGAGGTGTCAGGAGCTTAAAGGGGGGTGACCAAATTTGCCTGGCCGGCTGGGTCCGCCCCATCCATTGGATGGGTCCCACCTGGGGCTTCGGGGCTCGCCCAGACAGGTCAAGGCGGTGGTCCAGGTGGGACGCCGTGGCTTGACCTGTACCGCTTTAGGTCCTTGCCGCTGTTTGGCTTGTTTTGTCTGTATAAAGTTAATAAAGTGGCCCTTAGATCCAACTTGGTGTCCGTCTCTTTTCTGACTAGTGTGGCAAATATCTGCTCTCACCTCCCATACTCTCTCTTTCCCTCAAAATCCCATAAACTCACCCAACTCTCCTTCAAAAAACGAACTTTCACGTGGTGATTCTCAACGCACCTTCAGGGATCAATTCGCAGATGCTACACCCGCCCCCTATATATATTCAATCGACTGGTTGCCAATTAAAGTGGTGCAAATATTATGAGAGAGAGAAACTACCTATACTCCTGATTCAACCTAGGAAGCAACTCAAATTCCAATCTGAGTTGAGACCCTTTGGCTGTAAGGTTTGAAGGCGAAAAATCCATTCCGCCTCTCTTCTTAAGAGGTCCCGCTGAGAGCATTGGAACTCATTGTTTTGCCCATGATAAGCCCTTTTATCTTCACAATCAGGAACAAAGAGTTCAAAGCATCTGCCAATAAACTATTGAACATAATGAACCACATCCCTTCATTTGATTTCATGGAGCTAACGAAAAAATGTATCCCATGTTCTCATAAAATCTGACAGAATCAGATGTCTTCGGAGAAGCTGTAAAATGAAGGAGGTGGAGAGTTGGAAGAGACCTTGGAGTTACCGAGTCAAACTCTCTGCTGGATGCAGTTGTCTCATTTAGGCACTAATCAAGCCCATCTCTGCTTTTGCTTCACTTGACTGATCACTCAGGGCTAAGCTACACATGACGAATGACACTTGAACGGCAAGTGGATTGAGTGGAGGGCAAGTGAACAGGGAGAAATACACTTGCCGTTCAAGTGTCATTTGTCATGTGTAGCTTGGCCCACAGTAAAATCTTTCCGTGAATTGTGTCCAAACTGATAGTAGGGATAACTGGAAAATGTCAGCGTATAATCTGATCTGAGCATATAATTTGAATCTGAGACATAAGACAAATATTAGGGACATTTATGAAACTCATCCCATCTGATGGTCTCTCCATATCCCTCCCCCTACCCCAATATTGAACCTAATGCTTTACTTAGCCATAATTAAAAAAAAAAACACCTTTGGACTTTGTTCATCCTCCATCAGTCTGCAGCCTCTTTCTTTTGAGAAATTCCCAATGTGTACCTGCCTATATGCATGAGCATGAAATACTTGTGAAAAAGAATGCTGTGATTCAAAATCACACCAACATATAAATGCACTAGATTAGCCAACCCCTTATATGTGCATAGCTTTGTTCGTAATCTTTATTCCTTCTTCTATACATCCCTGAACTAGCCGAAGCTTTCCTTCTTTTGTAAATGATACCCTGATTCTCTGCCTGTTTACTAAACCAGCACTTCCTCTCAGATGTCTTATTTGGGGCCACCTCTCTTTTCTCACAAAATTTACATTTTCTGAGGTAACTTTGACTCAAAGTTTTGTTTCTCATCTTCAATAAAAACAAAGCCTAGGCACATGTTTTTACTTTTTCTCATATTATTCCTCTTACTTTTGCTTCTTCATCTTACATCTTACATTTTACGAGACAATTGGACCCGAAAAAAGGAAATTTAGGATTAAAGCGACAGTTGTCTTGCAATTCAGTAAGTAACCTTGGGAAAGTCTTCTCTCACCGTCTGAAGGTTTGGATAACTCGGGTCAGGCCTCATGTAGCTAGAGGTGTGCACTTCAGAAGCCCTCGGCATCTAGTTAGTTTTCCTATATCACATCATTTAATTCTGGCAAGAGGTACACTTCAACAATGTTTTTGGTTTGTTATGGGTATAGTACACAAGTACAATTATTTGAGAAGCTTTGCTTTCATTTGATCCTTTTATTGCAACGTAACTATTTGCATCTTTAAAAGTTACTAAGGGCCAAGCTACACATGACGAATGACACTTGAACGGCAAGTGTATTTCTCCCTGTTCACTTGCCCTCCACTCAATCCACTTGCCGTTCAAGTGTCATTCGTCATGTGTAGCTTGGCCCTAACTCAAATGAAAATTGCACCAGGTAATTAATGGAGAGCAATTGCATGAGTCTAACCCAAAGATAAGCAGGTTACAAGCAAGGAGCCTTTTCTATGAAGAAGCTCATAATCTATTCCCATATTTGCAGATTTTTAGAATCATCTTCCAACAATAGCAAGCTGTCTGAGGGCCAAGCTACACATGACGAATGACACTTGAACAGCAAGTGTATTTCTCCCTGTTCACTTGCCCTCCACTCAATCCACTTGCCGTTCAAGTGTCATTCGTCATGTGTAGCTTGGCCCTCAATTTATAAGGGTGTCCATTCTGGGCTAACTAATTATCATAACTTTAAATACCATACAAAGTTATCTAGATCTAGATCTGTAAACTGATATTTTATTTTACAACTTTTTATTAAAACAATATATATATAAAAATAGTCATTGCACGTCTTTTTGATTCAAATGAATACCTGTTGACCTTCAGCCAATACACTCCATCTTTGAACTATATTTTCAGTTCAGTGAAGTTGGACATTCTTGCTGTTCTGAGACATTTTGGCGCTCAGGCTCCAACAAGTTTTATTTATTGATATGGGTTAAACCGTTTCAAATCTGCAAAAGCCCATGTTACTGTGTTACTACTTTGATTCTTACCCTTCTCCAAGACTATTGTATGCTGGGTCTGTAGACTCTCAATTTGTCATGTTTAGCTGAGAGATTAGGCTAGCTCTGTTTCTTGCCAGCAGAAAATACCTTCTATGATCTTTTTAGTCAAGACCAGCTAATCTTCCCCTCTATTCATGACCACATTCACAACTGTAAAGTATGTTCTCAAAAAAATAAAATAAGAGTCCAATTCCTGCCCCACCGCCAACACACATTTTGTTTGGAATATCTGCTATATCTAGTTGTACTCAGGGCTTTTTTTCTGGGAAAAGAGGTGGTGGAACTCAGTGGGATTGCCCTAGGAGAAAATGGTCACATAGCTGGTGGCCCCGCCCCCTGATCTCCAGACAGAGGGGAGTTGAGATTGCCCTCCGTGCCGCTCAGCAGCGCAGAGGGCAATCTAAACTCCCCTCTGTCTGAAGATCAGGGGGCGTGGCCACCAGCCATGTGACCATTTTCAAGAGGTTCCAGAACTCCGTTCCCCCGCATTCCCCCTGAAAAAAAGCCCTGGTTGTACTACTGTATTGTTTGTTAATAGTTGTAGTGCTGCCACCACGCAGAGAGCTGCTATCTTTATATGATGTTTTAATGTTTTAATATGGAACATTTTTAAATGATTTTAAGTTTGTTATCTGCCCTGAGCCCTCTTGTGGGGACTGTGGAATATAAATATGATATAAGTAAGTAAGTAAGTAATACATGTATGCCAAGTCTTCCAGTTTAGTTTCAGTGTACGTTTGTAAATATATTTATTTCCAAATGTTCAAAAGTTGGTCATTCTTGGACTTCTCACTTTCTACAGGCAATGGCAGCACTCTCCTATGAAAACTGGCAGGGTACTCTTGGTAAGCCAATCAGAAAGCAAACCTAATTATCTCTAAAATGCATGGCATTTATACCTGGAATATACCCACAATACCAATGATTTATTGATAACTAAATAATACTGAAAAAAGAATACGCTTTGTGAGAAAGATTTGGAATGGGGGAATAGAAAAATCATATAAAAATAAAGAATCAGAGGCTCAATTCACACAATAGAGAAGTGCATGTGTTTCTCCCAGGACAAGAAGGCTACACATGTAGGGACCATCAGTACATGCTATGCCATATGCCCCACTCCCTCTGATGCTATGAGGCAGATTTTCCCTTCAAAAGAGTCAAGATTGCTTGTTGTGGCTGGGCAGCCCCTGATAGTGTTTCTCTGGGTATAATTTAAAGGTCATTTTGTCCCACATTTTCAACTTATGTATGGCTTATATCCCAGCCCAAATATTTGGTAGGGGAGAAGCAAGAGCTGACATCTTCTTCAAATGAAACGGCACTAGAGGCCGAGTAAAGTTCAAAAAGGGAACAGCAGGTTTATTAAACAGAGTTGTCATATAGGTAGACGGGGAAAGAAAAGAATAGAATACTTCACTAGCATTTGGAACAATAATCTTCTTAATGCTTAGTTTCAATCGTTACAAATCTTAAAATTGAGAGGTTGGTCGTTTCAGACAAACAGTGAAATCTTGAGAAGGGTTACTCCAGTCTAAGCCTGGTAACAAGTGAAAGAATTGGGGTGGGGACAAGGAGGCATGATTGTGACTAGAGATGGGCACGAACAGCAATACAAACATCCCCGCCCCCCAACACCCCAATCTGCTGTTCGTGAACAAGCTCTTCGTGAGGCCCCATTCTAAACAAACAGGTGTTCGTTGCAAGCCTCATTCGTGGCTGTTCGTTGCTGTTCATCAAGCCAGACAGTCCCTTGGCAACTTAGGCAGGGATTGTCTGAACTCTTTCTGTACTCCTGCTGTTGCCGTGGAAACCACAATCTAAGCCCAATTTAGCTTGATAGGCAGGTCTTCCTTTCAAGTGTGGAGCTCCAAATTTGTTACAAGGGAGCAAAGAACAGGGGGGAGGGGGGCTCCCAGCTCTGTTTTAGTTTGCAGACAGTGGAGAGGGAGACAGACAGCTGCTGTTGGCATTTTGATAGAGAGAGTGCATTGGAGCTTGAATTTTCTTTGTGTATGGTGGGACAGGGATCTACCCCTTCAAGTTCCAGGGCTGCTGCCAGGCTCTGGACCAAGCTATTATTTATTATTGGTACCTTTCCTGCTGCCTGCTCAGGTAAGATTTCTGGAAGTGGTGCACTAGGGATCTAACCTTTCAAGTTCCAGGTGCTGCCTGGCTCTGGGGCCAAGCTATTATTTATTATTTGTACCTTCCTGGTGCCTGCTCAGGTCAGTTTCTGGGAGTGGTGCAGTAGGGATCTTAACTTGGATGATGGCTGGAGGAGAGCCTGCTGGCCCCCATGAACAGCCAACTACAAACATGTTTGTGAACCAGGCCATGTTCATGGTTGTTCGTGAGTCCCTGTTCATGGATGGCAACGAACAACGAACATCATGGGGTTTTTTTTGTTTGTGCCCATCTCTAATTGTGACATCGAGAACACCACAGACATCACTATGTCACTTCCAGCTGCAACCTGGAAGTAACAAAGGGCATCTTTAGGAAAAACTGGAATCTTTATGGTAACACTATAGATTTCATGGAGATTCTTAAAGATATCTTTTCCACTTTTGGATTGTAATCAGAAATAAGGTATAAGATGTTTGTAAGGTCACCGTCTGAGCACTTGCAGGCAACATGACTTGCAGTCAGGAGGCCTCTTGCCATAGTGGGAACTTTATAGATTAGATACAGTGAAGGGGAACTTCTGCTGGGTGCCAGACAGGTGCTCAGAGTCTCGGTGATGGCAATAAAGAATTCTTAAAAGCTCCTTTATTACGCCCCCCCCTGAAAGAAAAAACCTGGAGCTGGACATACATTTTGATTTCATGGTAGATGCTTTGAGCTGCACTAAGCCATTTCACGAACCAGGATATTAATATCTTGAACATGCTGCATTATGTTCCCCATGCAGTTAATGACTTCATTATGTAACTTGACAAAGTTTGTTTGACAAGGGCCTAAGTTTTAATTCTGACTTCAAGAATCATGGAAATTTGGGGTGGTGCCTAGAGAAGGTGTTTGTGGAAGGGAGGGAGGTCAGTGGAGATATGAATCCATAAAACCTGTCCGTTGTTGTGTTTCATTTCCTCCATGGAAACTGATCTCTGTAGTCTGGAGATAAGTTTGGAGAACTCCAGACCAACCTGAATTTAACTCTACAAGTGCCTGGTGCTGGTATTTTGTTCATAATTCAGATCTGGATCAAACATTCTGTCTATTGTCCCATCAGGAACAAGGAGAGTAAAAGTTAACTCAAAGAAAAAAAAATGGAACTAAGAGTGCCACTTATTGTCCAACCATTGCAGCAGTAATTATCTCCCCCAGCAATTATCCACATCACTGTAATTTATTCACCTGGCCTAAGCACCGCTGACTTTTCATAAGGTGACAATAAACAGAAAATGGCTATGAAATGCCCCTGTGTCACTCAGAGGTGGAAGAAGGGCACCATCAGTTTAATTGCTCAGATTTTGGATCTACAGAGAAGCTTGTCAGGATGTTGAAGCTAGAGGCTGTGTGTCTCCTGTTGCTTCGCATGGCCTGGAGAATAGCGGGTGTGAAGTGTCCTGAGAGTGACCCTCTCCCTGTTCCATACGAGTGGTATCAGCCAGGTGACCTCCTCATTGGTGGGATTTCTTCTCAGGTCATTTACACACTTCACACGCTTCCTTTCAATGAACATCCTTCACAGAAGTTATTTGAGCTTCCAGAGTAAGAATCACAATCCTTGGTTCCTACGTTGTGTTAGCTTGGTATGATGAAATTCAGTAACAACAACTGTACAGAAAAGTTTCAGGTAGTTCAAAGAAAAAGACTTTGTAAGTGTGGTCCATCCAAGCATTTCTCTATTTCAATCATTTTGTCAATATTTCCTGTTTGGTTCATATGGAATTTCTTCTCTCTTTTCTGAAAATTGGGGGAGGGATTTGTTTTTACTTTTCATCATATCAAGCTTATATTCAGTTATACGTCTGATGTACTCTAAAGATATAACAAAATACTGAAAAAAATATTGCAAATAAATCTTCATAATTCTGCTATATGAGAGTGTATAAAATATACAGCTATTCAAGGGAGGTTGGGGGTTGGGAAAGCAAGCAAGGTTGATTGATACAATCCTTAGAGTCATGAATAAAACATCAGATTTCTAAACAAATCTAAAAAAAAATCGAACACATTGATAAATAATGATAGAAGTGGGTGGCATGGATGGACCATGGAATGGAGAATGGATGGAGTTGTGACAAGGTATGCAAACAAGTACTCAAATATGTTATCTTTTCCTCTAGATAATCTGGAAATTTACATAAATCTGAAACTAAATGAATATTTTGCTAGCTTCTAGCCATTCTTAGGTCCCCCCCAAACACACAACCCTATGTTGATATTTAGCATTTACCTGGTATACTAAATTAAATATGGACTTCCACAAAGCATTTAGAGAATCCAAAATTTTTCTTACTGTGCACTTTTTATGAATTGTATTGTTCATTTCTAGATTTTTTTCATTGCCCTCTTTTCAGTGGTACATTTTGCATTGTATCTTTCCTGCAAGTTACCAACATAAAAGTTCTTCTTGGACAACCCTCTAGCTTTCTCCCTCTTATCATTCTTTGCAATCCCTCATGGTTTCCTTCAGCAGTTTTCATTTGTAATAAATTCATTTTCAGATATGATAATCGTATCAATTTGCATAACTTAGTATCAAGCATGGAATACTTCATTTAATCCTTTAAATTATGAAGTGTCTTTCTGTTCTGTGGATTCATTATATTTCTTTTTATCAAAACCTTTGTCTTCACTATAATCACTTAATCTGGTTACATTTCTCTGTTCAGTTCTGGCAATGTTTTTCCTGACTGCTATAACTGGATTACATATTATTTGTCTTAACAGGTAACTGCCTGATTATATTTAATGGATATAGGAATGAAATGTATTAGAAAATAGAAAATAACCTTACAAAACCATTTCCTAAGGGAATTTTGGCCCATCACCATCATTAAATTTTCATTAAAGAAACCTGGGAAACATCAAACCAAATTCACGTTAGAGATGGGCATGAACAGCAATATGAACTAAAAAAAACTCACGAACAACCAATCTGCTATTTGCGAACAAGCTGTTCATGAGACCCCATTCTAAACAAAGAGGTGGTCATTGCAAGCCTCATTTGTTGCTGTTCGTTGCTGTTTGTCAAGACAGACAGTCTGACACCTGCAATCAAGTCCCTTGGCAACTTAGGCAGGGATTGTCTGAACTCTTTCTGAACTCCTGCTGTTGCCCTGGAAACCCCAATCTAAACCCAATTTAGCTTGATAGGCAGGTCTTCCTTCCAAGTGTGGACTAGAGCTCCAAATTTGTTACCAGAGGAAAAGACCAGGGGGGATGGGGGCTCCCAGCTCTGGCTTTCAAGGAGAGGCAGCTGCTGTTAGAGAGACAGGGTGAGTGCAATGGAGCTTGAATTTTCTTTGTGAATGGTGGGATAGGGATTTACCTCTTCAGGTTCCAGGGGCCAAGCTATTATTTATTACTGGTACCTTTCCTACTGCCTGCTTAGGTAGGATTTCTGAGAGTGGAGCAGTAGGCATCTTTATGGCTGGAGGAGAGCCTGCTGGCCCCCACAAACAATGAATAAGTTTGTGACAGGATCATGTTCATCAGTGTTCATTGTTCGTTGATCATGGTTGGCAGCAAACAACGAACACCATGTTCATTTTTTTTTCTGTTTGTGCCCATGTCTAATTCACATACCATACAAACATTTTGAGATGTAAACATCCAGACAAGGATGGGGGTGAAGATGCCACTGGCTACCATTGCCCCCCCTGAATTGTGCTCCCCCGCCCAAGTAGCTGCCTCCTCTTCTCCACATGAAATTGGGTGCAAGGTCATCTCCCAGCATTCAGGCAACACATCTGGCATTCACTGCTTGGAACAGAGAACTACACCCTAATGCCAGTTCATGGCAAGGTGAGGGGAGGCCTGGGCATTTTAAGGGGCTGCCTCAGCAACCCAACGTACTGATTGAATCCCACAAATTATTGTTGTAGTATAACAGTCAGAAGAGAACTCTGAGATTTCTTTTTGCAACCTCTGCCCCTAAGCAGATTTCACTTTACATATTGGAAGTAGGTAGGAGTGGATGTCTTCCTTTCTAAATTTCAAATGTTTCTCCAGAGATGGGAGTTCCTCTACAATTGTTGGATCTGACATCCTGATTTATACAGGATCTATACTAGTGGCTATTAGATACAAGAGTATTCATACGGGCGTCAATATGGTGACCAGAAATTTTGGTTCTAAATGAATTAGAATTGCATCATAAATGCTAGCTGGCATGAAGAAAATGTTTCTTATCTCAGAAACATGAATAACTAATAAATGGATGAACTTGCCCAGAGAGAACTGAGTCAGAGGGAGAATGGTCTATACTTAACGAAAAACAATCTAATGTGTTGTAGAATTGTGTTATAAAGTAAAACTTAACTTTTTTTGAAGAATGGTGACAAAGTTTTACCAGCACGCCCTAGCTTTGGCTTTTGCTGTCAATGAGATCAACGAGAATCCCTGGATCCTGCCAAATGTCACCCTTGGGTTCCGCATCTCCGACAGCTACTATGATGCAAGGATGAGTTACCGGACAACCCTGGACCTGCTCTTCAAATCACGTAGTTTTATCCCAAATTACAAATACGTTCCACAGAAAAATGTAATCTCTGTCGTTGGTGGACTTGATGCTACTACCTCCTTCCTTGTGGCAGACCTCTTAGGACTTTATAAGATTCCACAGGTAGGGTATCTGAATGGAAATGTGAATGATTTGAGAATTGAACCATTCCTTTCTAGATGTTTATTGTGTGGTGCAGAAGCACAAATAATTATGATGGAGTGAGAAAAATAAAATATTGTGTGATTTTTAAAGAACAAAGCCAAAATTGAAGTAGATTCAAAGTGGAAAAGGGTAATAGAAGGAATGGGAAACATTAACAAACGTTTAAGAGACTTCTTTCAGTTTACCATTTCCATGAAAATGCACCACATTCCTGTTAGTCATTTCTAAAATATCGGAACTTTCTCTTTTAGCTCACATATGGTTCATTTGCGCCTGATGACAGAGATGCAACTGAGGTCCCTTCCTTTTACCGCATGGTCCCAAATGAAACCCCTCAGTATAGGGGGATAACCCAGTTGCTTCTCCATTTTGGATGGACCTGGGTTGGACTCTTTTCTGCAGATGATGACAGTGGAGAACGTTTCCTGCAGGCCCTGGAGCCATTGTTTTTCCACAACAGAATTTGTCTGGACTTCATAGAAAAAATCCCCACCCAGTCCAGGTGGGATACTTTAAGTGATGTGAATGACTTAATCTCAAAGGTATATCGACCTTTGACACAGAGCAAAGCCAATACTTTTATCATCAATGGAGGATGTATGGTCATCATATCATTGAATAATTTGATACTTTTAGGAGATTTTGGATATGAAGAAAATCCATTATATAGAAAGGTATGGATAATGACTGCCCAAGCTGATTTCGTACAATCCAACATTCTAAAAAGCTTGACTTTCTATCTGTTCCAAGGTGCTATTTCATTTTCAGTTTGCACTAATGAACTTCTGGGGTTCAAGAAGTTTCTTCAGAACATAAACCCTTCTTGGATGCAAGGAAATGGTTTTCTCAAGATCTTCTGGGAGCAAACATTTGGTTGTACTCTTCCAGATTCCCAGGAACCAACATATATCAATGAAACATGTACTGGGGAGGAAAGACTGGAGAATCTCCCTGGGCATTTATTTGAAATGCGCATGTCTGGCCACAGTTACAGCATCTATAATGCTGTGTATGTTGTGGCACATGCTTTGCATGCATTGTACTCACCTACATCCAGCCACCGATCAAAAGTGGGTGGAAAAAGATATCTAGACCTCCAGCCTTGGGAGGTAAGTCTGCACAATGAAATCTTTGTCTTGAACTTGTCCTATTGTTTTATACAATATACTGTTGAACTGCCTTTCTTACTATTCATGACACTGTTCAAATCTAGTGAACAGAATCATAGCTAACATCTATGTCATTTAAGGTAGATTTCATTACTTTGCTTGCTCTATATGCCATACTGTTTCACTGCCCTACTGTACCAAATGGTGTTTACATATTTTTCTGTTGAGTTATAAGGTCTCTAGAGTGATGCACAACCACAACTGAGATTCCTCTCCCAGCTGTGTGCTGCTTCAGCAACTGGATAGAACCCTTGTGTGGAAGCAACTTTTGTTCCTTTTTTCCCTTCATCCAGCTCCACTCACTTCTTCAAGGCATCTCTTTTAACAATGCAGCTGGAGAAACCTTGCATTTTAATAAGAACAAGGAAATGGGAGCTGGATTTGACATCATGAACATGGTTATGTTTCCAAACAAGTCCTTCGTAAGAGTGAAAGTTGGAAGGGTGGATGCAGAACCTCTCGAAGGAGAAGGATTCATCATTCACGAGGATATGATTGTATGGCACAGGCATTTTAACCAGGTGTGGGTTGCCAAATATTCTCAGGGACCGCACCCTTCCTGTGTTCCTCAGTGTGCAACTGGGCTTGGATTTGTGGCCAGCATGACCAGCATGTGGCCAGCATGTGGCCAGCATGACACAACTGGGCCTGCTCCAGTCCGGCAGATACATATTTTTTGAATAATGTGTAGTTTCTCCCATTCTTAGTATCTTTTGTATAACAGCATAGGTGCGGCCCATTTCTGTATGCAACGATTACTGCTACCCTGGTTATCAGAAGAAAAAAAAGGAAGGCGAACAATTTTGCTGCTACGATTGTGCTCCTTGCCCAGAAGGGAAATTTTCAAGCCACAAAGGCAGGTGATTTGGATTTCCTACATATGGAGAATCAAAATAGAAGTCAATTTAATAAGATGATAATTTACCATCATGTACAGGTATGACAGACAGGACTGCTTGTAGTTCTGGCTCTCCTGGAAAACCGTCAATGAGAGCTGGTGGAATGCTGGGCTAGTGGCAGTTGGAAGTCCGTTGGAAGTTCAGTTAAGGAAGATATTGGGAGAGAAAATTTTGGCAGGTGCTGGAGATTAACAGATCCATACATTACCTTAAACTTTTATCTCAGGAGGACCCTGGTCACAACCAATGCTCCTTTTATTTCAACACACATACGGCTTCAGTTGTTTGCTAATTTAACAAGGCTTTTATCTCAAGAATACCACTAACACCTCTTTCGGTGCTTTGCCCTGTTCGTGTTAATATTTCGCAGCAACTTTTCACTGCAACTAAAGACTTTCAGCTTAGATCTCTTCTGTTTGTAATATCGGAAGGCTTGTTGTAGTGTGATGTAACTGTAAGCACTTGGGGGTGGGTATAAGGTAAAAGAGAATTCTTTTATTATTAATCAGAAGTACAATTTATAAGAACATAAGCAAGATGGTTGCTGGGATTTGACAAACATATTTGTACATTCACAGAGACATTCACAAAGACTAGATTTCCACACAGATTTTCACTAACAGAATAAAAATTCCTCTCATCCACACAGAGATTGACTCCCTCAGGCCTTTCCACACAGCTTAGATAGAACAGCTTAGAACAATCAGCCTTCCACACTGTTCACTTGACTTAAATAGATTAAATAATTTCACAGAAATACAGAAAGTTGGCCAGAATTACACAGGTCACCTAGCCAAATTCACTTCTTTCCGAGATACACGCTGAATGACTCTCTCTTGAGTGACTAAAAAACTTTCCCTCCAAATCAGACTACAAAGCGCAGTTCGCTCTGTCCCCCAGGGTACAGCTAATATCCAATCACACTCCACTCACTCATCCAACCCCATTCCTTCTCACACCAGAGACTTGCATTTCAACCCACAGTATCAAGTATTTAAAAATCCAATTAATCAGCAGAAATAATTTAAAAAAAACCTTATTTACATACAGCTCCTCTCCTCTTTCTTTTCAGATATGGATGACTGTTTCACCTGTCTGGAAGATCAATATCCAAACAAGGACCGGGATGGATGTGTCCATAAAATGATAAACTTCTTGTCTTTTGAAGAACCTCTAGGAATTTGTCTGGTTTCTCTTGCTCTATCTTTGACTCTGACCACAGTTTTAGTCCTGGGAGCTTTTATTAAACACAGAGACACCCCGATTGTCAGAGCCAACAACAGGGATATCACCTACACTCTTCTAATATCTCTCATGTTCTGCTTCCTCTGCTCGTTGCTGTTCCTTCGACACCCTGGGAAGTTCACCTGCTTCTTTAGACAAGCTGCTTTTGGGATCATCTTCACAGTGGCCGTTTCTTGTGTTTTGGCCAAAACCATCACTGTGGTTGTAGCTTTCATGGCCACCAAACCGGGATCCAGGATGAGCAAATGGGTGGGGAAAAAACTGGCCAGCTCCACTGCCATCGCTTCCTGCCTCGTTCAAGTAGGCACCTGTACAGTCTGGCTTGGAACCTTTCCCCCTTTCCCAGCTTTTGACACTCAGTCCCTGACTGAAGAGATAGTAGCAGAATGTAATGAAGGGTCTGTCCTTATGTTTTCCATTGTCCTGGGCTACTTGGGGCTTCTGTCCCTCATCAGCTTGCTTGTGGCATTCCTAGCCAGGAAATTGCCAGATAGTTTTAATGAAGCCAAATCTATCACCTTCAGCATGCTGATCTTTTGCAGTGTTTGGATATCTTTTGTCCCAAGCTACCTGAGCACTAAAGGGAAATACATGGTGGCTGTGGAGATCTTCTCTATCTTGGCCTCTGGTGCGGGATTACTGGCTTGCATCTTTTCCCCCAAGTGCTACATTATTCTGCTGAGGCCTGAACTCAACAGGAAGGATCTCCTAATAAGAAGAACATAAGAATCCATATGTAATCTCTCTCTCACTGCATGTGTGCATGTCTTTGTCAGAACAAGAATCATGAGCCTACTCGAGGACATCTTTTGGTTCCCTTGAAAGTTCCTTCAATCCCACATATTCATATGTCCAAGCAAAGAAAATAAATGATAGAATCATATAAATTTTCAGAAGAAAGGAAAATCAAAATGTATTAGTGGATGACACTTATTAGGAGATGAGATGTAACTCCTAATAAGAGGAGATGTAACTCCTAATAAGATGTAACTCCTAATAAGTTTTGGCACTGAGAATCCCCAAACCCACAGAAGCCATAATTGAGGGTCTAACACCCTCTGCAATGTTGTATACATTCATATAGTGGCTGAAGTCTCCCCCCACTATCTCAGAGTAGGTGAGATTATTTAAAGCTTTGGCATTTGTTTATTATACTACCTCTTTTTGCTATTCTTGCCATTATTTTTTCCATCCCATATCAGGTTATGGGAATAAAAATATTTAGGAACGCTTTTCTCCTTTGTTCTTTGGAGTGTTACCCCATATTGGGATCCTGGTATACCCAGGCAGAAGACTTCAAAGTTTATTTCACATGTGACCTATATTGGGTCTTACATGTGTAAAGGAAAACATTCTTAAGATTCCATCTCAGGAAACAGAGAAAAATTATTTTCTATCAATCGTGATGCTCAAAGTCTAAATTTAGTATAGTAATTATCTTCCCCAGCAATTATCCACATCACTGTAAGCTATTTGCCTGTTCTGAAGCTCTAGTGACTTTTTAGAAGGCACCAGAAAACACTCAATAAACAAACTTGAAAGTGCTTATAAGAAACCTTCTTTGCCGTGGACACCCCGGAGGGGAGAAAGCAGGACTTTCTCCCTTTTATCTCTCACATGTTGCCTTGAGAAGCCAGACCTGAGATTACCACATGGGCCATCTCAGATAGAATCCTAGGCATTCATTTCCCATCAAGCTAGGCTGTTAATGCCTTAGAAAGGCACATGGGAATCTGTCTGCAGTGATAGGCAGCTATGATGATCATTCCATAAAAGGCATAGTGCCATTAAAGGGACTAATGCTCTGATTGTACTCAGGTTAGATTATGACAATGAAACTTCTGTGGGTTTACTGTTATGGAGTTCCACCTATTAATGGGCTCAAATCATAACGTTGTTCCTTATCATGAAAATTCTGATTAGCCTGAGACCAGGGACATGAAGGACTGTCTCCTCCTATATTGTCCTCCTTGCCAGTTAAGGTCCTCATCTCAAAGTCTATTCATTGGTGGTGATACTCCTGCAGAATGTTCTCACCCTTGAAGCTCACTTGGCATCTGTGTTATTGACTTCTAGGTAGAAATGGGCACGAACCGCATTACGAACTTCAAAAACCTATGAAATTGGCAATCGCGCAATCGCGATCTGGCGGTTCGTGATTGTCCTCATCCAACGAACCAGCATTCGGAAGAAGTCTGGTTCGGTGCTTTTGGCCATGGTTTTGGAAGCCAGACAGTCAGGCACCAGTAATCAATTCCCCTAGCAACATAGCCAGGGGAATGCCTGAACTCTGTCTGTGCTCCTTCTGTCGCCCTGGAAACCCGAATGGAAGCCTAGCTTACCTTGATCAGCAGGTCTTCCTTCCAACCATGGAGCTGCAAAGCAGTTACAAGTTGGGAGAAGACACCCAGGGGAGGGAGGGGGAAGGGGGTGTTCTGTAGCCATGGGCATTCCAATCTCATCCCTGCAAACCCTGGCTGTTTCCACATGGCTTACCTGAAGCCGCGCGCATGCTGCAATGTTGTGGATCGAGCTGGCTAAAATGCGAAATATCGCATTTTCTCATGCGAGTTTTGCGCGACATCAATCAAAACTCGCATGAGAAAACGCGATATTTTGCGTTTTCCCTGGCTCGATCCTCAACGTTGCAGCACGCGCGCGGCTTCAGGTAAGCCATGTGGAAACGGCCCCTGATAGGCAGCTCTGATGGCCAAACACAGACCTCCTGCATTGCTCAATGGGACCTGTGCTTATAAAGAGCCGTGGGCTCCCATGCTGGGTTTCACTTCCAGTGAACAGTGGAGTGGGACAGAGCTGTTGCTTGCTACTTGCTAGCCTTTGGGGAGAGAGACAGAGAGAGTTTAATTGGAGCTTGGATCCCTATTGCAATCTTGATCAAACTTGGGTAATGGCTGGAGGAGAGCTTGTTAAACATTCCCCAGGAATATGGGCTCTCTAATTCTAATGGGGGTCATTCGGATGCCCACGAACCACAAACCTCGAACCAGTTCAGCAACGGTAAATGTTAGTTGCGGTTCGTGACCTCAGGATCATCGTCGGCACCAAACCACGAACCGCGGAGTCGTTAAATTTTTTTGGTTCGTGCCCATGTCTACTTCTAGGCACCAGGACTCTTTTGGTCACCCAGTCTTTTGCCTCCATTGTTTCTCGGTGCCTGGTTCCCTTCAAGCATTTAAGTCTGTTTCAACATTAATTTTTTCTGGTAGCTGTAAGTGATGATGATGTCTTTTATAGCTGCCCATTTAATTTCATTTATTATAATGATATGATGGCGAAAGTTTCTAGCAACTTATATTCTGAAGTGTTAAATATAGAGTGCAATAGAGAGAGTACAATAGAGAGATCTTTAAAATTAATATAAATGTAAACAAACTGCTTGACTCTCCAATTTAATACAAGTGACTCTGAGGCCTGTGACATCTTTGGAAAACTAAATTATCCCATAGGAAAGAGTACATGTTCTTTGATCCACACAGAGTTCAGCTTAATGGACAGCTAAATGTACGCAGGAGATGCATAGGGGAAAAAAGAAAATATTTTCTTTTATTTACAACAATTCTAACTCCGATGGTTGTGGGTTTTCCGGGCTGTATTGCCGTGGTCTTGGCATTGTAGTTCCTGACGTTTCACCAGCAGCTGTGGCTGGCATCTTCAGAGGTGTACCACCAAAAGACAGAGATCTCTCAGTGTCACAGTGTGGAAAAGATGTAGGTAATTTGTATCTACTCAGGAGGGGTGGGGTTGAGCTGAGTCATCCTGTAAGAGTTTCCCAGGGTGTGGAATGCTAATGGCGGGAGGCTTCACTGTATCCTGAGGAGGTTCTTTTGCATATGGATTGGTACTTGATGTGCTAATCTTCTCTGCAGGGCTATTGTTAAATTCTAACTCCCACAGCAGAGTGCCCCACCAGCCCAGATAAGGGCCCCACAGCCAGACTAAGCCCTTCTGGAGCTGGGGCTGTTCAGATGGTCCCCAGGTCACCTCTCCTCAGCATCCATGTCTGTGACACCTGACAGCTCAGGAGTGGCATCTTGCACAAGAGAAGGAAGGGCACTAACGGCCTGCAAGGGGAGTGGAGATTCATCTCCAGGCCCCCAACTCGCTCTGACTGCACCGTGGTAACACACTCACTGGTTAGGTCCTTATTGTCAAGGCTGCCCACCCCAACAGGTGGGATCATCACGTGCATGATCACATCAGCCCCTGGAAAACCTTCTTATACTGCCCATTCGTATAGTGCACCTCTGGCCATGAGGGGACGCACGTGCTTCCTAGCTAGCATTAATGGATCATTCCAGTGCTTCAGAGCAGACATCTCCAGCCACATGGCATGTTCCAGGGCTGACCCCCACTATGCCGTCATGTGCCAAAAGGCCCATCGGCGAGTGGTGGGGAGGGCAATGCTGGAACACCTTCTCAGCCTTGATCCAGTTCAGCAGTTGCTGGCAGCCTCCCTCTCTGGTTCTCTTCACAGCCATGCAGGGCCTGCACATATGAATGTGGAGGCGAGGCCAAGCAGCAAGTGAAAGCCCTGAGAGAGAGGTGCTTCCCCTGCCCCAGGCTAGCATTACTCAGAATGGATGCTGTGTGGCCAGAACCCACTCACAGTGCCTGGGTCGTGGGGCCACTATGTCACAGGCCCATTGTGTCCCCCTGGGGGCAGGCAGCAGCAGCTCCTGGTCTGCAAGCGCTGCCAGCAGCCGGGTGATAGTCAATCCTCCTGCGAGGAACTGTTCCTCATCTGCATCTGGATGTTCTGCCACCACCATCACTGCTTGGGTAACTGACCCTGCAAGGGAGAGAGTCGAGGGGCAGCATGATTGCCCTTGCAAGGTGGGTTGTGGGAGCAAGCTCACAGTCCTCTCAACCCATGGCCACAGTCCTGCTTCTGCATTTGACTGGGGCACGGCTGTGGGCAGGTTGCATGGGGCAATGAAATGGGCTACAGACATCTCCAAATGGCAGTGTTGGGCACAGCTTCTTGGGTGACTGTCCTTTGGTGTGCCACACCCCCTCCTGCCAAGCCTTATCCACAGAGTCACGGAGCCAGCATCTGGGGAATGGTGCCAGTGGAAGTGAAGCATTAATGGGTAGGCCAGGGTGGCCAGCTCCTCAGCCCCTTCTTACCTGTTTGATGCACCCTCACCCCTTCCTGGATCACAACTCAGGATGGGTTACCTGTACAGGGAAATCAGAGGAGGTTGTTGGTCAGACATTCAGGACTTAACTTTCCTTCCATGTATGAGGGCAAGGGACAACCCAATTCTTGGAGGGTTTTCCCCTGCATTCTTATGTGGGCCCCCCTCACAAGCCTTAATCATGGAGTCTGGTGTTTGGAAGTTGTTGCTGATGAGGGGGGAGGGGCTGGCACAGGTGAACAAGCCAGGCTGGCTGGCTCCTCAACTCCTTCTTATTTGTTGGTGCACCTTCATCCCTCTCCAGGATGGGTTACCTGCAACGGAACTTGAGACAGGGTTGTTGGTCTAACAAACATGACTTAGGTCTCCTGTCATGTGTGAGTGTGAGGGACACCCTGAGCTTTTTAAAGTTCCCCCTGTGCACTCTTGCCCCTTCCACCCTGTGCACTCTCTCTTGCCTTACACTCAAAGTCCCCATAGCAGGGAGCTCTTGGGCAGAGCTTCTGGCCACGTCCCTACTTACCTGGGACCATGAGTGCATTGGCTGGAGATTATGTAGGATAGCTGGGGGGGCTGATTGGGTGCCAGGAAGGGGTCTCACTGCCTCACTGGTGCAAGCACATTGGTAGCTGTGATAGTTGGCATCCTATGTTCTGCCAGGCCACTTGGGCAGAGTCACACCTGGGAGAGGAATCAGATTTTCCTTCACAATGGGAACATATGGGCTGCACCATCTTTTTTCCAGGCATAAGTTTGTGCCACTTCTGGGGGCATTCCCATGCCTGGGCTAGGGAGTGGTCTAAAGTGTGCCACACACACCAGCCTGCCCCCCAGCCCACTGGCACAAAAACTTACACCCCAGTTTCAACTGCACTCAGCTGCTGTGGCTGCCCACCAACAGGGGACTCAGTAGGAGTGGTGCTGGGCTGCTGTGCCATTGTAGGGGGCGGGGCTTATGATGACATAAGTCCAGGATACTCTGTCATAACTTCTAGTTAGCTTCCTAGGCATTTTCATCCCCTCCCACTCCAGGATTGCACTGTTAGATACTTTTCAAACTTGGGATTCAAACTAGTAATGTCTTTGTTCCTTGAAAAAACGAATCCTTAAAACAATCTTTACTATTCTGTGATACACAACACTCTAGATATTAATTACCCTTCTTAACTTTTAATTGGTAAAAATACAAATAACATCTTTTTATTCCTTTGAGAAGTGCTCTCTTGCTGTTTTTTTAAAAAAATAAATTTATCTGCTATAGTAATTAGTCTCCTTAATTGCCATGAGAAAGACATAGGTAGCCTTGGAAGAGTTCCTTTGAGGAAACTTTTGAGATAGTAGCCAAAAGTTTTCAGGAGAAAAGCAGAAAAAATATTTTTTCATGCAACAAACGTAATGTTTAATGTAATGACTGCCATCATTAAATGCCATAATTTGTTATTCCATTTTCGTGAATGCATAAGGAGCTACCTCCCTCAATCATTGATATAATGTTTCTTGAAGATATATGGAATATCAGAGATTTTATTTCATATTCCTGACATTGTGAGGTATGTACCTTTGTAAGAGACTTACAAATAAGCATTCCAAATTCTGTTCTACTTCAGGTTTATCTCTAGATGAATTCTCCTAGGAAGGGATTACAAAAAAAATCAGAATCATATTCTTTCAAAATATAATCAATATGTATTTTTGATAAAAATCTTAGTAGAAACTGCTGGAAGAGAACAGTGGTCCATCTAGTCCAGCAGGATAAATGAATCCAAATTAAAGGTCCCAATACTAAAATTTCTAAATAAAGGACATAATTATATATCAATATATATAAAAAATTAAATGTAATCTGAATAATTTTTTGCAAATATATACATTTTCATGTCATGATTACAGTATTATAAGTATAGTCAAATTTAATAATTAAAATATTTTTCCACATTTAATAATTAGACTAATATCCCAATGAATCAATGGGAAAATTTATGGACTAAAGGAATTAAATTTACAGATTGTCAAATGTTACGAGAAAATCAGCATTAAATGTGTTTAAGATGGTATGTCACTGCTAAGGATATTGCAAAAACTAATAAGGATTATAGTGGAAAGTGTTGGAAATGCTAATGTATGGATGCAACTTTGTATCGTATGTGGTGAGTCTGTAAGATGACAAGAAGATACTGGATAAAAATACATGAGGAGATGCAAAAGATATTGAAGTTCCGCTTTGCACTGGACCCTAAAAGTATGTTAATAAATATTTTACCGAACACATAATAAAAGAGCATAGTGAATTTTTTAAATATATTGTGACAGTGGCAACAAAATGGAAGGAAGAATCTTGTCCAGACATGACAGATTGGATAAATAAACCGTATGAATATGTGTCGATGGCAAAATTAACTTCTTATATTCATTACAGACCAAACCAAGAATTTCAGGAAAAAAGGAAAGGGTTTTTTTTAAATATGTAGCTCTAAACTAAAGAAAATCAAATATAATATTAAAATACATCAATTGCTAAGCTAACTAGTTAAGTTGTGCGCTAACATACTAAACATGCCGTGACCTGGATAGGCCAGGAGAGCCTGATCTTGTCAGATCTCAGAAGCTAAGCAGAGTCGGCCTTGGTTAATAATTGGATGGGAGACCTCCAACGAAGACCAGGTTGCAGAGGCAGGCAATGACAAACCACTTCTGTTAGTCGTCCCCTCTGTTAGTCCCCCCCCCCACTCTGTTAGGGATCGTCACAAGTTAACTCTGACTTGAGGGCTGGATTTCATTTCTATACTAAACATATGATTGAATATAATATTACATATAAAATAGAAAACGTGAAGTATCTTAAATATGTACGGGGGTGGAGATGGAAACATAATTTCATGTAATTAAAAATTTAAAAGGCATTGTGAGGAATGAATGTGTAATATCTATACTTGACCACTGAAGAAGGCCATAAGTCTGAAATATGCTTGGTCAGGGTCTCATAAGGTCTTGGTTTGAGATTTCTATATGATTTTAATCTGAATTGAGGCTATGGTTGTTTCCACATGCTGTTAAAGCGACGGGCTGCTTACTGAATGCGGGCCTTTTTTTTCACAGATTCCAGACGCCTCCAATTTCAAAGTGGAAGCAGGCAGTTTCACTTTAGTTTGTTCAGCATCTTTTGTGAGAACGGGATTTCCCACTCTTTCCTGTGCTGGGTAAACGATGCTGAACAAACAAAAGCCAAACTGCCTGCTTCCGCTTTGAAATCAGAGGTGTCGGGAATCTGTGAAAAAAACCCGCCAGCATTCAGTAAGTAGCCTGTCTCTTTAACAGCATGTGGAAATGGCCTACATTGAGGCCTGTAATTGTTTTAAAACTAATTCGTAAGAAATACATGTTATTTTGTATATTGATATATAATTATGTCCTATATTTAGCAATTTTAATATTGGGCCCTTTAATTTGGATTCATTTAACCTTCTAGGTTCTTAAGTCATTCTTTTGGGTTACGTTTTCTTTCCCTCCCCCTTTCTTTTGTCTTTTTGCATCAAGTCCAGCATTCTTTTCAGATGGTGACCACCAAGTTGTCCTGCATCCAACAAACAAAGCAAAGAAGATGAGGCCTTTCTCTAGTGTTGCGTCTCCGGCAGCACTGGTATTCAGAAGTTTGCTGCCTTTATATGTAAAGGCTCCCTTCAGTAATTGTGGCTAGTGATGGAAGTTTATAAAGCCTTTCTTAATAATAATGGAAAGCAGGACTGATCACCTCCAAACTTCGGATATTATAGTTCTCTAGTGAACCGACATCTTCCACGTCCTCCAGTTTGCAGGATCTGAGCAAATCTGTTAATGATAAGACGTTTTGGCAGTCTTTCATTCATAGGATCACCATAGGTCGGAGGCCACTTGATGACACAAAACACACAGAGAGGGAACTGACAATGCTGTTAACTTAGCCAGGCATACATTATTATGGTTTGTAGCCAAGGTTAAATAATAGTATATGTCTTGCTTTGCAATGTACAGTTTCAATTACATGAACTTTATCTTCCTACATAAGAGTGGATGACAAAGAAGGTGGGGGAATCTTTTAAAAATGAGTGTATCAAAAATTCAAAAAAACACTAGAAGGTTAACTGGGCTGGAGCCATGAAAACTTGAATTGGAGAAAGATGTATAAAGCTATATTTATTTTACCAAAAGTGACTTAATTTTTCAATTACTTGGTTTTAATATAGAAGGGTCCCAGGATGGAATTAATGATAATTGTCCATCAATAGGTATTAGGGGTGTGCAAGGAAAAAACTTTCGGCTTTCTTGTTTCGGGATTACCCGAAACAAGATTCTCTACCGTTAAAGCCGAAAGCCGAAACAAGAATCTCTTTCGGGATTCGGGATTCGGGATTCTTTCGGCATTCTTTCGGCATTCTTTCGGGTTTTTTTTTTGGGAAAATGCCTCCGTCTTTCAGGACGCCTGGAGGAGGCATTTTCCCACCGAATAAGCCCAAAATTGGTGGGGACCTTCCTCTAACCCTTCTCTAACAACCACCCAAGTTTCAGACAGATTGGACTTTGGGGGGCCATGTTATGGCCCCCCAAAGCAGGTCCCCCCATCCTCCCATATGAAAGCGAAGGAGCAGCATATTGTTAGCATGCTGCTGCTGATCTTTCTTCATTATTTCCTATGGGGAAAAAATGAAGAGGCAGGCTTCCTTTGCCAGGGGTGGCATTTTGCATGCAAAATGCCCCCCCAGCCCTCAGGGGCCCTTCTCCCACCCCTCCTCCCACCCCCCACCAAGGCTCAGCCTGCTCCCACTTGGGGGGCCATTTCATGGCCTCCCCAAGTAGGTGCTCTAATCTCTACCACTGACAGCTGGGGGAGGCTTGTGTTGCCAGGGGTGGCATTTTGCATGCAAAATGCCCCCCAACCCTCTGGGGCCCTTCTCCCACCCCTCCTCCCACCCCCCACCAAGGCTCAGCCTGCTCCCACTTGGGGGGGCATTTCATGGCCTCCCCAAGTAGATGCTCTGCTCTCATCTCTACCACTGACAGCTGGGGGAGGCTTGTGTTGCCAGGGGTGGCATTTTGCATGCAAAATGCCCCCCAGCCCTCTGGGGCCCTTCTCCCACCCTTCCTCCCACCCCCCACCAAGGCTCAGACTGCTCCCACTTGGGGGGGGCATTTCATGGCCTCCCCAAGTAGGTCCTCTCAGCCCCTAAAGTCCACCCCTTACAGCCCCACACAAACCCAATTCCCCCCCCCAGCTGCCACACACAGACCCAAATCCCCACATTAGCCCCTCACAGACCCAAATCCACCCCCACCTGCCCTACACCCATAACCCCAGGAACAGGCTGGCAAAGGCCAGCCCTCTCCCTTTGTTCCCTATGCTGGGAACTTCTAAACTCTCTTTCCCTGGGCAATTCTGCACAGCCCAGGGGTGCCACAATGGTGGGCACACTTCTGAGTGCCAGCTGGTCCCTGTGAAAGAGCACCTGAACCACAGACACCCTCCCTCAAATTCCCCCACCACCTACAGAGATGGCTGGCCAGCCAGCCCCATTGTTCCCTATGATGGGAACCAACTGCACAACAAAGAATAAAACAAGAACAACACAAAATAAAGTTTTAAAAAAATTATATTCTCCCTTCCAAAGTACAAGTAGGCAAAGCATTATGACACATTACACCAGCAGTCCCCCACACAGAAAAATTAAAACAAAACTCACTTAACATCAGAGAATCACAAAGCATGATTCCTGTCAAAAACACTTTATTTCTTGAACAGCTTTAGGTTACACAGCAGGGGGGAACACCAAAGGGCATGGCAGCACTATCTTACACAAAAATAACACAACTCGCTTCACATTAAAGAATCACCCCAAAAAATTGCTGTCAAAAGCACTTTATTTCTGTAACTGCTTTAGGAAGGCACCACAGAGCAGGAAAGCAGTGTACTACACAAAAATAACACAACTCACTTCACATCAGAGAATCACACAAACACAATTGCTGTCAAAAACGGTGAAGTGGGTTGTATTATTTTTTGCAGTACATTGCTATCATGCCCTGTTGTGCCCTCCTACTGTGTAACCTAAAGCTGTTCAAGCAATAAAGTGTTTTTGCCAGGAATTGTGTTTTTGTGATTCTCTGATGTTAAGTGAGTTGTGTTATTTTTGTGTAAGATAGTGCTGCCATGCCCTTTGGTGTTCCCCCCTGCTGTGTAACCTAAAGCTGTTCAAGAAATAAAGTGTTTTTGACAGGAATCATGCTTTGTGATTCTCTGATGTTAAGTGAGTTTTGTTTTAATTTTTCTGTGTGGGGGACTGCTGGTGTAATGTGTCATAATGCTTTGCCTACTTGTACTTTGGAAGGGAGAATATAATTTTTTTAAAACTTTATTTTGTGTTGTTCTTGTTTTATTCTTTGTTGTGCAGTTGGTTCCCATCATAGGGAACAATGGGGCTGGCTGGCCAGCCATCTCTGTAGGTGGTGGGGGAATTTGAGGGAGGGTGTCTGTGGTTCAGGTGCTCTTTCACAGGGACCAGCTGGCACTCAGAAGTGTGCCCACCATTGTGGCACCCCTGGGCTGTGCAGAATTGCCTAGGGAAAGAGAGTTTAGAAGTTCCCAGCATAGGGAACAAAGGGAGAGGGCTGGCCTTTGCCAGCCTGTTCCTGGGGTTATGGGTGTGGGGCAGGTGGGGGTGGATTTGGGTCTGTGAGGGGCTAATGTGGGGATTTGGGTCTGTGTGTGGCAGCTGGGGGGGAATTGGGTTTGTGTGGGGCTGTAAGGGGTGGACTTTAGGGGCTGAGAGGACCTACTTGGGGAGGCCATGAAATGGCCCCCCCAAGTGGGAGCAGTCTGAGCCTTGGTGGGGGGTGGGAGGAAGGGTGGGAGAAGGGCCCCAGAGGGCTGGGGGGCATTTTGCATGCAAAATGCCACCCCTGGCAACACAAGCCTCCCCCAGCTGTCAGTGGTAGAGATTAGAGCACCTACTTGGGGAGGCCATGAAATGGCCCCCCCAAGTGGGAGCAGGCTGAGCCTTGGTGGGGGGTGGGAGGAGGGGTGGGAGAAGGGCCCCTGAGGGCTGGGGGGCATTTTGCATGCAAAATGCCACCCCTGGCAAAGGAAGCCTGCCTCTTCATTTTTTCCCCATAGGAAATAATGAAGAAAGATCAGCAGCAGCATGCTAACAATATGCTGCTCCTTCGCTTTCTTATGGGAGGATGGGGGGACCTGCTTTGGGGGGCCATAACATGGCCCCCCAAAGTCCAATCTGTCTGAAACTTGGGTGGTTGTTAGAGAAGGGTTAGAGGAAGGTCCCCACCAATTTTGGGCTTATTCGGTGGGAAAATGCCTCCTCCAGACGTCCTGGAAGACGGAGGCATTTTCCCATAGAAAAGCCGAAAGAAAGCCGAAAGAATCCCGAAACGTTTCGGCTTTTTTCTTTCGGCTACCCGAAACGTTTCGGCATTCCCCGAAACGTTTCGGCATTCCCCGAAAGAAGCCGAAACACTTTTGTTTCGGCATTCTTTCGGCATTCTGAATGCCGAAACGCACATCCCTAATAGGTATATATGATGATCAAGCAAAATATTTATGTTTCTGTGGAGATGAGCTCTTCTAATCAAATATTGTGTTCTTTTGAAGGAAGGAAGGAAGGAAGGAAGGAAGGAAGGAAGGAAGGAAGGAAGGAAGGAAGGAAGGATCGAAGGGAGATGGAGGTGGACAATGGAACATTTATCACAGAGTTTGTTCTTCTTGCATTTCCTGAGCTTCATGGAATAAGGATGGCATTTTTTGCTGTTGTTCTTCTGATGTACCTCATTTCAGTCTCAGGCAACTGTTTGATTATTATGGTTGTCTTCATGGAACCCAAGCTCCACATGCCCATGTATTTCTTCCTCAGCAACTTCTCCTTGGGTGAGCTCTGCAGCACCACAGTGGTGGTTCCAAAGATGCTGACCAACCTTGCCTTGGACCAAAACACAATCTGCTTCACGTGCTGCATGGCACAAATTTATTTGGCTTTCTCTGTGGGAGCCACACAGTTTTTCAACCTCACGGTCATGTCATTTGACCGTTATATAGCCATTTGCAAACCTTTTTTATATAACGCCAAGATGACAAATAGACTCTGTTTGTATCTTTCATTGCTGACTTGGTTCAGTGGGTTTGCACTTAATTTTTTTCAGGCAATTTTTTTTTGGACTTATCCGTACTGTGGACACAATGTTATTGACCACTTCTTTTGTGACTCTGGGCCAGTTTTGCGATTAGCTTGTACTGACACAACAGCCATGGAGCTTATTGGTGTCTTTTATGGGGCTATCGTTTTGTGGAGTTCGTTTCTCTTCACTCTGGTTTCTTATGGATGTATTATAATCACCATAGTTCAGATTCCATCTGTCAGTGGACGATCGAAAGCTTTTTCCACATGCTCTTCACATCTCACTGTTGTCAGCATCATTTATGGGGCAACATTTGGTATGTACCTCAGACCTTCAACCCAAAGTGACACTCGGATTAACAAAGTAGTATACTTCATAATCGTAGTTGTTATGCCCATGATTAGCCCTTTTATCTTCACAATCAGGAACAAAGACTTCAAAACAGCTGCTAATAAACTATTGATTACAGTGAACCACATCCATTCCCTGGGTTTCATGGAGAAACTGAGGCATAATCAGAGGTCTTCTGAGAAGCTTTAAAATTAAGGGGATAGAGAGTTGGAAAAAACCTGGAATCACCAAGTCTAATTACCTGCTAAATACAATTCTATCATCTAAGTGCTGACTGAAACCATAGACGTTTCAGTTGTCAGATGATGCACTTGATCTTACTGTGAGTTGTATAAAGAATCATGACAGGGAAAATGTCATAATAAAAAATAAGTTTGAATTCTCAGCATGAGACAAATATTAGGGGGATTTTGGAAATGCCTTACATCTGCCAGTCTCGCCACGTCTTCTTTCCACAGTGGGGCTAAAGCTTTAGCTAGCAACCATTTAAACAAAAAAATCTTTGGACTTTGTTCAAAGTCCAATAAACAACTGGTGTTTTTCTTTGAGAATTTCTTGGTTTGTACCTGAATTGATGCACATGGATGGAATACATGTGAAAAAGAATGCTGATGGAAGATCATTTGAATATCGTTTGAATAACATGGGATGCAGGGGGAAAGAAACTATTCGCTCACATTGTTTAGGATTATTTCACCTTATGCTGTATATAATGGGGTGACAGTATTTTTGCTGCTGATAAAGAAAGGAGGATTCTTCTTTGGCCATGTAAAGTCTGTGAACGGCCATGTAAAGTCTGTGAAAATAACCCGCGGCCGACTGCTCTCAGGCGGGGAGCAGGCAAAGAACGCTCAAGACCCTAGGGTGAGTTAGATCTCGGACGAGGGGGGGCTCTACACAAGGAGTCTCCCCCCTGCTCCTTGAGGTCCCACCTTGCGACGGGTCGGCTATAATCTCTGCGGCAGTTTTGGGGCCAATTCGGCTGGCATAAGACCTACATACCCAAGCTTCGATCGGGGAGGGAAGTCGAGAGGAGAATTTAAGATCGAAACAGCGATTACAACCCGAGAAAGCTGAAGAGAAGGTAAAGATCGCTATCTCTTGAAACGGGACAGATTGATAAAAACAGAGAAGAAAGAAAGTAGATTTTTAAACTGCAACAGACTAGTGAAAAGGAGGCGAAGACTCGGCAGGAGTTGTATTTTAAAAGAGACTAAATTTAAAGAAGTTATTGCAAAAATTGGACTATTGTTTTGAATACCTGTGGTTTCGGAGCTGTGGGAAAAAGACACCATCGCGAGACCTGCTGTGGGAAGACGGGAGACAGGAAGTGCGTAACAACAATAGAGTGGCTGGAGGGAAGCGGCCCTTGCCGACGGACAGGAAGCAGGGAATCGCCATTTTTGAAAGGGGAAGGGTCGCGGCTTCAGCGGAAGAGGAAGTAGGCCATCTTGGATTACAATAACATAGAGAAACCATAGAGAAAAGACGCCCGACATTTTGGATACAAAAAAATTAATTTTGGCAAAGATTGGGACATTTGAAAAAAAGGAAAACGTTTAAATATACGCCACGGAGCTAAGGAAGAGAGCAGATTCGTGGGAGCGAGCTAAAGCAAGCCCCACGATGTCGAAAAAAGAGTGGCAATCGGCGATAGAAAATTTGGACAAAAAACTTATAGACATGATGAAAGAACTTAAGGACACGAAACTGGAGCTTATTAAAGAGGTCAAAGAAGTTACACAGACAGTAAAGTCGGAGCTGTCAGAAGTGAAAAAAGGCGTGGAAACGATTAGTAGTGAATTACAAGGAACGCAGCAGAGAGTTAAAACAGTAGAAGACGCGATGGAGAATTTAATAGACACGCAACAAACAGAGATGAGACTGGTGAAGGGGAGGATGTCAGTTGCAGAAACTAAACACATGGAGAAGCAGCTTCGTTTTCGTGGTCTGCCGGAAGTGGAAGGGAAGTCAGCGCAAGAACAGATGACTGAGGTGTTGGCTGATTACCTGGGGAAGGAAGAGGAGGAAATTGTGGCTATCCTAGATGTGGCGTACCGTGTGAACTCGAGAATTGCAACCCAGAGGAAACTACCAAGGGATGTGATTGTGCAGTTTACAACTAGAAACATGAAAGAGAGGATTGTGACAAAACAATTTCAAGATCCATTGGAGATTGATGGCAAGACGATTATCATAATGAAGGAACTGCCCAGATCAGTGTTACTGGACAGGAAAAAATATAGAGTGCTAATTCAGACTTTGAAGGACATGAATATCAGGTACAGATGGGAGTTACCGGAAGGAGTGTCCTTTGAGTTTGGAGGGGCAAAAAAACGCATCAGATCTGAGCGGGAGATGGAGAGATTTATCAAGGACAATGAAAAAGACTTACCAACAAAACCATGAATATGGAGTGTAAAGTATTATCTTGGAATGTAAATGGACTAAACTCACCGAATAAGAGGAAAAATATTTTTCATTGGCTACTAAAACAAAAATGTGATATTGTTTGTTTGCAGGAGACCCATATTAGAAAACAGGATGTAAAATATTTAAAATCTGGAAAATTGGGCAAAGAATTTGTAGCGGCCTCTAACAAGAAAAAAAGAGGAGTGGTGTTGTACATAAAAGAGGAGCTGCAGCCAAAATTTGTTATGAGAGATGTGGAAGCTAGATTTGTAGCAGTGGAATGTAATTGGAATTTAAAGAGAGTGTTGGTAGTCGGACTTTATGCACCTAACGGTGCAAAGGAAAGCTTCTTTGAGGATTTAAGGAAGCATTTAGATGATCTTGTATATGACCAGATAATTCTTGCTGGAGATTTCAATGGAGTGACAGAGTTGGAACTAGACAAAAAGACTACAACAGCACAAAAGAAAAGAGGACTATTGCCAAAGCTTTTTTTTGAGTTGATTCAACAAGAGATTCTCGAAGACGTATGGAGGAGAGAATATCCTAAAACCAAACAGTTTACTTTTTATTCTGCAAGGCATCTTACATTATCAAGAATTGATATGATCTGGGCCTCAAAGGACTTAGCGTTATGGACTAAGGAGGTAGAAATAATGCCGATGGTAGGCTCAGATCACAATCCAATTATGTGGAAATTTGGAAAAAGGAGGAAAAGGAAAGCCTGGAGAATAAATGAGGACTTGTTACAGGAAAGTGAGAATATGGAAATATTGAGAAGAGAGACAAAGTTTTTTATACAATACAACGTGAATAAAGAAGTACCAACCAATAAAGTTTGGGATGCTTACAAGGCGGTTGTAAGGGGCATACTAATGGACTTAAATGGCAGAGCAAGGAAAAAGAAAGAGGAGAAAAGACAAGAGATTGAGGAGAAAATAAAGGCCAAAGAAGCACAGTTAAAAAAGAGACCAGGGAAAAAGAAAATATATCAGGAAATCAAAATTCTCCAAGAACAGTTAACAGCAATGAGTAATAAAGAATTGGAGTGGAACCTTAAAAGACTGAATCAAAAAGCTTTTGAGGGTGCTAATAAACCTGGGAAATATTTGGCATGGCAATTGAAGAAGAAAAGGGAAAAGAAAATAATAAATAAAATCTGTGAAGAAAACAAAACGTATCTGGAACAGACTACCATTAGTAGAGCCTTTTATAAATTTTATGCTAAGCTGTATAACAAAAAAGAAGTAACCAAAGAATCAATAGCATCATATTTGGAGAAAACTAAATTTCCAGAGATCTCGGAAGCTTGGAGAAACAAGTTGAACAGTGAAGTAACCGATGAGGAAATAAGCAAGGCAATACAATCTGCAAATCTAGGAAAGGCGCCAGGGCCAGATGGACTTACGGCTAAATTTTATAAGACAATGGCCAATGAACTGGCACCATTCCTAAAAGAGGTGATGAATGGAGTTTTTAGGGATCAAAGAATTCCAGACACTTGGAGCGAAGCGAATATATCATTGACCCCTAAAGAGGGCCAAGATTTGACTAACGTGAAAAATTACAGACCTATATCACTACTTAATAATGATTATAAAATTTTTGCGAAGATATTGGCGGAGAGACTGAAGGGGTGGCTCTCGGAAGTCATAGAGGAAGAACAAGCAGGCTTTTTGCCAGACAGACAAATAAGAGACAATTTAAGGACAGTGATCAATGCTATTGAATACTATGATAAGCGTTGTGATAAAGAGGTTGGTTTCTTCTTTGTAGATGCTGAAAAAGCGTTTGACAATTTAAACTGGGACTTTTTGTTTGCCACTATGGAAAAGCTACAATTGGGAGAAAGATTCATCAGAGCAATTAAAGAAATCTATAGAGACCAGACTGCAGCAATTGTAGTGAATGATGAATTGACCAAGAAATTGACGATTAGTAAAGGAACAAGACAAGGTTGCCCGTTATCTCCATTGTTGTTCATTTTAGTATTGGAGATTCTGATGATACAAATACGACAAGATGAGGAAATACGAGGAATGAAAATAAAGGACTATTCATACAAGGTTAGAGCATTTGCTGATGACATAATGTTAATTGTAGAAGATCCATTGGAGAACATGCCAAAAGTGATAGATAAGATCAAGGAGTTTGGTGATTTGGCAGGTTTCTTCATTAACAAAAAGAAGTCAAAGATATTATGCAAAAACATGACTAAGCAGAAACAACAATTGTTAATGGAAACAACGGACTGTGAAGTAACTAGTAAGGTGAAATATTTGGGAGTTGAGCTGACTGCAAAAAATATAGATTTGTTCAAGAATAATTATGAAAAATTATGGACTCAGATAGAGAGAGACTTGATCAAATGGAATAGATTGAATCTGTCATGGTTGGGCAGGATTGCAGCAGTTAAGATGAATGTGTTACCAAGAGTAATGTTTTTGCTACAGACAATACCAATCATCAGAGACTCTAAACAATTTGAAAAATGGCAGAGGAAAATATCAGATTTTGTTTGGGCAGGCAAGAAGCCTCGAGTGAAAGTTAAAGTTCTACAAGATGCAAAGGAAAGAGGCGGAATGCAACTGCCCAACTTGAGACTTTATCATGATGCAATCTGCCTAGTTTGGTTAAAAGAGTGGATGACGTTAAAGAATAAGAAACTATTAGCCCTAGAGGGATATAAAAAAATTTATGGATGGCACGCATACCTATGGCACGACAAAGTAAAGGTCAACTCGATGTTCCTACATCATTTTGTAAGGAGAAGTTTATATACAATCTGGAAGAAGTACAGAATTTACTTACAAGAAGGAACCCCCTTGTGGGTGGTTCCATACGAGGTGATAGATCCGAGAGCTGTTGATAATGAACAACAATGTTTAACATACAAAGAAATAACTAAAATTGAAGTATCTAAACTTAGAATAAAGACGCAAGAGGAACTATCACCTAATTACGATTGGTTCCAGTACAGACAGATTAGAGATTTATACAATTCGGACTCTGCAAAAGGGGGCATACGAACAGAGAACTCGGAACTAGAGCAGACCCTTCTTAAAGAAGACAAGAAAAGAATATCCAAGGTATACCAAGTACTGTTGAAATGGTATACTGAGGATGAGATAGTTAAAACACAGATGGTGAAATGGGCTATAAATTTCAATAAAGAAATAACAATGGAGGCATGGGAATACTTGTGGAAAACTACAATGAAGACAACGACATGTATCAATATTAAAGAGAACATTTTCAAAATGATCTATCGTTGGTACATGACACCAAAGAAGATTGCGCTAGGGAACTTGAATACTTCTAATAAATGCTGGAAATGTAAGAAACATGAGGGCTCCCTCTACCATATGTGGTGGTCGTGTGAGGTAGCTAGGCAGTTCTGGGGGGAAATAATAAGAGAAATGAGTGAAATTTTACAGTTTCAAATAAATAAGAACCCAGAACTCCTGCTGCTAAACTTGGGAATGGAGGGAATTCCAGCCCATCATAGGACGTTGATTTTTTATATGACTGTAGCAGCTAGACTTTTGTATGCGCAGAAATGGAAAGTACAAGAAGTGCCAACTATTGAAGATTGGATCTACAAATTGCTGTATATGGCTGAAATGGACAAGATGACAAGAAAACTGAGAGATCTGGACTCAGGGCAGTTTAACACAGACTGGGAGAAGCTGAAACAATATCTGGAGAAGAAATGGGAGGTGGGAGGAAAACTGTGGCAGTTTGAGAACTACTGAAGTATAATAAAAGTATAAAAGAGAGGGGTGACTTTACCGGGGGAGGAAGAGAAATGTGAATTTATAAGCAGTTAGATTAATTGATTGAGATATATATAGATATGTATAGGTTAACTGATAGAGAATAATTAATGATAAGGTTTAAACATGAGGATTGACTAACTAACAATATTTTCTTTCTTTGACAAGATTTATATGCACCAAACTGAATGTATAGAAGAGTTAAATTGATTGACTATCTGAGGAGTTATATAGAATTACCATAAAAAGATGAAATGAGTAATACATAGAGAACAAATCAAATTGTTTGATTTAAATGTGGGAAATTTTTATGGTTTATGATATATAGGTTTATATAGAAATATTCAAAACTGGAAAATGGGATAAATTGTTTATCTAAAGACGTATAGTTTGGGTGTATAATAAGTAAGGGAGATAAAGATGTACTGCTTAATATAATGGAGAATGTATATCTGTTTTAGATAGAGGAATTTAATAGAAGTAAGGGAAAAGGGACAGAGGGTGGGAAAGCTGTTGGAAGTCAACAAAAGGGGGGGAAAGGGAGGGGGTTAGAAACGAAAAATTAGGGGAAAATTGATTGTAATGTAAAAATAACAATGTTCTAACCCAATAAAAATTTTTCAAAAAAAAAAAAATAAAGTCTGTGAACGGAACTACAAGTGACAAAAGGCACAGATTGGACACTTGTCAGCTTCCCTCAAGTTTTGATGGGAAATGTAGGCAGCTTGGCGGAATGTTGGACAAGTGACAATTGAAAAGTCCACTGGACAGCAGTCAGAGAGTCAAGCTGCAAGACCAGGATGCCTACATTTCCCATCAAAACTTGAGGGAAGCTGACTAGTGTCCAACCTGTGCCTTTTGTCACTTGTAGTTCCGCTCTATGCTGTGAATAATGAAGTCTACATGGACAAGAGGCACATAGGATGGGGGCTGTAGTAAAGAGAGAACTGAGTGTGAAGACTGAGTGACAAAGTTGTCTGGGATCTAACGCTTCATAGAATAATGGTTTGTTGACAGGAACTGATTTTTAGTTTGCATTAAACTGTTTGCTTTAAATAATGTGAGTATTTTGGGACTGAGACTTCCAGAGTTGAGTTGTAACATTTCAGTCATTACAATGCTTTTGAATTCCAGACTTTTAAGATACTTTGAATACTTATAAAAAGTGGAAAATATATAAAATGTGCCCTTTTCATATCTGTGCATTTTTGTGACCTCTATTCCTCCTTTTATACAACACTGAACCAGATGAAAAGTTCCTACTTCCCTTAATGATACAGTTTCTCTGTCTGATTACTAGCTCTGCAATTCTTCTGGTATGTTTTATGTGGGGGGCACCTCTCTCTTCTCACTAACCTTATATTTTCTGAAGTAATTGATGTAACATTTGTTTCTCATCTCCAGCAGAAACTAAGCCTAGACATACGTCCCTGCATGTTAATCTAGTGTTACTTTTCCTTCCCCCCTCCACGTCCCAAGAATTCCCTATGAATGTTGGACTAGAAAAGAAACTTGAAATTAATTCCTACTAAACATGAAATTCATTACCTGACCGTGAGCTGGTCTTCTCTCTCAGCCTGACCTATATGTGATGGTGGAAAATGTGATCAAATTGCTGACAACTTGTGGCAACCCCATTGTTTTTTCTATGCAAGAGACTAACAGAGGTGATTTGCCATTGGCTGCCTCTGCATAGCAATTGTGGACTTCCTTGGTGGTCTCCCATCAAAGTACTAACTAGGGCCGACCTTGATTAGAGGTCCAACAATATCAGGCTAACCTGGGACATCCAGGTCCTAAATTATACATTTAACAAAATAAAACAATGGTTCTATCCATCTCCGACTTGTTCTGTAAATCTTCTGCATATGTGATTTGTCAAGCTTTCCAGTACTTATTTCAGAGTGGTTTTGTAAATATATTTCTTTCCAGATGTTCAAAAGTTGGTCATTTTGGGACTTCCTGCCCTATTCTGTCTGCAGGCAGTTGTATCATTGGAGAATGGTGGTAGACTGCTTTAGGAGGCAGCATATTTCAGCCAATGGGGTAGAATTCAGTGGGAGTTCTCCTCTACCAGCTCATTGCAATGAACAAGGATGGAATGAATAAATCTTGATTCATCAATGGAAAATAAAACCACATTGTTTTCATTTTTTCAATTAAAATGAAGAATTTTCCACTGGGCATGTCAATGACGGAGATATTTTTGTTAGTGTATTTCACTAGGTTCTAAGAGTTCTGCATTCAGATCACCACTCTACTGTGAAACTCGCAGGGTATTCTTGGGATGGTCAATCTGACAACAATCCTATTTTATACAGAATTCATACAGATTTTTTCTCTGCAGTACTTAATACCTGAAAAATACCCACGAAGTGTAATGACCATTATTTGAGAGCCAGTTTGGTGTGGTGGTTAAGAGTGCGGGGCTCTAATCTGGAGAACTGGATTTGATTCCCCACTCCTCCATTTGAAGCCAACTGGGTGACCTTGGGCTAGACACAGCTCTCTCAGAGCTCTCTCAGCCCCACCCACCTCACAGGGTGTTTTGTCGTGGAGATAATGATAGCATACTTTGTAAACTGCTCTGAGTGGGCATTAAGTTGTCCTGAAGGGCAGTATATAAATCAATCATCATCAATCATCATCATCATCATCATCATCATTATTGAGGATTAATAATATTGGGGAGGAAATAATACATTTTTTGGAATGTTTGGGAAAGGGAAAATAAAAAAACCCATAAAAATAAAGAGTCAGAGGCTCAATTCACATAATGGAGAAGCAAATGTGTGTTACCCAGGAAACCAAGGCTAAACACTTAGGGACCATTTGCCTCCCTCTCAACTTTGGTTTTGAGACCGTGTTTACACAGGCACATCTGGGGATGGTATTTAGGAAAAGCAGAGAATACATTCCTAAACAGAGGTTGACTTTCTGCAGAAGGGATAGCAAAGACATGAAAAGAGCGACAAATTCAAAATGCATATAATAAGCAGTTGCAATACCCATGTGAATCCCACCCATAGCCACATCATTAAAACAATTAAAATCAGAATTGAAATGCATAAAAAAAAACATAACAGGGAAAATATTGAACTGTGCAGTTTATGGTTTGTCACATTTCACGAACCGTGAACCACAAACTCTCATGAACTTGCCCGAGTTTGCAAACTAGTTCATTTGGTGTATGAAAATGTCACTTCTGGGGTAGCAAAAGGTCACTTCTGGGGCTGCAGAAAGCCCATCCCCCCTCGTTGCCTAGGAAACTGATTGATTGGCGCCAGGATGTCTGCAGTGAGGAAACAAAAAATGAACCAAATGAACCAGCCTATAGTTCATGGCTGATTATCAGAAATTGACTCTAACGAACTGCAGGTTCGTGAACCACGAAAAGATCTGGTTTGTGATGAACAGCCATGGCATGAGGTTAGAGTGTCCGACTAAAATCTGGGACACCCAGGTTTGATTTCCCACTCTGCTATGGAAACTTCCTGGAAACTTGGCCATAAAATCTCAGGCCAGCCACTCTCTCTTTCAACCTAACCTAGGGCCAAGCTACAAGTGATGAATGGCACTTACCTGGCAAGTGAACAGACTCACGTGTATTCCTCCCTGTTCACTTGCCATTCACTTGATCAAATGGAGTCCAAGTGAATGACAAGTGAACAGGGAGGAATACATGTGAGTCTGTTCACTTACCAGCAAGTGTCATTCATCACTTATAGCTCGGCCCCTAGTCACACAGTTATTGCTGTGAGGATAAAATGGAAGAGGGCAGAACAATATTGTAATCTGCTTTGGGTTTTCAGTGTGGGGAAAAATGAACTATGAAAAATGAACAAGAAATAGAGTAATCGAGGAACCATTCCTCTTCTTTTTTTAATTATTTAGATATTAATGTTATTTTTTGTAGGGAAGCCTTTGGATTTCTCAGTTCTAGTTTCATCTAAAAAGAAATTACACTTTCAAATTTCATTTCCATTCCGTTAACAAACTGAATCTGCATTTTTTTAGTTTTCTTGCACTGATTTTTTCCTCTTTTTTTTTTTTTGCAATATTGACTTTGAGTTTTATTATTTAAGAGTATATTGTGACAATAGCATATAAATAGTGTATATAAGGGGTATAACATAAAATTGAGTTAAAGTGAAATAAAAGAAACAACCAAATTAGGAAGATCCTCTATAACTCCAAGAACTTCCATTAAATACGTTTTTATACATATGCCATATTTCTAGAATTAATTTAGTTAGTTGGAAATATTGAAAGTCTCTTACATATGTTATCTATTACATTCTATTAGATTCATAAGACATATTTTCTAAAATAAATAAATAAATAAATAAGGTCCAACAGCATTTTTCATTGGAGAGTTCACTGTACATTAAGTAATATTAAATATTTTTTAAGACAAGATAGGGGCGGGGGAGGAACAATCCCCAGCAGACAAATATACGCTCGCATTAGTTAGTACTCTTCAGACTTGGGATTCAAGACAATTATTTTGTTCCTTAAAAATATCAATCCTTAAAACAATCAGTATTCCATAATATACAACATCTTCAATATTTTATGATCCTTTCAACTTTTAATTGGTAAAAATACAAATAACCTCTTTTTATTCCTTTGACAGTTGACTCTCGTGTGTTTTTTTAAAATAAACTTTTCTGCAACTATAATTACTCTTCTTAATTGTCACGAGAAAGACTAAGGTACTCTTGGAAGAGTTCCTTTGAGGAAACCTTTGAGATATTAACAAAAAGTTTCAAGATAAGAGAATAAAAAATGCATGCAACAAAAATGATTTCTAATGTCATGATAACTGTCATTAAATTTTCCATTTATTGTTCCTGATCACATAAGGAACTACATTCCTCAACTGATGGACAAATGTTTCCTGAAAACAAAACGTACAAAATAAGAGATTTTATTTCATATTCCTGTCATTGTGGTGTATGTATCTTTGTTACTTGCTTAGAGAAAAAGTTTTCCATCTTGTGTTCTACTCTGGGTCTACCTCCAGCTGAATTCTCTCAGAATGAAATTGCTGTGACAAAGTAAACCAGAGTGAGAGTCTTTCAAAATGTGCTTAATATATGGTTGTGATAAGACTATAAGAATGTAAGTAGAGTCTGCTGGAAGAGACCAGTGGTTCTTCGAGTTTGACATACTGTTTACACAGTGACCAACTAGTTGATTTGAAGAGCCCCCCCAAAGGCCTTGGAAGATGAGGGCCCTCTTCCGATGCTGCCTTCCACCACTGATATTCAGAGATTTGCTTCCCCTCTATAAAAAGGTTCCCGTAAGTAACCGTCACTAGTGATGAGAACTTATAGAAACCTTGCTTAATAAAGGGGACCAGCTAGTGTCTAGTGACCTGACAATGCTGTTGACTTAGCAAGGCATCCATACTATATGGGCTCTCTCTATGTGTGCTGTCAAGTCACAATCAACTTAGCTAATCCTAGCAAGGGGCTTTCAAGGCAAGAGAGAAGCAGAGGTGGTTGGCCATTGAGGATCCTTCTTTGGTGGTCTCCCATCAAAGTAGTTACCCTTTTATATTTCGAAATCCAATGAAATTGGGCTATACTGTGCCTCCTTCAGTTCAATTATGGGCTCTAGCCAATGGTAAATAATAGTGTATACCTTGCTTTGCAATGCACAGTTTCAATATATGAACTTTATTTCCCCTCATAAGGAAAGAGTGGGACTCTTCTAGCTCATTATGAAGAGGGAAGAGGAATCTTTTCAAGATGAGTATATCAAAAATTCAAAAATCAGTGGAAAGTTAACTAGGATGTATCCACGAAAAACTTGAATCAGAGAAACGTACAAAAACATAGTTGTTTTATGAAAGTTGACTTGACTTTTGGGTCACACGGTTTTAGGATGGAACTAATGAAAATTATCCATCAATGCCTGTATTTCATGATACAGTAAAAAGTTTATCTATGTTTCTGTGGAGATGAGTTATATTATTACAATATAATAACAACATTCAATTTATATACCACCCTTTAGGACAATTTAATGCCCACTCGGAGCAGTTTCCAAAGTATGCCATTATTATCCCCACAATCATTATTATCCCCACAATCAAATGTTTTGTTCTTTTGAAGGAAGGAAAGGAAAGAAGGAGATGGATGTGAGCAATGTAACATTCATCACCGAGTTTATTCTTCTGGGATTTCCTGAGCTTCATGGAGTAAGGATGGTGTTTTTTGCTGTTGTTCTTCTGATGTACCTCATTTCAGTCTCGGGTAATTGCTTAATCATCACAGTTGTCTTCATGGAACCCAAGCTCCACATGCCCATGTATTTCTTCCTCAGCAACTTCTCCTTGGGTGAACTCTGGAGCACCACCGTGATGGTACCAAAGATGCTGACCAACCTTGCTTTGGACCAAAACAAAATCTGCTTCACGTGCTGCATGGCGCAACTTTATTTTTCCTTCTCTATGGGAGCGACACAGTTCTTCAACCTCACTGTCATGTCTTTTGACCGTTACACTGCCATTTGCAAACCCTTTTTATATAATGCTAAGATGACTAATGGACTCTGCTTAAATCTTTCATTGTTGGCTTGGTTCGGTGGGTACATACTTACCTTTTTACAGTGTATATTTGTTTGGATTTATCCATACTGTGGACACAATGTCATTGACCATTTCTTCTGTGATTTTGGACTTATTTTGAAATTAGCTTGTGCTGACACAACATTAATTGAGTTTATTGGTCTCTTTTATGGTGCCATCGTTATGTGGGGTTCATTTCTCTTAACGCTGGTTTCTTATGCATGCATTATAATCACCATAATTCAGATCCAATCTGTAAGTGGACGATCAAAAGCCTTTTCTACGTGCTCTTCCCATCTCACTGTTGTCAGCATCTTCTATGGGGCAATGTTTTTTATGTACCTAAGACCTTCAGCCCAAGTTGACACCCAGATCAAAAAAGCTGTGTACCTCATTGTCATAGTTGTTTTGCCTGTGATAAGCCCTTTTATCTTCACAATTAGGAACAAAGAGTTCAAAGCAGCTGCCAATAAATTATTGAACATAATGTGCCACATCCCTTCATCTATTTTCTTGGATCTAATGAAGCAAGAGAAGCCACAAAAACTGTGAAGTAATCAGATATCTTCTGAGAAGCTCTAAACTAGAGATATGGAGTTGGAAGAGATCTTTGAGTTACCACGTCTAGCCCTCCATTGAATACAATTATCTAAGCACTAAACAAATCATAGAATCTTTAGATGATGGACTCACTCTTACTGTGAATTGTATCCACAATGACTGCAGGGATAAACGGAAAATTTCTGCATAGAAAGACATTTGGATTTCAGCTATGAAAAAAATATTAGGACATTTCAGAAACACTGCATACCTGAAAAGTCTTTCCATATCTCCTTTCCATGGTGGTACTAAAGCTTTCGCTTAGCAATCATTTTATTAACTTAAAAAAAAATCTTTGGACGTTGTTCACCTCCTGATTGTGAATGATCAGTTTTCAGCCTTTTTCTGTGAAAATTTCCCGATGTATATGTGCATGTATTCACTTGGATGAAATACATATACAAAAGAATGCTGGTAACAAGATGAACTCAAGATTTTTTTTTGCTGTGTTGTTTAATCCATGCCCTCGTGAACTGTAAGGGGGAAGGGGACCTTGAACTGAACACTCTGACAAGCTGTACATTCTCCAGTTCCAAAACTGACTTTTTAAATTTGCTAATTTAAAAAGCAGAAGACAGGTACAATGAACCTTGGGAAAATAGCAACCTTTATGGAGGAAAATATGCCCACTCACGGTTAACTAATATAAAGAGGCATGTCATGAAAAATCTAGACACTGATAACTCTTTTCTGTTTGATGTTCTATCACACAATTTGTAGTACTTAGGGGGAAAAGATCATCTATTCAATTTGCTTAGGATTATTTCACTTTATGCTATATAGAATTGAAATGTGGGATGTCACCATTTCTGTTGCTGAAAAAGGAAAGAGCCCTATTTGGCCATCAAAAAGCTAAGCTGTGAATAATGGGATCAACACAGACAAAAGTCATGTGGGATGAGAGTTAAGAGGGGACTGTCTGACATGACTGAGAACCAAGCAACAAGAGATGAATTAAACGAGGAGGAGCACGTGAAGGGAGTCGCAATGTTAGCCAGGAAGCTGAGTTTTAAAAGCCTACATTTCCCATCAAGAGGGAAGCTGACAAGTGTCCAATCTGTGCCTTTTGTCACTTGTGGTTCTGCTGTTAGACTGAGAGCAGAACTACAAGTGATGAATGACACAGATTGGACACTTGTCAGCTTCCCTCAAGTTTTGGTGGGAAATGTAGGCAGCTTGGCGGAATGTTGGACAAGTGACAGTTGAAAAGTCCATTGGACAGCAGTCGGAGAACCAAGCTGCAAGACCAGGATGCCTACATTTCCCATCAAAACTTGAGGGAAGCTGACAAGTGTCCAACCTGTGCCTTTTGTCACTTGTAGTTCCGCTCTGAGTAACTCGACTTAAGTTTGCACTGTTTGAATACCTTTACAAAGTGGGAAATACAATCAAGTGCACTAAATTAACCCTGACGATGTCTCTGCATAACCTTGTTCTTGATCTCTTTTCCTTCTATATATCCCAGAACCATCTGTAGGGTTCCTACTTTCCTCAATGATACTCTGATTCTCTTTCTGATTACTAGCCGTGCAGTTCCACTCAGATGTCTTATGTGAAGCCACCTCTATCTTCTTGCAAACCCTATATTTTCTAAGATAACTTTAATGTTTGTCCACTTGAAGCCAGCTGGGTGAGCTTGGGCTAATCACAGCTCTCTGGAGCTCTCTCAGCCCCACCCACCTCACAGGGTGTTTTGTTGTGGGGATAATAATGACATACTTTGTAAACCGCTCTGAGTTGGTATTAAGTTGTCCTGAAGGGCGGTATATAAATTGAATGTTATTATAATATTATTATATATAATGGTTTTTTTCTCATCTCCAGGAGAAACAAAGCATAGGTATATGTTCCTGCGTTGTCTAATATTAATTAGGACTTACTTTTGCTTTTCCATCCCACCCTTTACCTTTCCCGAGAATATTGGGCTAGAAAAGGGGAAACTTGGGTAAAATCTTTGCTAGCCCCCCCCCCCAAATCTAGTAATCCTGGGTTAGACTTCTCTGTCAGCCTAACCTATATACAGTGGTGGAAAGTGTCATCAAGTCACAGCCAACTTATGGAAACCCAATAAGATTTACAAGGCAAGAAATGAACTGAGATTGTTTGCTATTACCTCCCTGTGCATAGCAACTATGGATTTCTTTGGTGGTTTCCTACCCAAACACTAACCAAGTCCAAGAATGTTTAGCTTCTAAGATCTGGTGAGACTGGGCTTGCTAGGGGCATCCAGGTCAGGGCCTAACCTATATACTTAATAAAATGAAATAATGGCCCAATCCCTCCCACCACCTTGTTCGATAAATCTTCTGCATATGTGATTTGTCAAACTTTCCATTTCAATGGTCTCCCCCTCCCTTTAACAAGCTAGAGCCCATTTTTATTATTGCTGTTTTGATATTTCCTTGCGCTAAAAATTTCCTCTTGATTTTTTCAATATTAACTTTTTGTTGTCTTCTTTAGAAGTATATTTGTATCAATAGAATACAAGATGACCCTCCCAGCCAGCAGTCGAAGGCTGCTCAGGATGGGGGCCGCTTTTGCAGCCACGGAGGGAGAAAGTGGCTGCTTGCCTCCTTCCTGAGCGCGGGCTTTTGAGGGATGGGGCTAAGCCATCTCAAGGTGGCGGTGCCCTCCTTTAGCCCTCGCAGTTGCCTTGGAATGCTCGGCCCACCCTCCCACTCCTTTACCAGTGCAGGAGAGCCGGTCGCTATTTGTTGGAACCAGGTGGGAATTTTTTCTTCTTTCCCCGCATTGGCTCTTGGGGAGAGGAGTTTTTTGCCTACCTTGCACTGAGTACTGGTTGTGTTAACTAGTTATGGTGGTGCTGTAAATAGGTGGTCATGTGGCAGGATAGAGTTGGGAAAAAGGGAGCGGGCTGGCGAGCACCCTTGGTATATCCCCGCTATGGGGATTGGGGTCTGTCGTGATTGGCTGGTGGGCTTTATGGCGGCCAGCTGAGAGGGCAGACTTCTGCTGCAACCCCTGCAAAAGTCCTTCATTCGGGCTGTACTGCAGAGTGGTTGGAACTTAAAGGGGTGAAGCATTTGCCTGGCCGACCGGGTTGCAGCCATGCACTTGGATGGCTTGCACCCGGGGCAGTGGGGCTCGCCCAGGCAGTTCAAGGCAGCAGTCCTGGCACGGATGCCAGGCTTGACCTGTACCACAGATAGATCCCTTACCATATTTACAGTTTGTTAATTGTTAATAAAAGTGGCCCTTTAATACCCAAATGCCTTGTGTCTGCCTCTTTATTCCTGACTGGGGGTGCAAATGGGGTTAGAACATAGAAAATACATAGAAATAAGCAAAGGTAGGTAAAGGTGCAAGCACCATGTCCTTACTGACCCATGGGAGGATGTTGTATCATGACATTTTCTTGGCAGACTTTTTGTTATGGGGTGGTTTGGCATTGCTTTCCTCAGTCATCTACACTTTACCCCAACGAAACTGAGTACTCATTTTACCTTTCTCAGAAGGATAGAAGGCTGAGTCAACCTTGAGCCAGCTACCTGAACCTAGTTTCTGCCAGGATCAAACTCAGATCATGAGCAGAGCTTGGGCTGCAGTACTGCAGCTTGCCACTCTGTGCCACGGGGCTCTTATAATAGAAATGGGTAAGAACATAGAAATGAGAAGATAGAAACCAGATTGAAGTGGGATAAAAGAAACAACTAAATCAGGAAGAGCCTGTATAATTTTCACTTTATGTTCTCCAGAGGACATTCCACGCAACAGACAAATAACTTTTGGTGGTCCCCAGCCCCAAAGAGGTCTGCCTTGCCTAAACCAAGACCAGGGCCTTCTTGGCCCTGGCTCCTACCTGGTGGAACAATCTGGCTGTGGAGATGCAGGCCCAGCAGGAATTGTTATCTTTCTGCCAGGCCTGTAAGACAGAGATGTATTGCCAGGCATATGATGGTGGAGGCGAGTGGGCCATGAAACCAGTCTCCTGCCATGGGGGAATTTACCCCCATTCTGTTGACATTTAATAGTTGGCCAACCGGCCCCACAAATTGCTGTTTTGTTTGTGCAATATGTGCCCTGCTGTCTTTTAGATGTGTTTATCATTTTTTAATTTAACATGTTTATGTATTTTATATATGTTTTATTCCACTCTGATCCCATTTGCTGGAAGAGTGGACAACAACAACAACAACTCCAAAAAATTCCACTTAAATATGTTTTTCTATGCCAAAGTTATATTTCTAGAATGAATATAGTTACACGTTTGTAAATATAGTACCTCTGTTAGACCTTCATTTTCGATTAAATTCATACATCACATTTTCTAAACAACTTAAGTCCGCCAGCATGTTTCATTGGTGTGTTAACTGTGCAGTATCTATTGCAGTATCTATTTTTTTAAAAAAAGACAAGGTAGAAAAAACTACCACCACTCCCCATCCCACATACACTCATCAGTTTCAGTACTTTTAGAGAATCTTCAAACGTGGGATTAAAATCACAATTTCAGGATCCTTCTGACTTTTAATTGGTAAAAATAAAACCAACATCTTTTTATCCCTTTGACAGTTGACTTCCTTGCTGATTTTTTCTTAAATAAACCTTTCTGCGACCGCAATTATTCTTCTTAATTGCCATGAGAAAGACCAAGGTGGCCTTGGAACAATTCCTTTGAGGAAACCTTTGAGATATTAACAAAAAGGTTTCAGGAGAAGAGAAAAAAAATATCATGCAACAAAAGTGATGTCTAATGCCTGGACGACTGTCATTAAATTTTCAAATTATTGTTCCTGAACACATAAGGAGCTATATCTCTCAACCAATGGGCAAATGTTTCCTGAAAACAATATATACAAGATTCAAGTTTTTATTTCATGTTCCTGACGTTGTGGGGGTATGTACCTTTTTAAGTTTCTTTGAGAAGAAGCATTCCCCGCTGTGTTCTACATCAGGTCTATATCCAGCTTAATTATCTCACAAAGAGATTGCTATAAGAAAGCAAACCAAACCGAGAGTCTTTCAAAATTAATTCAATATATGTTTCTGATGAATGTGAAAGTTGGACAGTGAAGAAAGGTGACAGGAAGAAAATGGATTCATTTGAAATGTGGTGCTGGAGGAGAGTTTTGTGGATACCATGGACAGCCAAAAAGACAAATAAGTGGGTACTGGGTCAAATCAAGACTGAATTCTCCCTAGAAGCTAAAATGACAAAACTGAGGGCCAAGCTACACATGATGAATGACACTTGAACGGCAAGTGGATTGAGTGGAGGGCAAGTGAACAGGGAGAAATACACTTGCTGTTCAAGTGTCATTCGTCATGTGTAGCTTGGCCCTGAGGCTATCGTACTTTAGTCACACTATGAGAAGACAAGATTCTCTGGAAAAGTCAATAATGCTAGGAAAAGTAGAAGGCAGTAGGAAAAGAGGAAGACCTAAAATGAGATGGCTTGACTCAATAAAAGAAGCCACAGCCTCCAGTTTGCAGGCTCTGAGCAAGTCTGTCAATCATAGGATGTTTTGGAAGTCTTTCTTTCATAAGGTTGCCATAGGCCAGAGGCAACTTGACAGCACATAACACACATATGTTTCTGAGAAAAATATAAGAAAAGTAGAGCCTCATGAATCAGACCTGTGGTCAATCTCAATCAGCATAATATATATAAAAAACTTGAATTAGAGAAAAGATATATAAAACTATATTTTACCAAAAGTGACTTGACCTTTGGGTCACATGGGTTTTATCCCGAAGGATCCCAGGATGAAACTAATGATAATTATCCATCAATTCATATATTTAATAGCCAAGAACAATATTTATCTATGTTTCTGTGGAGATGAACTCTTTTAGTCATGTATTTTATTCTTTTGAAGGAAGGAAGAAGATGGAGGGGAGCAATGTAACATACATCACGGAGTTTGTTCTTCTGGGATTTCCTGAGCTTCATGGAGTAAGGATGGTGTTTTTTGCTGTTGTTCTTCTGATGTACCTCATTTCAGTCTCGGGTAATTGCTTAATCATTACAGTTGTCTTTACGGAACCCAAGCTGCACATGCCCATGTATTTCTTCCTCAGCAACTTCTCCTTGGGTGAGCTTTGTAGCACCACAGTGGTGGTACCAAAGATGTTGTCCAACCTTGCCTTAGACCAAAACAAAATCTGCTTCACGTGCTGCATGGCACAACTTTATTTATCCTTTTCTATGGGAGCTACACAGTTCTTCAACCTCACCATTATGTCATTTGACCGTTATGCAGCCATTTGCAAACCCTTTTTATATAATGCTAAGATGACTAATGGACTCTGCTTAAACCTTTCATTGTTGGCTTGGTTTGCTGGATACTTATTTACCTTTTTACAGTGTATATCTGTTTGGACTTATCCATACTGTAGACAAAATATCATCGACCATTTTGTCTGTGATGCTGGGCCTATTTTGAAATTAGCTTGTGCTGACACAACATTGATGGAGCTCATTGGTGTCTTTTATGGGGCCGTCATTATGTGGGGTTCATTTCTCTTTACGCTGGTTTCTTATGCATGCATTATAGCTACCATAATTCAGATCCCATCTATCACTGGACGATCTAAAGCCTTTTCCACATGCTCTTCCCATATCACTATGGTCAGCATCTTCTATGGGGCAATGTTTATTATGTATCTAAGACCTCCGACCCAAGGTGACACCCAGGTCAACAAAGCTGCGTACCTCATCGTCATTGTTGTTTTGCCCATGATAAGCCCTTTTATCTTCACAATCAGGAACAAAGAGTTCAAAGCAGCTGCCAATAAGCTCTTGAGCATATTGTTCCACATCCCTTCATTTGGTTTTGTGGATCTAATGAAGCAAGAGAAACCCTTGAAAAAATGTATCCCATGTTCTCAAACAATGTGACACAATCAAATGTCTTCTAAGGAACTCTGAAATGAAGGCATTTACGGAATTGGAAGAGACCTTGGAGTTACTAAGTGAAACTTCCTTCTGAATACGGTTCTCTCATCAAAGTACCGAAGATGGTGAATCTGGGAACAATAACAAAGGATATGGTGGAAAATGTGGTCACTTTTAGCCAGCAATTATAAACAAGTGACTCCTGCAAATTCTGATTCTAATCTATCTTATCTGTTTGACGTTCTCTCACATTTTATGGCACTGGTCACAGGAAATAACTGTCTGCTTATATTGTTTAGCAATATTTTTTACTTTATATTATTTAAAATTGCTGGTGTAGTGTGAATTTGAACCAGCTAGCTTTTCTGCTGCTGCAAAAGGAAGGAGGAATCCCATTATGGCAATCTGAAAGGCTATGCTGGGATCTACATTGATGAAAGTCATGCGGGATGGGAGCTGTAGTAAAGAGGGGACTGAGAGCGGGACCACAAGTGACGCCTGACACAGGTTGGACACTAGTCAGCTTCCCTCAAGTTTTGATGGGAAATGTAGGCATCCTGGTCTTGCAGCTTGACTCTCTGACTGCTGTCCAATGGACTTTTCAACTGTCACTTGTCCAACATTCCGCCAAGCTGCCTACATTTCCCATCAAAACTTGAGGGAAGCTGGCAAGTGTCCAACCTGTGTCAGGCGTCACTTGTGGTCCCGCTCTAAGTGACAAGATGGAGTAACTCAGGGCCAAACTACAAGTGACGAATGACACTTGAACAGAAAGTGTATTCCTCCCTGTTCACTTGCCCTCCACTTGCTCTCCATTCGATCCACTTGACATTCAAGTGTCATTTGTCACTTGTAGATTGGCCCACAGTTGACTTGATTCATCCCTTTATAATAGTAATCATTTGTCAAACTATAATTGATTGTTAGTTCACATGAAATTGTTGTTTGCTTTAAAAAGTGTGGATAATTTGGGACTGAGACTTTGAGGGTTGAGTAACATTTCAGTCATTAAAATGCTATTGAATATCAGCCTTGTAAGATACTTTGAATACCTTTAAAAAGGGGGAAATACATGTACTAAATTAGCTCTGGCCATATCAGTTCATTTTTGTGACCTTTACTCCTCCTTCTGTACAACCCTGGACCCGCTAAAAGGTTCCTACTTTCCAAGATTCTCTGGGCCAAGCTACACATGATGAATAACACTTGAACGGCAAGTGGATTTAGTGGAGGGCAAGTGAACAGGGAGAAATACACTTGCTGTTCAAGTGTCATTCGTCATGTGTAGCTTGGCCCTAAGTCTAATAATTATCCCAGCGATTCCTCTTAAACGTCTTCTGTGGGGTCACCTCTCTCTTCTTGCAAACCCTGTGTTTTCTGAGGTAACTTTGACCCAGACTTGGTTTCTCATCTCCAGCAGAAACAAAGCCTATGGCATGTGTCCCTGCATTTTCTCATGTTAATCTTGTCTTGCTTTGTTCCTCTACATCTTCCATTTTGTAAGAATTTTGAACTAGAAAGGAACATGCCTAGGATTAAATTCCTGCCAACTACATAATTCACTAAGGGCCAAGCTACAAGTGACAAATGACACTTGAATGGCAAGTGTATTTCTCCTTGTTCACTTGCCCTCCACTCGATCCACTTGCCAGGCAAGTGTCTTTCGTCTTGTGTAGCTTGGCCCTAAGTGACATTGGGGCATTCTTCTCTCTCATCTTAACTGATGTACTTAACAAAATAAAATAACAGCCCAATCTGGCCTCACTTTGTTTCGCAAATCTGTACATGTGATGTATCAAGCCTTCTGGTTCTCATTCTGGAGTATTTTTTTTGTCAATATCTTTCTTCGGTTTCCCACTTTCTTCCTTCTAGAGGCAGCTGTACCATCAGTCAATAGCTGCAGGCTACTTCAGGGGGCAAAATGTTCGATCCAGTTTGAGTTCTGAACCAACTCCTTGAAACGGCACAATGAAATTTTGATCCTTCCATGAAACCCTAACCCCTCCCCATTTTCATTTTTTTTTAATCAAAAAGTGTGAAGAATTTTCCAATGGATATGCTGAGGAGGGAGCCATTTTAGTTAGAATATTTCACTAGATCTGAGAGATCTGTATTGAAACACCCATATTGCTATGAAACTGGCTGAGAAATCCTAAGAATATCTGCTGAGAATCCATCTCAAGTCTATTCAATGGAACTTTGGACATTAGAAAACAAAAAGCCTGCATTTTTAATATAAAGTAAGAAAAAAAATTGAAAATGATACTTGTGTAAAAAATCGGAAGCCTTATTTTAGTTTAAATAGTTTTTTTTTCTTTCTCTCTGTTTTATCTGTATGTTCCGTTATTTTTGTTTGTTTGTTTGTCAGCTATTTTTTTTTGGTTAGTTTTTGTGTTACTGTCTTTTTATGCTTTTTTATTATATAAAATAATAATAATAAAGTCTATTCAATAGGACTTACTCCCGGACAAGTGTTCTTAGAACAGCTCTCTGCCTCTCCCTTTCTCTCTCAGCCTCACCTGCTTCAAAGGGCTGTTGTGAGACAAAATGGGGAAGAGAGAACTGTATAAGCCACTCGAGTTCTTTGGCAGAATGGTGCAACAACAATATACTAGATAGGTAATAAGGTCCACTTGAGCATTTCATATGAGGACGTAAAAAGTTTTTAACCAATGTTCCTTCATATCTCATTGAGTCCCACTCCTTTTCTTTTCATTGTTTTCAGTCTTACCACAAATATAAAAAACTAATGCTCCTACTTTATCTTTACAAGCTGCCTTTAATCTCTTTGGACAGATCTTCTGGACCTGTTTCAATTGTTTTAACGTTCTCCTTCCTGTTCCATCACGTTGTTTAAACATGGAACTAATTTCAGGGGCTCTGCTTCAATCATTTTGAATCAAAGAGTCATAAAATCATAGAGTGGGAAGGGGACTTACAGACAAGAACAGCCTTGGCTGACAGAGAACCAGATCAATATGACTTCCCAGATTGGTTTTAGCAGGCCAGAAATATATAGGTGGGGAGGGGAGGGGAGAGTAGATACAAATCAGTTGCAAAAGTCATGAATGAAGTGGAGTGCACAATCCAGGCTGAGTGTGACTCCTCCTCTCCATAGCTGAATCTGAATGGCATGCCTGAAAGGCAGTTACTTCTGATAATGAGATAACCATCCAGAGTCTCTATTCAATCCAAGTCTAACTGAGTCAAATTTACATATGAATTCCAATTCAGCAGCTTCCCATTGAATTCTGCTTTTGAAACGTTGCTGTTGAACTATGGTGACCTTTAAGTCCTTGATGGAATGCCCTGGTAGATTGGAGTGTTCTCCCACTGGTTTCTGCATATTACCATTTCCTATGTCCAATTTATGTCCATTTATTCTTTTGAGGTTGGCTGTTTTGTCCTATGTACTGAGCAGAGGGGCATTGTGCTACTGGACTCTTCACTGTTTTGCAACTACAGACTAACATGGCTAACTCCCCTGGAGCATTTGGAAGGGTTGTTTCTGGAGACTGTGAAGCACACCTGTACTGAATTGGTATAGAACCGTGTGCTCCTACTTTCATATATCCATGCAATCCATTCCAGTCCTTTCCCATGAGCTTATCTCACTCATATCATTTCATAGGTGCTGAAGGTGAACCCAGAGGCTTGACAGGAGAGGCACAGGGTCTCTCTGGGTCTTTTGAAATCCTCTCCTGACTCCACTTCCTGAACCTCCAATAGGACACCTAAGAGAAAACATATGATATACATCCCTCTTTACCTAACTCCTAAATTTCCAGAAATTTGCAATGTATATGGTTCCAGTGTTTGATTCTATAAGTGGCTGATTTGGCTTTTCATCCATGGGCCATCATGAGTGTAGATGGTGAGCCTGCGTTTGGGGACAGTGGGGTACAAATACAAAAATAAATTCAATAAATAAATAAGAAAGGAGGATAAATATGTCTGCTTAAAAGAAAAACAGAAGATTTTAGTTATGGGATAGATAGAGAGTGGGGGAAGGAATAATTTCTGAACCCAGAAAAATGAATATTCTCCGCCATGACTCCTAAACTAGCCTAACCCACCCACCCACCCCTTACCATTACAAAGAAATTCAAAACAGTCTCCTGAGAAATTCAGTACCTGGATGTAGAGATATGGTATGACAAGATTATTCACAATTATTTTGAAATACACTGCAAACTTGGCTGCTGATTGCCTTAATATTAGTTACAGGTTCCTATCTTTTTTTTTTTGTCTTCCACTGAACTTTTGGTGACGCTCCTGATTCATGACAGAAATGATCAGCTGGGAGAGAAACCTCAAGTGTCTCCTGGGAGTGAAGAAGCAGCTGTTGAAGAATTCCTTTCTTAAAGGAGGTTGAAGACATTTTGTAGATGAAGAACTCAACCTTCAAATATGTCTCATGCTTGTCTGGTCATCTGACCATTTCCTGCACCAATTCCTTGGAGAATTGCCCTGATCATGTGGTTTTAACCACAGTTGTTTTACTTGAAATTTATCTTTTAATAGCTACTCACAAAATAGTTCAAGGAAGAAAATGTAAGTGCAGCTGGTGTGTGTGTGTTGTCAAGTTGCAATTGACTTATGGAGACCACAGCAAGGAGCTATTAAGGAAAGTGAGAACCAAAGGTGGAATGCAAGCCTTCCTTGGTGGTCAACCATTTATTTATTTATTTATTACATTTCTAGACTGCCCTCCCTGTCGGACGGGCTCAGGGTGGTGTAACAACATACAATTTATAACATACAGTTTAAAATAATAAAAAAAACATTATAAATAAACATTTTAAAACATTATTCCATGTGCAATAACATTTCTCAAATGGCAGGTATAAATATTAAAATTCAGCATTTTAGGTGCAGGGCTTAGCTCTTACATAATTACCTGCATCATACTTTATGAGCTCCTGCATGGGTGGTGGATGGTCTTCAGTGGTACGCCCGGTGAGAGGACAGCCTAGCTCCCACCAAATGCCTGGCGGAACATCTCCATCTTGCAGGACTGGTAGAAAGATAACAAATTCCGCCGGGCCCTAGTCTTCTCAGACAGAGAGTTCCACTAGGGCGGAGCCAGGACTGAAAAGGCCCTGGCCCTGGTAGAGGCCAGATAGACTTCCCTGAACCATACAAGTATCAACCCTACTTAGCTTCTGAGATCTGACGAACTACACCATGCTGCCTTCCCTTCTGGATAGCTGGTTGGGAGGAGATGGGGATGAGGAATTACATACCTAGATAAATGGTGGAAAGATAAAAAGGGAACAAAGATGAAAGGGCAACAGAGGGTCTTTCCAAGCATTACGCCTCCAGTAAAAGTGGAATATAAAAATACTGATGAAACTATATGAAGAGCCTACCTTTTCTTTGAATATATTAACAGACATTATTTCCCTCCTAAATTATTCCAGTATCTGAAATGTTGCTGTATAATATGATCCCAGAAATTTTTGCATGGAATTTTTGCATGGTTTGGAATTAATGAAGCAGCATATGGTGTGTATGCCAACCCTGGAAGCATAATCTAGTTTACCAGGAAACCCTGGTATTTTTCTAAGGGGAGACTGAAGATCTCTTGTAATTCTCAGCACCATGATAATGATAACAGTCTCTGAGTGAGTTGTGTTTAAACTACGGTGTATATAGTGGGTGGTGAATAAAGTAAAAGAATATATTGCCAACATCCTTTGCATTATGCAAATTAAGTCTGAGTTGTTTGTCATTAAAGGGAAATTACAGGAAGAGGGGACAGAATTCAGAACCACTGTTGGAACCCAGTTGCCCTTGAGGTCAGAGGAAATGTCTCCAAGAATGAAATTAAAGATCCTGATACATTTCCTAATGATCTTCCCTGCATGTAAGAAAGTCTTCCTTATCCCCCTTGTGAAAATATCCCAAGGGTTTTCCGTGTCATTTTCTCATGGGACTGTTTGCTCTTTTCCCTTCTTTCCCCATCCATGCAGGCATTTCCTTGCAGACCTTAACTGAGTCTGGAGGTGGCATCAAGAGGCCAGGAGAGACCCTACGACTGACCTGTACGGTGTCATTTGATTTAGCAAGCTATGCAGTGAGCTGGGTTCGTCAGCCATCCGGAAAGGGACTGGAGTGGATGGGAATTATCTGGGCTGGTGGAAGCACTAATTATAACAGCGCTCTCCAAAGTCGGATCAGCATCACGAGGGACACCTCCAAAAGACAAGTTCTCCTGCAGCTGAATAACCTGAAGCCTGAAGACACTGGCTTGTATTACTGTGCGAGAAGCACAGAGAGAGAAACCATGCCAGGGACCGATCAAAAACTCCCCTTCTGCAAAACCAGACATCCTTTGCATCTGGGCCATCTATTCACCAGCTGTAACCAGAGACAGATTTTGTTTCCTCAAGCACTGGGGCATAGCAGCTCACTCCACTCATTGTGTAATAGATCACGATGGCTTCAGTGCAAGCAGGAGAGTAGGAGGGACACATTTTCAATACTCTGCTAGGAAGCTGCCGGAGTGCAGGCCCTCACAAAGTGTGACAGTCCTGAGCCCAGTAAATGAGAAAGTTAAGTAAAGCTCTAACTCCTTCCCCCCACCCCCACCCCTACCCGGCAAGTTATCTATCCTGAAGTTTGACTTTTAATAAAGGAAACTGGGTGTTTTCTAGAGAAAGATTTGTCATATCTTAAGAAGAGGCAGCAAGTGTAGTGGTTAGAGTGCTGTGGGTCCTTGAGCCAATTGCTTTCTTCTGGCCTAGCCTACCTCACAGGGTTGTGGTGAGGATGAAATAGAGGAGGGTACCATTCACTTCCTCAGAAAAAAGAGTGGAATAAACAATATACAGATAAATCTATGTGAAAACCCCTCCTGTCACAACCCCTTCACTCTGTTTCTCAAGATAAACCCTCTCTTCCTCACATTCAGGGGTTCCGGTAGGTAAGTCAGTTACACATCTGTCTGTGTAGTCTCTTTTTTACTAGGTAGAGACCCCTGACCATTTTACACACCAAGGAGCTCCTCTCTCTCCTCTCTGAGGCATCACCAGATAGGGAAGCTAGTTTCCTATATTAACCACCCCTCACCAAGCTACTGCCCAGAGCTGTTTTGGTCAAGGAACTCTACACACTGCTTTCCTTTTCTGTATTTATAGAGCAAGCAAGGTTTTTTAGGTGTGTGTGCATGTCACCTGCAGTCAGTAGGAATTAAATACGAACAGGGCAGGCACCACCATTGAGGTGGTGAGGCGGGCGCTGCGGGCGCTGGGCGCTGGAGGGGCACTGGAGGGGGTGCTGGGGGGGGAGGCATGTACCACAGAACTGTTGTGCCTGGCCTGCAGCTGCTGCAGCTGTCCAGCCCTGTGCCACCACCTCCACCACCACCACATGCCCCCGCCTGGGCACAGCAGCCATGGACCAGGCATGATAGGTGTCTGGGGCAATGTGTGGAGCGCAGACAGCCTCTGCGTGCTGTTCTAATCTCCTGCTGGCCAATGGGCCTGGCTTTGCTGCATGATGATGTCATCACATGGTGACATCATCACACAGTCTGGGGCGTGCTCACGCACTGTGTGTGCATGCACATCAGGGCAGCTGCAGGTGCCAAAACCCCTGGCAATGCCCCTGAATACAAACAAGGAGAGAACTTTCATTAAAGCCTCAGCAACATAGGAGTGTTTAAAATTGCATTTTAATTTCCTTCTTTCTAAGCATGCCAAATACCCCTGTAGGTCAATAGCTCAGTGCTGAGCCCCCAGTTCTCCCACAGATTCAGAGTAAGTTGGAAAGTTGATTTGGTTTCTTTAGCAGCGGTATTCCTCTCTTTCCATTGGGAAACACATTTCTCAGCAGGCATTCCCCCCATCTATTTGTTTTGGGTGGAGATGTGAAATCCTTCATAGCCTTCCTGCCAAATATTAGGTCAGCAGGGCTGTTTCCACACGGCTTTCCTGAAGTTGGGCCATGGCGATATTTCGCGTTTTCCCCGGCATGATCCGCAACGTTGCGCCATGGCCCGGCTTCAGGGAAGCCATGTGGAAACGGCCCAGGTAAAATTATTCCCACTCGATATGTAATCTGAATATGCACTGGAGGACATCCTGACATCGACATGTGAATTTTGCATCCAGGGATTGATGAAAACAAACATGTAAAGACCAAACTAGTAAAAGGCAGGATTGCATCCCCCATACGAAATTTAGCTTTTTAAAAAAAGCCACAAGTGGGCTCAATATGGGTGCTGTGGTGCTGGAGAACAGAAGCCAAACTTTGCCTGCATACCATTACCATAACTGAAATTCTTCCCCAGGCTGCTTAAAATCTCAGCAGGGAAAAAATCCTTGCTCAAGGTTCAGCTTATTGGAATCTGGGTCTGCCTCTTCTTCTTTCGTCATTCAGCCTGTTTTAATTGAATCAACTTGGAGAGCTGCCATTACCAACGAGGTTTTTGTTCAGCTTCCGATTCCCTTTCTCACACTGTGCGTCTCGCACAGTAGTACACAGCCGTGTCTTCGGGTTTCAGGCTGTTCATTTGCAGATACAGCATGTTGGAAGGGTTGTTTCTGGAGACTGTGAAGCGCCCCTTCACCGAGTCGGCATAGTATTGTGTGCTCCCACTTTCATAGATGCGTGCAATCCATTCCAGTCCTTTCCCATGAGCTTGTCTCACCCACATCATTTCATAGCTGCTAAAGGTGAACCCAGAAGCTCGACAGGAGAGGCGGAGAGAATCTCCAGGTCTTTTGATATCCCCTCCAGACTCTACCAGTTGGACCTCTGATAGGACACCTAAGAGAAAAGATATGATATAAATCTCCCTTCAACTTAACCCCTAGAAAGTAATTTCCTTTTGTTTGCCAGGCAAAGAAACGTTACCTCTACAGGCTGCCAACAGGAAAACAAAAAGAAGCCAATATATCATTTTCCTATTGAAGCTTTGAGAGATGCTGGCAGGAAAGTGGTCAAGCGGACAAGGGCTGGTTTTCTAACTGTGCCTGCAGAAATGAGACTGAGGGGCAGATTTAAAGAGGAAACGCTCCCTGCATTTACATACAGCACTGAATAAAAGAGCAGCCCAACCTTTTGATCATCTAGATCTCTTTACATTCACACTGTATGTGTGAAATGACAGAGGTTTTGTCTGTGGAAACTTTTCTGAACATCTCTCTACATGACAAATCTTACACAAAGACACTCAAGTAGAGGGAGAGGCAATGTTAGCCAGGAAGTATAGTTTAAAAAGACAGAGCCAAAGGCTTTGTCAATTTCACCTCTCTACACAACAGTGGTTTAAAAAGACAGAGCAAGTAGAGATCGCTCCTGGGAGGGTTTGTTAATTTCATGTTCTCCTCCCGGAAGATGGCAGAGCCTTATATGATTTTTGTACTAAAACTACAAAATCATATACTTGGATAACTCTTTCCTTTTGTCCAATGTTGTTGTATTCTCTGTTTCTTTAATGTCACTGGCCCCCTCTTTTGGAAACAAAAGGAACATAATGTTGTGCTTTGTCTTGTGGAAATATGCCAACACCTGTCTATGCCTGACATGAGATTCACAGGATAATTAGCACATAAGTACTCCATCTCCCAGGAAGAATTTCACACGTGTGGCATGATTTGCATTTTGCTTCCCCATTTCTTTTTTTTTAAAAGTTTTTTATTTTTCAATACCTAACATACAATAACAGTAACTACAAAAGATTACAATAACACAAGGGAAGGAAAAGAGAGGAGAAAAAAGAAAAAGGGAGGGGAGGGTGGAAAAAAAAGGGAAGGTAACCTACAAACACTAAACACTACACTTCAATGCTTTCCCTTCATACTGCCATAGTAAAGAAATAGCTTAATAGAGTAATGATGGAGTGGTTGATCATACAGGATACAAATTACAATCGAATTCAAATTAAGTTTTCCTCCCCCTCCTGGGTCCCGGACGCAATTCTCTCTGAGCAACTGCCGCCGCAGTGCTCATTTCCTCCCCCCCCCCCTCCTCAGACTTCTCCCTTTCTTCTTGCTTGGTGCACTGCAATTCCAAATTTTTATCCTCAAAATCCCTTACTTGATCTTCTGATAGTATCTTATAGGTTTGATCTTTTTAACTAAACCAGATTCCTTCCGGAAATAACCATTTGTACTTTATTCCACGTTCCCTCAGAAGAGCTGCGAGCTTTTTATACTTAAAACGTCTTTTCCGAACTAAAAATGGAACGTCCTTCAGTAGCTTAACTTTGTTACCCAAAAAGTCCAAATCCGCATTGTATGAATTATATAGGATGGTGTCTCGGATCTTTTTAGATGAAAAATCGATGATGATCTCGCGAGGCAGCTGACGCTTCGTTGCATATTTTGAAGAAGCCCGGCGGACTTCCAAAATGGCGCTTTTAACCTCTTCTTTAGTTGTCCTCACGGGTGTTGCCAGTAGTTCCGAGACCAGACCCCATAAATCCTCATTTTCCTCCTCTTTCACGTTCTGGAGGCGCAAAATTGTCTGCGTTCGTTCCACTTGTAGCCCGATCAGCTGGTTCTCCACCAGCTTTAACTCTTTTTTCATAGCCTTCACGAGTGATGCACTTTCCCGGGCAGCCTTCTCTGCCCCCCCGCTGCTTCCTTAATGGTTTTCACTTCGCTTTCAATTAAGCCCACCCTTTGATCTGTTTCGTTCAGCTTGTCAACAAAGGGTTTTATGGCTTCAACAACCGCCCTGCGCACCAGTTCCTTGAGCGATTCTCCCTTCTGCAGGGCAGCCGAGATTGACTTACCCAGAGCGGGACTTTGTTTTTTCGCTGCCATTTTAGGGGGGGGGGACCGCCAGCCCAAATTCTGAAACTCAGCGAAGGGGAAGAACAAGCCTTCTTAGCTTCAGATCCCACCACTCCTTCGCGTACACTTGTAATAACAGAAGGGATTCGCTTACTTGCAGGCTTCCGCCTAGTTCTGTTCTTTGCCGTTTTCCATAGCCCGGCAGCACTCGAGGCGCCGCGCACATCTGCCGGCCTCCATAGGGACAAACGGGCAATTTACCCCCCGCATTGATTCCGGGGGGTTCTTCCCGCAGCGTCCCGGACCCTGCCTCCCCGCCTGGGAGTCTTGGGGGCTAATCTTCTCAGATCAGCCGCCCGGTCAGGGTGCTCGGGCGCTTCCTCTCAGACCCGCTGAGAGGAGCGTCCGACATGGCTGAGAAAACGAAAACGAATCATTTTGCTTCCCCATTTCCATAGCAACCTGTGAAGTGACAGATGTGGTTCTTACTCCCTCCCTTCAGCAAATCAATGGCCTCATTGCTGGTCAAAAAATGAAAGAAAAAGTACACCAAAGAGCTGCAAAGAAAAAAAAGGAAGACCAACCAAAGTACTACTCTCTCTCTCTCTCTCTCTCTCTCTCTCTCTCTCTCTCTCTCTCTCTCTCTCTCTGTGTGTGTGTGTGTGTAGGGGTGGTGGTGGTAAGTTTTGAATATCCTGCATTGTGAGGGCGTTGGACTAGATGACCCTAGAGGTCCCTTCCAACTCTATGATTCTATGTTCTCCAACTCAGTCTATTGATGATCTTCCCAGTCTTTTAGTGCTATGCCACTACATGCCACTGTCTCCTGAAATCTTGGGATCTTGGCTCCTCTAGGCTCTTCTCAAGAAAATAAAAACCTATACCTGTTTTTCTCTCTGTGATTACAATCTGCCATATTGACTAGCACATAGGAAAACAATCAAAATGGTATGGCAGAGATTATTCACATTTATTTTGAAAGATGCTGCTTGGCAAATAATTTGCTATTAGTTCTCTTTATTTCTATCCTTTTTCCTCTTCCAATGAACAGCTGGGGGTGCTCTTGTTTCATGGCAAAAATAACCTGCTGGGAGAAACATCAAGTGGCTACTGGGAAGGCATCTTACCACAGGAAACAGCTGTTGAAGAAATCTTTTCTTAAGGGAGGAACTATACTTCAACTCAACCTTCAAACTAACTTCATGCTTACCCTGTCACCCGGCCATTCCTCAATGAGTTGCCCTGCTCATGCGGTTTGAACCACAGTCTTTATTTTTCCTTTAAAATTTATCCTTTTTAAGTACCAACACATTGTCTTTAGGAGGAAAATAGAAATGGCATGAGGGGAATTACATACCTGGGACAATACAAAACAAAACAGCACAAAAGGGAGAGGTTCCGAGATTGCACAACACTGTAATCTAAATAGCGCTCAAGAACCTACTTAAATATATGAATAGACAGCACCTATTTCTCCCTGCACCATGCTGATATCCGAAGCTTTGGTGTATAATAGGATCCCCAGAAAAGTCTAGGATACATTGCAGGGAGGTGAGTAAAGCAGGATAGTGTGTATTTCTAGTCATGAAATAAAAAGGGGTTCATCTGCCATAGTTTCCTCAAAGAAACTGCCACTTTTCTAAGGGAGATTAATGATCTGTTGTAATTTTCAGCATCATGATAAAGGTAGTGCTTTCTGAGTTGACATTAAACTGTGAAGTCTATAGTGGATGTCAAATAAAGTAAAAGAATATATCAGCGACATCCTTTGCATTATGCAAATTAAGTCTGTGTTGCTTGTCATTAAAGGGATTTACAAGAAGAGGGCACAGAATCCAGGACCACTGGTAGAACCCACAGTTGCCTGTCAGTTTGGAGGAAATGTCTCTAAGAATGCAATTAAGGATCCTAATACATTTCCTAATGATCTTCCCTGCATGTAAGAAAGACTCCCATATTCCCCTTGTGAAGATATCCCATGAATTATCCGTGTTATTTTCTCATGTCATTTTTCGCCCTTTTCTCTTCCTTTCCCATCAATGCAGGCATTTCCTCGCAGACCATAACAGAGTCTGGAGGTGGCATCAAGAGGCCAGGAGAGACCCTCCAACTGACCTGCACGGTGTCATTTGATTTAACAAGCAGCTATGTGGGCTGGGTTCGTCAGCCATCAGGAAAAGGCCTGGAGTGGACGGGAGTTATCTGGAGCGGTGGAAGCACTAACTATAACAGCGCTCTCCAAAGTCGGATCAGCATCACAAGAGACACCTCCAAAAGACAAGTATTCCTGCAGCTGAGCAGCTTGAAGCCTGAAGACACCTCCATGTATTACTGTGCAAGAGGCACAGAGAAATAAACCTTGCCAGGGACAGACCAAAAACTCCTCTTCTAGAAAACCAGACATCCTTTGAATATGGGCTATATGCTCTCCCAGCTGTAAACAGAGCCAGGTTTTGATTCCTCAGGCACTGATGCATGGCGCTGGGGCATAGCATCTCACTCCACACATTGTGCAATAGTCCATGAAGGCCTGGGTGCAAGCAAGAGAGTAGGAGGGGCAGATTTTCACTTCCCTGCTAAGAAACATTGGTGCATAATACGATTCCCAGAAAAGTCAGGGATGCATTGCATGAAGATGAATAAACCAGGATCGTGTATCTGATGAAGAGAGCTGTGTTTTTCAAAAGCTTATGCTACAATAAAGTTGATTAGTCTTAAACGTACTACTGGACTATATTATTTTCCAGGATAGTGTATATTTCTACTCAGGAAATAAGAAGGGATTCATAAACTATGATTTCCTGAAAGAAACTCTGGCATTTTTCTAAGGAGAGATGAACAATCTCTTGTAATTCTCAGCATCATAAAAAAGGTAATATTTTCTGACTATAAATTGTGAAGTATATAGTGGATGTTGAATAAACTAAAAGAATATATCAGAAACATCCTTTGCATTATGCAAATTAAGTCTGCGCTACTTGCCATTAAATTACAAGAAGAGGGCACAGAATTCAGAACTTCTGTTGGAATTCAGTCCCCCATGCGGTCCAAGGAAATGTCTCCAAGAATGACTTTAAAGATCCTGATACATTTCCTAATGGTCTCCCTTGCATGTAAGAAAGACTTCCCATATCCCTCTTGTGAAGATATCCCAAGGGTTTTCCGTGTCATTTTCTCATGGTCTTTTTTGCCCTTTTCTTTCCCCATCAATGCAGGTATTTCCTTGCAGATCAAAGTAACAGAGTCTGGAATAGGGTTGCCAGCTCCACATTGGGAAATTCCTGGAGATCTAGGGGGTGAAACCTGGAGAAACCTGGAGAAAGAGGGGTTTGGAGAGGGAAAGGACCTTGGCATGGCATAATTCCATAAAGTCCACCCCCCAAAGTAGCCATTTTCTCCAGGTGAACTGATCTCTGTGGCCTGGAGACCAGTTGTAATTCCGGGAGCACTCCAGCCACTACCTGGAGGCTGGCAACCCTAGTCTGGAGGTGGCATCAAGAGGCCAGGAGAGACCCTCCAACTGATGTGCACAGTGTCATTTGATTTATCAAGCAACAGAGTCAGCTGGGTCCTTCAGCTATCGGGAAAAGGCCTAGAGTGGATGGAAATTATCTGGAGTGGTGGAAGCACTGACTATAACAGTGCTCTCCAAAGTCGGATCAGCATCATAAAAGACACCTCCAAAAGACAAGTTTTCCTGCAGCTGAGCAGCCTGAAAGCTGAAGACTAGAGATGGGCACGATCTGAATTATGATTTCAAAAAAACCCCGATTTTGGCGTTTGCACCATCGTGACTCAGCTAATCAGTTCTGTCCATGGCAACCGATCCAGCAGTCGGGAGTTTGCTTGTTCGGGACTTGATCGGATGGGTCAGTTTCTGTTCGAAATTGCAGGCACTCTTGCGCCTGTAATGTATTCCTGGGGCAATGGAGCCAGGGAAAAGTCTGAGCTGTGTTTGCCCTCCTTCTGTCAACCTCGAAACATGAATGGAAGTCCAGCTTTCCTTGATTAGCAGGCTTCCTTCCAAGCACGGAGCAGCAACCCAGGGGAGGGAGGGGGGGAGGGGGTGTTCACCATGGGCACAAAGGAAAGGCAAAAGGCAGCGCAGGAGGCTGGGAGGCCGCCCGCGCCATTCGTCTTTCCCCAGGACAAGGAGCACGTGGGCAAGCCAATCGCCCCTTGTCCTGGGGAAAGGCAAAAGGCAGCGCAGGAGGCTGGGAGGCCACCTGCGCCGTTCACCTTTCCCCAGAACAAGGGGCGCGCGGGCAAGCCACCCACCCCTTGTCCTGGGGAAAGGCAAAAGGCAGCGCGGGAGGCTGGGAGGCCACCTGTGCCATTCGCCTTTCCCCAGCACAAGGGGCGCACTGACAAGCCAGCCGCCCTTTGTCTTGCGGGGCAGGTGAACAGTGTGGGCAGCCTCCGAGCCACTCGTGCTGCTGCCAGCTCCGCAGCGCACCGGGACAGCCGGCTTGCTGCGTGGGTAGGGGTGACTCAGTATCGTGCGCATGCGCAACAGCTTGACTACGGTTGCCCTGGGTGCTGGCCTCTCTGATTCCCGATTGCAGACCGGAAATGAGAATTGATCGGTTAGAATCGGGAACTGCGTTCGGTGGCAGCCCAGATCCACGATCGGCTAAATCGGGATTTTTGGGGGGATCGTGCCCATGTCTACTGAAGACACCTCCATGTATTATTGTGCTGGAGGCCCAGAGAGATAAATCTTGCCAGAGACAAATAAAAAACTCCCCTTCTTGAAAACCAGACCTCCTTCACATATGAGCTATATGCTTACCAGCTGTAAACACAACCAGATTTTATTTCCTCAGGCACTGGGGCATAGCATTTCTCTCCACTCATTGTTCAATAGCCCATGATGGCCGCAGTGCAAGCAGGAGAGTAGGAGGGGCATATTTTCACATCCCTGCTAGGGTTTCAGCCTAACATACCTCACAGGCTTGTTGTGAGAATGCAAGCGAGGAGGAGAAAACCATGCATGCTCCTTGAAGAAAAGGTGGAATAAAACATACAGATAAATCTCTATAAAGAGCCCACCTTTGCTTTAAATATATGAATAGACAGCACCTATTTCTCCTTGCACCATGCTGATGCCTGAAGCTTTGGTCTAGGATACATTGCAGGGAGGTGAGTAAAGCAGGATAGTGTGTATTTCTACTCGGGAAATAAAAGGGGTTCATCTGCCATGTTTTCCTCAAAGAAACTCTGGCACTTTTTGAAGGGGAGATGAACAATCTCTTGTAATCCTCAGCATCATGATAAAAGTAATACTTCCAGATTTGATCTTAAACTGTGAAGTATATAGTGAGTGCTGAATAAAGTAAAAGAATATATCGGAGACATCCTTTGCGTTATGCAAATTAAGTCTGCGCTACTTGTCATTAAAGGGAAGAGGGCACAGAATTCAGAACCACTGTTGGGGCCCAGTTGCCCATGAAGTCTGAGGAAATGTCTACAAGAATGAAATTAATTATCCTGATACAGTTCCTAATGATCTTCCCTGCCTGTAAGAAATACTCCCATATCCCTTTGCGAAGATATCCCATGCATTATCTATTTCATTTTCTCATTCCATTTTTTTGCCCTTTTCCCTTCTTTTCCCATCCACGCAGGTGTTTCCTCGCAGACCTTAACTGAGTCTGGCGGTGGCATCAAGAGGCCAGGAGAGACCCTTCAACTGACCTGCACGGTATCATATGATTTAGCAAGCTACCATACGAACTGGATTCGTCAGCCATCTGGAAAGGGATTAGAGTGGTTAGGAATTATGTGGACTGCTGGAACTACTAGCTATAACAGTGCTCTTCAAAGCCGGATCAGCATCACAAGGGACACCTCCAAAAGACAAGTTTTCCTGCAGCTGAGCAGCCTGAAAGCTGAAGACACCTCCATGTATTACTGTGCGAGAAGCACAGAGAGAGAAACCATGCCAGGGACCGATCAAAAACTCCCCTTCTGCAAAACCAGACATCCTTTGCATCTGGGCCATCTATTCACCAGCTGTAACCAGAGACAGATTTTGTTTCCTCAAGCACTGGGCCATAGCAGCTCACTCCACTCATTGTGCAATAGATCATGAAGGCCTCAGTGCAAGCAGGAGAGTAGGAGGGACACATTTTCACATCTCTGCTAGAAAGCTGCCGGAGTGCAGGGCCTGCCCAAACTATTTGAAATCAGGCCTGGATAGTTCTGGACCCATTGGCCAAGAGACAGCTTTTAGTTATGTATTTCTGTATCTCTCCCCCTATTCCCAAGCCAAGTTATCCGTCCTGAAGCTTCACAGTTAATAAATGAACTATTAAGTTAAAGGAACCTGGTGGGGTTTTTTTGCTTGCTGGGGTTGCTAACTCTAGGTCAGTGGTTCCCCCTGGGGGGGGGAGCACTGGAATGATCCAGGTGGGCGGTAGGAGCCTTGGGTGCAATTGGGGGGCGTTGAATAAAAATAAGGAAGTGGTGGAAGCAAAGAAGAGTCCAGATTCCAGAACCTATCTAAAGCAGCCTTTTTTACCTTCTCCTGGTCTTCCCTCGGATCAAGGAGGGAGGAGGCAAATTTATCATTGCATCTTTTTGTCCACTTCTTGAAGGTAGATTTCCAGGGGGGCGCTGAGTAATTTTTTTTTCTGAAAAGGGGGTGGTAGGCCAAATAAGTTTGGGAACCTCTGCTCTAGGTTAAGAAATTCCTTGATGTATCCTGGGGAGGGGAGGGTTTATGGAAGAGAGGGGACTCACCAGAGTACAATGCCATAGAATCCACCCTCCAAAGCAAGCATTCTCTCCAGGGGAACTGATCTCCTGTTATCTGAAGATCAGTTAGCATTGAAATAGATTCCCAGGGAGTTAGAAACCATTTTGGGAAGGCAGATCACCTCTAAATCTCCCAATGAGCCTTTGTGCATAAAAACAAACTAACAGAAGATGGACAAACTCTGGTCTATTTAGAGAAGTTTAGAACAAGAATGGAAACCACAAACTTCCATATCCTTGGATTAATCTGCATTTTAATTTGTTTCTTCCCAAGCATGTGAAATAACCTGAAAGGCAAAAGCACAGGGATGAGCCCCAATTTGGAGAATATGGAAGTAGGGAGAATTTGGGGGTAGGGACAAGCCATTTGGCATTGCCTTGATGCATCATGTGGCTTTTGGCATGAAACTAGAACTGGTCTCATTGCATCTGAGCAGTGGTCTAAGAGCATCATATGGATATGATGACATCATCACTTCTGGTTTCACACTCAAAATGACATCACACATTGGCATAACACCAAATCCTGCCCATTTTTGTCACACCATGGCAGGGAATATGGGGCCCTCTCTAAAAGGAATCCTGCCCTCCCTACATCTACCTCAGAGTTAGAAACCCTGTGTGCAAGTGACACAAAAGGAAAACAGCACAAAAGTGACCATTTCAGGAATCTTGGCATCATTCCTTTATACAGTTCTGCGAATCTTCTCAAAAACAAGGCCTTATTCATGGCTGTTTCTGGGCATAATGGCACCACTAAGGCCAGGAGGCCTGGCTGCCAAAAAACACCCATATTCATTGCCGCCTTCCTCAGGTCCAGGTCTGCTCTTTGTGGAAAAAAACCCTTCAAGAATCCTTTATTTGCTGCCTAAGGCTGCTACTACTGGCTTTCCAATTATCCCGCTATAGCTGTAGCAGGAGACCTCCTATTCCCAGCCTTCAGCCTTTTACTACTGCTCCATGGGAGCAAACTGAGATAAAGTGCTATCGTGCCAATGCTGTAATGTCACTTCCAGTTGGATTACTGGAATTTATGTCATGCATCGCCATGATGCTCTTCTAGTCCTACAGTAAAACCATAGAGATTTAGGAGGTTGCTACAGCATTGCAAAGACATGAGTTATCAGTTCTGCTTATGAGACCGGAAGTAAAGTTGCGATCCTCTGCAAAACTTAGCTCCATGACTTGGCTTGCCTGTTTTGCGTGGGGAAATTTCTGGAGATCTCTGTCATCTAGAAAGCAGTTGCAGTTCTAGGAGACCTACAGAATCCGCCTGGAGTTTAGTAAGCCTAGCTTATTTTATTTCCTGTTCCATATATTGTAGGACTCTGCTTCAGCAAATCTTCACAGAAAAGTGTTGGCTGTTCCGTATTAGTGGCACCTAAAGCCACTGTTAGGGTTGTCATGAATTTCCACTGGCAAGCGCACTGTAGAGAAAAGTGCAACAAACAAACCATCACCTTTAGTAGAAAATTTGGCTTCTATTTGTATATAAAAAAGGAGACTTCATTGAGCAATTAAAAATCTCTGACTTTCAAAATTTCCTAGGGGGGGGGGGAATTAATTAAATTTTTCATTTCTGCTTGAGGACATCAAGAATATTATTTGCCTAAGGATCCTTCCGATCAAGACTACATATCCAGATGCCTTCCTTTAAACTGCGAAATATATAGTGGATGCTGATTAAAGTAAAAGACTATATCAGCCACATCCTTTGCATCATGCAAATTAAGTCAGAGGTGTTTGTCATTAAAGGGAAATTACTGGAAGAAGGCACAGAATATAGAACCTCTGTTGGAACCCAGTCGCCCATGAGGTCAGAGGAAATGTCTCCAAGAATTAAATTAAGGATCCTCATACATTTCCTAATGGTCTTCCCTGCATGTAAGAAAGTCTTCTGTATCCCCCTTGTGAAGATATCCCAAGGGTTTTCCATGTCATTTTCTCATGGGACTGTTTGCTCTTTTCTCTTCTTTTCCCATCCATGCAGGCATTTCGTCACAGACCTTAACTGAGTCTGGTGGTGGCATCAAGAGGCCAGGAGAGAACCTACGACTGACCTGTACGGTGTCATTTGATTTAACAAGCTATGAAGTGAGCTGGGTTCGTCAGCCACCCGGAAAGGGACTGGAGTGGATGGGAATTATCTGGACTGGTGGAAGCACTAGCTATAACAGTGCTCTCCAAAGTCGGATCAGCATCACGAGGGACACCTCCCAAAGACAAGTTTTCCTGCAGCTGAGCAGCCTGAAAGCTGAAGACGCCTCCATGTATTACTGTGCGAGACGGCACAGAGAGATAAATCTTGCCAGGGACAGATCAAAAACTCCCCTTCTAGAAGACCAGATATCCTTTGCATCTGGGCCATGTATTCGCCAGCTGTAAACAGAGACAGATTTTGTTTCCTCAAGCACTGGGGCATAGCAGCTCACTCCACTCATTGTGTAATAGCTCACGAAGGCCTCAGTGCAAGCAGGAGAGTACTTGAAATCATAGAATCATAGAATCATAGAGTTGGAAGGGGCCATACAGACCATCTAGTCCAACCCCCTGTCATATGCTGTCATATAGATGATGGTGCGGAGTTTTTTCTGCTGCCGCAGAAGGTTGGACCAAAACCAAGGGGCTGAAATTAAATCAAGAGTTTTCGGCTAAACATTAGGAAGAACTTCCTGACAGTTAGAGCGGTCCCTCAGTGGAACAGGCTTCCTCGGAAGGTGGTGGGCTCTCCTTCTTTGGAGGTTTTTAAGCAGAGGCTGGATGGCCATCTGACAGCAATGCTGATTCTGTGAACCTGGGTAGATCATGAGAGGGAGGTCGGAGTGGGCTATATCAGTGCTTAGTTCTCGTGGCCCTTCTTACTTCTCAGGGTAATGCTGATTGCCACTTTGGGGTCAGGTAGCAATTTTCCCCAGGCCAGTTTGGCTGGGGATCCTGATGGTGTTTTGCCATCTTCTGGGCATGGGTGTGAGCGTGTGTGGGGGAGGTATTGTGAATTTCCTGCTTTGTGCAGGTTGTTGGACTAGATCACCCCAGAAGTCCCTTCCATCTCTATGATTCTGTGATTCTAGGGGCACATTCCTGCTAGGAAACTGCAGGAGCTCAAACTGTTCCAAATCAGGCTAGGAGAGTCCTGGCCCAGTAGATATGAAACAGCTTTTTGTTAAGTATAACTATGTGTAATGGTAGAATGTGTCTTCAAGTTGTAGCTGACCCATGGTGACCCCTGTTGAGGTTTTCAAGGTGAGAGACTAACATAGGTGGCTTGCCATTGCTTGCCTCTGTAACCGTGGTCTTCCTTGGAGGTCTCTCATCCAAATATTAACCAAGGTTGACTCTCATTAGCTTCCAAGATCGAACAAGATGAGGTTTGCCTGAGCTATCCAGATCAGGACAAGTATCGCAATATCTCCTTATTTTTCCAAGCCAGGTTATCCACCCTGAAGTTTCCCTGTTAATAAATAAACTTCTACTTTGCTAAAAGCACTAGTCAATTTTTAGGTCTATGTGAATGGAGAAGAAATACCAGAAATTTGAGGTCCCAACTTTTCTGTGTTAACCCTGGTTTGCCGCTTTGTTCACAATCTCAGGAATCTGGGCTCCTCCATATGCCTTAGGAGGAGTTTAGACATACATATTTGTGTCTCTATGACATCATCACATCTTGACTTTCAAATGTGAAAATAATTACTTAATTGATAGAATGTCTAACAACCAATTCAAGTGTACCTGGCAGAGATTGTTCAAAATAATTTTGAAACCTGATGGTTAGTAATCAGTTGAATGGCAATCACCTTACTTTCCATAATGGATTTGTTACCTTTCACCTCTTCCCCGAGAGCTGTGTCATAGATGTTCTTTTTCCAGTCAAGTGCTGAAATCAAAAGAATTGGCACAACTCCAAAGCACCATGAAACTGGGAGGTATTACATAGTTTGCATGAAGCTGGTGCTTGGTAAATACCCATTGGCTCTTCAGCTACTCAAAACAAGGGAGTCAATGGCATTTCCTTAAAAGCAAATTTCTATTCAGAACCTCAGAAGCAAGTCCCAGGTCCGTTCTGTAAAGAATTCGCTTGATGGTAGGTGATGCTTCAGTGAAGGACACTGCCAGATATGATCTGTGATGAGAAACAGGCAAAATATATCTCTGTGTAAAGTCAAAACAGAACTTCCTGGAGGTGTCACTCGTGTTCCATGACAAAACGATCTGCTAGCAGAAACCACAATTAGTCGAGAAAGTGGAGGAAATTTCAATTTTACCACAGGAAACAGGTGTTGAAGGACTCCTTTCTCAATGGAGAAATGACATTTTATGCATGAACAGTCCAATATATTAAAAAAATGACTGAAAGGATCCCCGGCCATCCGTTTGTCTCCTTCACCATCCTATTCCTCATGGATCACGTGATTTTTATCAGCAATCTGACCAGAGTAACTTCCACACGTTACTTGGCAGCAATTCCATAGACAGTTGTTTTGGGTTGTGACTGATTCTTCATTCCAAAATACTCTTGATAACACTAACAATATTTTCTTATATCTTTCCCGCTCGTATCTGTAATGGAGAGTGGATAAGGAGGGCTCTTTGGTCCTTTCCGGCCTTGGCTCATTGCAGGGTAATGCCCTTTCCTTTCCAGCCTTGGCTAGTAGAACTGAATAGTTTTCTCGCGATCTAGACTCTCTTCCAATTTTTCAGCAGGGCCATGAGAAAAAGAGTGTAAGGGAAAGACTTTAAGAAAGACGAAAGTCCAGCTCCTCTCAGCCATGGTACGAAGACTTGCCAATTGATACCATATACTCATACTCCCTTACAGCCTGTCCAATTAGTACCAGATTAGAAAGAGACATAATTCACATTCCATTTCTAGCTATAGTCTTGAAAAACTTTGATAAGCTCACAGTTATATCATTCTGAACACCTCTAGGTCTATATGCATCAGGATATGCCTAGTTACTTTAATATCTTTCTTGCTCTCTTTTGATGCCTGAACTTCCCACAGTAAGGAAAAAGTGAACCTGGTTTATACAAAACTACTCACAATGTGGATCAGAAGAGGGAAGCCTTGGTGGCTCCCCATTGAAAGAGCAGGTGTTGACATGTGATTTGGGAGAGCAAGCATATTATCTTTTTGAAAGAAAGCTGGAAACCCCAGTGGGTATTTGTGGTATCTTTATATGATATTACTCTAAGGACACCATTGCCTTTGAGTACCAGGATTCAGAGACAAGATACATGAAATAACAGCCACCCCTTCTAGTCATACACAGATTATAGTCTTTCTCTTTTTCACGGAATAACCACTAACAACCATCTGAGCTTAGGAAGGAAGGCTTTCAAATGAGAGGGTAGGTAGAGGAGCAGCAAACACCCTTGAAGACAGGGACAGAATTCAAAGAGATTTGAACACACTGGAAAAGTGGGTACATTTGAATACGATGTGATTTCACATGGATAAGTACTGGGGCAACAAAAATGCAAAGCATGCATACTAGATGAATGCTGCACTTCTGGATAGCAGTGTGTGTGAACAAGATCTTGGGATACGGGTGGATGGGAAGCTAAATATGAGCAGTCAGTGTGATGCAGCAGCAAAAGAGGTGAATGCAATCTTGGGGTGTATCAATAAAGGCATAACATCCAAGTCACAGGATGTCATTGCCCCACTATATAATGTGTTGGTCAGGCCACACCTGGAGTACTGTGTGCGGGTCTGGAGGCCTCATTTCAAAAAGGATGTGGTCCTATTGGAATGGGTGCAAAGGAGAGTAACCAGGATGGTCAGGGGCCTGCAGACCTATCCCTACAAGGAAAGACTGAGGGACCTGGGAAAATTCATTTCAGAGAAGAGGAGATTGAGAGGAGACATGATTGCTCTCTTGAAGCATTTAAAAGGCTGTCACTTAGGGGAGGGGAGGGAACTGTTCCTGTCGGCAACAGAAAATAGGACTCAAAACAATGGGTTTAAACTACAGGAGGGAAGGTACCAGCTGGACGTTAGGAAAACCTTTTCACATTAAGTGTAATTCAACAGTGGAATTGGCTGCCTAGGGATGTGTTGGGTTCCCTTGCATTGGCAGTCTTCGAGGAGCAGCTGGAGAAATGCCAGTCAGGGATGCATTAGGCTGCCCCTGAATTGGCCAGGGGGTTGGACTAGAGTGTCTGTAAGGCCCTTTCCAACTCTATGATTCTATTCCACTGGAACCCCCTTTAGATAGTAAATTCAGCCTCTAGGGGCAAAGTACATAGGACATGGAAGTTTGTGATCAGACCTCCCTCCACAAACAAACATGCAATGTCGCTAAGAAAAGCCACAAAGGCCTAATAAGGATCTTGCTCACTGCCCTGAGGTATGAGTAGTTTCCCCTTCAAGTTGTTCCCCAGTTGGACAAGTCTCTTCTCCAGCGATGGTTCAAACCAGGCATGTTGACACCAACACCATTGTGAGGTGAACTTTTTTTGATCGAACTTCATCACTTACATACAAGGTGAATTCTTGACAGGCTGGTTTCATTTTTTTTGTCCTGAGCAGGATTGAGCCTGAAAAGTAGCTACTTGTGCTACAGGGCAGGGCCATACCTTTGGTAATAAATAAGCTGTAGCTTCTGGACCCTTTGTGCTCACACAGTCCATAAACTATATTGCTGTGACTATAATGTTAGGCTAAGCATTAGGCAGAACTTCCTGACGGTTAGAGTGGAACAGGCTTCCTTGAGAGGTGGTGGGCTCTCCTTCTTTGGAGGTTTTCAAGCAGAGGCTAGATGGCCTTCTGACAGCAATGCTAATTCTGTGAACCTAGGCAGGTCATTCATGAGAGGTAGGGCAGGAAGCGTTACAGCACTGCTTTGTTCTTATGTGCCCAGAGTAATGCCGATAGCCACTTTGAGTTCAGGAAGCAATTTTCCCCAGGCCAGTTTGGCCAGGGATCCTGGAAGGTTTTTTTGCCATCTTCCAGGCATGGCTCAGGGGTCACTGGGACAGTTGGAGGTGGGAAGTTGTGAATTTCCTGCACTGTGCAGGGAGTTGGACTAGATGACCCTGGGGATCCTTTCCAACTCTGTGATTCTATTATTCTACCAGAGAGGGAGTACATATCCTCTGTGGTCATGGTTGTATTATTTGCAGTGCTTTACTAAGCAGAGGTATGTGGTATATTTATTGTATACATGTATGTGTGTAATGGAAGAGTCTGTTCCTTCCCTAATATCTGTGTGATTTAGTTTGATCCTATTGGGTGGAGTTCTGGTTTCAGTTTTCTAGTTTTGTATGTTAGCTGAAGTTGTTGGTTGCTGGAGTTGTCGTCTTGCAAATGAACAGTTGATGTTTTCAGCCAGCAGGTCTCTGCTGAATGGGCCTGAGGAATAATTCCTGAGTGAGTACTCAGGGAACCCACAGGGAAAGGGGGGCATTACAAGATACATCCTTCAAACTGCATTGACTTCAATTACTGTGCTGGCCCACATCGTCAAAGGACAAGTCCCTTTGCTATCTGCAAAGTGAGAGTTCGGAAGTTAAATTACATCACCAAAAGAGGGGAAAGTAATGGGGATCTGAAGAAAATAATCATACTATCCGGGGGTCATTTTGTAGAAAAAGAGCTGGAGGAACTCATTATCATAGCTCATTAGCATAACACCACCAGAAGTGTCATTGGCATAACTAAGGAACTCAGGACTCATTTCATAGAAAAAGAGCTGGAGAAACTTATTAGCATAACTGATTTGCATATGCCATGCCACTTGACATCACAAGTGTGTCATTAGCATAACTGATTTGCATATGCCACACCCCCTGACATCACCTGTCCTGGCTGTTTTGGATCCAATCCTGGTCATTCAGGGCTGAAGTTGGGCCCAAAATGGCAAAAAGGGGCTGAAAATGGCCGAAAAGGGGCCCAAAATGGTCAGGATCAGGCTGCTGCTGAGTGGGAGAGTGATCCATCACCCGTCAGAGGCTTCATCCAGGGCGTTTCGGCCCCAATCCAGGCTGAAATGGGCTCAAAATGGCTGAGAGTCAGGTGGGTGGGGTCATCTGCCAAGTGACCTCTTGGGGAACTACCGGAATTGCATTCCTGCACATTCCCCCTCAAAAAGAGCCCTGATACTATCCATTTATAAAGCCCCTTTGGAGGTAATGAGTCTTTTGCAGTGGCCAGGGAATCTCTGAGCCCAGTGACACCCCATAAAATGCAGGCACATACATGAGATATTCTCAGACCAAAGAGACACAGAGTTGTTGCTCTCTGTGCTAGCTAGTTGTGAGATGCCTGCAAAGCTGTGAGGATGAGATGCAGGGTTGTCACTGTCAGTGGCCATCATACATTCCTAGGAATGGGTCACTGATATAATGGGTCTGCTATGCTGGCCTGTTATATCAGTAGCACCTTGTGTATTATGCAAATGACTTTTTTCATGCCTTTCTTTAAGAGGAATTCAAAGGGAGAGGATCCAGAATTCATGTTCCTTGTCAGAATTCAGTTCTTCTTCAGTTCTTAGAAGTTCGTGCTGGTAACCAAAGTCATGGAACCAAAGCTCCTGATAAGTTTCCTTATAATCTTCCCTGCAAGTAAGAAAGAAACTCTCCGTTCTTCCCTTATGTAAATGGCACCATACTTTCGGTGGCAATCTTTTCTTCATGTATATTTTAGAATGTTTCTCTTTTTCCCTGCCCTGTAGGTGTTTCTTCCCAGACCCTTGCTGAGACTGGTGGTGGAGTGAAAAGGCCTGGAGAGACTCTACAGCTGACTTGTACAGTGTCGGGATTTTCTTTAACAAGCTATAACGTGCACTGGTTTCGTCAGCCCCCAGGAAAGGGACTGGAGTGGATTGGATCTATCTGGCACGATGGAAGAATTTTCTATAAAAGTATTCTCCAAAATCGGATCTCCACCACCCGAGACACAGGAAAAAGCAAGGTTTTCCTGCAACTGAATGGCCTGAAGTCTGAAGAAAGTGCCATGTATTTCTGTGCGAGATGCACAATAAAGAAAACACTCTTGGAAGCAGCCCCAAAAGTGCCCTCTGAGAATACCAAGCATCACTCATGCATGCATTTCTGCAAAGCAACTCAAAATAGTCTCTCCATCTGCCTTCCCGTTTCCACTAGTCCATGACATCCCATTCCATTCTATGTACAACATTATTAATGTATTAACTTCTTCATTTATTTAGTATATTTTTATCACTCTTTTCTTCTTGATGAGGACCCAGAGCAGCTTGCAAAAATATGCCTTTAACAAATTCACAAACATAATAAAAAACTAAGCAACAAACAAAATGTAGCTAAGACATAGAAGCTAGAAACTTGTGTTTGTTGATTTGTTTGAAAATGACTGCCAAGGTGTTTGGAATGCAAGTACAATTCTTAACAACTATTTTATTGTCAGGTATGACAAAATGTACATGATGTTAACTTTCTTTGATTCCTTCAAATCTTGAAAATTCAAACTGAGACAGTCATAGCTTCACTGGAATGCATTGGTGTGGTACGAACCCCTCAGACCTTTCCAATCAAACATGTTAATAAATGTGTAGTACCAGAACGTATTTCTGTTTCCAATTACATGTAAAAAACCCATATCACTAAACAATAAACGTTGTGAGGATAATAAAACAGATATAGGTTGGAAGCCTTTGACCTACTAACATCATTAAATGTTATAATTAGAAGGTACCTTTTAGACCATCAAGTCTTCCCCGAACACTAACCAGGTGCATACTTGTTTAGCTTCAGCAAAGTTGTACCATTTCTCTGTGCCCTCTCTTGAGAGGTCATTCTTTGTCCCCCATGCCTCAAGGTTAGATCAGGGACTAGGAGGACAAGAGTCTTTTTCTGTGGATGATCCTATTTTTTCATCTGAAGTACTTCCAGACCATCTCCTAACAAAAGCCATTAACACTACACATCACAAAGAGTAAGCACGCTTTACCCCTTGAGGCAGTAAAAACTTCTGGGTTCTTATCAGAAAGACATGTTAAGACCATGTTTCTGAAATATTCCATTTTGATCCGACTTTTAAGAGCCTTCCCTGATGAAAGAAGCAAAACTGTCAGAGGAAGAACCTCTTGTATCAGAACTTCCAACTCATTGATTTTGTCTCCCCATCGTATTTTTCAAAATACATTTTTCCGTATCAGAGGTAGCCAACAGCTCCATACTGTGGCTGCCATCTAGGAAAGAATTAAATGTGCTTATATCCATTGAAGCTACTTAAATATAATCCTCTGATGGATGACTTTAGCAGATGTTCAGACTCTTGCTTATCAAGACAGGTGGTTACTGACGAAGGACCTATACTTCAAAGTAAGCAGCAAAAACACACAACGAGTTGTCCATGTGGTACACCTTAAAAAACCTATGTGTTCCTTCCAAAGAAAGCCCAACCACAATATACTTTGAGATGATTGTCTCAAGATACAAACAGAGAGATGTGAACAATGCAGCACAAATTCATTGAAAAATTCTCTTGGAATTTTCCTGTTTGAAATGAATCATTCATTTAGGTGTGGTTTGCCATGGGATATTCTCCATTAGATTGGGCCCATAGATAATTACTCTGGATGTTTTTCCTCTGTGTCCTAAATAGTCCTGAGGTGGCCCTGGTTCCTTCACTCCATAATCTGACTCAATGAGATCCCAGCCTTTTATTTTGAATGAGTTCAAGCATGCACAGGATATGCAAAACCATAATTTCATTTCCTCTTTAAAGGCCGGCTTTAACCTCTTCAGACAAGTCCTCAGAACCTGCTCAGACATTTCAGTGGATTCACAAGCCTTCTAATCCACAATGTTTTGGTTGTTCAGTTCCTTAATGTTCATAAATGGGATGTCTTGTAAGTCATCATTTTTAATTTCAATTTAATTTCATACTAATCACCTTGATTAGTATGTCTTGGCGGGTGCCCAATTATAGGTCCGCTGCCACCAGATGACCAATTACAATTGGATCTAATGTTTGATGGGTTTTTAAAATCTGCATTCTTAAATTATGTGCCTGTTCTCTTTGCAGGGGCCAGTTCACAGGTTGTTCTGACTCAATCAGGACCAGAACTCAAAAAGCCTGGAGAGACCACCAGGCTCACATGTTCCACCAGTGGGTTTACTCTTAGCAGACACAGCATGTATTGGATCCGGCAGTCTCCAGGAAAGGGGCTAGAATTGATGGTTTATTATTATTCATCATCTAGCAACAGCTATTCTCCAACCATCCAAGGGCGATTCACTGCCTCCAAGGACAGCTCCAACTTCTACTTACAAATGAACAACCTCAAGCCAGAAGACACGGCTGTGTATTACTGTGCAAGAGACACAGTGATGAGAATTTAGTCTGGCTCATGTCAAATACCTTCTGCTATTCACTGTCAGGAAGGAATGTGTTGACAGCACTGCTCACGTTCCACAACATGGGTAATTGAGCCTCTCAGTATTACCAAACCACAAGTGTCAAATAGAAAGGAAAAATCAAATTTTACTACAGGAAGCAGATGTCTAGAAAGATGTTTTCAGTCTCTCTGCAACTCACTTGAATAAAAAGAATGAATCAAATTATATTAACGTAAACTCGAAAGTTCCTCTTCTTGAATCTTTTCCAGGTATCTAGTTGTTATCCTGATCTTATATTTTCTATGAGAACTGGATCCAGCTTTTCATACAGACCTCTCAAGGTGCCCTTAGGGATGCTTTGGACATTCTTTTTATCAAAATTTAGCTCCATGCTTTGGAGCTGCTGATCTTGTTTCAGATGTGGAGCTAATGCATTTAGAGTTCTCCACAGTCCTTTGTAATGTATTATTGCCAAACTTTACATAAAACACTGTGCATAACCAATTCACTACAGCTAAAGAAAATTCAGTTCACTTACAGAGTTGCTTCTAAATGCTTGGTCAATGAGAACACTCCTCAGAACATACCAGTCCAATGTTGGTTTCCCATCTTGTACAACAGAACTTCACCCTCTTCCTTTTCTGTTGGTTTGCTCCAGATTTCTTGAGAGGGGAGGTATGCATTTGGATATGGATTCAAATACTAGTATTATGAAAGTACAGATAGTAACATGTGTGCAATGGTTTAAAAATCTTTACCCAAACATGCATTGTGCACATAGCCCCCACCAATTTCACAAAACCATGTAGTGGAATGTCAGCAGGATAAGGAATGCAATGCTGCAAAACTATGGAGAAGTGAGTAGCATTCATCCAGCACTACTTCATATATATCTTACACCCCATCTATATTATCTATGTGCATTGTTAACTCATTGGCCCTTAAAATCTTCATATGATTTTAGATGGTATCAAGCTTTTTTAAAATGAAAAGTTTGTGAATACACAGGAGAACTTGTGCTTGTCAATAAAACACTCTACAAAAATATCTTGATGCACTCTGGTTTGCAATTGCAATAATTAGCTAGCCTGCATTTTCCCAATGTTTTATCAATGCATAGTATCATTAGTGGAGACAGGGAGGGGAGGAGGCAGATGTTTGTTGATTTCATTCCCTGAAACAGTCTGGAAGCATTGTGTTGATTTTGAGGATACCTGCCAGTTTGGTGTAGTGGTTAAGTGCAGCAGGACTCTAATCTGGAGAGCCAGGTTTGATTCCCCACTCCTCTGCTTGAAGCCAGCTGGTTGACCTTGGGTCAGTCACAGCTCTCTCAAAGCTCTCTCAGCCCCACCCACATAAGAACATAAGAGAAGCCACATTGGTTCAGGCCAATGGCCCATCCAGTCCAACACTCTGTGTCACACAATGGCCAGAAACCAGGGGTCCCCAGGAGGTCTGCCAGTGGGGAAGGGACACTAGAAGCCCTCCCACTGATTGCCACCCCCCCCCCAAAACACTAAGAATATACAGCATCACTGCCCTAGATAGAGAATTCCAATCACCCACCTCACAGGGTGATAGTCTGGGGGATACTAATAACATTTTATACACCACTCTGAAAGGGCCTTAAGTTGTCCTGGAGGGTGGTATATAAATCTAATGTTGTTATTGTTGTTGTTAAAATAATTTCCACTTTTCTCTTTACAGCTATGAATTGTTTCACTAGAAGAGAGGTGAGCATTCTTGCACCAGTGCTCAACAACAACAACAACAACAACAACAACAACAACAACAACAACAACAACAACAACAACAACAACAACGAGTGAGATAGACAAGGGATGTTTCCAACATTAGAACACAAAAACGCTTGGCAGATGTCTGCATTTCAGGAAAGGAAGTGTTTCTAGTATGAAAAGAGTGCAGAGGCTTGTCACATAGATCTTTAACTCTCCTGTCTCTTCACAGATGGACCATTCACCAAATCCTCTGGGGAGGGGATGATGGTTAAAGTAGGTTAAGTTCACGGTGTAACAAGTATGGCATTTCCTGCCTCATTGGCAGAGGAAATGAATACATGAAATTAATAACTAGAAAGATGGCCTTGATTTCAGCTGGTGTGTGCAATTAAGCATGAAGGCTTTCCCCTTTCTACCAAGAAATTTTTTGATCTGCCTCTAATAAGGCTTTTCTCTCTGTGTCTCTCGCACAGTAATACATGGAGGTGTCTTCAGGTTTCAGGCTGCTCAGCTGCAGGAAAACCTGTCTTTTGGAGGTGTCCCTTGTGATGCTGATCCGGCTTCGGAGACCAGGGTTATAGTTGGCACTTGCATCGCTATAGATGGTTACAATCCATTCCAGACCTTTTCCTGATGGCTGACGAATCCAACCCACACGATTGCTTGTTAAATCAAATGAAACAGTGCAGGTCAGTTGTAGAGTCTCTCCTGGTCTCTTGATGCCGCCACCAGATTCTGTCAGGGTAATCTGCGAGGAAATGCCTGAATGTACGAAAAAAGAAAATATACGTAACATAAGCAAAATACACTGAAATCCCTTAGATTATTCATAAAAATGATGTGTTTGTGAGAGTTTCTTACATGCAGGGAAGATCATTAGAAAATTGATCAAAATTCTAAACTTCATTGCTGGAGATATCTCCCAGATCGTAGCAGATAATTGAACTCCAGCAATGATTCTGACATTAGATTCTTCTTCCCGCAATTCTCCTTTAATCGTGAACATCAGAAAGTCATTTGCATGATGCAAAATGATTTTTGCATAAAGAAAACAATCTGGAGATGGACATGCTAACAACGTAACTGGAAGGATCTTTGTGCAAATATCGTCCTCCAATGAAAATAGACAACAGTGAAAAGTGCAAGAAAAAAACTTGATGGGAAGTAGCCTCGTACAAATGCTATCCTCTGATACACTTGGGAATAAATGAAAATGGAATGTTTTTTCTTCTTGACTACTCTAAGAGGCCTTTTGATACAAAGAGATGACACATCGTTTTGATTGTTTTTAGGTTCTAAACATGCTAGGAACCCAACCCTTTTGTTAAGTTCTCTCCTGTCTCCCAGGGAAAACATCAAAGAATTTGCGCCTGTCACCTACATATCTAGTGGCCTGCTTATCACTGGGAGGGCCTCTGACTCTATCCTCCTTAGTTTGTTCTACCTTGCAGTGAGTTAAAAAAAATAGTTTTCTTCCACCTAATAGTCTCAGTCTCAGATGCTAGAACAGTTATTTATGGGACACATGTTTTTACAAAGTAAATAATAAAAATGTTTCCTAAATCCTCTGCAATTACTGGTAGAATTATCAGTTGGGACCAGCCTGTTTCATGGGAAGAAAAAATAACAATTCAGGTTGGATGATGTCCCTGCTGTGTCATTGTACCAGCAAAACCATTCCTGCCTCCCAAAGAAATGACACCAAACTAACAGATTGTTTTGCTATACTCACAGTAATAGTTGGTACCATATACCAGAGACCACTCCCCTGCACTTTGATGATAGATCAATGAAAAATAAGACTAAGAAATGTTCCTTTGGGAATGTTTAGACTGCTCCTGCCTTTTCCTTAGGATACTCATTACATATATTTTGAGGGTACATGTTATATGGGATTTTGTTTTTTGTGTGTGTGCATCTGTAAGTGACATCATTTACTACTGCTTGACAAATGAACAGGATGAACAAGAGCCCTGTTTCCACTCCTGCATCATAGCTACATACATGACTAGTGCCTGAGTTTCTGTAAACAAATCATTTTTGTGGTTCCCACCAAGAGCATTTCAGCTTGGAGGTGATTCATGTTGAGTGAACCTGTCTTAATCACGTTTCTACACTGTAGTCACAAATACACATACCTATCAAAATACCTCCAAAACTGCAAATCATTTTTTTCTATGCCAGTTTGGTGTAGTAGTTAGGAGTGCAGGACTCTAACCTGGAAAACCGGGTCTGCTTCCTCTCTCTTCCACTTGAAGCCAGGTGGGAGACCTTGGGTCAATCACAGCTCTTCCAGAGCTCTCTCAGCCCTACCTACCTCACAGGGTGATTGTTGTTGTGGGGATAATGATAATATATACTTAGTAAACCACTCTGAGTGGGTGTTAGGTTGTCCTGAAGGGTGGTATATAAATCAGATGTTGTTATCATTATTATTATTATGAAGAAGGCTTAAGAAGAGTCTCTTACATAGGACCATTTCATTTGTTTGTATGTTTGTTATACATACGGGACCCCAAAAAATTAGAACCTGTGTCTCCTTATCCTAATCTGATACCCTAACCATTATCTTATTCTGGATCTAAACTAGGTACTGTTAAATATAGTTTCTGTACGTACAAATACATATATGTTCCAATTGATTCTGTAAAATGAGAATTCATTTTGAATAGTCATCCTATGTAAAATCTTTACAACAATCTGCACATTGTGTGCATAAAAGATTCTCATATTTATACATTTGATGAATTGTACTTCCAAACCAAGAATTTCCTGGTGGTGTCGCTCATGTTCCACAGAACAGGCAACTGAGCAAAATGATCCATTATGGGAAACCACAACTCTGCCCCCAGAGAGGAAAATCTAATTTTACTAACGGAAGCCAGTGTTTAAGAATGTCTCCTGGGAGAAGCTGAGTTTAATAGATGAACTGAAAACCCTTATTCTTCTGCTTCCACCTACACTCTTCCATCCCAACTCCTCCCAGAGTTGCTTTTAATGGCTTTTCTTATGAGCACGTCCAGCTACTGATGTTAGGTTTAGACTGTTGGTTCATCTAACTCAGAATTGTTTGCTCTAGTTGGTAGCAGCTCTCCAAGGCTCCTGGTGGAGATCTTTCCAAGCCCCACTATCTGAGATCCCTCCAGTTGAATTGAAACCTGGAACCTTCTTCCTGTAAAGTAGGAGTTCCACCACGGAACAAGATGCAAGTTGCACGGCACCTACTTTACATAAATTTTTTGGAAGGGGGGGTCTTTCATAATGCCTAAGAAATCCAGATTTGTGAAACCATTCCAGAAAATCATGATAACATCTCAAAACAGTGGTTCCCATTTATATTTTCACCATGGGAATCCTAGAATGTGCACCCCTAATGGTGTTCCCTAACCGGCAGCAGTACTCCTGGTTTGCACGAGGGAGTCTTTCCCTAACCTGCTATCTCAATACAAATATATTGAAACAGAAGATATTTAGCCTGTAAAGTATGTATTCCACATCAGCTCTAGGATTCCAGAACACATATTGTAGCAGGAAATGTAGGCTTTGGAACATGGAACATACTTTGGTCTTTTCTTTGGTTTAGTGTTGCCAGCTTTGGGTTGGAAAATCCCTGGAGATTTTGAAGTGGAGCTAGGTTTTCCAGTCACCCAGTCAAGGCAAGGGATCTCTTTCCCCAGGTTCCATTTCCCACCACTGATATAAGTGGTCATGGGAGGAGAAAAAAAAACCTGTGGTGGTGCGAACATCATCACATCATTTCCGGTAAAAACCTGAACATGATAGGTAGCTCTAGGAATTGCCAGGTTTTTACCATAGAGTTTCTGGAGATACTTAGAGCTACCCTCTAGCATTTCTGGGTTTTCACCAGACTTGTATCAGCATACAGAATGCCAGCTTTTTAAAAAATTCTCCTGCCACTGGTCCGAGTCTGTATGCCTTAAAAGTATAACCTCTTTGCAGCTGAGTGTAAATCCTCAGTACTGAATTAATTAATATTCTGGGAATATTCAAAGGCAATCTGTTCTTCTCTGTTTCACATATTATTGGGCTACGATTTTGACAGTTGTTTTCAAGAAATTATTGGTCTTTTAAGGTGCAATTGGACCAGGAAATTCTTGGCTGTTCTATATTCAGGGCACCTAAAGGCCGTGTAAGTGTGAGTCTCCACAATGAAAAATGCTATAACAATGCTACCTTCAGTAGTATATATTTTGCATCTATTGTTTTCTAAAGTCAAAGTAACTCAAAGCAATGAAGGCATGATTTTTATTTGTGTATAAAAAGGAGACCTCTCTGAGCAATCAAAAATCTGTGACATGGAAATTGCCGGGGCCCTGAATAAACGTTCAAGTGTCATTGCTGGCCAAAATCCTCAAGGATCCTCATTTGACAAGGATCCTTCTCAACAAGACTGCATCTCTGTATTGCTTCCTTTATATCAGCAGCATCTTTTTGCATCATGCAAATAACACTGTGGCATCCTTCATGAAAGGGTAAGAAAAAGCAGGAAGGAAAAGCAGAATTCAGAATCATTTTGAAGTTCGTTTCTCTGTGGGATCTCCGAAGATATTTCCAGCAATGAATGATATGAAATTTAGTATTTTGCTATATTTCCTCATGATCTTTCCTGCATGAAAGAAACACTCTTGTCCCCCTAGCCCCTTGCCCAAGTGATCTGTCTAATAGAATTCTGTGCAATTTTCTCATGTGACTTTTTTCAACATTATATTCCTATCAATGCAGGCATTTCCTCACAGATTACCCTGACGGAGTCTGGAGGGGGCATCAAGAGGCCAGGAGAGAACCTACGACTGACCTGCACGGTGTCATTTGATTTATCAAGCAACAGAGTCAGCTGGGTCCGTCAGCCATCGGGAAAAGGCCTGGAATGGATGGGAATCATCTGGACAGATGGAAGCACTGACTATAACAGCACTCTCCAAAGTCGGATCAGCATCACAAGAGACACCTCCAAAAGACAAGTTTTCCTGCGGCTGAACAGCCTGAACGCTGAAGACACCTCCATGTATTACTGTGCGAGACGCACAGAGAAAAATATCTTATCAGAGACTAGCCCAAAACTGTCATTCTAGAAAGAAAAAGTCTTGCATGCTTGATGGCACATTCCAGATGAAGTCCAGCTCATTTCCCCACATCTTTGTATCTTCAGCCATTGATGCATGAACCCCTCCCCACCTCCCTGAAGCAACTGTTTGAAAACATATTTCCTCCAGACTTTTAAACTAGCTTCAAGTTATTCTCTTTCCCCTGGGACAGTTTAGGGTCATTTTATCAAGCACTAGCCGCGTGAACACTCCTCTTCTGGTACAAGAATAAATGAAAAACGTTTCCTCTATTTTTGGCAATGGCAGCATCGTGCAAACTAATTTTATGTGTGACCTTGCTTAAAGGAAAATTTTAGATAAAAGGCACAGAATTAAGAGTTCCCCGTTAGGTCCTGGGAAATGCATCCAGCCATAGGAGTCATGGATCTGAGACTCTTGGCAAGTCTCTTTTGGTTTTCCTTTCATGTAAGGAAAGCTTCCAATCTCCCATTATTCCCTCCCCATCATGGATTCTGTAGTGACCTTTTCTTCATATGGGTTTTGCAATGTTTCTGTATTGCTTTACTACAACACCTGTGTTTGTAGTAAAGGTTCCAGCCTGGTGGAACTCTCTCTTCGTCAAGACGAGGGCCCTGTGGTACTGGTTGCAGTTCTGCCAGGCCTGTAAGATGGAGATGTTCCACCAGGCTTATGGTGGTGGTTGGTGCGTGGGTGAACTGCCCAGTTGGCCTCTGCTGAGGTCTCTGGTCCATTTGTTTTACATTCTGGTGACCTGCCTGCCGTTCCTCCGTGATATATGAGATATGTTATGGTGAACTATTTCATGATGCATTTTAGATTGTGGTTTTAACTTTTGTATTGTGGTTTTAACTTTTGTATTTTGTATTGTGCTCATACAAGTGCCTTCACACTTGACCTCTAAAAATTACATAGCTCAATTGAGTTGAGCCAAAGAAAGTCAAATATTGAGATGGTCATATCCTCAGTGGTGTGTGAAGGACTTGTGATGGAGTAGCAGTAAGAAACTAGATTCAGTCAACTGAGCTGGCAGCTAAGATCCCCCTCTATAAGTTACAGGAGAGGAAAAGACATGGGAAAGGGTGGCAAACTCCAACGTCTCTTTCTATTATCTAACATATCCAGGGCTCATTTCAAGGGGGAACGCACTGGAATGCAGTTCCGGCAGTTCCCCAAAGAGGTCACATGTCAGGTGGCCTCGCCCACCTGACTTTCAGCCATTTTGGACCCGTTTCAGCCTGGATTGGTGCTGAAATGGCCCAGATCAGGCCTCTGGCAGGTGGTGGATGCCACTCAGCGGTGGCCTGATCCTGACCATTTTGGGCCCCTTTTCGGCCACTTTCAGCCCCTTTTTGCCATTTTGGGCCCAATTTTGACCCTGAATGGCCAAGATTGGGTCCAAAACAGCCAGGATAGGTGATGTCAGGGGGTGTGGCATATGCAAATCAGTTAGGCCAATGACACACTCCCAGTGATGTCAAGGGGCATGGCATATGCTAATAGGTTATACAAATGAGTTCCTCCAGCTCTTTTTCTACGAAATGACCCCTGTTTTTATCCCATTTTTCCTGCAAGGAGCTCAGGATTCCATGCCTGGTTCTGCCACCCCAATTTACTCTCACAACAGCCTTGTGAACCTTGTTCTGCCGTTTACTAGTTCAGCAGTGTAACCACTACAACACACTGGCTTTCCTTTTTTTCTGTGCATTAACATTTGTCAAAATGCAAGCTTTTGTCTTAAAAAAAAAACTTTGTAAAACAAATTCCATATAAGCTAAGATTGGAGGTGCAGGTTCCTCTTTTTACTACATGGTATCATTCACAGAACCGGGGATGCATCCAAACCTGACTGTGACATCAGTGATCCTCATCTTCTAGTTCTAGTTTACAAATCTCTGTCTGTAAATATGCTTTGTTTCTACATGTTCACACAAATATCTGATGGTAACTCTTATGACAACTATGGAGAGGTGATGGTCTGTTCCCGCTCGCCCTAATTACATCAGAAGCCTATACTGCTGTTGCCTCTGCATTCATTTTATCACACTTCTGCACCTTGATTGATTTGATTTATTAGACTTCTAACCCGCCCTCCCCACAAGTAGGCACAACATCAAATCCACATACAATAAAAGATAAAAGCATACAAAAATGCAATAAAATACATCAAATATGATACAGATACAGAGGTCCTTCTCATGGGCAATCTCCCCCATGGGGCCCTTTAGAAGGGCATCTCCCTCTGCTGGGCTTCTACATGCGCAGCAGCCCACATCTCATGCAAATCACCTTGCAGTGTAGTTTTCATAAAGAGAAATGGTGGCAAGAGGGTACAGTAGGCAGGGTCATTGCCGGAACAAGGTTAGCCTCCAACCCCAAGACATGGAACAGAAGTTCTTGATAAGTTTCCTCCTGATGTTCCTTCCATGTAAGGAAGGGTCACATTCGTTCCTTATGATGTGGGTGGCATTATAGCTTTGTGGCCCTTTCTGCCCACATTCATATTTGTGTTTCTGTATTCTTTTCTAATCATGCAGGGGTTTCATCCCAGAAATGTACTGCGACTGGAGGAGGGATTAAAAGACCTGGAGATACCCTTCAGCTGACTTGCACCGTGTCTGGGCTTCCTCTAGAAAGCTATGCAATGAGCTGGCTACGTCAACCTCACAACAAAATAATGGAGTGGATGGGAGATATCTGGGCTAGTGGAGGCAATGCCTATAACAGTGTTTTTCAAAATCGGATCCGCATCACGAAAGACAACTCCAAGAGCCAGGTGTTCCTGCAACTGAGCAGCTTGAAGCTTGAAGATACCTCCCTGTATTACTGTGCAAAAGCCTCACACTGATTAAAACCCCCACTGAAGTTGTACAAAAACTTCCCTTTCAAAAAAATACAGAGTCACTCATGCCTGAGTTGGTGTGCAGCAGATGGAAACTGGGAAATCGTTCACCCCGATCCATTTCCTCCACCTGGGGTGTGCAAAGTATTACGTCAGTGATCCTTGGCCTTGGGGAAAATTCTTGGCTACAAATAGATTAGTCACAATATTACTCTGAGACAAAGTTGCCTATTTACCTCTGTTACATTTGTGTCTTTCAAAATCTATCAAAAATCCTTTTCTGATGGAAGAGCATTCACCCTCTCTAAGGCCCTCTACGTAGCATCCAGGTCCTTTCTATCAGGAGCAGCAGCCCTTTGACAGGTGGTAGATGTATTGCTCTGTAGTAGAAGAGCAAGATTTTGGGTCTAGTTGCACCTTAGAGACCAACTAGGTTTCCAGGGTAAGAGCTTTCAAGAGTCAAAGTTACCTTCATCGGATCTGACAAAGGGAGCTTTGACTCTCAAAAGCTCCCTGGAAATCTAGTTGGTCTCTAAGGTGCTATCAGACCTGAATCTTGCTCAAAATTTGAGGAAGCTCTATAAAGCCTTCTTAAGTGGACCACTAACTATGAAAATATTTTTTGGGGGAAATGGGCCAAGGAAACTGGTAATTGGACGTTGAATGCAGGCTCATTATTTAAGTGGAGCTTGCAGTGTGTTTGTAGTGAATATTTGGGCTAGAAAATACAAGCAATCCGAAACATGAAGGAGATCTTAGGAATGTTGCAGGTATTTAGCCTGGGAAGGATGGGTGGGTATGGCTGCACATGAGTCATGCTTCTTCTGTTTGCACTTCTCATGCAATATTTAAAGCATAATTGATGGGTTTCACGTTTAGTGAGCTTTGGGAGTTCTAGAGTAGAGAAGGGCATGAACCGAAATACGAACCAAAATTAAGCATGAACCAGGCCAGTTCGTGGTTTGCAAACTGCGGTTCGTCAGATCCCATTTCTGATGAACCGCCACGAACTTTAGGCTGGTTTGTTTGGTTCATTTTTTAGTTCATGACTGCAGACAGCCTGGTGCCAATAATCAATTTTCAAGGGGATGGACTTCCTGCAGACCTTCTGCTGATCCGGAAGTGACCTTCTGCTGACCCGGAAGTGATGATTTTCTGATCTGGATGTGACATTTTCACAAACCAAATGAACCGGTTTGCGAACCAGGGGCAGGTTTGTGCAAGTTCTTGGTTCGTGAAATTTGACGAACCTTGACTGCATGGTTTGGGTTTTTTTCCTAGTTCGTGCCCATCTCTATTCTAGAGATCAATTGTATGGAGCTTCCTTGCCTACCCTGACTCACATCTCATAGCAAATGATTTCTTCACATGTAGCAGCCATCTCAACTTTCCTCCTTTTGTCTCTCACAAGGGGAAAGAAGTGCTATGAAGAATGTAAAATGTCATTCGCCAGGAAGAAAATAAAATGGAGAGTCAAGCAGGACAAATTGTGGTTTCTACTGTTAAACCGATTGTTTCCTCAGATGTTTGCTTCAACTGGAACATTCTACCTGCCTCTTGAGAATTTGTATCCCTTGGGGATACTTTCCCACAATTATCTTCTAAAAAGCCGATGGAGCATTAATTCATAAAGGAAAAGGACTTGTAAAAGTAAATTGACTTATTTTTCCAGTACCCATCTTCTGTGGCCTATGGACAGAAAATAGAAAAAGGAAGCCAATCTGACAGGTTCAAAACACAACAGGTTTAAAGGGTGCCAGGCCCCAAAGAAGAAGGACTGTACTTCGAGAACGCCTGAAGTTAAGTGAATGTGAACATGGAAGAGTTTATATGTCTCTTGCATTTAAGGCTCTGAATAAGTCTCTTCTAGCTTTTTCTGGGATCAGCTGTATTGATTGTTCATGAGCTGAGACATCTGTATTGATTGTTCATGAATATACAACTTCTTATCATCTTTGGGAGAATCAAGAATTAAAGTTTTTTTTTTTCTCATGTCTATTAATTCACACATTCCGTGAACAATGTTGAGCTTCAATGAGAATGGCAAATTATAAATGAGGTGGGTATGTAATTAAGTTTTTGAAGGGCAGAAATAAGAAAGAGAGGGCATATAAAAGTCATCTATATTTACCTTAGCACTTTGTATCATGGCAAAATAATTATACTACAGCTATTCCTTTATGTAGGTGCCCTGACCTGGGTAGCCCAGGAGAGCATGATCTCATCAGATCACAGAAGCTAAGCAGGGTCAACTTTGTTAGTAATTGGATGGGAGACCTCCAAGGAAGACCAGGGATGCAGAGGCAGGCAATGGCAAACCACCTCTCTTAGTCTCTTGCCTTAAAAAACCCATCCAGGAAAGCTGTAACTCAGCTATGACCTGAGGGCACTCTCCACCACCATCATTCCCAGAGCTGGAAAAATTATATATGAGAGAGACTGAGATTATTGAGGAGTTTCCTGTGAGGGAAGTTTAAAGAGTCTAGTTCTTTTCAGGATTTTTAAAAGACACTTTAAGGGCCTTGATAGAGAGTGAATGGATAGGGAGAAATTTTCTCCCTTTCCCCAAATACCAGAACATGAGGGCATCCAATGAAGCTGAGGAACAATAGATTTATGATGGATAAAAGGGAGTTCTTCTTTACTAAACATGTGATTAAAATATGGAATTATCTGCCAAAGAACACAGCAAAGTCCACAAACATAGATGGCTATAACAGGGGATTAGATAAATTCATGGAGGAGAGGTCCATCCATGCCTACCAGCTTCAACATTAGAGGCAGAAAACCTCTGAATACCAGTGCCAGGAGGTAACATTGGGAGAAGGGCCTAAACATCTATGCCCTCCTCTCGACCCTCCAGAGTAACTGGTTGACCACTGTGTGAGACCTGATGCTGGGCGAGATAGATCACTGGTCTGATCTGGCAAGACCCTTATATTCTTAAAATGTTAAATTATTTTGGTGCTGTATTTTATGCTTAGGTAGTTCATAATTAAATATGTCTTCCCATTCTTTGAATGCATTATTCCTGCCCCATTATTTGCAATGATATGATAAGCAATGGCAGTTGCAAATCATGGGTATGGAGTAAGGACAGGGAGATAATCACTGCCAATAGGCTGTGCTGTTGCTCTTTTATGGAGGGCTGTATGTAAATGCAAGAGCAGCTTCTTCTTTAAATCTGCCCTTTGTCAGTCCTGGTGAGATTCAGATACACAATCTTCGGCACCTGGAAACCTCCTAGTCAATTTTTCCATCAAAGAAAGCAGAAAAAAATGATACTGTGGATTCAATTTTTTTTCTTTACGGCAACACTCAGAGGTAATTTCTGTTCATTCAGACAGAGAAAATAATTACATGAAGATGTAAATGTGAAGCAAGTTTTTTTAATGTTTTTCTTTCCAGGTGTTTTGTCTGAGATCCAGCTGGTAGAATCTGGAGGGGATATTAAAAAGCCCGGAGAGTCCCTCCTCTTGTCCTGTCGAGGCTCTGGGTTCACTTTTGGTCGCTATCACATGCATTGGATGAGGCAAACTCCTAGGAAGCGTCCAGAATGGATCACACTGATTTATCATGATGGAAACAAGATATTTTATGCCAGTTCAATAGAAGGGCGCTTCACCATCTCCAGAAACAACCCTTCCAACATGCTGTATCTGCAAATGAACAACCTGAAACTTGAAGACACTGCAGTTTATTACTGTGTAACACATGACACACAGTGAGAGGAAGTTAATCTAAAGACAAGGAAAAAAGTCTTTTGGCAGCTGTCCTGGTTGTCTAAATACACAGAGACACTATTTTTGAGTGGTGGGATTTTCACGGGCAGCGGGTACATATATTAATTAGTAGCAGAATGTCTTGGAAGCAAATAGACATTCATTCAGCAGGTAGACACTCTCCATATTGTCTATCTTTCTGCCCCACAACATCTGATAATGTTCAGTTAACAAACTTTCAGCTTTCCTAAATCTGCCTACCTCTAGTGAAAAAAAAACCTATTTCTGGAAGAGGAACCTCTTGGAGGAATCTTCTGCAGTCACTACTGGAATGTTAAGACTCCTTCATTCAATCAAAATTTTCATAGTTGACTCCATTTACATTAACTTTGGCAAACTCATGATGCTTTCTCTATAGTAATACAAGGATCCATCCATCTGTCTTTCTGTCTGTCCACTCATCACTGACAGACAGAGCTCCTTCAAAAAGAAAACGAGGCGCATCAAAACTGGCCACTGGCTTCAGGATGGTTGTAAGTGCTACAGTGCCAAACATGAAAGGAATCACAACATCCTCATCTGTGCAATACCTGGATCCTCTCCCACCAAAGATACAGCTACTGTGCAGGTGCAAAGCTGCTCAACAGAAACTATTAGGACTCTAGAGGTCCCTTCCAACTCTGTGATTCTATGATTCTATGAATCATTGAGGCAATCCAATCAGATCAGGAGTTCGTCTTTTATCTGAGCAAGGGAAGTTTACCTGGTGATCATGTTTGGATTAAAGTTCTCAGCATTCCTAATTGCCACCCCAGTCGGAATGAAGAGGCAGACACAGGAGTTGGAACTAAAGGGCCACTTTATTAATATAACATCAACCATTAAATACGGCAAGGGCAAACTAGCAGTACAGGTCAAGCCACGGGTAATCCTGCACTACTACAGGGTGAGGTGGGAGGGCTGAGCATGCAGAGCAACTGCCAGCAGGGAGGGCGGAGCCGTCTTCTGAAGGCTTTGTCTCCGCCCCCCCAGCCATATCCCTGTGAGATGTCTCTGCCTGCTTCTCCTTCCGAAGTGGCAAAGTACAGTCCCCAGCTCAAGCCACTGTGTGGCAGCCGGGAGTATCGCATTCTTGGAGCTCAAATAGCATTTCATATGGGAAGTCCACCAGCCAGTTAAAGGCTAGTCTATCTTCTTCCAGATATTCTCTGTCATCCAATGAATGTTCAGCAATTGCCACAGGGAAATGAAAACATGTAATGGCCTTTCAGCAATCAGAGATACATGGTTTGTGAACATGGAAGCTCTAATTTTACCTATAATTCTTAGTGTGTTCTAAGTCTTCTTTCTATATTCTATTGTGCAAACCTTTTTACTAGCCTTTGCCACATTTTGTCACTGTGAATTCCATAAGTTAATCATTATGTGCTTTGCAAGAAAGCGATTTTTTTCTTGGTCACTCTGTCCAATACCTGTAAAATATTGATAATTTCTCATTCTTGCCAGTAGTAGGAAGCAATTTGCAATTGCCATATTTTTCTATTAAAGATTTATGGCCAGTGAATTCATTCTATTATTCCTATCCCATCTTCTATCCTATCCCATTCCTATCCCATATTCCTATCCCATTATATCCCATTATATCCTATCCCATCTCCCCATATCTGATTTCTGTGGCTTTTTTTACATTTTTATTTTAAGTCTTTAAACTGTTGCTGTACTTTTTTTACACTATGGTCATCTCTTGTGAAAGGTTCTATAACTGGAAGCCAAGTCATGTGCCCAAACCAATCTCTATCTGCTTACAATCCTGGGAAATTATGAAAAATGGGAGGGGGAAGTTAGCATCCAAGAAGGAATGCCAAACTAATCTGTCACCCACCAAGATGACTGCAGGCTATGCACCCTGGTTTCTATTCTAGTAGGAGCTCTTTCTGGAGACCCAGAAGGCAGCTGAAACAGGAAGAGAATGGAAGTCCCATGGGCTATGTTTGCCTTGGTGGATCACAATGACTATAGTCCTACAAGGGGTAAACATGTCAACAGTAACCCCCACAGCAGGTAATAGATGCATTCTCTCAGTCCCCCCTTCCTCAGGCACACGTTCAGACACAAGTGATAAGGAGTCCAGCCCCACCCTGCTTCTAATAGACTTTTATAGTTCATGTGTTGCTAGAGGAGGGACTCATGCAAATCCCTTCTGGAAGTTCTGGGGTTCTGAAGAGGTTCACTTCAAAAGGAAACTCCTCACCTTTTAGGAATCTTGTTTTCCTTCCTGACAAGTGAGCCCGTTTGTCATTTATGTCATGAAATTGATATTGCTTTTCTTGATTTCCCTGGTGACTGTTCCAAAATGTAAGTCAATGTTCCATGGATAATTTAGTATATTGGGTTGCTAAAATAATTGTTATGTGATGCACTGAATATTCTTCAATGTCCTTTCTTCCCTAGGGACCTTCTCAGATGTTCATCTGACTTCATCTGGGCCAGGAACAGTGAGACCTGGAGAGAACCTCAGGCTGGTTTGTAAAGTGTCTGGATTCTCCATCACTACTCAGCATTATGGTTGGCACTGGACCCGTCAGCCTCCTGGGAGAGGTCTGGAATGGATTGGAAGAGTATACGTTTATCATGGGAGCAAGGACTATTCCTCATCTTTCCAAAGTCGCACAACCATTTCAGCAGACAGCTCCACAAACCAGTTCTCCCTCCAGCTGAACTCCCTGACAGCTGCAGACTCTTCCGTGTATTTCTGTGCACGGCAACTAGTACACTGTGAAGCAAAATCTATTGGTGCTGAATCAAAAAGAGGAACCTACATTTCATTTTCCACTCAGAGCCTAAAAAAAAGGTTAGTGTTTAAAGAACCAGGCAGTCATATAAACACCAAAATAAATGCACAGTCAACACAGACATTGTTTCAGAAGTGGTTTCTTCAGTTCTTCAGTAGTCATGTGAGAGCCATCCCATCACACATACAAAACTGTGAAGGGTTCTGCTGCCACAGATGAAATCAGTAAGATGAACCTGTAGGTTAGGTTACCAAATGGATTCCTTGCTCATGTTCCTGTGCCTTTGCATAGAACTCAAGTGTAGTAAGAGATAAGTTACAATGTCCATGGGCCAAGCTACACATGACGAATGACACTTGAACAGCAAGTGGATTGAGTGGAGGGCAAGTGAACAGGGAGAAATACACTTGCTGTTCAAGTGTCATTCGTCATGTGTAGCTTGGCCCCATGTTTTAAAAAGCATCAGCTGATGAGTTTTTGAATGGACAATAGCAGAAAAGGCAATTTTTTTCCTATTCAGTTGACCATATGAGATATAGGAAGTTGGAATGAGCAACTGTACCCAAATATAAAGGGCTAGGGCATGAGAGATTCAAAACTGTCATAAAAGCATTTTAAAGGGTTCCCATAAATTGTCCTATACATTTTCCTCCTCCATAATCTCCCTGGGAATTATAGCATTACGAGATTTCCTTTCACAGGAACTGGGAGTACTGAGATAATTTAATGTAGTTTTGGGGAAATTGGCAAAGCATTACACTAAGAAATGGATAAAAAGCATCCTGGATAGTCTATCAGGTCATGTAATTTCCCCAGTTCATTACAGAAAGTCATCCAACAGGTCCAGATGCGGTGCTCTTCAGAAAGCATGCATTTCCACTGGGGGTGAAGCATAGTTTGCCTTTGAGCTCTCTGTGTGGCACCCCAGGTGAGGACCTTTGCTTCATCAGCCCTCTGCTACTCAAAGCAACCACTCTGACAACCCCAGGTCAGACCCCAGATGTTCTCTCTTTCCCAGGGGCCTCCTCGGACACTCAGCTGGTTTCATCTGGGCCTGGAGAGAATCTTAGGGCCAAGCTACAAGTGACGAATGACACTTGAATGGCAAGTGTATTTCTCCCTGTTCACTTGCCCTCCACTCAATCCACTTGCCGTTCAAGTGTCATTCGTCATGTGTAGCTTGGCCCTCAGTCTTCTCTGTAAAGTGACAGGGGACTCCATCTCTAGTTCTAGCTATCTTTGGAACTGGGTCCATCAGCCTCCTGGGAAAGGAGTGGAATGGGTTGCCAGCATATACCCTTATGATGGGAGAAAATGGTACAACCCCTCTCTCCAAAGCCGTACAACCATTTCTTCAGACAACTTCAAGAACCTGTTTTCTCTCCAGCTGAACTCTGTGACTGCTTCTGACTCTGCTGTATATTTCTGTGCCTGATAAGGACAGTGAAGCAAAGTCTGTCAGAGCTGCATCAAAAACAGGAACACATGTTTCTCCTCCCATTCAGTGTTTCAAAGATTTAAGTTTAGTGTGAAAGAGCAATGCTATGCCATATAAAACAGAAAGATAAATGCACAACTGACCCAAGCACTGCCCAACAACCCTTCAGTGTACATGCACATAACCGTCTCTTCATATGCAGAAAATACTTAAGAGTTATGCTGTTGCATTTGAAATAAGAGGAAGATTTCCCTATGGGTCAGTTTATGAAATTGTTTCCTTACTTTAGCTCCCGCAGCATTAGAAAATAACTCAGTAGCGACAGATTGCCATCTGTATCACCTGATTATATGTCCCACATCTCATATGTAACAAATCTCTAATAATCCAAGTTTTGCAGCAAAGAAGAACATATTTAGCTTGCGGATACTAAAATCATCCCTGAATTCTTTCCAACGGGATGCAGTAGAATCATGAAATTATTACATTCAAGCTAGCACTCAGAACAATTTTGTTTGTTCAAAATTTTTAAAGTGACATGCTTCTTTTCACAGTATCTAATTCTTTTTGGAAGAGTAGCAGGGAAAAAAATGAAATCCTTTGGCAGGAAGCTCTTGTTGCACATTTCAAGAGGCCAAATAGATTTTAGTTGCAACCAGATGCTATCAAGGTACCTCACCATGTAAATGCTCCTTCCCTGCCCTATATGTCCCCTGCAGGGCATTGCACTCTGCAGACAAACAGCTCCTGGTGGTCCCTGGCCTGAAGGGCATCCATTTGGCCTCGACCAGGGCCAGGCCTTTTTCTGCCCTGGCCCCGGCCTAGTGGAACACTCTCCCATTGGAGACTCAGGCCCTGTGGGACCGGTTAGAGTCCCACAGGGCCTGTAAAATGGAGATGTTCTGCCAGGCCTTTGGCTGAGGACCAGTGGGCATTCTCTCACCCTTCCACTTAAGACCATCACCTTTTCTGTGGCTGCCCTCGGCCATGTGTATGCCCTCATGTTATGGCTCATATGCGGCTGCCGATTGTCTATTTAAGTGGCCTACACATAGAAGCCACCTGAACTATTTTAATGATTGTTTTAAATTACCTCTGGTTTTATAGTTTTTTATGATTAATTTAATGTATTGCATGTATGTTGTGAGCCCATTCGTGGGGAGGGCGCGGTATAAACGAACGAACGAACGAACGAATGAATAAATAAATGTCTGAACCAGGCCCAGCTCTTCATCAATCCACTGAAGAGAAACCAAATGACATAAACGAATGTGAGAAATAGACCTCAGGATTTTGTCCCTTATCAACAGCTGCATGAGTGCTAGCATCTAGTGGATGCTAGAAAAGGGTACTCATACCCAGACGGTTCCAGCAGGGGGCAGCAGAATCCTTATATTGTAGCACTCCTTTTGCCCCACACAGCCATTTTTTAAACACTCTCCCACCAACTCCCTGGTTTCACAAAGAGTGAAAGAGTGTAGAAATAGATGAAAATGTTTGGATGCAGTTTCCTAGTTATAGAATTCAATGTTAAACACACCATATTTTTTTTACAAAAATGTAACAAGGTTTTTCTAAGGTGCCCCACCATGTGAAGGGCGATGACCAGCCCCAAACATCTGAACTGGGCTCAGTCCTCCAGTTCTCAAGTGTAGAGAAAAGAAGCGATGCAAATAAATGTGAAAACCAGACCTAACTTTTTCAGGGATTGCAAGGACTCATTAAAATGTAGGGTCCTTAAAAGAAGCTTTCGTGATTTCCCAGGATTGCTTCTGTGAAGCCCTCTGAGCCCATCATGGGTACGTGACAAATGAAGGGACTGAGGATCAAGCTCAACAAGGACTCAGGGAATTGTTCTTAGAATTCTCTTTGAAAAACAAAGTAAGTCAAACTGAATAAGGGCAGTGAATATGTCACATTTGGGATTTTAAAAGGCATCCCTTCCCTGGTATTTGCTATTGCTACAGGTATGTATACAATTTCACCCATGGGTTCAGGAAAAGATGCAGAGGAGAATAGTTAAAACATTCATTCATGCGGTCACAGTGTTACATATGAATGAATACATTTCTTTGCGGTCAGAGACCATAACAATGACAGTACATCCTTATCAATCAATAAAATAATTAAATCCAGCATAAAAATATAAAGGATATAAAAAAATACATTTAGCATTTAAAATCTTATCTTAAAATGTGTATAGTTCTCTGGAAACCGCAGGAATTCTAATATTTAAAACATTGACATTAAAATAGTTAAAATTGTAAAAAGAGCAGAAGACTATGTATGGCTATTCTTTTTATTATGGAATTTAACCAAATAGAGACAGAATTTGGCTATTTGCCTGGAGATAGTTGGATTTTCATCAATTAGAGTTTCTCCAGGCAGGCCTTATTTGCCTCTGCAATTGGTGTGCATTAAATATTTATCCACCCTGATTTGGTTGTCTGTGCAGCTGTTTAGATTTTTTTTAAAAAAATTGGGAGATCCAATCAAAGACTTTCTATTTTTTCTTTTATTTCACCTCCAAGAAGTCTCTTTTAATACCTGCCTACAACTAGGTGGAAATATAATGAAAATCCCTTGCCTGTTTGTATCTGATTAGATACAACTAGGTGGAAATATAATGCAAATCCCATGCTTGGGTGTTTTGCTTTTTATAGAACCACATCCTCTAATAAAGACACCACCAGGTTTTAGGGTTTCTGCAGTTCTCAATCAGACACCAGGCTAGAGGGAGGAGAGTCTCTTTTTGTACACCATGAAGCTCTGTTTTGCCTTACTTTCCTTATTAGCCTTTTCATATTGTAAGTATCCGCAAGACACATGCACAAATGAAATGGAATTAAAGCAAACCTTTCACTAACCAATGCTTTGCTGTTGACTTTAGATGTCCTCTCCAGAATTCAACTCAAGGAATCTGGGCCAAGAACAGTGAAGCCGGGAGAATCCATCAGATTAACCTGTACTATCACTGGAGACTCCGTCCAGAATTCAAATTTCTACTGGGGGTGGTTTCGATGGGCTCCCGAGAAAGGCCTAGAGTGTCTGGGAGAGGTAGACTGGGCTGTCACTTACTGGCGCAGACGCTATACCCCATCTTTCCAAGGCCGAATCACCACCTCGGCTGATCCCTCCAGGAACACATATCATCTCGATGTGAGCTCCCTGACAGCTGCAGACACGGCCATCTACTACTGTGCCGCCTACGGCAACCACATTGAAACAAAGGAAAGAAGGACTTGTACAAAAAGAGGAAGGCATTTGCTCCTGGCTCTCTGCTGTTACGAAACTGAAGCATTAATAGCCCGATAAAAACCAAAACCACCTGCTTCATAACGCAAGGCAAAGAAACATATGCAACACCTAAAATAATTTTACTTGATGAGGATTTCTCATATGCTGGACTTCCCATAGACTAGCTCAGCCTTGGGCCTGTTTCAGACTTGCGAGTTTATCACTGAAAGAGCAAATGAGCATTTGTTCTGTGAACAGGCCCTTGGAGATTGAATACAGAAATCAGCACATTATTTCAAATGCAATCTTATCAGCCGTGTCAGCTCGTTTGTCATGTGACAATGCGATCCTTAGCAGAGTTACTCCAGTAACTCTGCTTAGGATTGCAATGCAAATGTGTCACTTTCCCAATGAAAGACAAACACTTATATTATGTCTGCACCTGCATGGTGAAAATTGTCTGTGTTGCTTTCATGTTCTCTACCCAGTATGAAAGAGTCTAGATCAATTCCTGCCCCACAGTTCCAAAGAGGGAATGGCATATCACATATTGAACCTAGAGGGCAATTTTGAGGCTCCTAGCTTTAGTCCCGGATGAGTTATGTCTGCTACAGTCACCCTTAGCTTCCACTGCAAATAGCATGAAGGGCACATCAATCATGCCAGGATCTTTTGATTCCCTTCCTTCTTGGCAATGCCACTAACACCCAACATCCTGATCTTGATGGCCGACTTTTATTTCCTGAAGAGTTGTGCCTTCCTGAGTCATTCTCTTGTGAGGCAGTGCGATGTAGTGGTTAAAGCATTGAACTAGACCTAAGGAGACCCAAATTCCAGTTCTTGCTTGCCATGATACCCTCTGGGCAACCTTGGCCTGAGTTCTTTGGAGGAAGGATGGAGTAAAAACATTTTAAGACATTTTGAAACGCGAACCCTAAATGGGTTTTCTTATGTGCTTGCCATCTCTACCCCAGCAGTTTTAAGAATTGGCTGGAAATGTTCATCTCCCCGGTGATTTTTCTGCTTCTTTCCCCTAATTCCCAGAAGGCTGCCTGGATCTGACGTCTTGTGGCAGGGGGCAGGGGGGAAACACAGCATAAACCATGCTTAAGAGGCCCAGTTTTCCATGCTGAGGTTGTAAAGGGAAGGAAGCTTGCAGAAAGTACCCAGAGAAAATGAGGGCCACCTGGAAGACAGTAAGGTTTTAATTAGAGTGGAGTAATGGGAAATAAGACAATGAAATGACATCTTAATGAGGTTTAATGAATTTGTCTGCTAGTTGGGAGCTGTTAGGGGGGGAAAAATCTGTATTCTAGACAAGTCAGGAGAACAACCTCAGGCTAGGCAACACTGATGGGAGACAGGGAGCAAAAATAAGGCACCATCTTGTATGAAACATGGGTACCTCCAGTTACTCTGCCATGTAAACATTCAATCTCACAGTTACAGTTTCACTAATTTGTCCACCTTGACTTGTTTATCTGTGTAGCTACTTACACATTAAAAAAAAAAACCTTGGGAAATCCAATCAAAATGTTTCTATTTTCTCCTTTATTTCACCTCCTAGAGGTCTCATTTAATATCTGCCTACAGCTGGATGGAAATCTAATGCAAATCCCTTGCCTGGATGATTTGCTTTTTATAGAGATGGGTTGTCCAATAAAGGTTTTGGGATTTCTGTAGTTTCAAATCACACACCAGATAAGAAGGCAGAGATTCTCTTTCTGCTCATCATGAAGCTCCCCTTTGTCTTTCCTTCCTTATTGGCCTCTCCTCTGTATAAGTATCTGCCAGATATATGGGACAAAGGTGAAGGAATTAAAGCAAACCTTTCACTAATCAATGCTTGCTGATCTTCTCGAACATGATTTTATGCTGAAGTAGCAGTGCCAGGAGCTGCCCAACTGCACTGTCACATCTTGCTTTCCAGCCAGACCCAACCAAAAGGACAGAAAAGTTGTAGCTTGTCCAATTGCTTATTCAAAAAGAACAGAGACTTAAAGACCATCTTTACCAGTTGAGTGCATAAACAGCCTGGGAATACTGGGAGCTCTTAACCTGTTCCTTTCTCACAGGTCTCTCTGAGTCCATTTTCAGTCTGCAAACATTGGAACGAATGAACGAACAAATGAACAAACAAACGAATGAACAAACGAACAAACGAATGAATGAATGAATGAATGAATGAATGAATGAATGGGATAGAAATTCCAATTAATCTGAAACAGGAAGGAGGTTTTAGGAATATTGTATTGTGGGCAGAATGGGTGAGCATGACTGCACATGATTCATGCTTCTTCTGATACCCCTTCTCATGCAATATCTGCAGCATGACTGGTGAGTTGCTCTTGCAATAAGATACGGGAGTTCCAGAGATCAGTTAGTATGAGACTTGTATGCCTCACACTTCGTAACAGAAGATTGTTTTGCATGCACCAGTCAGTCATATCAACTTTCCTCCTTTTTTATCTCATAAGGGGGCAGCCATGCTATGAAAAATAAAAGATCTCATTGGCTGGGAGAAAATAAAATGGATAGTCAAGCATGTCACATTGTGGTTTCAACCATGAACCAGGTTGTTTCCTCAAATATTTGCTTCAACAGTATCATTCGTCTATCAAGAATTTCTCTCCCCAAGAGACTTTCTCACAATTGTCTTATAAATAGCCAATCAAGCATGAATACATAAATAAAAAGGACTTGTAAAAGCAAAGAGCCCCCATCTTCGATGTCACCAAGGATGGAAAACAGAAAAACAGAAGCAAATCCAACTGGATCTTAGTGTATAGCAGGCTAGGACCCGAAGAAGGATTATACCTTAAGAAATCTTGAAGCTCAGGAGATGGAGAATCAATTGTGGGAATGAGAACATTATATACTTATCAATTTAAGGCCATGTGGGAATAGAGCTCCTCTTGCTTGTTCTTGGATCAGCTGGGAGACATCTGTATCGATAGATTCAGGTGGGTAGCTGTGTTGGTCTGTAGGAGAAGAGTAGGATTCAGGTCTAGTAGGACTTTAGAGACTAACTAGATTTCCAGGCTGTGAGCTTTCGAAAGTCAAAGCTTCTTTCATATTTGTCAGACAAAGGGAGTTTTGACTCTTGAGAGCTCATATCCTGGAATTCTAGTTAGTCTCTAAATGCCCCTGGAGCCAAATCTATACTGATCTTTCCCATATATAAAACTTCAGATCATGCTTCATATAATCATATCCCTGGTTTGGAGTTTTTCATCCCTATTGAGTCAGTCATTTTGTGAACAATCTCAAGCCTTATAAGAAAGGTAGATCATAAATGAGCTAAATAAGTACATTTCCAAAGGGCAGAAACAGAAGAAGGATGGAAGTCCCAGGTGGGGTGCCATGCATGGGCTACATTTGTCTTGGTAGGGCACAATGACTGAAACCTTACAAAGAAGTAAACACACCAGCAATGATCAACAGCAGTCATTAAAGTGTTATATCAGTCTCCTCATCCTCAGTCACATGTCCAACTATATTTTTGATAGACACAACTGATAACGAATCCAGCAGCTAGCCTTGTCCTGCTTCTAACAGACTCTTTATAAATCATGTGTTGTTAGAGGAGGGACTCATGCAAATCCCTTCTGGGGTTCTGAAGAGGTCTACTTCAAAAGAAAACTCCTCATATTTAGGGATCTCACTGTCCTTCTTGACAAGCGAGCACATTTGTCATCTATATCATGAAACTGATACTATTTTTCTTGATTTCCTTGGTGGCTGTTCCAAGGTGTAAGTCAATATCCCACGAATAATTCAGATATACTGGGTTGCTAAAATAATTGTTATACAATGCACTGTGATGCTCTTATTTCCTAGGGGCCTACTCAGGTGTTCAGCTGGCTTCATCCGGGCCTCGAACCGTTAGACCTGGAGAGAATCTCAATCTGGTCTGTGAAGTGTCAGGATTTTCCGTCACTGCTCAGTATTATGCTTGGCACTGGACCCGTCAGCCTCCCGGGAGAGGTCTGGAATGGATTGGAAGAATATATGTTTATCTTGGGAGCAAGGACTATTCCCCTTCTTTTCAAAGGTGCATGACGGTTTCAGCAGATGGCTCCACAAACAAGTTTTCCCTTCAGCTGAACTCCCTGACAGCTGCAGACTCTGCTGTGTATTTCTGTGCACGTCAAGTAGAGCACAGTGAAGCAACGTCCATTGGTGTTGAAGCAAAAACAGGAATATCTTTTGGATCATTCAGTGTCTATGAAAAGGTGTGTTAAAAATCAGGCAGTCACATAAAACACACAATTGACTCAGGGATTGTATCGCAACTGGTTCCCAACAGTTCTTCAATATTCATGTGCACAGGTATCAGTTCATACACACAAAACTCTTAAGGATTCTGCTGCCAAAGCTCATGTCAGGAACATGGGCTTGTCAGTGAGGTTACCAAATAGATTCCTTGCTCCTGTACCCTTACAAACAACTGAATAGTGGCAGCAAATAATTGACTATGTCCATGTTTTAAAAAACATTGATGAATTTGGGGCTGCAGGGACAATAGCAGATATAGGGCCAAGCTACACATGACGAATGACACTTGAACGGCAAGTGGATTGAGTGGAGGGCAAGTGAACAGGGAGAAATACACTTGCTGTTCAAGTGTCATTCGTCATGTGTAGCTTGGCCCAGAGTATTTGCAGGGGTCATTTTGCAGAAAAAGAGCAGGAGGAACTCATTAGCTTAACTCATTAGCCTAACTCATTAGCATATACCACACCCCTTGCCATCACCAGAAATGTGTCATTAGCGTGACTGATTTGCATATGCCACACCCCCTGGCATCACCTATCCTGGGTGTTTTGGACCCAATCCTGGCCATTCAGGGCCGAAATTGGGCCCAAAATGGCAAAAAGGGGCTGAAAATGGCCAAAAAGGGGCCCAAAATGGTCAGGATCAGGCCGCTGCTGAACAGGAGAGTGATTCACCACCCATCAGAGGCCCAATCCGGGATGAAACAGGTCCAAAATGGCCAAGAGTCAGATGGGCGGGGCCATATGACATGTGACCTCTTTGGGGAACTGCCGGAACTGCGTTCCTGCATGTTCCCCCTCGAAATGAACCCTGAGTATTTGTGTCTATCCAGTTGGCAACGTCAGTTATAGGAGGGAGGTGGGATAAACAATTCTACCCCAAATATAAAGTGTTACGACCTGACAGATTCTGAACTTGAAAGTATAGTAAGGGTTCCTTTAAAGATATATGTCATTTTAAATTGCCCCATAATCTTCTCCCCTCTGTAATGTTCCTGGGAATTCTAGCATTACAAGACTGGGACTGGGAATCCAGCGATACTTTGCTATTGTAGGAAATCTCAAGTCAGAAAGCAGAATGACTGCAAATGGACGGTAGAAAATAGCCAATGCACCCAATAGTACAAAAATCAATACTCTATGCATACTCAGTAAATATCACAATCATATCACAAAAATGTATAAACCATTAGTCAAAAAACAGTATTACATATAAATCAATAGCAGGCAAGCTGCTCCTTATAGTCTTTTTAGTCCAACAGATGTAAAAGATTATAAGGAGTGGCTTGTCTGCTATTGATTTATATGTAATACTGTTTTTTGACTAATGGTTTATACATTTTTGTGATATGGTTGTGATATTTACTGAGTATGCATAGAGCACTGATTTTTGTACTATTGGGTGCATTGACTATTTTTTACCGTCCACTTGAGGTCATTCCGCTTTCTGACTTGCAATTATCATGGAGGTACCTCTTTGTTTTGTGCATTATGGCACTGTAGGAAATCTGGCAAAAGTGTTACCCTAAGAAATGAGTAGCAAATAGGGTTGCAAAAAAAATCCTAGAGATTTGATTGATATGGATACAGAAATTCATCCAAAAGGTTTGGATGCAGTGCTCTTCAATACAGGTGTTTTTCCACTTGTGGTGAAACGTGGGTTACCTTTGAGCTGTGCAGCACCACAGGTGAGGACCTCCATCAGTCCGCTGCTACCCAAAGGCAACCCTAGATGAAACCAACTTTCCAGATGCTATGAAAACATGATAGCCCTTTAAGACACGGATGACAGGGTGGGGCCTTGATCCCTGTTTTAGGGAATGGTGGAAACTTAGGAGGGAAGGGATGGAAGTCCTAAAGAGCTGAGAACTGGAGAGGGCAGAATCAGAGAGGGAGGAGGAGCTGGCCTGAGAATTTCCTGCACCAAGTCTCCTGGCTATTGGTTGGGAAGATCCATGAAGGACCACCACTGATGTTAAGTGGTCTCACAATTGTTTACATCTAGAGTGGTAAAAACAATCCATCCATCGACCTGAGCACAGGAACAATATTTTGGGAGAAAGCATACCTTGAAGTCAAGCTTTCTCCAGGCTCAATAGAGAAGATGACAGAAAAGCCACACCCTCTTTTCTCTCTCCTTCCTATTAGCTTAAAAATAAAAGATGAATGAGAGGCCTGGTGGACAGGCTATAGCAGCACTTATAACCTGGAGCACATGCAAATCAGCTGCACCATTTTGCCTCCTTAAAGCCCAAGATTAGCAACGTCAACCCAGCCCTCCAGAGTCCAAAGCCTTCCTCTCTCAGAACTGTCTCACGTATCAACAGCCATGATTCTCTTGCTGAAACTTCTTCTCTTCTTTGCATCTCTTTGGGGTAATTTTCTTCTTTGATGTTCACACCAGGGACACTTGCATTTTGTGTGCATGTACAGGATTCCTTCCTTCTGAAATTGTCTTTCATTTGCAGGCTGCCACTCAGAGGTTCGGCTGGTGGAGACTGGTGGGGGAATTGTCCTGCCTGGAGGGTCTCTCCGTCTCTCCTGCAAGGCTTCAGGGTTCACCTTTACTGACTATGAGATCCACTGGGTCCGGCAGGCTGCAGGAAAAGGACTGGAGTGGGTGGCTGGAGTAAGCCAACCTTCAGGCAGCAGCCAATGGTATAACTCCAAGGTCCAGGGCAGATTCACCATCTCCAGAGACAATCCCCAAACCTCTGCCTATCTGCAAATGAACAGCCTGAAGCCTGAAGACACGGCCCTGTATTACTGTGCAAGGGAGACACTGTGACAGACTTGTGCTTCTTGCCAGTACAAAAACCTCAGAGAGCCCTTCAGAGTATAGAACAAAACAAAAGAATCATCCTATTTTAAGACCCAGTATTATTGTGCAAGGCAAGCTGTGACAGATGTGGGCTTCCTCTGGGACCAAAAACCATCAGAGCAAAGAGGGGGGGGGAACCCTGCTCTTCTTTGCAGGATGTGTGTGTTATGTGCCATCAAGTCACCTCCAGCCTATGACAACCCTACAAATCAAAGACATCCACAACATCCTATCATTAACAGACTTCCTCAGAACTTGCAAACTGGAGGACGTGGCTTCTTTTACTGAGTTCAACTATCTTGTCTTTACCTTCCATTTTTCCAGCATAATTGACTTTTCCAGGGAATCGTGCCTTCTCATGATGTGACCAAAGTACGATAGCCTCAGTTTTGTCATTTTAGCTTCTAGAGAGAGTTCTCCTGCAGGATATCATACCAGAATGGGGGTGCCAGAGAGCTGCTTTTTTGCCAGGGACGCATGTAGAAAAAGAAAAGTCTAGGGGAGAAAAGTATCTTAAATGAATCTCCAATCAATATTCTGCCCTTTTAATGTAAGCACTGATGATCCTTCCTCCTTTCCCACAAAATACATTTTTTACTCCCTCTTCTCCCATGAATCAGATCACCGGTGTGACGTATTAAAGTGAAAGAAGCCATCAAAAATCTTGTGCCTGCTGCTTAAATTGAAAGATCTCCAAGATTAATTCTGAATCTCCCTGTGCAAAGTGAATTTGCAAGTCTTTCTTTTGCTGCTTCCTCAGGCCAATTTTGTCCCTATTTTCCATTTTCCATTTTTAGAGGCTTTGTCAGGAACAAAGAGGCACCCAGGATAACATTCAAAAACATATTTTCATGCACTCCTCCATAAAATCACTAAAGATATGATACAGTCCCCTTCTAGATCCTCTACATTCCTGTATGTTGAAACATATATGCATGTATTGTGTACTGAGCCTGGAGCTCAGAATGATTGCAGCCCAGAGTGATTTCAGCCAAAACAAGATTCTTTATTGCAAGCCCGAACAGACAGACAACAGCAGACACTACTCACTAGACACACACTAACAAGCTGAACAGAAGCCCTCATTATATACACAGAAATCCCACCCCAATAATAGCCAGCAACCAATAAGAATGTGTATTTTAGAATGCCAGCATTTGCATAAACTATATACAACGTAGTGTGCAGGCAGGCCACTGATTGGTCTTTATTTGAGAGGACTGATTGGCTGCTGCCTCCAGAAAGTAACCAATGAAGATGCATTTGAATGTATCCAATGAGGGTTAAGTGCAGGCAATGTAACCAATGAGAATGAAGTGTGTCAGGAACCTTGACATGTTATGGAGCTCAACACAATGCGTAACATTTAATATGATACAGTAGAGGCCTAACTCAGCCCAATACACAACAGCGTACAAAATTTCCTCCCATCACCTCCTCTGCTCCATCATCCACCCACTTGTGCACAGAGCAGTAAATTCTTCATGTAACAGTTTTAATGCTAAGAGGTGAGGTGACCCATTTGTATATTTTGAACTGGAGGGATTATCAGCAAATGATACAGGGCAGATGTGAAAGCCAAGATGGTGGAGGCCTAACTAAAAAGGATATATTCCTCATGTACAGATACAAGTAGGTGTCGTTCACATCCAGTAAGGTAAGATTCATTCTCACTGATGAAGTGGAACATCAGTTAAGCCAATTGTCCTCCTATGTTGTCCGTCTGACCATCTTGTCTAGCTCACCAGTTAAGATCTGTCTCACCAGTCCTTTGTGCCTCTCCTTCTCTGGGTAGCAACTGAGACAGGGCTTTTTCAACAGTGGCTCCTTGTCTGTAGAATGCCCTTCCCTGTAGAATGCCTGGTGCTTGTATGACCTTCTTTCAGGTATCAGGCAAAAACCATTTTTGTTTGCCCAGGTTTTAATTAAGAATTTGATCTTTTACACTAATTATATAGTGTGCTTTTAAGTCTGAAAACTGTTAAATTCATTTTCAGCTGCTCAGTAATTTCATTTTTTTTTTCATTTAGTAGGGTTGCTGGTCTCCAGATGGTGGCTGAAGATCTCCCGGAATTACAATTGATCTCCAGGACATAGTGATCAGCTCCCTTGGAGAAAATAGCAGCCTCAGAGGGTGAGCTCTTTGGAGAGTCCCTTCCTCCTCAAACCATTCCCCCTCCAGGCTCTACCTCCAAAATCTCCAGGCATTTCCCAGCCTGCAACTTGCAACCCTATGGCCCTTGGGCAGGTTTCCCAAGAAAGGCAGCATAAAACTTTCCTGAATAAACAAACAATGATAGATGCTGCCACCATTGGATGTCCATTGGGGGATGGGAAGAGAATGAATGACTCTTCCCATCCCCCAGCTGAACATCCAATGTTCCACCACCATGTCAGGCTACAAGAAGACAGAAGAGGGGAGTTGGAAGAAGGGAGGGAAGGCTGGACAGCATGCAGGCTTCTTCCATTCTAAGGATGCTTCATGGTTTATTAAGGGGGGTTAGGAGAAGATAGTAACGTAGGAGGAAGAAGATGCACATAGCAAAGGCAATAGAAGTAGTGGCCTTTTGGCTGCCAACTGATGATATTTAACAGCAAAAATATTGGGTCTATCCAGACAGAAAGGATGCTGCCACGTATCTGTTACTGTACACAGAGGAAAATATAATCCCATGTGAAGGTTGGAAACCCTAACTACTTCTCATAAAAGAAAACGAAAAATGAGCCAAACCCCTCCTGGAATATCTTCAGGACTAGCAATTGGACCTTAGTGCTATTGAAGATAGGAGACCCGATTGGGATGTGAAGGCGGAACCCCGATATGCCCCCAAACAGTCAGTGATTTGGTAAATGTTCCTAATCCAAATCAAGTCATTTCCATTTTCTGGGAGCTGGCAGAAGGGATTTGGGTATCTCATTGGCTGTTTTTATTTTCTTGGCCAGCAGGAGAGAAAGTGATTCAGGATCAGTAGATACGTGCATAACAGGAACATTGTCTAATCAGAACAGTGGTTCTATCATTGTGATTAACGTAGGTTTCTTTGGCTTGCAATTTATAAACTCGAACTGCTTTTTCATCACATTCTTCGACCCCCAAATTTCTGACATGTTGACTGCTGTAAGTACATGAGACAAGGTTCTGCCTATTTGAAGAAGGGCCTGGGAGGATATTTAAATTCCAGTGATTTCCTTGTAGGTACCTACCTATCTATTTCATTGAAAATCTCCATGTTTGGTAGGAGATTGCATAAACTAGTGGTTGCAATGTGGTTGCTGTATTTTATTGATAGATAAATTATAGTATAGATCTGCCTTCCAGTCATATTCTTTGAACCCTTAATTCTTGTCCTAGTGATTGCAATAGTACTGTTATGGATGGTTCTTCTTGTGCTTCATACACACAAAGAGACACATCATTGCAAAAGGGCTGGGCTGCTGCTCTTTTATGCCAGGCTGTATGTAAATGAAGGGGCAGCTTCCTCTTTAAATCAGCCCCAAACCAGTCCGAGGAACACCCAGAGTCACAACCTGGTGCACCCAATAACTTCCTAGGCTGTTCTTCCTCAGCAAGTGAGATAGAAAAATGATATTGTGGCTTCCATTTGTTTTTTTCTCAGCAACACTCAGAGGTATTTTTCGTTCATTCACTCCGAGAAGATAATTACATGAAGATGTAAATGTGAAGCAGGTCCTTTAAAAATGTCTTCCTTTCCAGGTGTTCGGTCTGAGGTCCAGCTGGTGGAGTCTGCAGGGGATGTCAAAAGGCCTGGGGAGTCCCTCCGCCTGTCCTGTCGAGCCTCCGGGTTCACCTTTAGTAGCTATTGGATGCACTGGGTGAGGCAAGCTCCAGGCAAAGGTCTGGAATGGATCGCTCTGATATATACTGATGGCAGCCTACAATATTATGCCAATTCAGTAAAAGGGCGCTTCACCATCACCAGAGACAACCCTTCCAACATGCTGTATTTGCAAATGAACAGCCTGAAAGTTGAAGACTCTGCAGTTTATTACTGTGCAAGAGGCACAGTGAGAGGAAGTTAATTTAAAGCCAGCTAAAAACCTCTTCTGGCAGCTCTTCTGGTTGACTGAGCACACATGAACACACTACTGTTTTTCCAGTGGTGGGATCTTCCCAGGCAGCAAGCAATACCTATCTGAGTTTGCTTTGGATAAAGGAGACTTCTGATGACTTAGAGCCAAGCTACAAGTGACACCTGACACAGGTTACACACTTGTCAGCTTCCCTCAAGTTTTGATGGGAAATGTAGGCATCCTAGTCTTGTAGCTGTAATGGAGAGCCAAGCTGTAAAACCAGGACACCTACATTTCCCATCATAACTTGAGGGAAGCTGACAAGCGTCCAACCTGTGTCAGGCGTCACTTATAGCTTGGCTCTTAGTAGTCTTGGTTTCATTTACACAAATAGAAGTAGAATATCCTGTGAGCTAATAGACACTCCTTCAGCAGGCTGTTCCACTTAAATCTATGCTGCAATACACAAACAAGAGAGTTGCCTGAACCCATAGAGAAAAAAATGCAAGCAAAAAACCACAAAAGGCAATCAATGACTGAAGATGCTTTTCCCAATTTTATCCAGCACAGATTTGGACGCAGGGCTCTTCAGTAAGGTTGGATTTCCATTGCTGGAAAAGAACCAGATGAGACTTGTGCTTTCGAAAAAGCACAACACTTATCTGCTTATTGGATTCGGGGTAGGCATCCTGCTTCCTTGGAACGAACACATGGGGAATGTATAGTCCTATTACTTACAACTTTGTATTTTGTATTTATTGTATGATTATTGTACTTGATGCATGAATTCCACTTTGGAAATGTACATGATTTGGGGAGTATTAGCACTTCAAATAGATTATATTTCTTTAATCCTGGGTGGTTCTTTCCACTCTGCTTCTCAGCTATCATTCCGGGATTTGCCCTGTTTCTATACTACACATCAGGATTTGAGTTTGAGCAGCCTGTGCAGCACCCTGAGCGAAGACCTCTGTTTCACCAACTGTGACTGCTTTAGTTCTCAGCATCAGGGGAGGATGAAGCTACCACCGGGGGGCACCCTAAGAGAGACCCCTCTTCTCCTGATGCTGTAGAGACATCTGAAAGTGTCACAGCCCGTTTAAGACTTCCACACCCTAGAACAGCAAGATGGCAGGGAAGGGGTGAGATTTTTCTAGGAGGGAAGAGTTGAAAGTCTGAAAGAGCAGAGAAGTGCAGAGAGCAGAATCAGAAAGAGGAGGAGGAGGAGAACACAGCAAATGCACACTCATTAAGCTGCCCTATGTTAAAAGAATATATGGATGCATCAGAGTCAGGATTGTCCAAGACAAGCAGAGGCTCTCTAGGGCCTCAAGGAGTGGTCTTTCATGTCACCTTCTACCTGACCTTTAGGATGCCAGGGAATGAACTTGGAATCTTCTGCAAGCCAAATGGAAGTTCAGCCTGAGAGCCTCGGCTTCTCTCCAAAGTGGAGTGCCCCAGCCAGCCTCTCACTGGGTCTCCTGGCTGTTGATTGGAATGATCCCCAATGATCCACCAGTGAAGTTAACTGGCCTCTTTGTTGTGTACATCTCGAAGACTAAAAAGGATCCACCCATCCGCCTGTCTGTCCATCTGTCTTTGGTACATGTAGCTCAGAAATGGAGCTAAGAGTCTCAACATTGGCCATTGGAAGTCATTGTTGTCTCTGGAAGGCACAACTCATTGGAAAATAAAGCTGGGCCTTTGAAAATTGGTCGAGTTCAGAAGGACAATGGGGTAGAACTGCCAAGATGGAAGGAAATCAATTGATCCTAACCCAGGTTATCTGCTAAATCCCCTGATGCTGTTTGTAATGGATATAAGGTTGTTTGTAGCAGGCAGGCATAACTCATCTGAGACTAAAGCCAGGAGCCTCAAAATTTCCCTCCAGCTTCAATGTGCGATTTGCCATTCACTGTTTGGAACTGAGAGGGAATTATTTAAATCTTTTTTTTTCAGATTGGGTAGAAAATGGTGTGTGTTGAGTTTTGACTGCCTCACATTGCCTTTATTGAGTTCAGAAAAGTTTAATTAATTTATTTGTTTGTTCATTTAAAACATTACCTAGCATTTGGAACTGCTGAGGCCCTAACTAAAGCTCCAAAACAAGAGCAAAATCCATGTACTAATTATTGCAGGACCAGCCAAATTAGGAACACTGCCAATATCGACATGGTTTAAACCTGATTATAAACAAAATCATCTATTAAGGAAAATCAATATATATACCAAATACTCTTACAGCACATTGGTTTGTCCTGTTGAAAAAAATACTGTGGAAAAGGTAGCTGGAAACTTGCCCAAATGCCCAAATGCAGCCATACAAACATTGCGGAAAAAAATAATGAGATTATTCTATTTCTTTTCCAGCAGGGGGATGAGATTCCTTCAATAGCAACATTCCTAAATAGGAAAAATCATGTTTTGTTTGAAGGGATACTAATACAAATATCAGAGTTGATACCACAGAAATATGAATTCTTTTGTGTGTGTGAGTTGGGAGGTGGGTGTAGAAAAAGGCTGGCAAAACTTAGGCAGTCCACCAAATGGCACCTAGACCCAAATGTCTGAACGGGTCCATATAAACAACGATGAAGTACAGAGATATCACACCTTGCAAATGAATGTATGAAGGAGACCATTTTGTTTTTATTTAAAGATATACCCTGCCTTTCCATATAGTTCAATGTGGCTTACAAAATTATTTTTAAAAGGCCAAATTAAATCCAAATTAAAACTCCCCCCTCAAATTCCTGCCCTTCACAACTCCTCAAAAGTTTTAGTATACAAGCAAGCCTTGCGATGCCTCTTGAAAATCTCCAAAGAGGGGCTCTTCTCACCTTCTCAAAGTACCTATTCTACAGAGCAGGGGCCATAATGGAAAAGTCCCAGGCTCTAGTCAATGCCAGATGGGCCACCATAAGTGGTGGGATAGCCAACAAACAGCTACCCGAGGATCGTAGCTGGCATACTAGGATATAGAAAGAGATGGTCCCTTGATTCAGAGCATCTCAGAAAACAGCTGGTATCATAAGCATCCCCTGGCTGTCCATCTCAGCCACAACCTCTATCCTTTGGGCAGGAACAATTGCCAAGGAAGCTGGGATCAAGCCCTGCCCTCAGCTCTGCTTCCAACACCCTCTTTTTAGTCCCTGTGTTGCTGGAGGAAGAAAGTCGTGCAAATCCCTTCTGGAGGTCTCAGGACAAAATGGGAGAAAGAAGCTTTGATGACCTCCCAAGGCAGCCAATCATGTGTATATGCCAAATGCAGGGACTGAGGGCCAAGCTACACATGACGAATGACACTTGAACAGCAAGTGTATTTCTCCCTGTTCACTTGCCCTCCACTCAATCCACTTGCCGTTCAAGTGTCATTCGTCATGTGTAGCTTGGCCCTGAGGGTGAAGCTCAAGAAGGACTAAAGGGATCCGTTCTTAGAATTCTCTTTGAAAAACAAAGTAAGTCGAATGGAGTTAGGACAGTGAATACGTTGCATTCCAAATTTAAATGGCATCCCATCCCCGACGTTTGCTATTGTTACAGGTATATACACAATTTCACTTATGGGACAAATGGCAGCCTTGGTTCAGGGAAAGATGTAGGGAAGAATAATTAAAACATGCAATCCCCCAGTTACAGTTTCACTGTTTTTCCCACCCTGATTTGGTTGTCTGTATGGCTAGTTACACATTTTTAAAAAATTTGTGGGAAATCCAACCAATATTTTCTATTTTCTCCTTTATTTCACCCCTAGAGGTCTCCTGCAATATCTGCCTACAACTGGATGGAAATCCGATGCAAATCTCTTGCCTGGGTGATTTGCTTTTTTATAGAGCCATGTCATCCAATAAAGAAACCCCCAGGTGTTAGGATTTCTGTAGATCCAAATCACGCACCAATTAAGAAGGCAGAGATTCTCTTTCTGCTCATCATGAAGCTCCCCTTTGTTTTTCTTTTCTTTTTGACCTCTCCTCTGTGTAAGTATTTGCCAAATATATGAAACAGACAATGGAATTAAACCTTTCATTAATCAGTGCTTTGCTGTTGACTTTAGATGTCCTCTCCAGTATTCAACTCATAGAATCTGGACCAGGAATTGTGAAGCCTGGAGAATCCATCAGATTAACCTGTACAGTCACTGGAGACTCTGTCCAGAATACCTATGTCTACTATGGATGGTTCCGACGGGCTCCTGAGAAAGGCTTGGAGTGTCTGGGAGAGGTAGACTGGGCTGTCACTTACTGGCGCACACGCTATACTCCATCCTTCCAAGGCCGAATTACCACCTCGGCTGATCCCTCCAGCAACAAGTATCATCTCGATCTGAGGGCCCTGACAGCTGCAGACACGGCCATCTATTACTGTGCAGCCTACCCCAACCACAGTGAGGCAAAGGAAAGAAGGACCTGTACAAAAAGAGGAAGCCATTTGCTACCGGCTCTTTGCTATTCAGAAACTGAAGAATTGATAGCCTGATGAATTCCCATGATTTGAAAAACTAAAACCACCTGTTTCCTAATGAAACGTGTATAGCACATAAAATAATTTTATTTGATGAGGAATTCTCCTAGGCTGGTGTTCCCATAGCTTAGATCTTGGTTCAGACATGCAAGTTAGCACTGGCTGAGCACATGAGCGTTTATGCTCTGAATGGGCCTTTGGTGTTCTAATATAGAACTGGGCAGATAATTTCATGCAAGACTATTGGAGGTGTCAGGAGACACTCTTAGGAAGTGCTGAAAAGCTCCAGCTGACCCAGTTGCCTCTCTGAAAGGAACAGAGACTTAAAGACCATCTTTACCAGTTAAGCCCAGAAACAAACTGGGAAGACTGGGAGCGCTTAACCTTCCTGTTATGTCTCATTGAGTCCATTTTCTCTTGTTAAAACATTGTAAAATAATTGCTTATCTGCATCCATCTGCTCAGAGCCAAATAGGCTGTATGAGCAGTATCATTAAAGTAAAGCTTATCTTCATCCCAAATATGCAGTCTCCTACACATTGTTTTCAGGAAACAGCTAACAACCAAATTAAGCAGAAGGAAGGAAGGAAGGAAGGAAGGAAGGAAGGAAGGAAGGAAGGAAGGAAGGAAGAGAAAGAAAGAAAGAAAGAAAGAAAGAAAGAAAGAAAGAAAGAAAGAAAGAAAGAAAGAAAGAAAGAAAGAAAGAAAGAAAGAAAGAAAGAAAGAAAGAAAGAAAGAAAGAAAGAAAAGTGGGGGAAGCAGCCTTTCAACTCCCAAAGACTCTACATTGAAAAAAGGAGAATGGATCTAGGCTGCCCTTCTCTTTGACTTCAAGTTTTATTTTTAAAATGTAGACTTAACCACAATCCAGTGTTTCACAGTAGATGCTACATGTGTCCATATGCCAATAAAGGCTAACTTGATTTGACCTGCTACACGTGTCCAAGGATTTGTGAAATCCAAGTTGTGAAGGGTCCAGTGTAACATATTGTGGGAAGCCTTTTCACAATGTTTTCATTGTGGCAGCACGTCTGTGTGTGTTGAGGGGAGAAAATGGTAGAAAAAAGATATCTGACCATTTTGTGGGACAGCCCCCCAGGCACAATGCCAGGCTATGACCAGTGTTTATTTAGAAAGATGGAACCAAATGAAGGACCTGCAACCAAGTTCTTTCTATCAGGAGCATCAACCCTTTAACATTCAGCTTTTCTCAGAACTTTTGGGAAGTTCTACAGAGCTTTCTGAAGTGGACCATTAACCGTGAAGAATCATGAAGAATCCTTTTTGGAATGGGGGTAAATAAAACCAATAATTGGAAGCTGGATATGGGCTGATTATTCATGTTGCGTTTACTCAATATATGGACTGGATTCTACAATCAATCTGAAACCGGATCTTACAAATATTTCAGGCAGCCTGGACAGCATGGGTCAGTAGGCTATGCAGTCGTGTTGGTCTGCAGTGGAACAGCAGGATTTGAGTCCAGTGGCACCAAAGGGACCGACAAGCTTTTCAGAGTATACCTTGAAAATCAGTGTACATTGAGGATTCTGAAGTTCAGGAGATGGAAAGTGAGTCAAGGTTTACGACCATGTGTGAATAGGCTTGCCATCATCTTTTCTTAGATCAGACTTGGAGACATCTATATTGATCGTTCCTGAATATACCACTTCTGGTTATTTAATGTTTATTATTTGTTTATTTAATACATTTTTATGCTGCTTTTCCATCCAAAAAGGGTCCCCAACGCAGACCTCAAGATAGATCCAAGGTTATTCTTTGGAAAATGAAGTCTCTGTTTCAAAGATTTTCATACCTGTTGATTCACACATTCCATGAACAATGTGGAGTCCCTGTGAGAAAGGCGGAACCTAAGTCAATACATTTTTGAAAGTCAGAAATAAGAAACAGAAGTGGTATAAAATTGTCTTGCTTTACCCCAACCCTTTGCATCATAGCAGAGTAATTATTTTACAGTTATTTCCTTGCTGGTAACCGTCTGTTGTTGTTGAAAACCTCCATTTGAGGGCAATCATTTGTCCATTATTCCACAATTATTAGGAAAAGGATTGAAAATAAAACTGCCAATATTATTCTCTCTCTACGGGTCAGCCTCATCATCACCATCATCCTGCTATATAAAAGGCAAGCTGGTTTGCCGACAACTCATTTTATCCTGGTGCAGGCGCACTTCTCCACACACCTCCCCTCAGCACACTCTTCTCTGGCCTCCAGGCCTCTGCAAAGTGCCCACTTGCCACTGAGAAGAGTGCTCAGGCTGTTGATTAATTGGCCTCCTCACGACAACAAGCTGGAACTTCACAGCGGCCCCAAGACCAGGGTGCGAGGGAACTAAGTGGAAGAAGATCAGGCTGCTGTGATGTGCCAGTTTGCCACCAGGAGGGGGCCTGCCAAATCTGCTGCTGCTCGAACATGCCCTCATTCCAGTTTTTCTCCAGGAGCTCAGGAACAGTTGAAGGGCATATTAGAGCAGCAGCAGATTCTTCTGCTGTTGCTGCAGCTGGAGCTTCACCAATGCAACGGCTCTCTCCAGAGCAGCTCCCTGGGAGCAGGATTTCCAGGGAGAAAGTAGCAACTTCCTGCCTCCAAAGAATCATTGGGAGTCCTCTTGTCCAGCAGGATCATGACTGGAGGAATGATTTTCAAAAGCTGATGCTTCCAACGGTTTTCTCTGGCTCTTCAGGCAGCGATTCTAATAGAGAGAGGAAGGACACTCGGACTTCACTTCCCAGGAAACTTGTGAGAACAATCAAGTGTTCTCCACGTGAAAAAAGTCACTTGTAGCTTGGCTTTTAGTGGCACCCAGACCCAAATGTCTGAACAGGCCCATGAAGAATAGAGGAATCAAGCATTATCAATGAAAGTGTAAACAAGCTCTTTAAAAAGCAGTCAAGGAATCTGGAGTCCAAGGCAGGTGCCATATGTGGGCTAGTTTTCCATGGAACATCACAATGATTTTGAAGCAGCCTTCACGAGAAGAACAAACCAGCATTGACCCAGAGCTCTTCTGTAAACTGCATGCATCAGAAGCCTTCTTAGCCTATCAATCCAACCTCAATCACAAGGTCTATTCTTTTGGCAGACACACTGCTAAGGAAGCCAGGGATAAGCCCTGCTCTTAGCCCTGCTTCTCTTTATAGTCCACGTGTCTCTGGAGGAAGGAGTCATGCAAATCTCTTCTGATCACTTTGGGAGTAGGAGGAAGTCCTCTTCAAAAGGAAATCCCTCACATCTGAGAACTACATTTTCTCCCCCAGTTTCCAGATTCATTCTTTCTGCCAAGCTGTGATATTACATAAACAATATCATGAAATGTATTCTATGCTTCATGTGTTTCTTGGTCACCATTCCAAAATGTGAGGAAATATTCTATGGAGAGTTCAGATATATTGATTCTTGTTATATATGAAGTTCTCAATTTTTTTGTAATGTTGTCTCTTTCCCAGGGGCCTTTTCAGACATGCAGATGACTTCATCTGGACCAGGAACGGCAAAGCCTGGAGAGAATCTCAACCTCCTCTGTAAAGTGACAGGGGTCTCAATTGCTAGTTCTGTCTATGCTTGGAACTGGGTCCGTCAGCCTCCCGGGAAAGGTGTGGAATGGGTTGCAAGCATATACCCTTATTATGCAACCAGCAGCTACAATCCTTCCTTCCTAAGTCGTACAAGCGTTTCAGCAGACACCTCGGCCAATGAGTACTCCCTCCAGCTGAACTCTCTGACAGCTGCGGACTCTGCTGTGTATTTCTGTGCAAGACAAGCTGCACACAGTGAAGCAAAAGCCATTGAGGCTTAATCAAAAAGAGGAACGCACCTGCTGCATTTGAAATAAGAGCAAAGTGTCCCTGTAGGTCATCTTACAAAATTGTTTCCTTGCCCCTGTGACATTAAAATATAAACCAGTAGCAGGAGGTAATTAGAATCTCCATTAGAGATGGGCATGAACTGAAATATGAACCAAAGTTCATGATGAACTGGGCTGGTTCATGGTTTGTGAACCAGTGGTTCATCAGAACCCATTTCTGATGAACTGTCATGAACTTTAGGCTGGTTTGTTTGATTCATTTTTTGGTTCGTCACTGCAGACAGACTGGCACTGATCAATCAGTGTCCTAGGCAACAGGGGATGGACTTCTTGCAGACCTTCTGCTGATCCAGAAGTGGCTGACCTGGAAATGACAATTTACTGACCTGAATGTGACATTTTCACAAACCAAATGAACCAGTTCATGAACCAGGGCAGGTTCGTGAAAGTTGTGGTTCATGAAATGCGATGAACCACAAACCATACAGTTTGTTTTTTCCAGTTCGTGCCCATCTCTAATCTCTGTATTTTTTTTAAAAAGTATTACTTGATTTTGATTTTTCTATATCTGAAATTTAACAGTGTAATATCCAATTTTTTGCAACGAAGACCAACACATTTGGCGGGTAGATGCTGAAAGCATTCCTGAATCCCTTCAAATAGAGGGGAAGCAGAATCATGAAATTGCAACATTCATTGTGCTGGTGGCAAACAGAGCAATTTTGCTTGTGAAACTAAGAATGGCACTCTTGCTTTTATAGGATCTATCTTCTTCAAAAAGTGGGGAGAGTAAAAAAAAAATGAAAACATTTTTTCAGAAATGCCTCCTTGCAAATCTTAAGAACAAACATGCCAGATCTAGGCCGATCCCAGATGGCCCTCCGCATCCTGAAACGCTGCGCGTCGTCGCGCGGAAAACGCGAAATATCGCGTTTTCTCGTGCAAGTTTTGCGTGACCTCGCGCAAAACTCATGCGAGAAAACGGGACATTTCGCGTTTTCCGCACGACGATGCACGACGATGCGCGATGTTTCGGGATGCAGAGGGCCGTCTGGAATTGGCCCTAATTGTATTGCAACTGTATATTGTCAAAGCATCCCACCTAGGGGTGTGCAAGGAAAAAACTTTCGGCTTTCTTGTTTCGGGATTACCCGAAACAAGATTCTCTACCGTCATTAGCCGAAAGCCGAAACAAGAATCTCTTTCGGGATTCGGGATTCGGCATTATTTCGGCATTCTTTCGGCATTCTTTCGGGTTTTTTTTTTGGGAAAATGCCTCCGTCTTTCAGGACGCCTGGAGGAGGCATTTTCCCACCAAATAAGCCCAAAATTGGTGGGGACCTTCCTCTAACCCTTCTCTAACAACTACCCAAGTTTCAGACAGATTGGACTTTGGGGGGCCATGTTATGGCCCCCCAAAGCAGGTCCCCCCATCCTCCCCATAAGAAAGCAAAGGAGCAGCATATTGTTAGCATGCTGCTGCTGATCTTTCTTCATTATTTCCTATGGGGAAAAAATGAAGAGGCAGGCTTCCTTTGCCAGGGGTGGCATTTTGCATGCAAAATGCCCCCCAGCCCTCAGGGGCCCTTCTCCCACCCCTCCTCCCACCCCCCACCAAGGCTCAGCCTGCTCCCACTTGGGGGGGGGGGCATTTCATGGCCTCCCCAAGTAGGTGCTCTAATCTCTACCACTGACAGCTGGGGGAGGCTTGTGTTGCCAGGGGTGGCATTTTGCATGCAAAATGCCCCCCAACCCTCTGGGGCCCTTCTCCCACCCCTCCTCCCACCCCCCACCAAGGCTCAGCCTGCTCCCACTTGGGGGGGCCATTTCATGGCCTCCCCAAGTAGGTGCTCTCAGCCCCTAAAGTCCACCCCTCACAGCCCCACACAAACCCAGTTCCCCCACCCCAGCTGCCACACACAGACCCAAATCCCCCCAGTAGCCCCTCACAGACCCAAATCAACCCCCACCTGCCCCACACCCACCATAACCCCAGGAACAGGCTGGCCTGCCCTCCCCTTTTGGGAACCCCTAAACTCTCTTTCCCAGGGCAGTTCTGCACAGACAAGGGGTGCCACAATGGTGGCAGTGCCAAATCGTCCCTGGGAAAGAGCACCTGCCCTGGCACACAGACAACCACCCCCCTGACCCCCCCCACCACCCGCAGAGAAGGCTGGCCAGCCTGCCCCATTGTTCCCTATGCTGGGAACCAACCTCCCATCAAAGAAGGGAACACAGACACACAATCATTAAGTTTAAAAAACCTTTATTTTCTCATTTTCAAATTACAAGTGGTCAACAAATCACAACATATTACACTTATTGTCCCTCATAGCACAACACAACACAATTAACTACACATCAGAGAATCTTAAACACAATTTTTTTTTTGAAATGGACAAACAGTAAAGTTTTGAACATTACAACAGGTCACATAGTGAGCGGGCACAACAGGGCATGGAAACAGAAGATGATCATAATAACTACCAGCCTAATACAACTCTCCCTCCATAACATGACTTAATGGGGGGGAACCACTGCAACAAAATCCCCCCCCAACCCTCTGGGGCCCTTCTCCCACCCTTCCTCCCATCCCCCCACCAAGGCTCAGCCTGCTCCCACTTGGGGGGGCCATTTCATGGCCTCCCCAAGTGGGTGCTCTGCTCTCATCTCTACCACTGACAGCTGGGAGAGGCTTGTCTTGCCAGGGGTGGCATTTTGCATGCCAAATGCCACCCTCACCCTCAGGTGCCCTTCTCCCACCCTTCCCCCCACCCCCCACCACATGCATTCCTTGACAATCAAGAAATCTGGAGTTAAATATAATGTGCATGTAAGTCCCTCAAAGACAGAAGCAATATGGAGGTAATGACCCATTTGATTTCCACAACCTCAGACACAATTAGGGATCCGTTTCCCCTTGGTGGGGGATCCCCCACTCTCACCTATCACCCCGAAGGGGGAAAGTCAGTGAATGAGCCTTCAAGGTACGCTCCAGGGGCTGCTGCCGTGATGTCACTGATGTCATCTGGCTGCCCTGAGAGTATGCCTGTGCTTTGCAGTGGGCTGATTTGGGCCCTACAGGCCAAAGCAGGATCCCTTGTGGCCCAAATCTGCCTGCTGTGAATTGTGCGTGCTCCCCAGCCTTGTGTGATGATCACATCACTTCCTAGAACAGACATCATCATGCCAGAGCATTGCCATTAAATGATCATGCGTGTGTGAACAGACCCTAAGTATCCTGTAGGCTTCAGTGATGGTATAGTAATGTTTTCACTCACATTATAGAGAGAGAGAGAGACAGAGAAGGGGGGGAGGCACTGAACCTAGATTATTTCTTCTATTTTACTGTCCCCTTCCAAAGCCAGGGTGGCATTGGCACAATGCCCCCCTCCCCCCGGCCAGAGCCTTAGTACCAGTATGCATTGACAGGCCCATGCATCATAGTCCTTTTTGAGACCCAGCCAAGTTGTGTGCCTTTTGGAGAAAAATGTTCAAGTTGCTGGTGGGGGTATGAACAATTTTTAGATATCCACTGTAGTGCAATGGCTAGAGAGTTGGTCTAGAATCTGGCAGACTCTGATTCTGTGCCTTGTAGGCTTGATGGATGTTCTTGGCTCAGCCTAAGTAAACAATTGTGTTGTGTTTTCCAGAGGCAGTCTAGGTGATTTTGGGGCCCTGGACAAATGTTCTTGACGGGGCCCCAGAACCAGTGCCGCCCCACCACTGGCTCCTTGCCAAGGCCAAGCAATTTGGTAACCTAGGCCCCAGATAGAGTGGGCAGGAGTGCGTTGTTTCCTTCCTCCCCCCCCCCTCCACCCCCTCATACAACTAAGAAGGCCATCGGTGGAGTCACTCCAATGTGAGGCATGGAGCAGCTGTCTATTGTTAGCCTGGTTGTGATGAGGGTGAAACAAATCAAGGGAGAACAGCAATGTGTAAACCACTCTAGGTTCCCATGGGGGAGAAAACCGGGGCATAAGATAAACCTTTAATTTGGTGGGGAGGGGGTATATACATTTTATGTGTATGTGTCTGTATGTTTTATGCATTCAAATCACTTGTGGTGTACTTTAGAATTATATTGAGCTCCACAGTATCCCAAAAACCTTGTCCATGTATTGCAAACCGAAGTCAATCTACCACATCTAGGGTATTCTTCTTTTCCCTACTGCCTTCAATTTTTCTTAGCATTATTGTCTTTTCTAGTGAACCTTGTCTTCTCATGATGTGACATAAGCACTATCATCAATTGATATCTTCAAGGGAGAAAGCAGGCCTGATTTGGTCTGGACATGTCTTTTTCGGAGTCCATGGTACATGTAAATTGAAACTTTCTTCCCACTTCACAGTGTGAATGCTTTTTCCTCCTATGAGCTTTGTCTAAATTTTACTGTACTGATACTGCTCATTTGGCCAAAAGGCCTGCCCTTGATCAATGCCACATTAAATACTTCATAATAAAAATATGTTTTTAGAACCATTTAAAAGTGTCCTTAAGTGCCATACGCCGATTTAAAAAACCATAAGCTAAATGTTTGGGAACACAACCAGATATGTGAATGACTGAAATGCAGCCCAATCCCACTGCTACTTAAAATCCATTTTTGATGGAGGTCTGGATTGTCTTACATTGGTGTCATTGGGCTTGGAATCAGGAACCTGGAAGCGTTCCATGGGGGCTACAACTTTCATGCCAAGGCTAAGAGGGTGGGAACGGGATCTCTCTGGGGTGGCAAACTCTGGCCTTGGAAGTTACTGGCAATTTGGGGGTGGGACTTGTGCAAAGGAAAATCTGAGTAGGGATCTCCCCCAGAATCCATGGTCCGCATTTGCCCTCTAAAGAGATTGCCCTTGGAAGCAGCCAGTTTATCTGTAGGGAACTACTCTCTCTAACCTGAACTCAAGCCCAACCAGGAGTTTGGCAGCCCTAGGAAAATTTCTGAAAAAGATGGCAAAGGAGGGCCAGCAACTGATAGAGGCATGGAAGCCCACACCAGGACAGTAGCAGGGGCCTACTTGGGCAAAAGGGACGACCAGTGCTCTCATCCCCCATAGTCCACTCCTTACAGCCCCACACAAACCCAGTTCCCCCACCCCAGCTGCCACACACAGACCCAAATCCTCCACTCAGCCCCTCTCAGAACCAAAACCACCCTCAGCTGCCGCACACCGAGTACCCCAGGAACAGGCTGGCCAGCCTGCCCCATTGTTCCCTATGCTGGGAACCAACCTCCCATCAAAGAAGGGAACACAGACACACAATCATTAAGTTTAAAAAACCTTTATTTTCTCATTTTCAAATTACAAGTGGTCAACAAATCACAACATATTACACTTATTGTCCCTCATAGCACAACACAACACAATTAACTACACATCAGAGAATCTTAAACACAATTTTTTTTTTGAAATGGACAAACAGTAAAGTTTTGAACATTACAACAGGTTACATAGTGAGCGGGCACAACAGGGCATGGAAACAGAAGATGATCATAATAACTACCAGCCTAATACAACTCTCCCTCCATAAAACGACTTAATGGGGGGGAACCACTGCAACAGGGTCCAGCAGAACCTATGTCATTTCCTGTGGCTGTGCTTTCAGTTCAGACACACAAAGCTGAACTGGGCACTTCCAAGGCACTGGACAATGGTATTTCTGGAGCAGTTCTGCAGAGGTCTCCCCCCACCCCCACACCAGCCTCAGAATTTACCTGGGAACATCTGTGAGAGATCATCATTGGCCGGTGCCCATCCACCACTCTACCCGCATCCCCCAACCATGCAAACCCAACATTAACATCAAATTTTTTTTTTTTTAAACATGAACATTCAATCAACTTTTAAAAAACATAATCACAACATTTTTTTTGGTTTTTTTTCCTTTTTTTTACATGAACAGAACATCAACTTTTAAAAAACATAATCACAACATTTTTTTGGGTTTTTTTTTTTTTACATGAACATTCAATCAACTTTTAAAAAACATAATCACAACATTTTTTTTTGGTTTTTTTTCCTTTTTTTTACATGAACGGAACATCAACTTTCAAAAAACAGTACAACAATTCTTCTACAATTTTTTTTTACAAGGATTTCATCTGATAAAAACACCTAAGCAATCCCTATCTAACCTGTTTCTCCCTCCAGTAGCAATCCATGTTTCTGGGGCATTATTTTTCATAATAAATTTGGTCCCACAGGGTATGTCTCAGTGATGGGAGATGTTTTGAATACCCTGGGGGGGGGGCTTTCAAATTGCTGGGTGTTTTCCCTTTGCCACTGGTTCCTAACCACCCTCCCTCTACTGGCCGGTTTTAACTGTATATACAGGGTTTTATACAGGGGAGAGCGCGATTCCAAAGGATTGGACTCATAGAGGATGCAGGCCACAAGTTGGGCTCACCTCAGTCACTCTCGAAGTCCAGTCCTGAGAAATCGAAGAGGCGAGAGTTGACCTTCAGGAAGGTCAACTGCTCGACTCTCCATGGGAGAAGGCGAGTGCGATGTGGGCCGACAATGTCGCCCGCATGTGAAAAGACGCGCTCGCTCTCCACGCTCGTCGGAGGGCATGAGAGCAGCCGCTGCGCCTCGAGGGAGAGGTCCGGCCAGACCGACTCCTTCCTGGCCCAGTAGCTGAGCGGATCGGTGGAGAGCGACTCGCAGGGCTCCGCGAGGTAGTCCCTGACCATCGCCTCCGCCGGATCCTCTCTCACGGTCCTCACGACCCCAGAGGGGACGAGGGCCCACCGGAGCATCTCCATCTCCATCGGCACTCCGGTGGTGGCCTCGGGGGGGGCCTGCGCAGAGGGGGCGTCAGAGGGACCCGCACGGCAGGGCCCCTCTTGCGTCCCCCCTGTCGACAGGCGTCCCCTCTTGGCCTGCCTGCGCCTCACCCAAGAGCAGAGCCCGTCTCTGGCTTGGGTGAGGTTCCCGTCCCGCTCGGCGAAAGTGCCCTTTATGCGCGGGTCACACATGGTCGCCAACATGTATGACTCTTCCTTAGTGAGAGGAGTTAGCCTGGCAGCTATGCCCTGCTGCAGCCTTCTCACTAATGCGCGCACCGCTGGAACAAGGTCAGCACGGGGCGCGACCCGGTCTGCAAGGGTGGCCAGATTCCTCTGGAGCGTGTGCACCAGGGGAATGACCAGACCGAGGGTCACCGTGTCTGACGAGACCGCCACAGTGAAGTCCTTGAAGGGCTTCAGGACCTCCACTGTCTGGGTGATGGTGAGCCAATCCTCCCGGTTGAACTCACCCACCTGACTCGCACCGCGGTGCTCGGAGAGCCACGCGTGGAGTGCGGCCTGCTGCTCCACCAAGCGCTCAAGCATGGCGCAGGTGGAGTTCCAGCGAGTGCTGACGTCAGTGATCAGAGCGTGCTCTGGCACACCTGTCCTGACCTGTGTCTGGCGCAGTTCGTGCGTGGCCTTCACGCTGCGCGAGAAGTGACCCGTGAGCCTCCGACATTTCTGGACAAGTAACTGGAGTTCACGGGTCCGGGTATCCACGGGTTCCTTCGAGGAGCCCAACCCCAGCGCATCTCTCACCACTAGGTGAAGCTTGTGAGCGGCACAGTAGACGCTCTCTCGGCTCACTAGATGCGCCGCTGCCCTCATGTTCTTGCCACCGTCCGTCACCATGCATCCCACGGTGGCGGGTCCCTGGCCTATCCACTCGTCCAACTGTCTCCTTAAGGTGGCAGCGATGTTCTCCGCCGTGTGGGACACGTCGAGCACCTCGGCGTGAAGCAAGGCCTTGCAGTAGCCGGCCTGGCGGTCTCGCATCCTTCCCTGTCTAGCTGTGCTAGGCACCTCCCCCCGGCCCCCACCCAGAACCGACTCGGGTTCCCACCAGTGAGCAGTAAGCGAGAGGTACGCTTGCTGCACACTTGGGCAGGTCCAGATGTCCGATGTGAAGTGCACAGTTCTCCCGGCAACCCGGGACAGCTGTGCCTTCACATGATCCCTGGCAGCCCTGTAAAACGAGGGCACCACCGATCTGCTCAACGACGTGCGAGCAGGGACGGCGTACCAGGGAAAGCAATCTTGGAGCAGCCCTGAGAAGCCGAAGTCTTCAACTACGGAATACGGTTGCCCATCCACTGCTATCATGTTGACGATGTGGCGCGTGATGCGCCTGCTCGCCCTCCGGATCCCCTCTCTGGGCACACTAGCGCCCTGCATACCAAGCATCTCCGGGAGAGAGGCTTGGCGTCCCTTTCCTGCAGGTACCCTTGGGGGGAGAGCACCAGAGGAGCCTGCCTCCTTCTGGCTAGCTGGCGGCCGTGCGGCGCCACTCGAACCCTCCTCCCGAAGAAGCACCGCCTGGTGGTGCCTCTTCATATGGTACCTCATCCCAGACGTGGAGAGATGCCACACATCTTTGCCACGGCTGACGCGCTGCCTACAATGCAGGCACAGGGCTGCTCGGGGATCCTCCGTTGCCTGGAAGTGCTTCCAGATTTCGGAGGAAAAGGGCATCCCACGCTTCCCAGGAGAAGCGCGTTCGGGACCACCCTGCGGCACCTCCTGTGAGGTGCTCTGGCCGGACACACCGTGTCCCACTCTCGGCCGGGCAGGTGGGGATGGACGAGGCTGAAGGGGCAGAGATGTGGGCTCTTCCACCACAGTCTCTGCCTCTTCCTCCCGCGTCCTCTCCTCCTGCACAGCCGCGAGAGGCCTGCTGCTGGCCTCAGAGGAAACTGGGGTGGACCGCCCCAGGGGGGGTCTCACGGGCAGTTCCTCCAACATCCTCCGGGTTCCTGGGGTGAGCGGGAGCGCAGGGAAAGTCATGTGCTCCGCGCCCATCCCAGGAGACACCACATGCTGCCCCTCCTCCAGCAGCTGGCTCGCAACCACTGGAGGAGGAGGAGCCTCAGCAGCAGGCCCCCGCCCAGTGCCAGCCCCTGCCTCACGCACCCGGGTTGGGGGTGGCCCTCCAGCAGCTGCCTCAGGAAAGAGAGTCTTGCGAACCCTCTTCCTGTCACCAGAAGCCAGGCTGGTGAACGGCAGCAGCGCAGGGGAGGGCCTCCTCCGCTCAGATGGAGGGGCTGCCGCAGCAGTCCCCCTCCCCCTCCCCTCCTCCCCTCTAGATTTCTCCCTAGCCTTTCCCCCGGGGCCCCTCTCTGCTTTCCTCTCCGACATACTTTCCCCTCCCAAATTCAACCCTAACTAATCAGAAAAGATTTAGAAAACAAAGGTCAACTTTGTTTTCAAGACCTAACTAACCTGCTCTAAATCTGTGCTTCTAGTGGCTCTGTGACTTGGAGATGAACAATCAAGTGCCTTTTTAAGCAACCCTATTTATGTCAGGGAACCTGAGCCTGCCAATCAGCTGAATTCCTCTGGAATTGAGCTGGCCCTAAACCCCAATAACAGGTGACAAAGCCTTAAACACTCACACACTAGTATGCCCGGGCCGGCCTGGCACCACCACGGGTGCCAGAGATGGGCAGTGGAACCCTAGTTATGGGGGCACTAATGGGAAGCCTATTGACAGCTATTACAATTTTTTATATATATATATATATATATATATAGAATTCAAACCTAACACTCACTCACTAATGCTTTCCCTGCTGAGTCCCTATTTAGTTTTTAAAAAAAAAATAGGCTCGGTTTCCCTAATAATTATGTTGAGGGCAATTATCCACTGATCACCTACCAACTGGCCTACCTACCTAAGAGACACTATTTAGCGGGACCGATGTATCTGTGGTATGTCGGTGTGGGGTGTGGATGTGGTGTTTTGAAGATGAGCCTCCCCCCTCCCAAGCTAGCAAGAACCCACCCCCAAGGCCACCCAAATGTGAACCCGGACTCGCTCACAGTAACACCAGTCCTGCAGTCCAGCGATGTTCAGGCGGTCTTGCAGCTGGTCCTCCTCTCCTCCACGATGCTGTCAAGAAAATTGGAAATGTTAGCAGAGTCAACACCACACGCCGCACACGCAACCCCCAAAATTCAAGGCCCCGTTGCACAAGCCAAGTCAGCCCCCCCCCCCTTAAAGGCTAGGGCCAACCAGCAGCAAAACAAAACACATCCACCCAGCAGAGCTTCTGGCCTGTGCAGGCCAAAAGCTGGCACACTCATTTTTAGTCCTGTGAAACAGTAGTTCATGCCCACCCCACACTCAAACTTGAAAAATGAAACATGAAAGAAAGCAGGCACTGCGATCAATGCTGGCCCCCCTAACCCCCAAACAATATCCTCTTGCCCAACCAGAAAATGCCCCCCCCCCGGCCCAAGCCATAAAGACAGAGCCAAAGCATATGCTCGCAGGTAGGCACAGCAGCAGACATAAGCTCAAAAACCAAATTTAACAACAACCCTACCAGTCCACCAGTGCAGATGTCCAGCAATGTTGATCCTCCACGCAGAGATCTGCAGGCCGATGTCCACCAAGTGCAGTCCAGTCCAGAAGAGGTCCACCAACGATAAACAACCTGAATGTGAAGCAAAACAGTGAGTGCCAGGCCAGCAAACGGGAAGGGTTACCAAAGCCGGAGCAGCAGGCCTGTGTGTGGGCCGAAGGCTGGCACAGTTGATCAGGACGGAGCCTGTTGGGAATCCTTGCAAGCAGGGGACCAGACACAGAAACGCAAGCCACACCATTCCAGATTGTGGAGCACAACTGTGAGTGCCAGGCCAGCAACCAAAAAGGGTTACCTTGGCCAAAGCAGCATACCTGTGTGTGGCCCACAGGCTGGCACAGTTGATCAGGACGGAGCCTGTTGGGAATCCTTGCAAGCAGGGGACCAGACACAGAAAAGCAAGCCACACCATTCCAGATTGTGAAGCACAACTGTGAGAGCCAGCCAGAAGAAAGGCTTCTGGCCTGTGTAGGCCCAAAGCTGGCACACTCTTGTTTTAATCTTAAAACAGTGGATCAAGCTTAAAGAAGGCAAGCACAACAACCAATGCTGAACCCCCCCCCCACCATCAAACATTGTCTGCCCAACCTGTCCCCCAGGCCATACCTGTGTGTGGCCCACAGGCTGGCACAGTTGATCAGGACGGAGCCTGTTGGGAATCCTTGCAAGCAGGGGACCAGACACAGAAAGGCAAGCCACACCATTCCAGATTGTGAAGCACAACTGTGAGAGCCAGCCAGAAGAAAGGCTTCTGGCCTGTGTAGGCCCAAAGCTGGCACACTCTTGTTTTAATCTTAAAACAGTGGATCAAGCTTAAAGAAGGCAAGCACAACAACCAATGCTGAAACCCCCACCCCACCATCAAACATTGTCTGCCCAACCTGTCCCCCAGGCCATACCTGTGTGTGGCCCACAGGCTGGCACAGTTGATCAGGACGGAGCCTGTTGGGAATCCTTGCAAGCAGGGGACCAGACACAGAAAAGCAAGCCACACCATTCCAGATTGTGGAGCACAACTGTGAGAGCCAGCCAGAAGAAAGGCTTCTGGCCTGTGTAGGCCCAAAGCTGGCACACTCTTGTTTTGATCTTAAAACAGTGGATCAAGCTTAAAGAAGGCAAGCACAACAACCAATGCTGAAACCCCCCCCCCCACCATCAAACATTGTCTGCCCAACCTGTCCCCCAGGCCATACCTGTGTGTGGCCCACAGGCTGGCACAGTTGATCAGGACGGAGCCTGTTGGGAATCCTTGCAAGCAGGGGACCAGACACAGAAAAGCAAGCCATACCATTCCAGATTGTGAAGCACAACTGTGAGAGCCAGCCAGAAGAAAGGCTTCTGGCCTGTGTAGGCCCAAAGCTGGCACACTCTTGTTTTGATCTTAAAACAGTGGATCAAGCTTAAAGAAGGCAAGCACAACAACCAATGCTGAAACCCCCACCCCACCATCAAACATTGTCTGCCCAACCTGTCCCCCAGGCCATGCCAAGAATAAACTGCAACACCTTTTTGCAGAGGCAGGCCACAGCAGCACATTGCCCAGCATCAAAAAAAATTACAAAAATTTTAAAAAGGCCTACCAGGTGTCCTCTCAGGATGTCCAGCACAGTTGATCCTCCAGGCAGATGTCCTCCAGGCTCCAGGTGCAGTCTCTCTTCTTCTCCTCTCTCGGTCACAGCTCAGCAGCAGCAGCAACAGAAGTGTTCCAGACAGTCTTGCTCCAAATTTAAATCCCCTGCTGCAGCCTCAGCCAAAGATTTAAATCTATTGGCTGGCATGAGAATGCAGCAGTGGGATTGGTGACTCCTAAAGTCCCCACTCCCCTGCCTTTCCCCACCCACACTCCAAGAGCCACCCTCCTCCTGCTCCCCCTCCCCTACCTGTTAGTTTTGGCGGGAATCTCTGCTGCTTTGCAAATGCAAAGTGCAATGCAATGCTTGCACCTTGCATTTGCAAGGCAAAGCAGGATTCCCTATCCTCCTTTGCAAGAGGGGTGGGGGGTGACAGAAGGAGTGAGTGATTCACTCCTTCTCCCCCCCTCCCCTCTTCTAAGAGCCTGCAGGAAGCCTTTGCTTCCAGCAGGATTTTGCTAGCCGCTTGCTAAGGCAAACGGCTAGCAAAAACAAAATGGCGATTCTCGAATGCCGAAAGAATGCCGAAAGAATCCCGAAACGTTTCGGGTTTTTCTTTCGGCAATCCCGAAACGTTTCGGCATTCCCCGAAACGTTTCGGGATTCTTGAAGAATGCCGAAACACTTTTGTTTCAGCATTCTTTCGGCATTCTGAATGCCGAAACGCACATCCCTAATCCCACCATGTAAATGCTCTTTCCCTTTCCTATATTTACTTACTTCATTTATACCCTACCTTTCTCACCAATAGGGACCTGAAGTGATTTACATCATTCTCCTCTCCTCCATTCTGCCTTCCTAACAATCTTATGAGATAGGTTAGGCTAAGAATGTGCAAGTGGCTCAAGATCACCCAATGATCTTCCATGGCAGAGCGCAGATACCAACCTGGGTCTCCCAGATTCTACTTCAACTACGACACCATGCTGGGGATCCAGCATGGCAGAATCATCTTTGAACCAAGCCAAATTCTCCAGGAATCCAGTGAAGAGAAACCAAATGACAAACATGAATGTGAGAAACACACTTCAGGATTTTGTTCCTTGTCAACTGTTGCAAGGACTAGACATATGAAGACAAATAGACATATTACATTACCTCCTTCGATTGATTGTTTATGCCGTCTGCTGTGGTCCCTGGTTAGCCTTTAAAACCTATAAACCTGCCCGGATCAAAGCATAGTAAGTCTCCATGGGGCAGGCCTGTTAGTGGAAGTAAGTTCAAGAAATGGATATGTAAACAAGGGAATGTTGAACTTGCAGTAGTTTATATGCTTCTCACCAGGGGTTTTTTTTTAGTGGAAACATGGTGGAATGGAGTTCCGGCACCTCTTGAAAATGGTCACATGGCCGGTGGCCCCGCCCCCTGATTGCCAGACAGAGGGGAGTTTAGATTCCCCTCCGTGCTGCTTGGGGGTGGACCACTGGCCATGTGACTAGTTTTGCCGACTGCAATTTAAACTTTAAAAAACTCCCCCCTTGTTCCAGCTGACCCAAAGTGACATCATTGTTCAGTCTTGAGTTTCACCACTGAGTTCCACCACCTCTTTTCACATATAAGGCCATGAGTGGATATGCATTCCATTAGTTCTAAGTAAACAACAACTTCTGGCTATGATTTTGAGAATCAATTTAAGGGTTCATAACAGTATACTTTCTGCATATATCTAGTTTCATCGAGTACATGTTTCCTTCTACTCAGAGAAGGACAGAAAGAAAGAGGTGATATAAAGTCATCTCTGTCTCTTCCAGCACTGTGCACCATGGAAGGACATTTAAACCTCAGTTATTCTGTTGTAGTTCTAGTTGAAAATCTCCATGAAAGGAGATTCCATACACCATTTCCTGCATTACTCTTGCCTTATTTTATTGATAAAAACTTTATACCTTAGGTCTGCCTCCCTTGGAACATGCTGTGAAGCCATAGTTCTTATCCTACTGATGCCAATTGTACAGTAAGGGATGGTTCTTCCAAATCACATGCATGGTGTGTGCATCACTGCCAAAGGGCTGTTTTGTTGCTCTTTTATGCTGAGCTGTATGTAAATACAAGGACAGTTTCCTCTTTAAATTAGCCCTAAGCCAATCCAAGAGACTCCCCGAGACCATCACACCCGAGTCAAACAAAGCAGAAAGAAATGATCTTGTGCCTTCAAATTGTTTTCTTTTCATCAACTCTCAGAGGTAATCTTCATTCATTTTCACAGAAAAAAAATAACATCAAGATGTAAACGTGAAGCAGGTTTCTTTAATACGTCTTCTTTCCAGGTGTCCTATCTGAGATCCAACTGGTGGAGTCTGGAGGGGATGTCAAAAGGCCTGGGGAGTCCTTCTGCCTCTCCTGTCGAGCCTCTGGGTTCAATTTTGGCAGCTATAGCATGAGCTGGGTGAAGCAGGCGCCTGGGAAAGGTCTGGAATTGATTGCATGGATATACAATGATGGGCGCTCACAATACTACGCGGGCTCGGTGAGAGGACGCTTCACCATCTCCAGAAACAACCCTTCAAACATGGTGTATCTACAAATGAACAACCTGAAACCTGAAGACACTGATGTTTATTACTGTGCAAGAGACACACAGTGAGAGGAAGTGAGGCAAAAACTGTCCTTAGAAGCTCCCCAGTTCAATTGAACTGCACACAAACACATCACCTTGTTGAATGGTGGGAAATCCTTAGGCACATCTACCTTTGGTTTTTAGTTTCCTTTGAGTGAGAGAGTCCTGGAGACATGTGGCATCATTCAAACAGTGCCTTTGTTTACCAATATAGAAGTAGAAGATGTTGGAAGCAAAGCGACACTTATCCAGCAATCGATGGGTGCCAGAACAGTCTACGTTTCTTCCTCCTGCCCTCCAGAAACTGTCAGAATATAAACTCACTTGCACATGTGTAAAGGCTGTTGTGCCCTTTAACATAGAGCATAGGGTGAGTCAGCAATTTCTCTGACAGTTCACACCTGATCAATTAAGCTGGGATTGCGGCAAGATTGCATCAGCCGTGTGCTGGTTGGCTGACTCCAACTCACCCTATAGGCTAGTGGACACTTAAAAGTCCAGCCAAAGGTTTGTGCATTGCTGATCTGCTCAGCTTGGTGCCTGGTGCAAACCTTTGTCGCTCAGAACAATCTTGGATAACTCTGGTAACTGACCTAAGGACTGGACTCTGGTTTTGCTCTCTCTGTATGTATGTATGCTGAGCACTTTTGCACCTGTAATATATGGACTTGTATAATACACCATCTGCACTTCATCACAACGTCTTGGCTCCAGTGTTTTTGTTGTTGGGCAAGGTGGGTCACTTGGCAGCACTAATTACAGGCGGTTATTCCGTCAGGGTTATGGGCCCAGTACGCTTCCGCTGCGCCAGTGTACCTGCCGCCTGCAACTGAACCTGTTGGTTTGCTGGAGCGTCGTCTGGATCGTTGTGTGGCAGCTCAAGGGTTGGAACAGACGCTGACTGGTTACAAGCCGGTGCCTGGACCCGTTAAGGCAGCTGTGAGTGCGGTGAGTGCGTGGGAGTCCTGCAGAGTGCAAGATAACAACCATGGCACAAATGGCTCTCATGCCGGCTGAAAGGCTGGGAGCCGATAACTATTTTACGTGGGCAGTATGGATGGAACATTATCTAAAAAGGGAAGGGCTGTGGACTGCTGTAAGCAACCCTCCCGCTGCTCCCACGCCTGCAGATCAGACTAACATTGAAAAAGCCCTGGCCACCATCGTTTTGAGTGTGGATAAGACTCAGCTTGTCCATGTGATGGGTGCTGCTTCTGCCAAAGCTGCATGGGACGCTTTGAGAAGGCTACATGTGAGGCAAGGAGCGGGCTCACTCATTACTCTGACAAGAAGGCTTTACCGGTGCTATCTACAGCCGGGGGAGTCGATGTCTTTTCACTTGACTCGGATGGAGGGCTTTTTCCAACAGCTGGCTCAGAGAGGAAAAATCCTGCCTGAACAGGACAAAGTCTTCGCCCTGCTCAGCTCTCTGGATGCCAGGTTTGATAGCCTCATTACAGCCTTGGAGGCAAGAGACGTGGACAGTTTAACGATGGGCCTCGTCTCTGGGTTGCTGCTTGAGGAGGAATCAAGGCAGCAAGAAGCGAAAACTGCTACGACCTTCAAGAGCTCTGCAATCAACAAACAATGCGGAGGAGTGTCCCAGCACCTGCCGGAGAAAGCTTCCAGCGAGGAAACGGCACTGCGTGTCCGTCATTGCTTTGCCTGCGGTTCTACACAGCATCTAAGGAATGCCTGCCCATCCAGCCGGAGGAAGAAAAAGCAGCAGAAGTCAGCAGGAGTCGCAAGCAGTGGTGTGACCCAGCGTACTCAAACAGCACTCGTGTCTGCTGGACCCTCTGTGTCTGGTGGGAGTATCTGGCTAGTCGATTCGGGCGCTACACAATCTTTTTGTTGTGAGCGTGACTTGTTGGTCACTGAAACAGAGCCCAGGCTCAGCCATGTCTCCCTTGCAGACGGCAAAGCTGCTTCAACGGTCTGTCAAGGGGAGATTTGTTTTCCTGCATTGAAGCACTCCCTGGAGGGGGTGCTTTGTGTCCCATCCCTGCAAAATAACTTACTCTCTGTAGCTGACCTTGACAAAGCAGGCTTTGCTGTTTGCTTTGCTAACGGAGAGTGTACAATTTCCAGGGACGGAGTGGAGCTGCTGTCTGGACCACGAACTAACAATGTTTACATGGTTAAGAACTCTCCTACCATTAGCCATGTGAGTAACCGCCCTTACCACGATGGGTGTATACACTTTCTCCATCGCAGGTTTGGGCATGCTTCTTTTGGGGCTTTGGAGAAAACTTTGGGACTGCTAGGGGTAAAGGTGAAGCCTTGCAATGCTTTCCTAGACTGCAATATCTGCAAGGAAGTAAAAAGCAAGGCAGCCCCAGTAGCCAAACACAGCCAGAGGCAGTCAGCCAAGCCTCTTCAGCTGGTTCATATGGATGTGGCTGGCCCCTTTCCTCAAAGTGTGTCTAAGAACCAATATGTGCTTGTAATAGTGGATGACTGTACAAGGTTTTGTTGGGTGTATCCCATGAAACATAAGTCAGAGGTTTTTAGTACACTCAAGTACTGGATGAGCAGAGTTCAGAGACAGCTGGACACTGCTGTGGTATCTATCCAGTCAGATAGGGGGGGCGAGCTCTGTTCAAACCAATTAAAGGCATGGTTGCAAAAGCAAGGGGTTGAACAGAGGCTTGCCAACACTATGTCTCCTCAGGAGAATGGTGTGGCTGAGAGGTGGATACAGACTCTCAAAACTAAAATGCAAGCCCTTTTGGCTGATAGTGGTCTGAAGAAACACTTCTGGGCTGAAGCTATGAAGGTTGCCAGCTATTTGGCCAACAGGACTTGGACTTCTTCCATACAGGACATTCCATACCATGCCCTGTATAAGAAGTACCCCAACATAAATCACCTCAGGGTCTTTGGGAGTAAAGCCTTTGTAAACGTCCCTTTGGGTAAGAGACGGACCCTGTCCAAGAAAGCCAGGGAGCTGGTTTTTCTTGGCTATCAGTCAGGTTCAAAAGCCTACAGGTTCCTGGGTGATAGAAATGAGGTGATCTTCAGCCGGTCCGCGGGGTTTAAGGAAAATTCTCGCTGGGAGAGGCTAGGTGATAGCAACCACTCACAATTGCTATTGCCTCTGGCCCCTCCACAGCAGGAGGAGAACGTCATCACTCCAAAAACTCCCAGCCCGAAGAAACGGCATGCTGTGAAGCAAGAGGAGGGTGAGTCGGCTGTCAGCCGATCTCCCCCTCCTGCAGAAACAAACAGTTCCTCTCCCTCCTCCAGCCCTGCTCAAATGCAGGCTGTGCCGAGGAGGTCACAGAGGGAAAACAAAGGTGTGCCGCCAGACCGGCTGGGCTATTCACAGGCCATAAATTATGTTTACACCTCTGAGCCAGAGGATTTTTGGCAGGTTCAACAACTGCCACAAAAAGAGCAAGAGGGCTGGAAGGCTGCTATGCAAGAAGAATACCAGTCCCTCATTACCCATAAGGTTGTGTCACCAATGTGGCTACCCAAGGGTGAAAAGGTAATTGGGTGCCGGTGGATTTTCAAAAAGAAACCACTGGAGGATGGTTCTGTCAAATACAAAGCAAGACTGGTCGCTAGGGGATTCTCACAAGTAAATCAGATACACTATGACCAAGTCTTTTCCCCAACAGTAAAAACCGAGACTTTCAGAACTGCATTGGCTGTAGCAGGTTTCAAAGGGTGGAAAGCTTTCCACTTTGATGTAAAAACTGCCTACCTCAATGCAGATCTTGAAGAAAGTCTATACCTGGATCAAATTCCAGGTTTCCCCATGGGAGAAAAAGGTATGCATTTAAAACTGCACAAGGCTTTGTATGGGCTGAAACAGAGTGCCCGGCAATGGAACCAATGCCTGCATCAGGCACTAAAAGCTCTGGGTTTTAAGCAGAGCAACGCTGACTCATGTCTGTATACCTTACAAAGGGCAGGTAAATGGGTGCATTTACTGGTTTATGTAGATGATCTATGTTTCATAACAGAGCATGAGAAGCACCTAACATGGTTCCAGTGCAAGCTGCAGGAAAGGTTCCAACTAAAGTACCTGGGCCCCTTAAGACACTACCTAGGGGTGGAAGTGACCAGGCACTCAAATGGAACCTATGTTTTGTCCCAAGAGGGAAAAATCCTGCAGCTCCTGGACAAATTTGGCATGGCAGAAGCCAAGCCAGTTAACACTCCCATAATTACAAATAGCTGTGATGAAGAAGGTGAGCTTTTTCCTCACACAACATTATATCAATCACTGGTGGGATCTCTCCTGTATCTGTCCTCCTGGGTTCGGCCTGATATCGCGTACGCTGTACACCGTCTTTGTCAGAAGAATGCCAGTCCTAGGCAATCTGACTGGGTGGCAGCCAAACGAGTCTTGAGGTTTCTCAAGGGCACTAGCAACAGGAAACTAACTCTGGCAGCCAGCCATACAAACCTGTTCGCTTTTTCAGACTCCAGTTGGGGGGACAGGGAGCAAAGGAAATCCACCACTGGTATAGCTATTTATTTGGGTGGTGCCCTGGTTCAGTGGAAGGCAGTAAAACAAACGTTTATATCCCTAAGTTCCGCAGAAGCAGAATTTGGTGCTTTAAGTTCCTGTGTCACAGAAGTGGAGTGGTTTACTTCGCTATGCCATGATTTTGGTATAGCCCAAAACAAGGTCATTATACACTGTGACAACACGGCTGCTATTCAGTTAGCTAGGGAGCAGAACTTTAAAAGTCGCTCCAAGCACATAGGGATCAGGTATCAAAACGTAAAAGCAGCTGTTGACAAAGGGTTGGTGGACCTGCAATACAGCAACACTGAACAAAACATAGCTGACATGTTTACCAAAGGGTTGGATGTGATAAAACATAACATATTCACTGAACGGTTGTTTGATGGTGTAAATATGTAAGGTCAGCTGTGTATAATATATATAAATAATATGTGACATGTGGCAAGGAGTTTAGCAGGAGTGTCAGAATATAAACTCACTTGCACATGTGTAAAGGCTGTTGTGCCCTTTAACATAGAGCATAGGGTGAGTCAGCAATTTCTCTGACAGTTCACACCTGATCAATTAAGCTGGGATTGCGGCAAGATTGCATCAGCCGTGTGCTGGTTGGCTGACTCCAACTCACCCTATAGGCTAGTGGACACTTAAAAGTCCAGCCAAAGGTTTGTGCATTGCTGATCTGCTCAGCTTGGTGCCTGGTGCAAACCTTTGTCGCTCAGAACAATCTTGGATAACTCTGGTAACTGACCTAAGGACTGGACTCTGGTTTTGCTCTCTCTGTATGTATGTATGCTGAGCACTTTTGCACCTGTAATATATGGACTTGTATAATACACCATCTGCACTTCATCACAACGTCTTGGCTCCAGTGTTTTTGTTGTTGGGCAAGGTGGGTCACTTGGCAGCACTAATTACAGGCGGTTATTCCGTCAGAAACTCCAGTTAGAAAACACTTCTCTTTCCTCAATTTGCTTATCTCATATGAAAAAAAAATTCTCAAAAGTGAACTACCCATTGAGAAAATTTCTGCAGCCAATAAGACTTCATTATTCAATCTCTGGTGCTAGTTAGAACTCAAGATGTTTCACAGTAACCCAGACAGTCAAATTCACAGCACTGGGCTGTGAAATGTTGTTCCAATAAGAAATCCAAAAGTCCATTCTTCTATGCATATTCCAAAACCAGAACACATTCAACCATTTCACATCTTTTGAGAATTTGTCTCCCAAAGAGACTTTCCCACAATTCTCGTGCAAAAAGCCAATCAGGCATTAATACATAAAGGAAAAGGATATGTACAAGCAAATAGACATATTTCTCCCATTCCAATGCTCTGCGTGGCTGATAGATGGTAGTGGAGGGAGCCAGAAAGTTCTACCCGACTTATGGTGACCCCTGGTGGGGTTTTCATGGCAAGAAACTAATAGGGGTGGTTTGCCATTGCCTATCTCTGCAACTCTGGCCTTCATTGGAGGTCTCCTATCCAATTATTCAGAAAAAACAGAAGTAAAACTGATTGCATCAAAACACAGGAGGTCTATGGGGGCCAGGCCCTAAAGAAGAAGCAGTGAACATTGAGGAACCCTGAAGTTCAGGAGGTGAGACATCAGTTGAGGGAATATGAGCATGCAAAAATTATATACCTCTCACATTGAAGGCTATGTGCGAATAGGCCTCTCATAGTTGAGGTTCTTTCTATCAGGAGCATCAGCCCTTTAACATTCAGCTTTTCTCATAACTTTTGGGAAGTTCTACAGAACTTTCTGAAGTGGACCATTAACCACGAAGAATCCTTTTTGGAACTGGAGTAAATAAACCAGTAATTGGAAGCTGGATATGGGCTGATTATCCACATTGTGTTTGCAGTGTGTTCCTACTCAATATATGGGCTGGATTCTCCAATCAATCTGAAACAGGATCTTACAAATATCTCAGGCAGCCTGGACAGGATGGGTCGGTAGGCTATGCTTGAAATATGCTTCTTTGGATCCCACTTCTCGTGCCATAGTGGAAATGTGATGGATGGACTTCTCTTGCAGTGAGAAATGGGAGTTCCAGAGATCAAGTAGTATGGAACATTTATACCTTCCATTGATTGCATGTCATAAGAAAGTTTACTAGCCTCCAAATAGGATCTAGAGAACTCCCAGAATTGCAACTGTTCTCCAGTCTACAGAGATCTCCTCTGTTTTGGAGGAAGGACTCAATGGCATTATACCATGCTGAGATCTCTTCCCTTCCCACAGCCCACCCTTCCTAGGCTCCACCCCCAAAATCTCCAGGGATTTCCTAACCCTGACTTGACATCCCTAGTCATAACAGAAGATTTCTTCACATGTACTCGTCTTCTCGAATGTCCTTCTTTTATATCTCATGAGGGGGCAGAAGTGCTATGAAGAATGCATTGGCCAGGGAGAAAATAAAATGGATAGTCAAGCATGTCAGATTGTGGTTTCAGTTGAGAACCTCACTGTTTCCTCAGATTTGAGTCCAGTGGCCCCTTAGAGACCAACAAGATTTTCAGGGTATACACTTTTGAGAGTCAGAGCTCCTTTCTTCAAATGTTTGCTTCAACAATATTATTCTACTTGTCTCTTGAGAATTTGGCTCCCCAAGAGACTTTCCCACAATTCTCTTGTAAAAAGCCAATGAAACATTAACACATAAAGGAAAAGGACTTGAAAAACAGTTTCTGTGCTCTCTGTGGCCTATGCATAGGCCCCAGAAACAACAGAACAAATCAATACCAGCCAGTGTTTTGATCCATCAAAATGCAGCAGGCCCCAAAGAAGAAATCTAGGTTTTGGTGGGTAGCCGTGTTGGTCTGTAGTAGAACAGCAGGATTTGAGTACAGTGGCACCAAAGGGACTAACTTCTGGGGTTTTTTTAAAAAAAAATATTGTTTATTTATTTAATACATTTGTATTCTGCTTCTCCATCCAAATAGGGTCCCCATGGCAGACCTCAAGATGGATCCAAGGTTATGCATTGGGAAATGAAGTCCCTGGTTCAAAGTTTTTCATACCTATTGTTTCACACATTCCATGAGCAATGTGGAGTCTCTGTGAGAAAGGCAAAGTATAAATTATGTAAGTAGTGGCGGGGGGTGGTGGTGGTGGTGGAGAGAACGAAAACATTTAGAATATTTGCATGGGCTTGAGTGAGTAGATAGAGAGAACTATTTATCCATTCCCCAAAATATCTATTTATCCATTCCCCAAAATACCTTATGAAGTTGATGGACAATAGATTCAGAATGGACAAAAGGAAGTTAATTCCTTAACAAGTGATTAAAATGTGGAATTTGCTGCCAAAGAATGTAGTGATGGCCACCCACAAAAATGTCTTTAAAAGGGGATTAGATAAATTCATAGAGCTGAGGTCCATTAGTGGTTACTAGCCATGATGACTAAAAGAAACTCCATGAAAAAAAGATAGTAAACCCTGAACACCAGTGCTAGAAAGCAACCCTGGGGGAAGGTCTTTGCCTCTAAGCTTCCAGCATAACTGGTTGGCCGTTGTGTGAAACAAGATGTTGAACTACAAGGACCGCTATTCTGATCCGGCAAGGCTCTTCTTATGTTTTTAAAACATTTGTTCAGTTTTGATGCTTTGTTTTATAGTTAGTTTATAATTTGAATCTGCCTTCCCATTCTTTGATTATGTTATTCCTGTCCTATTGGTTGCAATGGTATGGTAAGCAATGGCTCTTCCAAATCATGTATATGGATTATACACAAGGAGATAATTTCAGTCAATAGGTTGTGCTGTTGCTCTTTTATACTGGGCTGTATGTAAATGCAGGGACAGCTTCCTCTTTAAATCAGACCTAAGCCAGTCTAAGAGACACCCAGAGACACAACCTTCACCACCTAGTAACTTCCGCATCTATTTTGCAGTCCAAAATAGCAGAGGAAAATGATCATTTGGTGGCTTCAGTTCTTTTTCTTTTCAGTAACACTCAGAGGTAACTTTTGTTCATTCCCACAGTGAAGATAGTTTAATTTCAGGTGTAATTGTGAAGAAGGTCTCCTTATAATATCTTTTTTTTTTTAGGTGTCCATTTAGAAATCCAGCTGGTGGAATCTGGAGGGGATATGAAAAGGCCTGGAGATTCCCTCCGCCTCTCCTGTCGAGCCTCTGGGTTCAGCTTTGGCAGCTATGAAATGAACTGGGTGAGGCAGGCTCCTGGAAAGGGATTGGAATGGGTAGCTTATATAAACTCTGGTGGAAGCAGCACATACTATGCCAACTCAGTGAGTGGACGCTTCACCGTCTCCAGGAACAACCCTTCCAACATGCTGTATCTTCAAATGAACAGCCTGAAAGCTGAAGACACCGCAGTTTATTACTGTGCAAGAGAAACACAGTGAGAGGGAGTTAAGCTGAAGCCCGGCAAAAACCATCTTCTGTCAGCTGTCCCGGTTGACTGAGCACACAAACACACTGTTTTGTGAATGATGGGACCTTCACAATCAACAGCAAATAGTTAGTTTGGATAAAGAAGCCTTCTGGTCTTTTTAATATTTGCTTCACTTACACACATAGAAGCAGAATATGTTGGCAGCAAACAGACACTCCTTCAACAGGCAGAAGATCCTCCTCGATCTATCCCACAATCCAAAAGTAAGAGAGTTTCCTAAACCCATAGAGAAAGGAGAAAATGCAAAGGTAGGGGAACAAAATAGAGGGGTTAAGTAACAACCTAAAAATATATTAAAAATATTTATTATAGATGTGCCCAAATGTAGATTAAAAACAAGTTTAAAACATAAGGCCTAAATGGCAGGCTACATGTATATGCTAAAACTTGCTAAAACATCTCAAAGTACAGATGACGGTACAGTGCAACGACCAACACAAATTGACCAAGGTACAGTAAAAAACCATACCCATTTCGGCCCTAAGGCCTTCCTCAGTGGTCAATTGTAAACAATTTATAATCAATCCAAAAGTAAGAGAGTTTCCTAAACCCATAGAAAAAGGAGAAAATGCAAAAGTGTCATAGACAGTCACATGGTAGAAATTCATCCAACACTGATTTGGATGCTCTTCCGTGAGGATGGATTTCCATTGCTGGTGAGGCAGGGTTTGCCTTTGAGCTCCGGTGAGGATCTCAGCTCTACCACCCTGCTGCTACCCCTTTTGTTCTCCACCAAAGAAAAAAACCTACAACGGTACGGTCTCAAGGACCCACAATTACTTAAAGTGCACCATGCAACTAACAACAATTAATACAAACACATAAATTCTTTATCAAAAATATAAACTTATTATTATTATTGCTGGGTGCAAACCATTTATCAGTCATGTATACAACAATTACCAACAAGACAAGGAAACTCCTGTTTCGGGAACTTCTTTCTCAAGAGTGTAAAAAAGTGGCAGTAGTACAGTTCCAAAACCTTGTGTAGCTTCTCTTTTCTAATCCCATTTGGGCGACCAGATAATAGGAATAAGAATTGTCTCCAGGTGCCTTATGTACCACTAAAGAATCTTACAGTGAGTTTGACTTTTTCTCAGGTGTATTGTTCCATGCGACTCTTGAGGAAGGTTCATTGAAACAAGTTCCTTGACAAGTCGTGCGGTCTTTGTACCCTCCTTTGCACCTGAAAAAAGAATTAATATGAGTTACATATGAGAATTATTCTCTATTGCTGTGTTATTACACTTACCTGTTGTTGTGACGCTGTGCTTCACTGTTAGGCTTTTAGATGCACCTGTTTCTTGATTAATTCCTTATGACATATGAATTGTTTCTTACTGCTGACAGCTTATACATTTGTATATTTTGTATTTTTGGATTCACATATTATTGTATGAAACATTCTATAAGCTAATGTAGCACTTGCACTTTATAAGATTTACAACATATTCTTATTATTTTCTTAACTCTTTTTGGATAAGAGAACTTGGCAACCCTAGCTCAATATAGGCCATTTTCACACGCACCCATAAGATGGCGTGAAACTCATGGAATGAAGCATCTTCCTTGTGTGGTTTCCCAGCATGATCCCCTTTAATGGTGCGATAATGTCAGAAATTGTACCATTTAATGAGATCATGCTGAGAAATCGTGCTAGGAAGACACTTCATTCCGTGAGTTTTGTGCAATCTTCTGGATGCTTTCGTCATATGAAAACAGACATACATTCTTTATTCTTCAACCAGATTCAGAGCCTTTTCAGTCCACATACAACTTCTAGTTACGCTTTAGAAAATCGAGCCCGATTCCAAGTTTTTCATACCCTTTGGTCCAGACATTCCATAAGCAGAGTTAAGGCTCAGTGAGAAATGCAGTTTATAAAATGATGCTAGGAAAAGAGAAAGTGGAGAGGAGGGACATTTTTCTTTCTTTCCCCAAGAATATCAGAACTTGAGGGCACCCAGGGAAGCAATGCATTCCAAATGGACAAAAGGAAGTTTTACTCGACTCAACACATGAATAAAATGTGGCATTCACTACCAAAGAATGCAGTGAAGTATAGATTACTTTAAAAGGAGATTAGATACATTCATGGAGCGGGGGTCCATTGGTTGGTACTGGCCATGGTGTCCAAAGGAAACCTCCATCTTCAGAGGTTCCCTCTGAACATCAGTGCCAGGAGGCAACAAGTGCCAGTAGGCAGCCTTTTGAATAGCAGTGCCAGGAGGCAACGAGAAAGGAAGATTGTGGCACTATGTTGTGTAGTGGCTCTGCCATAATAACTGGTTGCCCACTGTGTGAGACCCAATGCTGGACTAGATGGATTGCTGGTCTGATCTGGTAAGGCTCTTTTTCTGCTGTTAAAACATTTATTCTGTTTTTGATCCTGTATTTTATCATTAGGATATACATAATTTAAATCTGCCTTCCCATTCTTTTAATACCCTGTTCTTGTCCTATTCTTTTCAGTAATATGATACCAATAGCTCTTCCAAATCATGAGTACAGAGTATGCACAAGATACTCATTACCGATAGGCTGTGCTGTTGCTCTTTTATGCCGAGTTGTATGTAAATGAATGGAACAGCTTCCTCTTTAAATAAGCCCTAAATCATCTTTGTGCACTTCATAACTTCCTAGTCTATTTTTTTTTCTCAAAGCATCAGACAGGAAAATGATATTGTGGCTTCAATTTGTTTTCTTCTCTGCAATACTCAGAGGTACTTGTTCATTCAAGCAGGGAAGATAATTGCATTTAAGTTCTAACTGTGAAGCCAATCTCTGTAAAATCTCTTTCTCTGCAGATGTCCAGTCAGAAGTCCAGCTGGTGGAGTCTGGAGGGGATATCAAAAGACCCGGAGAGTCCCACCGTCTCTCCTGTCAAGCCTCGGGGTTCAGTTTTGGTGGCCATAGTATGTTCTGGTTGAGGCAGGCTCCTGGGAAGAGTCTGGAATTTGTGGCATGGATATCTTCTGATGAGAACCGGCAAGTTTATGTCAATTCAGTACAAAATCGCTTCACCATCTCCAGAAACAATCCTTCAAGCATGCTGTATTTACAAATGAACAACCTGAAACTTGAAGACACTGCAGTATATTACTGTGCAAAATGCACAGTGAGGAGAAGTAAAGCTAAAGCCAGGCAAAAACCACCTCAGTCTCCTGGTTGACTGAGCACACAAACTGGCTATTTTTAAATGATGGGCTCTTCACAGGAGCAAAGTATGCGTATGAGCTTTCATGAGTCACAGCTAGACATGGACATGAACAGAAAAAAAACACACACGAACATGGTGTTCGTTGTTCGTTGCCATCCACGAACAATGAACAACGAACACTGACGAACATGTTCCTGTCACGAACATGTTCCTTGTTTGTGGGGGCCAGCAGGCTCTCCTCCAGCCATCAAGATCCCTACTACACCACTCCCAGAAACCCTACATGAGCAGGCAGCAGGAAATGTACCAACAATAAATAACAGCTTGGCCCAGGAGCCTGGCAAGGATCTTCACAGCAGCCGAATATGAGTATGAGCTTTCATGAGTCACAGCTACAGAGGGGCACTAATTGAATTACAACCCCCCAAAAACACATGACCAAGGCAAGTTCGTGGTTCGCAGACTGGTGGTTGGTGGAAGCTCATTTCCACAAACTTCCACGAACTGGTCTACTGGTTCGTTTGCGTTGTAAAGGGGCAGTTTAAATGGCCATTTCCCCAGGGAAATAGCCATATGAACTCTTCCACCCACTTGCAAGCAGCAAGTCCCTTTAAACTATCAGCTGGGAGGTGGCAGGGGGGATCCCCCCTCACCACCTGCCAGCTGATAGTTTAAAGGGACCTGCCACTCACAGGGCAGGAAAGGGCCCTTTAAACTGTCAAGTGCCCCTTTCCCTGCCACTGCTAAGTGGCTGGAAAGGGGCATTTAAACCCCATGAACTAGTTCACAAACTTGCCTCTAGTTCATGTCAGTTTGTGGTTCCTGGTTCATGAAAATCCATGAACCACAAACCTCATGGTTCAGTTTTCTTGTGGTTCATGCCCATCTCTAGTCACAGCTCACTTTTCCAGATACACTTCACTTCCGATACCTTCAGGTGAGCTGTGACTCACTAAACTTTTGCTCTTTTCTACTGTCTCTGATCCATTAGCACACTTTCAATCACATCTCTATTTCATACTGAAGGCCTAAGACTTAAATTTGACAAAGCAGCCCAAGATACATTATCAGAACCTGCCCACCTTAAAACAAAATAAGCCGAACTTGATTGGAGGAATGGCTTGGAGAAGATGCGTGGTTAATCATTTTGCCTCTCCTCAAGCTAAATATTACCCCATTCCCAATATTTATTTATGATTTCTAAAGGTGTCAATACATTTTCACACATGGTACCAATAGCAGATTTATATTGGGGAAAGATGAAGGGGCAAAGTTCTGCAGGGCCTGCAAGATGGAGCTGTTCCGCCGGGCCTTTGACTAGGGGCCAGCATTTTGTCCCCTCTTCTGACTGCCACATGTTCCTTTTGCATTCACACTGGAGTTACATCATGGCGGTGCCCGCGGTTTATGGGGACTCTGTAATAGCCAGATTTGTTTGATGGTGCCTGGATTTTTATGCTGTTTGTATTAATGTGTATTAGTATTAGATTTTATGCTATTTGCAATAACGTTTTATTGTATTTTAACAATATATTTTGTTGGAAGCCACCCTGAGCCCGCTCGTTGGAAGGGCAGGGTATAAGTCGAATAAAATAAAATAAAATAATTAAAAAGATCTCAATCCCCAAGCACTTCTTGTTCAGTCTTAGGGCCAAGCTACAAGTGACGAATGACACTTGAACAGCAAGTGTATTTCTCCCTGTTCACTTGCGCTCCACTCGATCCACTTGCCGTTCAAGTGTCATTCGTCACTTGTAGCTTGGCCCTCATTTTCTGTACCTGCTTAGGCCTTTCAAAAAAAAAAAGTGAGCTATCCTATGAAACATCTTCTATTGTCTCATTTATTTTTGCCCCCCTCCCCCGGGAGGATTCTCTTTTTATTTCTTTCTATAATTAGATGGAAAGCAGATGCAAATCCCTTGCCTTGGCGCTTTGCTTTTAAACAGCCTCCTCCTCCAAAACCCAAACCATCACTATTTTTAGATTTGTCGCAGACTCAAAGCAGATATCCATCCAGGGAAAGGAGTTTCCTTTACTGTACCATGAAGGTCCCTTTGATCTTCCTTTCTCTATTAGCAGCTCCACTGAGTGAGTATCTTTTAGCTATGTTAAACAATGAATTGAAAATGAAGTTACTTTTTTATTAATGAAGGTTTTGTCTTTGACCGTAGATGTCCTCTCCAGTGTTCAGCTCATGGAATCTGGACCAGGAACGGTGAAGCCCAGAGAATCCTTCAAGCTGACCTGCAGGATCACTGGAGACTCTGTCAAGAATACAGCTGTGTATTGGGCATGGATCCGGCAGGCTCCTGGAAAAGGACTGGAATGGCTGGGGCATATAGACTGGACAAGTAGCGGGTGGCGTACAAGCTATGCCCCCTCTCTCCAAGGCCAAATCACCATCTCTGCTGATTCCTCCCCCAATGAATATTACCTCCAGCTGACCTCTCCATCAGCTGCAGACACTGCCACATATTATTGTGCCCGAGAACCACAGTGAGACAACACAAAAAAGGAACTGTACAAAAAGAGGAAGACTCTTTGCTACTGGTTCTTCCTCCTTAAGATATCCAGACATTAATATTCAGATAAACACTCGGTGTGTGTGAGCAGAAATATGCTTCTTGCTCTCCTGGCATTCCACAAAGTATGTAAAACTGAATTATTTAGGAGAGACGAAAAGACAAATAAGTGGGTGCTAGATCAAATCAAGCCTGAACTTTCCCTAGAAGCTAAAATGACAAGACTAAGGCTATTGCACTTTGGTCACATTATGAGAAGACAAGATTCTCTGGAAAAGTCAATAATGCTAGGAAAAGTGGAAGGCAGTAGGAAAAGAGGAAGACCTATAACAAGATGGCTTGATTCAATGAAAGAAGCCACATCCTCTAGTTTTCAGGATCTGAGCAAGTCTGTTAATGACAGGACATTTTGTAAGTCTTTCATTCATAGGATCATCATAGGTCAGAGGTGACTTGACGGCACATAACACACAAACACATAGGGCTGTGTTATAAGGAAATGGTTCAGAGATACACTTTGTTTAAAAGGATAGGGACTGTAGACTATGCTACTATGTACTGTTGTTGAGTATGTCATGTCAAATTGCTTATGTTTTGGTTTAGCATTGTTTCAGCTGTGAATTTGTATTGATGCTTGCTTTCAGATTTCTGCAACCCATATTGTATTGTTTATTGAACGTCCCAGCCACTAATCATATTAACTTACACTATGTAATCTGCCTTGAGTTCCAGTAAGACAGGCAGACTGTCGATAATATAAATACACAAACAAATAGGTATCATAGTTGTTATATATGACTAAGAAACTTGTTTGGCATCTGAAATCAAGGTCAATATAGTTTATGATGAGGTCTCAGGGTGGAGCTCAGTCTATCTGATCAACCTTGGACCTTACAAACATGCATTCACATCACTTGTTGACAGCAAGTGATGTTTTAAACTGTGATTGAGCCAGAGTTCTAACACAGATGTCAAGCAAAGCTTGTCAATAGTACACACATTCACCTAGGGAGCAATAAGTACAGAATCATGCAAAAGCATGTCTGAAGACCAGTCTTTAGAGTTTAATCTACAAAATACATCCTAGTTCGGTGTAGTGGTTAAGAGCGGCAGGACTCTAATCTGGAGAACCGGGTTTGATACCCCACTCCTCCACTTGAAGCCATATGGGTGAGTTTGGGTCAGTCACAGCTCTCTCAGAACTCTCTCAGCCCCACCCACCGCACAGGGTGATTGTCCTAAGGATAATAACAACACACTTTGTAAACTGCTCTGAGTGGGTAAGTTGTCCTGAATGGTGGTATATAAATCAAATGTTATTATTAAAATAAAAAGAATGAATGAATCTTCCAGAAGACTCTTGGAAGAATCTCATGGCTACTTTTTTGGAAGCTGAGAGCCAAGCTACAAGTGACACCTTACACAGGTTGGACACTTGTCAGCTTCCCTCAAGTTTTGATGGGAAATATAGGCATCCTGGTTTTACAGCTTGGCTCTCCATTACAGTTGCAAGACCAGGATGCCTACATTTCCCATCAAAACTTGAGGGAAGCTGACAAGTGTCCAACCTGTGTCGGGCATCACTTGTAGCTTGGCTCTGAGGGCCAAGCTACACATGGCGAATGACACTTGAACAGCAAGTGTATTTCTCCCTGTTCACTTGCCCTCCACTCAATCCACTTGCCGTTCAAGTGTCATTCGTCATGTGTAGCTTGGCCCTCAGTCTATATAGACAGGAATGGAACAATCCCTGCCAGGATTTGCCCAGCTACACTCCTAGCTCATAATGAGTAGCCAGGCAAATGAGGCTTCTGGAAGCACCAGTGATTCATTTTAGGGGCACCAGAAGGTCCAGGTTGTTTAGCTGTCTTCACCTACAATCCTGGGTGAAGTGCAAATTCTTCTTTCCCACATTGCTTCTAGATAAAAGATCAAAGTTGTGAAAAATTGATCTGATTGGCCAGAAATGCAGTTTGATTGATCAGAAACACAGTTGTCTGCATTTCTTATTTGGTTCACAGTTCAGGATTTCACAATGAAATGGTGAATATATCCAAAGCCAATTGGAAAAGGAACGTTATTCAGTTATTTGGTGGTCCAACTTTGGATAACCTGTCTCACAATGATATACTTGAGGCAGCTCATTCTGGAAAGGGGAGGCAAACGCTTGACCATTTCCTGGGCAACCACTTCTGAACCATCCCCTCAAATGCCCTGTGTTTGTTAATTTCTCAAGATGAAACGATTTACTGGATCAGTTTCAAGCTCTTTCCTATCAAGAGCATTAGCCCTTTAGCAATAAGCCCCCAAGGCCTGGGAAGTTCTTACAGAGTTCCCTTATTTGTACTACCAACCTTGACAAGAGCTTTTGGAATTTGACTAAGGAAGGAACCGCTCTGAAGATGGATGTAGGGGCATCAACATCAGACGATTCACTCTGAGTTTTCAGTGGTATTTAAATTTGTTATATGGGTTGGATCCCTCCGACAATCGGAACTAGCAAGGTGAAAGGCATGTGGGGGTACTGAGCATGTGGCACCCAGCACACCAGCATGGGTGGGTATGATTACTAGTGAATCATGCAATATTTGAAACATAATGAATGGATTTCTCTTTCAGTGAGATATGAAAGCTTCATAGATTGCTATATGGAACCCTTGTACCTATCCCAAGTCTCTTTTATATGTTATAGGAGAAACATTTCTTTCAAATATTAGACCTATAATGTTCTTCCTTTTGCACTTCACAAAGAGGCAGCACTGACACAAAGATTACAACAAGCCTTTGGCCATGTGAGAAATGAAATGGACATCTGATCCAGGCAAATCAGACTGTAGTTGAAGCTGAAAAGCTGATTGTCTTCTTACATGTTTGCTTACACTCTAATGTTATACTTCTCTCTTGAGAGTTTTTCTCCCATAGAAACTCCCTCCCACTTCCCATTCTTGTTTAAAACCACATCCAGTATCACAAACCACAAAGAGCAACTAGACATGTGAGGATGAATATTTATTTATGTGTTATGTGTGTGTTATGTGCCATCAAGTCACTGCCAACCTATGGCGACACTATGAATGAAAGACCTCCAAAACTTCCTATCATTAACAGACTTGGTCAGACCCCACAAACTGGTGGACACAGCTACTTTTATTGAGTCAAGCCATCTCTTTTGGGGTCTTCCTCTATTCTTACTGCTTTCCACTTCTAGCATTATTGACTTTTCCAGAGACTCTTGTCTTCTCATGATGTGACCAAAGTATGATAGCTTCAGTTTTGTCATTTTAGCTTCTAGGGAGAATTCAGGCTTGATTTGATCTAGTCCCCACTTATTTGTCTTTTTGGCTGTCCATGGTATCCACAAAATTCTTCTCTATCTACAAGCTCTCCCCCCACCCCCAATCTGTTTGGGCCTCTCTTCTTCATCATGAAACTCTGGTCATTTTACTGCCTCCACAGACTCCATCTCTTCAAGACCAGTAAATATCACCCCCCCCCAACTGCTTTCTCTCCCTTTCCTCCCTGATTTTCTTAGTTAGCTTTGTGCATAGTGTGTGTGTGTTTTAAAGTTTGCCCTTTTAATTTCTCTTTTAATAAAACCTTTCCAGGAGAACATACACTAGATTTACTTGAGAGTTCTCTAAGGGAATAATTCTCATATATAGGTGAAGAATTCCGGTTACCCTCTCTTGCTTGCCTCCTTTAAAGCTAATTCCCCTAATTAATTAGGAGACCTATTCAGGTAACGAAAAGTGGAAGCAACATATATTGAGAAATCTTGACGTTCATCAGATAGGAAGTCAATCAAGGGGATATAGTTTATTTGCCTCCAAATGATGGCTCCAATAGTTCATGTGCCTCCAAATGATAATGGTATCATAGCTTTTCCGTAGATCACCTCTAATGACATCTATACTGATCTGTCTTAGATGAATGATTACTGGCTATGTTTCGGAGAATCAAATCCCTGGTTTATGAATGTATACTGTTTTGTTACATGCTGTTGCTTTGCACAATTTATGAAGCAAGTTTTCCTCTGCTTGATACAAAGACTGAGATTACCCTTTCCTTCACATTCTTTGAACCCATAAGTTTGGTCCACCTGTAAGCAATATAGTGTAGTATAATAAGCAATAATTCCAAATCATGTACACTGTGTATGCACAAGAAGATACATAGTTGGCAAGCCAAGGTTTGTTCAGCTGCAGGAGCTCTTGGAAGAAGTTCATTTTCTCCAGACCTAGGTTTGGAAGAGTGACTGTGCTGGTTGCCTTGGTTGATGACCTTTACCAAGAACTAAACATGGGGAGTGTGACCCTTCTGCCGGATCCCTCAGTGGTTTTTCATATTGTTGATCTTAGTATCCTACTAAATCACCTCTCAGCATCTGGACTAAGGGGCACATATTAGGATGGTTTAAACCCTAACTAGGTAACCAGTCTCAGAAGATGTTTCTGGGGACTCTTTCAGCCTATGAAGTCCTGCAGGGCTCAATTTTACCTATTTAATATTTTCATGAAGCCATTGGAAGAGAACATGCTGATTATGTTCTGAATTGGTGCTTGGGATCAGTAATGGGCAGAATGAGGGGGGCAAACTGAACCTTAATCCGGACAAGGGGTTCTCTGGGTTAGCAGAAAGACTGACCAGCAAGATAAGTTCTCTCCTGTCTTTGATGGGGTTACACTCATCCAGAAAAGTCTGGTTTTCACCTTGGGAGTACTACTTATTAACTGTCATGTATGCCTGCATCCATGCCACGATTGTAAACTGTACATTCCATGTTTTGGTTACTCTGAGATTCTGTATTGTACTATTGCTAAGATGCTATTGTATTCAGTGCTCATTCATACCTACCCTTTTGACTGTTAACTGCATAAGACCCTAGAAAGGCCTCTTCTGTTATCTAAGAGCCAAGCTACAAGTGACGAATGACACTTGAACGGCAAGTGGTTGAATGGAGGGCAAGTGAACAGGGAGAAATACACTTGCTGTTCAAGTGTTGTTCGTCACTTGTAGCTTGGCCCAAAGGGCCAAGCTACAAGTAATGAATTACACTTGAACGGCAAGTGGATTGAGTGCAGAGCAAGTGGAGGGCAAGCGAACAGGGAGGAATACACTTGCCACTCAAGTGTCATTCGCCACTTGTAGTTTGGCTCTTAGAGAAATATCCACGGTTTCAGCTAGCCGCGACCTTGATGCGTCTAACTGCCAGCTTCTATTGTTCTCCTCAGATGCTGGGAAACTCTGATGTGTACTTAATGTGTCGTCTAAACTATATTGGTTCTCACAGAACTCTTGTAGACTTTCGTGCCCAATTCCTAACTGACATTTGGAGGGCAGGAAACTTGACTATAATTAAGGATGCTTGATTTGAATGGTTACTTCTGCCAATATCCATGATGGAGTACAGACCTGAACTGAAAGGATTTTAATAAAGCGTCTTCTGCTGGAACACCCGTGTGTTAACTGTGGAGGGGCCTGGGGGATCTAACTGCCAGGGATTGACATTAACACAGCAGTCATTTTAGAAAACTAGGGAGCTGCGGTGGCTTGGAATGATTGCCCAACTTCAGCTAGTGTATCGTCTGTGCTCACTCTTGGGGCCAAGCTACAAGTGACAAATGACACTTGAACGGCAAGTGTATTTCTCCCTGTTCACTTGCCCTCCACACAATCCACTTGCCATTCAAGTGTCATTCGTCACTTGTAGCTTGGCCCTTGGTTCAGCCAGATCAAGCCACAGTGACCCATGCCATAATTACATCTCAACTGGATTACTGCAATGTACTTTGCTTGGGGCTACCCTTGAAGAGCATTTGGAAGCTGCAGCTAGTGTAGAATGTTGTGGCTAGAATGCCAGCTGGAGCTAAGTACTGAAAGCATGTGACCTTGATATCACAGCAACTTGGTACTGAATTTGGGCTGCCAGTTCAGTCCTAAGCCCAATTCAAGGTGTAGGAAGAGAGTTGGCAAGCCAAAAGTATCAGAACAGATAAGCATACCTTCTACCTTGCTACGGAATGAGAATGCAAAATTGTGCAGGAGAATGCCAACCCATCCCATTCACACTTCTAGGAAACATAAATAATATTTGACATAACTACATTTTAAGTGACTCAAAATTGTATTCTAAAATCAATTGGCTAAAATGTGAATGTTAATGTTAGAGCATTTGCAATTGTCAGGTTTTTAACCCTCCTCATTTTCATCAATTAAAAAGAAAAAAGAGACAACTTAAACCAGATAGTTAACAAAATCAGAAGCTGTTTTAAAACCAAAGCTATAAAAATCATCTGGATATTGAACAGTCTCAGTAATGCAGGTTTGTGCATGTTAATTTCACTGAGTGAGTCGCTGAAGGTCCGCAGTTTTGTTTTGTTTAATTCTCGGTGTCTATTATATTTTATCTCATCCATTCTGCAAGGTGTGGGGTGTATTACAATCCCCCCACGACCCTGTGAGGTTTTTTTTTGGGGGGGGGGTGTTTGTCTCTGTGTGTGTTAGGTTGAAAGAGAAACAGCAGTGGTCCCAAAAACATCCATTAAGCTGCTTGGCTGGGGTGGGGTAGGGGTTTTTTTTGCTTCTTGCTGATCAAAGATCAACCCTTAAAGCTGTTACATCTCTTGGGCTCTCTTTTTAAGCTCTTGATGTGCTCATTCTAATTAGCTGGACATTTAGAACTTTGCTTGAGTTCCTTGGATGCTTTGCTTAAAGAAAGCATTTATGCAAATCATACCTCTCTTACGCAAGTCCAGTGGTTTGCTAGCCTTAAAGAGATTCACAGGTCTGAACAGCGAATGAGTTGGAAATCTCCCTACTGAAGACATATCCCATTGCATGTGCAATATGGCCCTGGGAATACAAACCTTTCTGATGATTGCAATGCTTAAAGGTATTTCTCTTTGCTTTTTGAGTATGACTGGTGTGTGCATGGTAGCTTTCTTTTCATCAGCCAGTTGAAATGATTCTCCATGTAACTGTGTGCTTATTTCAGGCATCCAGATGCAAGTTCAGCTGGTAGAATCTGGAGGAGAGATCAAAAAACCCGGAGAATCCCTCCGACTTTCCTGTAAAGGCTCTGGGTATGATTTTGGAGGGTGCCAGATGAACTGGATCCGACAGGCACCTCAGAAAGGACTGGAGTGGATTGCCTTCATTGATATCACTAGCATATACTATGCAAACTCGGTAAAGGGTCGATTCATCATCTCCAGAGACAATTCCATCAGTACGCTGTACTTGCAAATGAACAGTCTGAAAGAGGAAGACACAGCCCTCTACTTCTGTGCCAGACAGCAGAGGCACAGTGACTAGAAAGCTAACTATGGACAAACAACAACTTGAAAACTACAGGATTGCTCTTCTCCTCCATGCGACTAGGGGGCAGCAGGCACACAATTGTGGAAGGAAGAACAACCCAGAACAGATGGATCACATTTTTGGTTATTCCATATTTTCTATGGCGATTTTGGTATGAATTGTGAGACAAACAATTAAAGCTAACATTGCATTTGTATGTTTAATGATGCAGTCAATTAAATAAAGCAACAAGGTTCTGCTTTGGCCGCCTTAAAACGGAGTACTAGCTATAAATCTCTATATAAATGTAACTGATTCTGTTTGCATTGGAATTAAGGAGAGCTTTTCACAAATCCCTATTTTGGTGATATTATTCTTGGTTACTTCATCAACTGCACCTGCCCAAACTCACTTTTGTTGAGAGTAGAGGGGTTTAACAATCATATTGGTTCTCCCACTTTGTCCAAAGTAATCTCATAAGACACAAACTGCATGTTGATGCTTGAGGAGAGTTGATTTTTTCCCCAAGGGAGTCTCTCTACATGAGACAACTTATACTAGGATGCTCAAGTGAAGGGAAACGCAGTGTTAGCCAGGAAGCATAGTTTAAAATGACAGAGCTGAAGGCAATTTCAACTTTCTTCCCAGAGCTGGCTGAGATGGCACCTCAGAAGGTTTGTTAATTTCAACTTTGCCTTCCTTTAGTCCATCAGAACAGTCACAAGGCTGTGTCCATTTCACTTCCGGTTTGGGGAGTCAAAGACGAAATTAACAAACCCTCTGAGGAGCCATCTCAAACAAAACTCCCCCCCCCCCCAATATTACATGATGGGATTTGGGCATTTGGTGTCCTCTCCCTTTAGTCCATCAGAACAGACAGTCACAGATAATCAATTTCACCTCCAGTTTGTGGAGGCGAAGATGAAATTAACAAACTTTCTGTGGAGCTATCTCTGCCAGCTCTGCATAGAGAGGTGAAATTGGCAGAGCCTTTGGCTCTGTCTTTTAAAACTATGCTTCCCAGCTAACATTGCATATCTCTTCACTTTAGCATCTTTGCACATGACGTCTCATGTAGAGAGACTCACAGCATACTCTAGTATGAGGAACTTCAAATGGTGTACAAGGAAATAACCCATTGAACTTAATTGTGACCAGCTGAGGCTGTGGACTATGAGGGCTAAGCTACACATGACGAAAGACACTTGCCTGGCAAGTGGATTGAGTAGAGGGCAAGTGAACAGGGAGAAATACACTTGCCGTTCAAGTGTCATTTGTCACTTGTAGCTTGGCCCTGAGTCTCTCTACACAAGACACCTTACACAAGGATGCTGAAGTGTTGTGAGAGGCAATGTTAGTAGGGTTAGTAAGGTTAGTAAGGTTGATGTATCAACCTTAGGTAGGTTACTGTCCTTTGAGTTCACATTGTTTATTCTTTTTATTATTTCAATTATCTTTTTTAAACGTTAAAACATTCCAAAAAAGTAATTCTACTACTTTTCCAGCAGGGGACAACAGATTTCTTCCATAGTACCATTCCTAAGTTACTTTTGTTTGAGGAAAACAAACACAAATAACAATGCTGATATCTTGATATATATATATGGGGGGGGGTGTCTAGAAAAAACAGGAAAACTGAGGTGATCCACTGTGATGGCACCTAGACCCAAATGTCTGAACCAGGCCCATATGTATAGGAATGATGTACAAAGACATCAAGCAATGTAAATGAATGTGTGAACAAGCCCTTTAATCATGATAGGTATCTGGAGACCCAGCTGAGTGCTGTACATGGGCTGGGTTTCTGTGAGCATCACAATGACTTTGAGGCAGCCTATGAGAGACAAAAACATTGACCCAGAGCAGTTCAGAAATGAGTTGGCACCAAAAGCCTCCTCTGTCTGTACATTCATCCACAAACACAATGTTTATTCTTTGGGCAAGGAATCAGGAACCCTACTCTCAGCTCTGTTTCCAATACTTTCTTAACAGTCCATGGGTTGCTGGAGGAAGGAGTCATGCAAATCTCTTCTGGAGGCTCTGGGGCTAGGAAGCGCTTCTTTTCAAAAGGAAATCTGTCACCTTTGGGAACCTCACTTTCTTCCCAGTCTCCTGAGCCATCTTTCCTTGTCAAGCTAAAATATTCCATTAATAATATGAAATTTATTCTTCCCGGCCATTGTTCAAAGAAGTAAGTAACTATTCTATCGAGAGTTAAGATTAGAGATGGGCACGAACCTAAATATGACCCAAAAAATCCACGAACTGGGCCGGTTCGGGATTCATGAACCAGAGTTCATGGAAGCTCCTTTTCTCAGAACTTCCACAAACTGTATACTGGTTCGTTGGGTTGTGTTTACAGGGGCAGTTTAAATGGCCATTTCCCCAGGGAAATGGCCATTTAAACAGCCCCTTTAAGGGACTTGCAAGTGCAGGTCCCTTTATCAGCTGGCAGGGGCGATCCATGGCAGGTCCCTTTAAACTGCCCAAACCCCAGCCCCCCTACTCCCCACCCCAAGCCCCAGCCCCACATTTACTTTCCCCTGCTGCGTGGCATCCTTCTGCTCCTCCCAGGAGGAGCGGGAAGGCCGTTTGGGGCCTTTTCCACCATGCTGGGGCCCTGCAGGCAGCAGAAGAGGCCAAAAATGGCCTCCCTGCCCCTCAAATGGCCGCTGCAGGATAGGGGGTAGCGGGGCTTGGGTATGGGCAGTTTAAAGGGCCCTGCCACTGGCAGGTCCCTTTAAACTATCAGCTAGCAGGCGGTGACGGGGGGATCCCCCCTGCCGCCTGCCAGCTGATAGTTAAAGGGACCTGCTGCTTTCAAGGCAGGAATGGGCCCTTTAAATGTTAAATGCCCCTTTCCCTGCCATTGTTAAGACCAGAAAGGGGCATTTAAACCCCACAAACCATGAACTGGTTCATAACTGGTCCAGTTCTGTGGTTCGTGGTTGTTGTTGTTCTGTGCCCTTCTCTAGTTAAGATGCATTGGTTTGGTGAGGTCAATCTTTGTATGACATACTGCATTTGTTGCAATGTTCTCTTTCCCACAGGCCTTCTCAGACACTCAGTTGACTTTATTTGGACCAGAAAAAATGAGACACAGAGAAAGTTTCAACTTACTTTGTAAAGTGACAAGAGACTCCTTCTTTAGTTCTAGCTATTCTTAGCACTGGATCCATCAGACTCTTGGGAAAGGTCTGCAAGAATGGGGCACTCCCAGCCGATGGCAGCAGATGCTGTGGCTAAGGGCCGTGATTTGCCTCCCAAGAGGAGGGAGAGGGAGCAGTGCTTTCCTGACCATCCAGGATCACTGCGAGGGGCTTTATAAGGCTGCTCCACCCCTTGGTGCTGCAGTTGCACCTTGTGCTTGCCCCACCCACCTCACCCTATTTCATTGCAGGTTTAGCCAGTCACCGTTTATTGGGACCAGGTATGAATTTTTCCCCTTTCTCTCAATTGGCAATCTGGTGAGGAGTTTTTTCACCTACCTTGCACTGTCAGAAGAGGGGGGTAAGTGGCAGCAGCGGATCAAGTTTCCTTTACTTGACAGGTTAGAAGTTGGGGAAAATGAGTGGGCTTGTGACCACCCTTAGCATATCCCCATTGGTGGGGAATAGGGGTCTGGTCAGGATGGAGCTGCTGGCTGCTTTATGGCCCAGTTGCAAGGACAGATGCCCTGGTGGGGAACCCCTGGACAAGCCAGTCCCCCCTGCAGTTTTACAGCTGGGGGGGGGAGTTTCAAAGGGGTGAACCACTTTGCCTGGCCAGGCTGGGTCCCAGCCATACAATGGATGGCTTGCACTTTGGAAAGGAGGTGGATCACCCAGACAGGTCAGGGAGGAGATCCAGGAGTGACCTGTACCACTAGTTAGACCCTTGCTGTGTTGACAGATATGTTCTTGTAATGTTAATAAAGCAGCCCTTTAGTTCCCTATACGTGTGTCTGCCTCTTCATTCCAATTGGGGGGGATATATTCATACAGAAGAGAAAAGAGCTACAACCCTTCTCTCCAAAGCTGTACCATCATTTCTGTTGACATCTCCAAAAACCAATTGTCCCTCCAGCTGAACTCTCTGACTGCTTCTGAGTTTGCCATCTATTCTTGTGCCCGATAAACACAGCGAGGTAAAGTCCATTGGAGCTGCATCAAAAAGAGAAACATGCATTTCTCATTCCAGTCAGTGTTTCAAAGATATAAGTTCAGTATGAAAGAACAATGTTAGGCTGATTAACACATATAAATGCACAACTGAGGGAAGTATTGCCTCACTATTGGTTAGTGTTGTTTCACAATCGCTCATGCACATAACCACCACATCATACACAAAACATTTAAGAGTTCTTCCTTTGCATTTGAAGTGAGTCTGTTTATGAAATAGTTTCCTTGCTTCTGTCCTATGATTTTAAAAATAATTCACTATGAGAATTAAAATCTTCATTTTTTAACAAAGAATACTTGATTTTATATATTCTACATATAAAATTCAAGAAATATCAAATATCCATTTCTTGGGAGCAAAGAACAACAATTTGGCTCACAGATGCCAAAAGAAGTGAAACGATGGGGCGGCAGAATAATTAAAACACAACATTCATTTTGCTGGGAGAGAGTAATTTTGTTTGTATAAAACTTTAAAAATAGCACTCCTGATCTCACAATATCTAAGTTTGGAGAAGGAGAGGGAAGTGTAGAAAAATATGAAAAATATTAAAATCTTTAGAAGGGATGTTCAAGTTATACATGTCACGGTCAAATATGCCATTTTTTTTAATTGCATCCAGATGCTCTTACAGTGTCCCACAATGTGAATTATGCTTCCTTGCCTCATACTAAATCAGTCCAGTGAAGAGAAACCAAATGACATAAATGAACATGAGCCCCCAGGACTGTTTCTTATCAACTTTTGCATGGACTAGACAAGTAAGGATGAATAGACATATTCACTGGCTTCCTTGGAATGGTTCTTCCTATCCTCTTGGTCACTCATGGTTAGGAAGAAGAAGGAGGAGGAGAAGGAGAAGGAGGAGAAGGAGAAGAAGTAGAAGGAGGAGAAGAAAGAGGAGAAGGAGGAGGGGAAGGAGAAGGAGGAGAAGAAGGAGAAGGATGAGGAGAAGGAGAAGAAGGAGAAGGAGAAAGAGGAGGAGAAGGAGGAGGAGAAGGAGGAGAAGGAGAAGGAGAAGGAGAAGGAGAAGGAGAAGGAGAAGGAGAAGGAGAAGGAGAAGGAGAAGGAGAAGGAGAAGGAGAAGGAGAAGGAGAAGAATCATACCACCGTCGCCTGGCTGGATCAAAGCTCAGCTAGCCTTCAGAGGCCAGCCCCAAAGGGGAAGCAAGTTCAGGAAATAGGAAGACAGGGGAGAGAATGTGAGTATGCAGTAGTTTACATGCTTCTCATGTATAAGACCATTTGTGAACAGGCATCCCACGTGTTCCAAAGAAACAAGTAGTTCTGGCTATGATTCTCAGAAGCAAATTCATAAATGAGACAAGCTTCACACTTGAAGAAGGGTGTGGAGGGATATTTAAACTCCAATTATTTCCTTGTGGTTACCCTACTATTACTGTCATTGAAAAACTCCAATAAAAGAGATTCCATAAACTAGTTGTTATATTGCTGTTGCTTTGTTTTACTGATAAAATTAAAAATTTGTTTTACTGATAAAATTAAAAATTTGTTTTACTGATAAGATTAAACATTTGACCTGCCTTCCATGAACATTCTTTGAACTCCATGAACAGAGAGCCCATAAACTACTTATTATATTACTGTTGCTTTATTTCATTTCTACATTATTTCTAACTTTGATCTGCCTTCCTGGAACATTTTTTGAACCCATAATCCATGTCCAGCAGATTGGAAGACTAGGACTTGCAAAGATTTTTCCAAATAATTTGGATGGGGCAGGGCTCATTTCGAGGGGGAACGTGCAGGAACGCAGTTCTGGCAGTTCCTCAAAGAGGTCACATGTCAGGTAGCCTCACCCACCTGACCCTTGGCTTTATTTCGTTGATACATAAATTTAAAATTTGACCTGCCTTCCAGGAACATACCTTGAACTGATCATCCCTGCACAACAGATTGCAGGAGTATGACAAGCAATGAATCTTCCAAATCATTTAGATGGTGTATGCGCAAGGAGAAACAGCAGTGCCGAAGGGCTGTGCTGTTACTCTTTTATGCTGGGCTGTATGTAAATACAGGCACAGCTTCCTCTTTAAATCAGCCCCAAACCAGTCCAGAGAAAAACCCAGAGACACAACCTGGTGCCTCTCATAACTTGCTGATTATTTTTTTCTCAGAGGAGCATACAGAAAAATGATATTGTGGCTTCAATTTGTTTTCTTCTTATCAATATTCAAAGGTAGAATTTTGTTCTTTCAAACATAGAAGAGAGTTACATTTAAAATGTAAAGGGGAAACTGGTCTCTTTAAAATCTCTTTCTTTTCAGGTGTCTGGTCTGAAGTTCAACTGGTGGAGACTGGAGGGGATATCAAAAGGCCCGGCGAGTCCCTCCGCCTCTCCTGTCGAGGCTCCGGGTTCACCTTTAGTGGCTATGAAATAGCCTGGGTGAGGCAGGCTCCCGGCAAGGGTCTGGAATCGATTGGATGGATAGATGATAATGGTGATGGAAGCTCACAATACTATTCTGACTGGGTGAAAGGACGCTTCACCATCTCCAGGAGGGACGCTTCCAGCATGTCGTATCTGCAAATGAACAGCCTGAAACCTGAAGATACTGGTGTCTATTACTGTGCAGGAGACACAGTGAGAGGAAGTGAATCTGAAGCCAGGCAAAAACCTTTCTCTGCTGCTCTCCAGCACTGATTGAGCTGCGACAGCTGAAATGAGGAAATTCAAACATACCCACACACCCTTAGCATTAAATTGATTTAGCTTAACTTAATTGCGTGAAAAAGACAGAAACTTGTATTACACATACGTATGCTCACAAACACCGCTACGCACATCATTTCTCCAAGTTCTGGGATGTTCAGCGGCAGCAGTACCCATTGGATCCAGTAGCCTCTAGAAGAGAGAGTCCCGGGGACTTCTGGTGCCTCTGAAACGTTTGCTTTGCTTATACATCTTGAAGCAGTACATTTGAGACACAAATAGATATTCAGGGGGCAGCAGATTCCCAAGGGTCCCAGGGTTGTCCCCCCACCATTTGAATACTCTATTTAGAAGAAATTCAGTTCTTTTCAAACTACCCATCTCCCGTCGAAACTTGCTACTTATAGTCCACCTTATTGTCCTGTAAGGACTCATCTACTGACTTTGCAGGGTCGTTGAATTTCCTTTGTTGGGGTGTGTGGCTCAGAGGCAGCACATCTGCTTTATCTGCTCAGCATGCAGAAGGCCCCTCCCTGTGGCCCTGGAGAATCACTGCCAGTACGAGTAGATGATACTGACCTTGACAGACCTACTGGTTGATTCCACCTGGTAGAAGAGAGAAACTGATTTTTTCCCCACAATCCTAAGACATAAAAGCCAAACCATGTTTCTCACGACTCATTTTTTATCCCCGCACATGTGCAGTAGCGCCTAGAACCTTGCTGAAAAGACAGAAACTTGTGTTACACATACGTATGCTCAGAAACACCACTGTAGGCCTCACTTCTCCAAGTTTTGGGATATTCAGAGGCAGCAGTACCCTTGGATCCAGTAGCCTGTAAATGAGAGAGTCCCGGGGACTTCTGGTACCTTTGAAACTTTTGCTTTCATACAAATCTTGAAGCAGTACACTCAAGGCACAAATAGATACTCTTTCAGTGGGGTTTCCTGAGGGTTTTTTTTCTTTCAGCTCCCGGGCCTGCTTCCCACCATTTGAAATTTCTATTTAGAAAAAAAACCTTATTTCTCTTCAAACTACCCATCTCCACTCTAAACCTGCTGCTCATGCCCTACACTGTTATGAAATCAGGAATCATCCACAAACTTGCAGGAAAGCTGAATTTCTAGGGGGGAGTCATGGCTCAGTGGTAAGCTCATACCCTACCACAATTTTTTTTAGTCTTATAGGTGCTACTGGACTCTTGCTCTTTTCTACTGCTACAGAAAGACTGACACAGCTACCTTCTCAGATCCTTCTTATATCCCTGACAGCAACCATAAGTTCTTTCCCAAAACTGTTCTATAATGGGCCAAGATACATAGGAATAAACCTGCATCTAAACTGAAGCATCTATTAAGGACAATAAAATCTATACCAAATACTCTTAGGATGTATTCATTGTCCTTTAAAAATGGTATGGTAAAGAGAGCTGGCAAATTTAACAAATCTTCATCTGCAGCTGTTCATATGTTGAAAAAAACCCAGTCACCTGAGAGCCAAGCTAGAAGTGACGAATGACACTTGAATGGGAAGTGAACAGACTCAAGTGTATTCCTCCCTGTTCACTTGCCATTCACTTGCGCTCCACTTGATGTCTATGGCCGTTTCCACACACGTTGAATAATGCACTTTCAATGCACTTTAGTTATCCTTTAGAAGTGGATTTTGTGTTTCACAGACAAAAACCCAGTTCCAAATGATCACTAAAGAGCATTGAAAGTGTATTATCCAATGTGTGTGGAAGCAGCCTATATATCACTTGTAGCTTCACTCTGAGATTAATATTTTTGTTTTCCAGAAGGGGGCAGCAGATTCATTCAACAGTGGCATACTTTTGTAGGCAAAGCCATTTGTCTTTGCAGGAAACAAATACAAAACCATCTTGTTGCCAATATATAGATTTGGGGGGGGGGGCGGGTTGTGTTTGGGTGGAGAACTTCTAGGAAAAAAATAAGAAATATTAGCTAGTCCACCATGATGGTGCTAAAATTAAAAAAAAAATAGATCATCCACCATAAGGGTGCCTAGGCCAAAATGTCTGAACCAAGCCACTATGTACAGTAATGATGCAGAGAGACACCAAGCAATGTAAATGAATGGGTGTCTAGCGCCTGCTTAGAAGTCTCCTTTAATATCTGCCTGCAAATGGATGCAGGAAATGGATAAAGCAAATGGATGCTGGAAATCTGATGCCCCGGTTATTTGCTTTTTAAAGAGCCACATCCTTTAATAAACAAACCCCCAGGCTTTAGGATTTGCTGCAGTCCCGAAGCAAATACCAGGCCAGAGGGAGAAGATTCTCTTTCTGTGCATGAGATTTCTTCACATGTACTGGTCATCTTAAATTTCTTCTTTTGTATCTCACAAAGGGGCAGAAGTGCCACGATGCATAGAAAATACCATTCGCCTGGAGGAAAATGAAATAGGCAGTCAAGCATGTCAGATTGTGGTTTCAACTGTGAACCCGATTGTTTCCTCAGATGTCTGCTTCAACTGGGACATTCTACTTGCCTCACAAGAATTTGTCTCCCCAAGAGACTTTCCCACAATTCTCTTGAAAAAAAGCCAATGAAGCATGAATACAAAAAGGGAAAGGACTTATAAAATCAACTGAACTTGTTTCTCCCCATCCTCTGTGTGAATTAGGGGAAAAAACCAAAAAAAAAAACAGAAGCACACCTGACTGGATGAAAACATAGTGAGGCCCCAAAGAAGAAACAGTGAACATTGAGAAACCCTGATGTTCAGGAGTTAGGAAGTCAACTGAGGGAATGTGAACGTGAAACAGTTTCTCTGCCTCTCACATTGAAGCCTGTATGTGAATAGGCTTCTCATAGCTTCTTCATTGGAGGTTTAGATAAATGCATGGACCTAAGGTCCATCATTAGCTACAGTGACTAATGGAAACATTCATGTTAAGAGGCACTGAACATCTGAGAGCCAAGCTACAAGTGACGTCTTACACAGGTTGGACACTTGTCAGCTTCCCTCAAGTTTTAATGGGAAATGTAGGCATCCTGGTTTTACAGCTTGGCTCTCCATTACAGCTGCAAGACCAGGATGCCTACATTTCCCATCAAAACTTGAGGGAAGCTGACAAGTGTCCCACCTGTGTAAGATGTCACTTGTAGCTTGGCTCTGAGTACCAATGCCAGGAGACAACATCAAGGGCAGGCCTTGGCTTCCTTGCAACATTATTTACCCTCTTTAGTAACTGATTGGACACTGTCCAAGTCAGAACCCAGTACTGAACTAGATGGACTCCTGGTCTGATATGGCAAGGCTCTTCTTATGTTCTCAAACACAGATGGATTTGTTTGTTTTGTTTACATTATTTATAGGCTGCCCTTCTCACGTAGAGCCAAACTACAAGTGACGCCTGACACAGGTTGGACACTAGTCGGCTTCCCTCAAGTTTTGATGGGAAATGTAGGCATCCTGGTCTTGCAGCTGTAATGGAGAGCCAAGCTGTAAAACCAGGGTGCCTACATTTCCCATCAAAACTTGAGGGAAGCCGACTAGTGTCCAACCTGTGTAAGACGTCACTTGTACTTTGGCTCTGAGACTCCAGGTGGATTGCATAATGTAAGTCAATATGGTTTATGGCTGGGAAATTCAATAAAGAATGAAATAAGGTATTGGATAGCAGAACTTTTGAAAATATTATTGATTTTTTGTGCTTTATTTTATGACTAGCAACCAAGCCTGTTTTTAAAAAATGGGCTCTGGAAAATAGAGTACCCTCCAGAGGAATGGGCCACCTTGTCTGGGCTTCCCGCCGTGGTGCACCCTCCGGACAGATGGGCCACGTTACCTGGGCTTCCTGTAGTGGTGTGCCCTCCGGAGGGACGGGCCACCGTGTCTGTGCTTCCCACTGCAGTGCATTCTCCAGAGGTTGGGCCTCCTCACCTGGCATTTCCACCACAGCGTGCCCTCTGGAGGAATGAGCTGCCATGCCTGGCCTTCCCGCCATGGCGTATCCTCCAGACGGATGGGCCACCTCACCTGGCCTTCCTGTCGTAGCAGCACCCTTGGAGACACAGGCAGCCTCACCTGGACTTCCTGCTGTGGCACACCTTCTGGAGGGATGGGCCACCTCACCTGAGCTTCCTGCTGCAGCAGTGCCCTCGGAAGGCGCACCAGTATAAAAAGTGAGTCATCACCAATACGGCTTGCCTTTTATATAACAGGATTAGGGAATTTATAATTTAAACCCTATTTCCCATTCTTTGAACGTGTTTATCCTCTCCTATGATTTGCAATATTACAGTAAGGGCTGGTTATCCAAATCATATGTAAGGTATATGCCCAAGGGGGTACATCTTTGCCAAAAGGCTGTGCTGTTGCTCTTTTATGACAGGCTGTATGTAAATACAGGCACAGCTTCCTCTTCAAAACAGCCTGAAGCCAGTCTAAGGAACACCCATAGACACAAGCAGGTGCACCTGATAACTTCCTAGGCTGTTTTTCCTCAGCACATTAGACAGGAAAATGATATTGTGGCTTCCATTTCTTTTTTTCTCAGCAACACTCAGAGGTATTTTTTGTTCATTCATGCCGAGAAGATAATTACATGAAGATGTAAATGTGAAGCGGGTCCTTTAAAAATGTCTTCCTTTCCAGGTGTTCAGTCTGAGGTCCAGCTGGTGGAGTCTGGAGGGGATGTCAAAAGGCCTGGAGAGTCCCTCCGCCTCACCTGTCAAGCCTCTGGGTTCATCATTAGTAGCTATTGGATGCATTGGGTGAGGCAGGCTCCAGGCAAAGGTCTGGAATGGATTGCAGTGATACGTACTGATAGCAGCAAGAAATTTTATGCCAGTTCTGTTGAAGGGCGCTTCACCATCACCAGAGACGACCCTTCCAACATGCTGTATTTGCAAATGAACAGCCTGAAACGGGAAGATACTGCAGTTTATTACTGCCCGACAGGCACAGTGAGAGGAAGTTGAGCTAAAGCTCCGCAAAAAATCTCTTTTGACAGGTCTCCTGGTTGACTGAGCATGCACACATGCACACATACAGACATTTTTTTTTTAATGGTGGGATCTCCACAGGCAGCAAGCAATACATATATGAGCTTGCTCTGGGGTCTTCTGGAGTCTTTGTAATCTTGGCTTCCTTTAAATATATAGGAGCAGAACTTTTGGGGAGCAAACAGACAATCCTTCAGCAGGTAGAAGTTTCTCTTAGATCTATCCTGCAATACTCAAAGAAAGTAGCCTTAACCGATAGAGGGAAAAAATGCAGGAAAAAAACGCAAAAGGCAGTCCATCATTGAAGAAGCTTTCTCCAGTTCATTGCAGGAATTCATCCAGCAAAGCTTCGGTTGCAGGGCTCTTCAGTAAGGAGGATTTCTGTTGCTGGTGAGGCTGGATTTGCTCTTGAGCTCTCTGTGCAGCATCCAGAGTGAGAACCTCCGTTCACCCACCCGCTGCTACTTCTTTTGCTCTCAGCATCAGGGGATGATGAAGCTACCAGCCTGGCCACCCCAAGTGAGATGCCCCCTTCTTTTGATGCTGTAGAGGACACCTGAGAGCATCACAGCCTGTTTATGACCTCAACATCCCAGTAGAGAAGAGTGCCAGGAGTGGGAGACACTTTCCTAAGAGATAAGGGTTGAAAGTTCCAAAGAGCAGCAAAGTGGTGGGTGAAGAATCAGAAGGAGGAGGAAACAGCAAATGCATACTCCTGAGACTGCCCTTTACCAAATGAGACCATTGATGCATCAGAGTCAGTATTTTCCAATAAGACTGGTAGCAACTCTCTCAGGGAGTGGTCTTCCATGTCACACCTCAGGGAGTGGTCTTCCACACCACCTTCTACTTGATTGTTGAGATGTCGGAGAATTAACTTAGGACATTCTGCACGTCAATAGATGCCTTCCATTGAGTCATGGCCTCTCTCCAAACTGGAGTGCCCAGCCAGCCTCTCAGAGCTTCCTTCACTGGCTCTCCTGGCTGTTTGTTGGAATGATCCCCAGTGGGCCATTGGTGAACTTAATTGGCCTCCCTGTTGTGTACCTCTAGAAGAATAAAAAGGATCCATCCATCCACCTGCCTGTCCTTCCATCTATGGCACACACAGGGCCTCAGAAAATGAAGTGAGGAGTTTCATAATCGGTCACCCAACTCAGGATGAGCATGGGCCAAACGGGAAGGGAATGGGGACATCCTGGCCCACCTCATCACCAATCACAGCTCATCAGAAAAAAAAATTGGAAATTGACAACCAAGTTCATGATGATGATGGCAGTAATGCTGCCAAGAAGGAAAAGAATCAGAAGATCCTAGATCGAGTTGATGCTATTGGCAGTGGGAGCTAAGATGGTCTGCAGCAGGCATAATTCACCCGAAACTAAAGTTAGGAGTCTCAAATTTGCCCTCCTGCTTCAATGTGTGATTGGACAAGAGAGGAAATTTTGTTCAACTAAAACTAGGAAGAAACTTGATTCTTGTCCAGCAGGTTATTTTGCAGTAAAAGAAATACGCTTTACACCAAGAATTTATTTGTGGCTTTTGATGAAGCTGTGAGCCTTGCTAAACGGGACAATTTAGCCAGGCAAACCCGTTGCCAATCTCCTGCCGGGAGCAGCCGGAAAGAGTGGGTGCTCCCCTTTTGATTTGACCCTCGGCATTTATGAATAAAGCTTTGGATTGCAGCAGCGGTCTTTTGGCGTGTCCTTAGTGTGCCTTTGCCTTGGAGTTTGGGACCGTTCCCCCTGTCCTTTTGCCAAATTAAGAACACTGCCAATATATACAGGATAAACTTGATTATAAACAAAGTCATTTATTAAGGACAATCAATATATATACCAAATACTCTTACAGCACATTGGTTTGTCCTTTAAAAAAATACTGTGGAAAAGGTAGCTGGAAAACTTCACAAATGCCCCAATGCAGCCATGCAGACATTGAAAAAAGTCTGGTCACCTGAGATTATTCTATTACTTTCCCAGAAGGAGGCAGTAGATTCCTTCAATAGAACATTGCTATGTAGGCAAAATCATTTTTTGTTTGTGGGGAAACAAATACAAAGAATAATCTTGGTTCCTAGATTTCCCAAATTAAATCCAAACTAAAATCTCTACCTTAAAAGCCCTCCTCCCCCTCCAAATGATTCCTGCTCTTTACACCCTTCGAAAGCCCAAGCAAATAAGACAACCTTGCAGTGCTTTCTGAATGTCACCCAGGAAGGGCTCCTTTCACCTCCTCAGCACACCCATTCCACAGAGCATGGGCCAGGATGGAAAGGCCCAAGCTCTGGTTGATGCCAGATGGGCCACGCTAAGTGGTGGGGGAGCCAACAAATGGCTTCCTGAGGATCATACACCACGTACACATGGACACATGAATGGAGATGGTCCACTGACTCAGAGCAGTTTAGAAAAGAGGGGACATCAGAAGTGTACATTTTCCATCCATCCATAATCACAACATCAATCTTTTTTGCAGACACAACAGCAAGGAAGCCAGGAGCAAGCCCTGCCCTCAGCTCTGCTTCTGACACCCTCTTTATAGCCCATGTGTTGCTGGAGGAGAAGTTATGCAAATGCCTTCTGGAGGCTCCAGGGCTAAAAAGTGCTCCTCTTCAGAAGGAAATCCCTCACATTTGGGAACCTCACTTTCTTCCCATTCTTCATAGCCATACTTCCTGCCAAGCAAGAGTATTTCATTATCAATATGAAATTAATTCTGCTTTTCATATTCTTCTTGGCTATTGTTACAAAAAGTAAGTAACTATTCTGTGGAGAGACCAGATATATTGGTTCATGAAGTCCTGTTTTGTATGAAATACTGAATTTCTTGCAATGTTTTCTCTTTCCCAGGGGCCTCCTCAGACACTCAGCTGGTGTCCTCTGGACCAGGAACTGTAAGGCCTGGAGAGAATCTCAGCCTGCTGTGTAAAGTGACAGGGGTTTCCATCTCTAGTTCTAGCTATGCTTGGAACTGGGTCCGTCAGCCTCCTGGGAAAGGTCTGGAATGGGTTGCAAGAATATACTATGATGGCAGCAAGTGGTACAATCCCTCTCTCCAAAGCCGGACAACCATTTCTTCAGACACCTCGAAGAATCAGTACTCCCTCCAGATGAATTCCCTGACAGCTGCCGACTCTGCCGTGTATTTCTGTGCCCGAGACACACACTGAAGCAATGTTAATTGGAGCTGCATCAAAAAGAGGAACACACGTTTCTCATTCCACTCAGTGTTTCCAAGTATTATGTTTGGCAGTAAAAAACGCCAACATAAACACAAAACGTAGACAACTGTTGCCTCACAACGGGGTAGCACCAACCCTTCAGGGTTCATGGACAAAACCACCACATCATACACTGAAAACTGTTCAGGGCTGTGCTGCTGCATTTTAAATGAGAGGAAGATGGCCCTGTGAGTCAGTTTACAAAATAGTTTCCTTGCTTCTGCTCTTCTAACAATAAAAAATAACTTAGCATCTAGTGATAATTACTATCTCCATGTTTTAAAATGTATCACCTGATGTTATATGTCCAACATCCAATAATAAATGTCTAATATCCAAGTTTTGCAGCGAAGAGCACCCAGTATGGCAAACAGATCCTGAACCAATTCCAGAATCTGTTTGAACAGGATACAGCAGAATCATTCAATAGCAATATTCCTTGTGCTGGCACACAGAACAATTTTATTTAAGCAAAAGTGTAATACTAAAGCTCTTCCTTTGACAATATCTAATTCTTTGGGTGAGAGTAGAAGAACATAAGAACATAAGAGAAGCCATGTTGGCCAAAAACAATATAACAATAACAATAAATAACAATAACATAACAATAACATAACAATTTTAAAAACTTAGAATCTAGTGATAATTAATGTCTCCAAACCAAATGATCGACATGAGAGCCAGTTTGGTGTAGTGGTTAAGAGCACGGGACACTAATCTGGAGAACTGGGTTTGATTCCCCACTCCTCCGCTTGAAGCCATCTGGGTGACCTTGGGTCAGTCACAGCTCTCTAGAGCTCTCTCAGCCCTGCCCGCCTCACAGGGTATTTTGTTGTGGGGGTAATAATGGCATACTTTGTAAACCACTCTGAGGGCCAAGCTACACATGACGAATGACACTTGAACGGCAAGTGGATTGAGAGGAGCGCAAGCGAACAGGGAGAAATACACTTGCTGTTCAAGTGTCATTCGTCATGTGTAGCTTGGCCCTGAGTGGGCATTAAGTTGACCTGAAGGGCGGTATATAAATCGAATGTTATTATTATTATTACTATATGTGTGAAACTGACATCATGGTTTTGTCCCTTATCAACTGTTGCAAGGATGTATTAAGTGACTTCCTTGGGTTGATTCTGCCCATCCTCTCTGTGTCCCATAGTTAGTCTTCAAAAGAAAAAAAATGCCCAATCAAAGTCCATCAGAGAGCTAAGCCCCTAAGTTTAAGCCATTTCAAGAGATGTGGTGGCAATCAGGGGGATGTGAACATGCAGTAGCTTATAAGCTTCTCACATATAAGGCCATGTGTGAATACAGGCATCCCACTCTGTTCTAAAGAAACAAGTAATTCTGGCTCTGATTCTTAGAAGTCGGTACATACATGAGAGAAGCTTCTGCCCACTTGAAGAAGCATCTAAACTCCAGTAATTTCCTTGTGGTTACTCAGGTTTTTTTATTGAAAACCTCCATGAAGGGAGATTCCATAAACTAGTTATTATATTGCTGTTGCTTTATTTCATTTCTACATTAATTCTAACTTTGATCTGCCTTCCTGGAACATTATTTGAACCCATAATTTAAACCCTTAGTTCATGTTCTATAGACTTTATGAGTATGACAAGCAAAGATTCTTCCAAATCATTTGGATGGGGTATGCAAAAGGAGAAACATCGGTGCCGAAGGGCTTTTATGCTGGGCTGTATGTAAATGCAGGGACAGCTTCCTCTTTAAATCAGCCCCAGACCAGTCCAAGAGACACAACCTGGTGCCTCTCATAACTTCCTAATTCTCTTTTTCCTCAAAGGAGCATACAGAAAAAAATGATATTGTGGCTTCAATTTGTTTTTTTCTTAGCAATATTCAGAGGTAGTTTTTTGTTCTTTCAGACATAGACAATAATTACATTTAAGGTGTAAAAGGGAAGCTGGTCTTTTTAAAATCTCTTTCATTTCAGGTGTCCGGTCAGAAGTCCAGCTGGTGGAGACTGGAGGGGATATCAAAAGGCCTGGAGAGTCCCTCCGCCTCTCCTGTCGAGCCTCTGGGTTCACTTTTAGTAGCTACGACATGGCCTGGGTGAGGCAGGCTCCCGGCAAGGGTCTGGAATCGATTGGATGGATAGATAATAGTGGTGATGGAAGCCCACAATACTATGCTGACTGGGTGAAAGGACGCTTCACCATCTCCAGGAGGGACGCTTCCAGCATGTTGTATCTGCAAATGAACAGCCTGAAACCTGAAGATACTGGTGTCTATTTCTGTGCAGGAGACACAGTGAGAGGAAGTGATTCTGAAGCCAGGCAAAAACCTTTCTTTGCAGCTCTCCAGCTTTGATTGAGCTGCGATAGCTGAAATGAGGAAATTCAAACACACACACGCATCCCTAGAATTATATTGATTTAGCTTAATTTCATTGACTGAAAAAGACAGAAAGTTGTGTTACACGTACTTATGCTCACAAATACTCCCATACACCCCACTTTTCCAAGTTCTGGGATGTTCAGAGGCAGCAGTACCCTTGGATCCAGTCCTCTGTAGATGAGAGAATGTCGGGGGCTTCTGGTGCCTCTGAAACTTTTGCTTTGCTTATAAATCTTGAAGCAGTAAATTTGAGACACAAATCGATACTCATTCAGAAGGAAGAACATTCTCCAAGTTGCCTTTCTTTCAGGTCCCCCCACCATTTGAAAATTCTATTTTAGAAATTTGCTTCAGTTTTGAAATTGAAACAAATTCTATTTGCTTCAGACTACCCATCTCTAATCAAAACCTGCTTCTCAGACTCCAAAGTATTAAACAGTAAGGAACTGTCTACTGACTTTGCAGGAATGTTGCAGCAGCAGGCAATAGCAAATCCCCTTTGTTAGTCTCTTGCCATGAAAACCCCACTTACCACAAGTAAACTATGAATTGCCACAAGTAAACTCTCTATCACCATCCCTGACAGCAACTGGAATGTCTTTCCTTATCCTATAACAGGGTGCTGTCAAGATATATTGGATAAAACCTGATTGTCAACTAAACCATCTATTAAGGACAAAATATCTATACCAAATATTTTTAGAACACATTGGTTGTCCTCTAAGGTGTAAAGGGGAAGCTGCCCAAGTGCAGCCATTTCCTCCTTCTGCAGTTTAATAGCAGGATTAAAAAGGATTCAGATTTATTCTCTTTGGGAACACTTGCCTTAATGGAGTCAAAGGGGCACTCCCTCTTCCTTTTCATCGTTTTCGTAATACCCCAAGAGAAGCATGTAGATTATTATTTTTGCAAGAAAACCCTCCTTTTCCTATACCCTTCCTTCTCTTTCTTTTCTTTTGCTTTCTTCCCTCCCCCCCGCCCCCATCCCTAAGATTAAAAAAAATGCTTGGAGATTCGGGACTTGGAGTAGCTCAGAGGACGTGCTGGGGTTTTTATACTAAAATAAATAACCCCTGTCCAGGAGAAGACCAATAAAAAATGAAAAATAAGCTAATAAATACATAGAACAGAGAAAAGAGGAGAGCAACAAAGAAAAAGCAAAGGTGATTGAAATAGGGCGAAGCTACAAGTGACGAATGACACTTGAACGGCAAGTGTATTTCTCCCTGTTCACTTGCCCTCCACTCAATCCACTTGCCGTTCAAGTGTCATTTGTCACTTGTAGCTTAGCCCATAGAGTCACACTTCTGAAGGTTCTCTAGCAAGGTTTCTCTAATGAACTGAAACGCAGCAATGGCTTCTCCAGGAGGGAAGTGAGGAGATATCTCCTAACATCTCAGGAAGTTCCTAGAAATCTAATCACCTTCAGCTGCACCCAGCTGTTCAGTCCAAATTAGGGCCAAGCTACCAGTGACAAATGACACTTGAACGGCAAGTGGATCAAGTGGAGCGCAAGTGGAGGGCAAGTGAACAGGGAGGAATACACTTCCTGTTCAAGTGTCATTCATCACTTGTAGTTTGGCTCTTCGCCTCTCCTACCCACCTAGGTCAGCTTCCTCCTGATAAGATTAGTTCAAAGAAGTTGGTTCCTGATAAGATTAGTTCATGATAAAATTGGTTCAAAGAAGGTCATTCAAAACCTACTAGACCCATAACGCTGACATCACCTCCCAACTTGCCAGGATTTCTTACCAATTTAAAACCCAAACTTTCCACCCCCCATGAGCACCTAAAACAGAGAAGGGAGGGGACTGTAAGCAAAGCAGAAGCAAAGACTCACTAAATATCTGAGCTGGAAGCGGAAACTAAGCAAATATCTGTGTTAAAGGTAAAATAGCTGAGCCAAAATAAATATTTAAGTTGAATCTGAATCCAAAGCTGAAACAAAAATAAAATAAAACAAAAGAAAATAGTTTTGTTTATAAAACAAAAGTATCACTCCCTCTCAACAAAGTGCAGCCCATAAATATCTGGTCTCTCTCAGCTGGAAAACAGAAGGACTTCTCATATCTTCCTAGTCTATTTTTTCCCTAAAGCATCAGACAGGGAAATGATATTGTGGCTTCAACTGGTTTTTTTCTCTGCAGTGTTCAGAGGTGATTTTTTTATTCTTTCAAACAGAGAAGATAGTTACATTTAAGGTAGAATTGTGACGTGGTTCTCTTTCTTTTCAGGTGGCCAATCAAAAGTCCAGGTGGTGGAGACAGGAAGGGATGCCAAAAGGACTGGAGAGTCCCTTCGTCTCTCCTGTCGAGCCTCTGGGTTTAACTTTGGTAGCCATCGGATGCACTGGGTGAGGAAGGCTCCTGGGAAGGGTCTGGAATGGGTGGCCTATATAAGCTATGATGGAAGCACACAATACTATGCTAACTCAGTGAGAAGACGCTTCACCATCTCCAGGGACAACCCTTCCAACCTGGTGTATTTGCAAATGAACAGCCTGAAAGCTGAAGACACTGCAGTTTATTACTGTGCAAAAGACTCAGTGAGAGGAAGTGAATCTGAAGGCAGGCAAAAACTCTTCTTTGCCTCTGGCTGTTCTCCAGAATTCCTTGTGCTACAAGGGATGAAATGAGAAAATTAAAACACACCCACACTCCTTTGGCATTACATTGATTTAGTTTAACAGCAATGTATGTTACATACGTGCACTCATTACTGACCCATGGGGGGACATCACATCACAATGTTTTCTTGGCAGACTTTTTGTTATGGGGTGGTTTGCACTTGCCTTCCCCAGTCATCTACACTTTACCAACCTTGGAAGGATGGAAGGCTGAGGGCCAAGCTACAAGTGATGAATGACACTTGAACGGCAAGTGTATTTCTCCCTGTTCACTTGCCCTCCACTCAATCCACTTGCCGTTCAAGTGTCATTCGTCATGTGTAGCTTGGCCCTCAGTCAACCCTGAGCCAGCTACCTTAACATGGCTTCTGCCAGGATGGAACTCAGGTCATGAGTAGAGCTTGGGCTGCAATACTGCAGCTTACCACTCTGTGCCATGGGGCTCCTTACTCTAAAGGTTGTCCCCTGTGCAAGCACGAAGTCATTACTGACCCACGGGGGAATGTTGCATCACAGCTCTTTAACGGATGGGTATGACCACACATGAATTATGCTTCTTCTCAGCCCACTTCTCATTCAATATTTGAAGCTTGATTGGTGGATTTCTCTTGCAGTGAGAAATGAGAGATGCAGAGATCTATTATTATGGAAATGTTATGCCTATGCTGTCTCACACTTCCTAGGAAAAGATTTCTTCACATGTGCCAGCCACTTCAAATTTCTTGCCTTTTGTATCTCACAAGGGGGCAGAAGTGCTATGAAGAATACAAAATGCCGTTAGCCAGGAGGAAAATAAAAGGGATAGTGGAACATGTCACATTGTGGTTTGAACCGTGAACCAAATTGTTTCCTCCGATGTCTGCTTCAACAGTAACATTCTACTTATCTCTTGAGAATTTGTCTCCCCAAGAGCCTTTCCGGCAATTCTTTTGTAAAAAGCATATCAAGCATTCATTCATAAAAGAAAAGGACTTGTAAAAACAAATACTTATTTCTCCATTTCCCATCCTCCATGTGGACTATGGATAGAAAAAAGAAAAACAGAAGCAAACCTAAACACATTAATTGTATAGGGCACCAGACCCCAAAGAAGAAGAATTATACATTGAGAAATCCTGAAGTTGAGGAGATGGGAAGTTCATCAAGAACATGCAATAGTCTAGAGGCTTCCCGCATTGAATGTGGTGTGTGTATAGGCTTCTTGTAGCTTCTGGTTATGCTCTAGAAAATCAAACACCTGGTTCAAAGTTTTTCATACCTATTGGTTTTCAAATTCCATAAGCAGTATTTATTCTTGGGGACAAATACAGTTTATGAAATGTTGCTTAGAAAAAGAGGGTGTGACGAAAGGGAACCTCCATGTACAGAGGCACTAAACTTCTGAATACTGGTGCCAAGAGTCAACGCAGAAGGATGGCCTCTGCCTCTATGCCTGGCTGTTGGCCCTCCATAGTAAATGACTGGCCCCTGCATGAGTTCTGACACTGGAGTAGATGGACTCCTGGTCTGATAGGGTGAGGCTCTTCTGACGTTCTCAAACACAGATTGTTGTTGTTTGTTTACATTATTTAGAGTTTGCCTTTCTCACTGAGAGACAAGGTGGATTACATAAGGTAAGTTAGAATTTATTGAGTTTTTGGTGCTTTATTTTATGATTAGGCATTTTATAATTTCAGTCTTACTTCCCATTCTTTAAACATCTTATACTTGACTTCTTATTAGCAGTAGTAGAGTAAGGGATGGTTCTTTAAAATTATATGCATGGCATGTGCACAAATGGATACATCATTGTTAAAGGGCTGTGCTGTTGCTCTTTTATGCTGGGCTCTCACTTTAAATCAGGCGGAGACCAGTTCAAGGGACACCCAGAGACGCAACCTGGTGCACCTGGTGCATAACATCTTAGTCATTTTTTCCCTCAACAAATCATACAAGAAAATGATATTGTGGTTTCTATTAGTTCCCCTTTTAGTAATATATAGAGGTAAATATTTTGCTCTTTCAAACAGAGAAAATAGTTACATTTAATATGTAATTTGTCATGGATACTTTTTATTTTATTGAAAAGTTTAAAGGCCCAATAAAAAGGGCAGAGAGGGGAGAAAGAAAAAAAAATGATAAAAGAAAAAGAAAAAGGGGAAAAGAACAAAAATTAAAAAGAAAAAAAATGAAGAAAAATAATAAATATTTCATTTTCCATTTTTCTCCACAACACCTATTCAATATGTAATTTGAGAGGTGGGTTTACTTAAAATCTCTTTTTTTTTTTCAGGTGTCCAATCACAAATTCAGCTGGTGGAATCTGGAGGGGATGTCAAAAGGCCCGGAGAGTCCCTCCGCCTGTCCTGTCGTACCTCAGGAGTCACCTTCAGCGATTATACCATGAACTGGGCGAGGCAGGCATCTGGGAAGAGTCTGGAATGGGTGGCCTATATACTCTACGATGGAAGCACACAATACTATGCCGACTCGGTTAGAGGACGCTTCACCATCTCCAGGGACAACCCTTCCAGCATGCTGTATCTGCAAATGAACAGCCTGAAAGTTGAAGACACCGCAATTTATTACTGTGTAGGAGGCACAGTGAGAGGAAGTGAATCTCAAGGCAGGCAAAAACCATCCTCTGCCTCTGGCAGCTCTCCAGCATTCCTTGAGCTGCAACAGATGAAATGAGGAAATTAAAACAAAGCCACACACCCTTGGCATTATTGATTTATATTAACTTAACTGACTGAAAAATACATCAACCTGTCTTACACATATATTCCCTTCACCACTGAGAGCCAAGCTACAAGTGACACCTGACACAGGTTGGACACTTGTCAGCTTCCCTCAAGTTTTGATGGAAAATGTAGGCATCCTGTTCTTGCAGCTGTAATGGAGAGCCAAGCTGTAAAACCAGGACGCCTACATTTCCCATAAAAACTTGAGGGAAGCTGACAAGTGTCCAACCTGTGTCAGGCATCACTTGTAGCTTGGCTCTGAGGCATCAGAGTCAGTATTGTTTACTAAAACTGGTAGTGGTTCTCGAGGACCTCAAGGAGTAATCCTTCACATCACCTTCTACTTGACCTATTGGAGGACTTGCCAAATTAGGAACACTGCCAATATATACAGGTTAAAATCTGGTTATAAACTAAGGGCCAAGCTACAAGTGATGAATGACACCTGAAGGGCAAATGGGTCGAGTGGAGCGCAAGTGGAGGGCAAGTGAACAGGGAGGAATACACTTGCTGTTCAAGTGTCATTCTTTGGACAAAGGGCATAAAATTTACTGCAAGTCAAACGTTAAGGGAGAACTGGTACAAGATGTTCTTCAGATGGAACATTACACCAAAAGACATCAAGAAAATGGACAAGAAATATGTGGGGGTCAAAAAAAAGAGTGTCATTTGTCACTTGTAGCTGGTCCCTCAGTCCTCTATTTAGGACGATCAATATATATACCAAATACTCTTATGGCACATTGGTTTGTCTTTTAAAAAAATACTGTGGAAAAGGTAGCTGGAAAACTTCACAAATGCCCAAATGCAGCCATGCTGACATTGAAAAAAATCTGGTCACCTGAGATTATTCTATTTCTTTTCCAGCAGGGAGCAGTAGATTCCTTCAACAGAACTTTGCTATGTAGGCAAAATCATTTTTTGTTTGTGGGGAAACAAATATAAATAATACTCTTGGTTCCTAGGGAAAAAAATATTCTTTGTGTTGTATGTTGTGGGGGGGCGGGTTGTGGGTTGGGGGGGTCTAAAATAATAGGAAAACTTAGACAGTTCACCATGATGAAACCTGTCTGAAGGAAGGAGCTGTGACTTTCAAAAGCTCACACTCTTAAAATCTTGTCAGTCTCTAAGACATCACTGGGCTCAAATTCTATTCTATTGCAGAACAACACAGCTACCCACCTATAATTCTCCTCATGACGACACCTAGAACCATCTCTTCTGAAAAGTCCCATAGAGAGAGTATTTAAATATAGGGGCATTAAGCAGCTGTGCAAATGAAAGTCTGAAGGAGAAATTAGAGGTATCTGGAGACTCAGGGGGATGCCATGCTCGCATCACAATGATTTTGAAACAAACTACTGGAGACAGACACACCATAATTTCTTTCATTCGTTCATTCGTTCATTCGTTCGTTTGTTTGTCTGTTTGTCCGTTTGTCCGTTCATTCGTTAGTTCATTCATTCATTTATACCCCACATTTCCAGATAGTTTAACTGGCTAACTGTGCAAATGAAAGCCTAAAGGAGCTCTTTAAAATGCAACAGAAATTAGAGGTATCTGGAGACTCAGGGGGATGTCATGCATGGGCTAGGTTTGCCTTCAGGCATCACAATGATTTGGAGACAGCCTGCTGGAGACAACACACCACAATTTCATTTGTTCATTCATTTGTTTGTTCATTCATTCGTTGGTTTGTTCATTCGTTCATTCATTCATTTGTTCATTCGTTCATTCATACCCCACCCTTCCAGATACTTTAAATGGCTTACAAAAATAATTGAAAATTTCCCAAATTAAATCCAAATTAAAATCTCTACCTTAAAAGCCCTCCTCTCCCTCCAAATGATTCCTGCTCTTCATACCCTTTGAAAGCCCGGGCAAATAAGACAACCTTGCAGTGCCTTCTGAATATCACCAAGGATGCGCTCCCTTCTCCTTCTCAGCACACCCATTAAGGCCCGAGCTCTGGTTGATGCCAGATGGGCCACGCTAAGTGGTGGGGGAGCCAACAAATGGCTTCCTGGGGATCATACACCACATACTCATGGACACATGAATGGAGATGGTCCACTGACTCAGAGCAGTTTAGAAAAGAGGGGACATCAGAAGTGTACATTTTCCATCCATCCACAATCACAACATCGATCTTTTTCGCAGACATGACAGCAAGGAAGACAGGAGCAAGCCCTGCCTTCAGCTCTGCTTCTGACACCCTCTTTATAGCCCATGTGTTGCTGGAGGAGGACTTACGCAAATCCCTTCTGGAGGCTCCGGAGCTAGGAGGAGCTCCTCTTTAAAAGGAAATCCTTCACATTTGGGAAACCTCACTTTCTCCCCAGCCTCCCGAGCCATCCTTTCTGCTAAGCAAGGCTGTTGCATTATCAATATGAAATTAATTCTGCTTTTCATATTCTTCTTGGCTATTGTTCCAAGAAGTAAGTAAATATTCTGTGGAGAGATCAGATATTTTGATTCATGAAGTCCTGTTTTGTATGAAATACTGAATTTCTTGCAATGTTTTCTCTTTCCCAGGGGCCTCCTCGGACACTCAGCTGGTGTCATCTGGACCGGGAATTGTAAAACCCGGGGAGAATCTCAGCCTGCTGTGTAAAGTGTCAGGGGACTCCATCTCTAGTTCTAGCTATGCTTGGAACTGGATCCGTCAGCCTCCTGGGAAAGGTCTGGAATGGGTTGCAAGAATATACCCCTATGATGGCAGAAAGTGGTATAATCCCTCCCTCCAAAGCCGTACAACCATTTCTTCAGACACCTCGAAGAATCAGTACTCCCTCCAGATGAACTCCCTGACAGCTGCCGACTCTGCCGTGTATTTCTGTGCCCGAGACACACACTGAAGCAATGTTAATTGGAGCTGCATCAAAAAGAGGAACACACGTTTCTCATTCCACTCAGTGTTTCCAAGTATTACGTTTGGCTGTAAAAAATGCCAACATAAACACAAAACTGAGAGAATCGTTGCGTCACAATGGGGTAGCACCATGCTGCTGCATTTTAAACGAGAGGACGATGGCCCAGTGAGTCAGTTTACAAAATTGTTTCCTTGCTTCTGCTCCTGTAATAATAAAAAAATCACATAGTATCTCCATGTTTAAAAAGTATCACCTGAAGTTATATGCCCCACTTCTGATAATAAATCTCTAATATGCAAGTTCTGCAGCAAAGAACACAGAATTTGGCTAGTAGGTGCTGAAGCCATTCCAGAATCTCTTTGAACTTGATGCAGCAGAATCCTTCAATTGCAATATTCCTTGTGCTGGCACACAGAGCAGTTTTATTTAAGCAAAAGTGTAATACTAAAGCTCTTCCTTTTACAATATCTAATTCTTTGGGTGAGAGTAGAAGAAAAAATAAAACTTTTGGCAGAAATGTCATACTGAACATCTAAAGACACCAAATTTATTTTGATTGTAACCAGATTGTCTCAAGGAAACCCACAAGGTAAATGTCCCTTCCCTGCCCTATCTACCTGAACCAGGCCCAATTCTTTAGTGATCCGTTCAAGAGAAACCAAATGATAGACATGACAGCCAGTTTGGTGTAGTGGTTAAGCGCGCAGGACTCTTATCTGGAGAACTGGGTTTGATTCCCCACTCCTCCGCTGGAAGCCAGCTGGGTGATGTTGGGTCAGTCACAGCTTCTAGAAGCTCTCTCAGCCCCACCCACCTCACAGGGTGTTTTATTGTGGGGATAGTAATGGCATACTTTGTAAACTGCTCTGAGTGGGTATTAACTTGTCCTTATATAAATCGAATGTTGTTGTTGTTGTTGCAAGGACTAGACATATGAGGATGATTAGATGTAACTGACTTCCTTGGACTGATTATGCCCATCCTCTCTGGGTCCCATGGCTAGTCTTCAAAAAAAAAAAAATGCCTGGATTAAAGTTTATCAAAGAGCCAAGTGTAAGCAATTTCAAGAGATGTGGAGGCAATCAAGGGAACATGATCATGCAGTAGTTTATAAGCTTCTAACATATAAGGCCATGTGTGAATAGGCCCAGCTAGGTTACTGAGGAGCAAATCCAGAGCAGAATACATGAGACTAGGGGCCAAGCTACACATGACGAATGACACTTGAACTGCAAGTGTATTTCTCCCTGTTCACTTGCCCTCCACTCAATCCACTTGCCGTTCAAGTGTCATTTGTCATGTGTAGCTTGGCCCTAGATTCCAACTAATTGAAGAAGGGTGTGCGAGGATAATTAAACTCCAGTTATTTCCTTCTGGATACCCATCTATTTATTCCATTAACAAACTCCATTAAAGGAGATTCCATAAACTAGTTGTTGTAGAGTGGTCCCTTTATTTTATTAATAGATAAATTGTTTTTAGGCCTGCTTTCCACTTACGTTATTTGAACCTATAATTCTGGCCCTGTTGACTGAAATAGTATAGAAAGGGATGGTTCTTCCAAATCATGTGCATGCAGCGTGCCGAAGGAAATACAGCATTGCCAAAGGGCTGAGCTGTATATTCTCAGCTGTATGTAAATGAGGGGACAGCTTCCCCTTTAAATGAGCCCCAGAGTAGTCCAAATCATACCCAGAGACACAACCTGCTGCACCTCATAACTACTTAGTAGGTTTTTTCCCCAAAGAATCATACAGGAAAATGATATCGTGGCTTCAGTTGGCTTGCCTCTTAGCAATATACAGAGGTAGGTTTTTGCTCTTTCTGATGGGGATAATAGTTGCCTTTAATATGTAGTTTGTGAAGTGGGTTTCCTTAAAATCTCTCTCTTTTTTAGGTGTTCAATCTGAAATCCAACTGGTGGAGACTGGAGGAGATGTCAAAAGGCCTGGAGAGTCCCTCCGCCTCTCCTGTCGAGCCGCAGGATTCACCTTCAGTGATTATAGCATGCACTGGGTGAGACAGGCTCAAGCAACTGTGCTGTTGCTCTTTTGAGCCAGGCTGTATGCAAATGCAGGGACAGTTTCCACTTTAAATCAGCCTCAGACCAGTCCAAGGAACACCCAGAGACACAACCTGGTGTACCTCATTTTTTTCTCAAAGAATAATACAGGAAAATGATATCATGGCTTCAAATGGTTTTCGTCCTAGCAATATATCAGGGTACATTTCTGCTCTTTCAAACCAAGTTAATAGTTACATTTTAATATTTAGCTTGTGAACTGGGTTTCCTTAAAATTTCTTTTTTTCAGGTGTCCAATCAGATATCCAACTGGTGGAGTCTGGAGGGGATGTCAAAAGGCCTGGGGAGTCCCTCCGCCTCTCCTGCCGAGCCTCCGGGTTCGACTTTGGTGGTTCGGACATGAACTGGGTGAGACAGGCTCCAGAGAAGGGTCTAGAATGGGTGGCCTTTATAAGCTATGAGGGAAACAGACTATACTATGCCAGCTCAGTGAGAGGACGCTTCACCATTTCCAGAGACAACCCTTCCAACATGTTGTACCTGCAAATGAACAGCCTGAAAGTGGAAGATGCTGCAATTTATTATTGTGCAAAACACACTGTGAGAAGAAGTGTCTATGAAGCCAGGCAAAAACCCTCCTCTACCTCTGGCAACTCTCCAGCATTCCTTGAGCTGTAACGGATGAAATGAGGAAATTAAAACACATCCACACCTCCTTAGTATTACATTGATTTAGTTTAACTTCATTGCCTGAAAAAGACAGCAACGTGTGTTACACATATATTCATTAGTAAACACACTACACATGTGTGTGTGTTATGTGCCGTCAAGTCACCTCAAATCTACGGCAACCTTATGAAGGAAAGATCTCCAAAATGTCCTATCATTATCAGCACGATTACGTCACTTTTGGGAAGTGACGTTGCCACGTCACTCCGGAAGTGAGCTGAGGAAGCTCACTGCCATGCCTCTTCTGTCCACCGGCCAGGTGATCCCACCCATGGACTGGTAATCCTAAGTGTAATGTACTTGGCAGGACAGCAGTCACAAGCTTTTGAAACATTGGCCAATTCCGCACGGCTTACCTGAAGCCGGAACGTTGCGGGACGTTGCGGAACATGCTGGCAAAAATGTGAAAGATCGCTTTTTCTCATGCAAGTTTTATGCAATGTCACGCAAAACTTGCGAGAGAAAACGCGCTTTTCCGCATTTTTGCCAGCATGTTCCGCAATGTCCTGGCTTCAGGTAAGCCATGTGGAATCGGCCATTCTTTTGTTGTGATCACACATGTGGCAGGGGGAAGAAGCAAATGTTTAACCATTTAGTGGGCACTTTGTGGGCACTATCCCAGGCCATGACTTGTGTTTATTTTGCAATATGGGCCGGAATCCAGAATCTTTCTATCAGGAGCACCAACTCTTCAGCACTAAGCTTTTCTCAAAAATGAGGGAAGCTCTACAGAGCTTTCTTAAGGGGATCACTCACCATAAAAAGTCCCTTTTTGGAAATGGGCCAAAGAAACGCCTAAATGAATGCAGAGAGATGATGCCATTTGAGTTTTGAGTTTTTCTGCTGAATCTATGGGCAAGATACTCCAATCCATCTGAAACAGAAAAGAGGTCTTAGGAATATTGTCAGTGTAGCTACACATGAGTTGTGCTTCTTCTGATCCTACTTCTCACACAGTATTTGAAGCATGAATGGTGGATTTCTTATGCAGTGAGATACGGGAGTTGCAGAGATCAATTAGTATGGAAGTTTTATGCCTATGCTGTCTCACACTTCATAGGAAAAGATTTCTTCACATTTGCCAGTCACTTCAACTTTCTTCCCTTTTGTATTTCACAAGGGGGCAGAAGTGCTCTGAAGAATAGAAAAAATGCCTTTGACCAGGAGTAATATAAAATGGATAGCCAAGCATGTCAGATTGTGGTTGCACCTGTGAACCCTATTATTTCCTCAGATGTCTGCTTCACCAGTAACATTCTACTTGTCTCTGGAAAATTTGTCTCCCCAAGGGACTTTCCCACAATTGCCTTATAAAAAGCCAATCAAGCTTTACTATATCAAAAGAAAGAACTTATAAAAGGAAATACTTATTTCTCCAGTTCCCATCCTCTGTGTGGACTATGGATAGAAAAAGAAGAAAACCTGACTGGATCAAAATATATTAAGTGTGTAGGCAGCCAGGCCCTGAAGAAGAACTATACATTGAGAAAACTTTAAATTCAGGAGATGGGGAGTTAACTGAGGGAATGTGAACATGAAACTGTTTATATGCCTTCACATTGAAGGCTACTTGTGAATAGACTTCTCGTAGCTTTTTCTTTGGAGATATCTACATTGATGTTTCCAGACTATACAATATCTGGTTATACTTTGGAAAATCAAGCCTCTGGTTCAACGTTTTCCCCAAATTCTAAAAGCAGAATTAAGTCTCGGCAAGAAATGTGTTTTTAAAATGGTGCTCTGGGAAGAGAGAGTGGATAGGAAGAACTTTTTCTCTTTTCCCAAAAACTCCAGAATTTGAGGGAGTGTTCCCAGTTGCCTACCAGTGGTGGGCAAATTCCCAGTGGTTTGTGCCAGTGCTCTGCTCACTGATTGCTGGTGATCAGCAGGAGTTGGAAAACCACCTGCTAATCGCCCGCCACCAGCAGGCAACCTAGGTCAGCGCTCTGTGTGTGCTCTCCTGGCAAGCAGCATTGATGTTCCTTTCTGAGTACCTGGTCCCCCTGTCCTGCTGGGAGGGCATAGGGACCAGTTATCTGAACTTGGGAACGCCCAATAAAATTCCTGTTACTCCTGTCCTATTATTTGCAATAGTACAGCAAGGGCTGGTTCTTCCAAATTATATGCTTGGTTTACGCACAAGGGGGCATATCATTGCCAAGGGGGTGTGCTGTTGTGCTTTTATGCTGGACTGTATGTAAATGCAGGGACAGCTTCCACTTTAAATCAGCCCCAAACCAGTCCAGAGACACAACCAGATGAACCTCGTAACTTCTTAGTCATTTTATCTCAAAGAATCATACAAAAAAATGATGTCATGGTTTCAATTGGTTTTCATCTTAGCAATATTCAGAGGTAGGTTGTTGCTCTTTCAAACACATTTGAGGTGAAATTTGTGAAGTGGGCCTTCTTAAAATTGCAGTAAGACTGGAAGGTATGGGTCTTCCAAATCATGCGTATGGTGTATGCACAAGGGAATATATTGTTACTGAAGGGCTGTGCTTTTTCTCATTTATGCTGGGATGTATGTGAATGCACAGGGAGCTTCCTCTTTAAATCAGCCCTAAACCAGTCCAAGAGACACAACTTTGTGCACCTCATAACTCCCTAGTCTCTTTATTTCCCCAAAGTATCAAAGAGGAAAATGATATTGTGGCTTTAATTTTTTTTTCTCTCCAAAGCATTTAGTGGTAATTTTTAAATTCTTTCTAACAGAGAAGATATTTACATTAATGGTACAATTGTGATCTGGTTCTCTTTCTTTTCAGGTATCCAAACAGAAGTCCAGCTGGTAGAGTCTGGAGGGGAGGTCAAAAGGCCTGGAGAGTCCCTCCGCCTGTCCTGTCGAGCCTCTGGGTATAACTTTGGTGGCTATAGCATGAACTGGGTGAGGCAGGCTCCTGGAAAAGGTCTGGAATGGGTGGCCTATATAAACTCTGGTGGAAGCACACAATCCTATGCCAACTCGGTGAGAGGACGCTTCACCATCTCCAGAAACAACCCTTCCAGCATGCTGTATCTGCAAATGAACAGCCTGAAAGATGAAGACACCGCAGTTTATTACTGTGCAAGAGACAAAGTGAGAGGAAGTGAATCTGAAGGCAGGCAAAAACCCTCCTCTCCCTCTGGCTGTTCTCCAGCATTCCTTGATCTGCAACAGATGAAGTGAGGAAATTAAAACAAAGCCACACACCCTTGGTGTTACATTGGTTTAGCTTAACTTCATTGACTGAAAAAGACAGCAAAGCGTGTTGCATGTACGTGCACTCAAAAACACCGCTACATGCACCAATTCCCTAGTGGGATTGTTCACAGGAAATACTATCTTTGGCTCTCCTTGCCTGTAGGTGAAACAGTGCTGAGGACTTCTGGTGCCTTTGAAAGTTTTCTTTTGCTTACAGATATTGAAGCCATGTGCTCGAGACACAAATGGATACTCATACAGGAGACAGCAAGTTCCTGAAGGGTCTCTCTGTTTTAGCATCCAGTGCAGCTCCCCATTCGAAAACTTTCTTTAGAAGACCCTAAACCTCTCCATATAGCCCATCTTTAATAAAAGCTATTTCATACTTTCCACTCTCGTGGCTTCATTCTCCTTTGGGGAAATATCCACTGCAGTGGAAAAAAATATTAATATATTCTCCAAACCTTGACCTGAATCAGGTGATTTCTTTAGGTAAGACTTTAGTGATTTGACTGTTCTCAGTAACCAGATCATCATACTTGCCCACCAAGTAGGGAAAGCTTTTCCCAATAACAGACAGAAAAGTCTGGAGTCCTATACATGATCCAAAGGTGAGATTCTGCCACTAATTTTATCTCCTAAAACATGGACATTTCCTGATACCAATCACAGCAATTTCATATACACACATTGCCCCGTATGAGCCATTTTCTCATAGCCCACATGCTCACGGGATTTGTGTTGGTGAGACTACCACAACCAGGCTGAGGGGATCAGACCTTTCAGTCTATTTGAGCCACGTGTATTTCCATCAGGGAAGCCCCAGATTGCCGAAGGGTTTTATGAAGGACTCCTTCTGCCAACCCTAAATTCTAATAAACAATTCAGCAGATAATTTCAAGCACAATCTTATTAACAGAGTCCATTCATTGGTCATGTGGTGGTGGCCAACAAGTCTCTAAGGGCCAAGCTACAAGTGATGAATGACACTTGAACGGCAAGTGTATTTCTCCCTGTTCACTTGCGCTCCACTCAATCCACTTGCCATTCAAGTGCCATTCGTCACTTGTAGCTTGGCCCTAAGAATCCAGGATGGAGAAATCCAACGTTGGAAAGGCATTTTTACCTGCAAAATCTCATCCTAATATAAAATAAATGAGTGAATCATCGACAATTTATCTTCATCATGTAAGCCTCACATGGCTGATAATTGTGAATATGATTTTATGCAGACATCAGCAAAGAAGTACTACTAGGCTGTGCCCAACTACACCATCACCTCTTCCTTTCTAACCGGACTGAAGAAAAGCAAGAGAGCATCGTAAGAAGTGCTGCTGACAACCTTTAGCTTGCTTTGTTGCCTTTGCAAAAGAAACAAAGACTCCCAAGACGGTCTTCCCCAGCTGAGCCAGAAGGAACTGGGAAAAACTGGGAGCTCTTGTCTTTCTCCATAGGTCTCCCTGGGTCCATTTTTAATTGGCAAAGGATTATGAAAACAATGCTTCTCTTTATCACAAACATGCAGCCACCTAAACATTCTTTCCTTGAACTTGTTAACAATCAAATAAGGGGGGAAATACCATAAGCAAAAAGAACGTGTTTAATGTGTTTGCTTAGCCAAACCCAATGTTTCAAAATAAAAGCTACATATCTCCAAAGAAATGAGGAAGGGTCCAGTGTACTTAGGGTTGCCAGGTGCCTTTACTCTCCCAGAGGGAAGTGGAGCTTGGTGCTTACCTTTTGCGGTGCCAGCTCAAGTGACTAGGGTTCGCTGTGCAGGAAAATAACACGCTGATGCTTTGTTGGAGAAAAACAGGCCACAACTTTTATTGGTTACAGAATAGAAGGAGTGATGGCTGCGTAGGGCACGGATCCCAGCACTGGCTGACCCGCCTGCCAGCCGATGACCCCGCACCCTTTCAGCCCACCTGCCGAAAGGGAAAACCATGGAATGACGGTTGAGGGAGACACACTGGGCAGTAGCCTTTGCATGGCTCCCCGTCATCTGGAAGCAGGCATGCTCTGTCAGCCCCCCGAGCTGGGCTTGCCGCTGCCATGCCTGAACCAAGATCCCTGTATTTGTTATCCGCCCTGAGCCTGCGAAAGCGGGGAGGGCGGAATATAAATATAATAAATTAAATTAAATTAAATTAAAATCTATGGGGAAACAGTTCATGCAGGCCCTGTTCCCCCCAAGGAATCAGTGTCCAATGCCCAAACCGCCAACCACTAAGTTGTGATGGACAACAACTACTGGTAGCAACAAAAAGGCCTCCTTCATTCTTGGCTGCCAAGAATATGCAAACATTACACTTGAAGTCAAGCAACATGAGAAAACCCTATTATAATACAGAACTTATAACTAACCTAAATGTACACTCGAACCCACGGGATGAACCAAAATAATTTGAATAACGTAGAGGGTGGGTGGGGATTGCTGTTCTGAAGCTGACTGCCGGGTTCCCAGGCCGGCCCCAGCTATATAGGGGGTGGGAGGACCTGACGGAGAACTTCTCCCTTCAAGTCCAGCAATGGCTTCTACCCTCCTGAATCCCAGCCGGCCACCCTGATTAGCTAGCTGGGCTTTTTCAAACAGCGCAGTCCAGCTGAGCAGCCTGCGCCGATTAAGCTGGGCCTGCCCAGGAGGAAGCTGTTCCTGCTTCTTCCCCTGCTGCACGGCCCGCAAATGCCAGTCCCGGTGAGTTCGTGGCTGGGGGCTTCTCTACTCATGCCTGAGCAATGTCGCCACTTCCAGTGGTGTCACTTTCGGGCAACATCATCATGCTGATACAGGAACTTTCAAGTGCTTCGTAGTGTACCAAGTTGAGCCCCAAACAGGCCCATTTCAGCCTGTTCATGGCCCAAATTGGCCCGCTGCGAAGCTTGTGAACTCTCACAGGGCTGCATGACTGCATCACTTCTGGGAAGTGACATCGTTGTGCCGCTCTGGGAGCAGGATCAGGAAGCCCACTACCATGCCTTTTCTCTCCACTGGTCAGGTGAATGGTGGTGGTTGTGCCTATGCTGTCTCATACTGCATAAGAAAAGATTTCTGCACATTTGCAAGTCTCCTCATCTTCCTTCCCTTTTGTATCTCACAAGGGGGCAGAAGTGCTCTGAAGAACAGAAAAAATGCCATTGGCCAGGAGCAAAATAAAATAGATAGCCAAGCGTGTCGGATTGTGGTTTCAACTGTGATCCCTATTATTTCCTCAGATGTCTGCTTCAACAGCAACATTCTACCTGTCTCTGGAGAATTTGTCTCCCCAAGGGACTTTCCCACAATTGTCTTATAAAAAGCCAATCAAGCTTTACTATATCAAAAGAAAGAACTTATGAAAAGAATTAGTTATTTCTCCAGTTCCCATCCTCTGTGTGGACTATGGATAGAAAAAAGAAAAAAAGAAGAAAACCTGACTGGATCAAAATATATTAAGTGTATAGGCAGCCAGGCCCCGAAGAATAACTATACTTTGAGAAAACTTGAAATTCAGGAGATGGGAAGTTAACTGAGGGAATGTGAACATGAAACTGTTTACATGCCTCTCACATTGAAGACTACTTCTGAAAAAACTTCTCATAGCTTTTACTTTGGAGATGTCTACATTGATGTTTCCTGAATATACAACTTCTGGTTAGGCTTTGGAAAATCAAGCCTCTGGTTCAAAATTTTCCCAAATTCCAAAAGCAGTATTGACTTGAGTCTTGGCGAGAAATGCGTTTTTAAAATGGGGCTCTGGAAAGAAAGAGTGGATAGGAAGAACTTTTTCTCCTTTTCCCAAAATCCTAGAATTTGAGCGAGTGTTCCCAGTTGCCTACCAGTGGTGGGCAAATTCCCAGTGGTTTATGCAGGTGCTCTGCTCACTAATTGCTGGTGATCAGTGGGAGTTGAGAAACCACCTGCTGATTGCCCACCACCAGCAGGCACCCTAGGTCAGTGCTCTGTGGGTGCTCCCCTGGCAGGGAGTTATGATGTCCCTTTCTGAGTACCTGGTCCTTCCATCATGCTGGGAGGGCATAGGGACCTAGTTATCTGAACTTGGGGACACCCAATAAAATTCAGAATGAATTAAAGGAAGTTCTACTTTACTCAACATGTGATTAAAATGTGACATTTACTGCCAAAGAAGGTAGTGATGGCCACAAGCACAGATGGCTTTAAAAGGGGATTTGACAAATTCATGGATCTGTGGTCCATCATAGACAGTGACTCCATGTTCAGAGGTACTAGACAATACCGTTGCCAAGGGCAACATAGAAGGATGATCTCAGCCAGTATGCCCTGCTGTTGGCCCTCCCAATTAACTGATTATTCACTGTGTGAGTCCTGAAGTTAGACTAGATGGACTCCTGGTCTGATATAATAAAGCTCTTCTTATGTTCTCAAACATAGGCTGATTACGCACACGTTGGATAATGCACTCCCAATCCTGAGAGATCTCTGTCTTTTGGTGCTACACCTCTGAAGATGCCAGCCACAGCTGCTGGCGAAACGTCAGGAACTACAATGCCAAGACCACGGCAATACAGCCCGGAAAACCCACAACAACCATCACTCCCAATCCTCTTTATAGATCATTTGGAATGGAATTCTTCATGTGAGGAACAAAAAATCCACTTCAAACTATTGATAAAGTGCATTGAAAGTGCATTATCCAACATGTGCGGAATCAGCCATAGATAGATTTTATTCGTTTACATTACTTAGTGTCTATCTTTCTTACTGAGGGCCAAGCTACACATGACGAATGACACTTGAACGGCAAGTGGATTGAGTGGAGGGCAAGTGAACAGGGAGAAATACACTTGCCATTCAAGTGTCATTCGTCATGTGTAGCTTGGCCCTCAGACTCAAAGTGGACTGGAAAAAGAAAGTCAAAATTTATTGAGTTTTAAAGTTTTTTTAATTATTAGAAAATTTATAATTTAAATCTTACTTTGCATTCTTTGGACACACTATTCCTGTTCTATTATTTGTAATCTTACACTAAGGGCTGAGGGCCAAGCTACACATGACGAATGACACTTGAATGGCAAGTGGATTGAGTGGAGGGCAAGTGAACAGGGAGAAATACACTTGCTGTTCAAGTGTCATTCGTCATGTGTAGCTTGGCCCTGATTCTTCCAAATTATATGCACGGTATATGCACAAGGGGATACATCTTTGCCAATGGGGCTGTGCCGTTACTCTTTTATACCAGGGTGCATGTAAATGAAGGGGCAGTTTCCTCTTTAAATGAGCCCCAGAGAAGTCCCAATAATATCCAGAGACACAACGTGCTACACCTCATAACCTTTCATCATTTTTTTCCAAAGAATCATACAGGAAAATGATATTGTGGCTTCAATTGGTTTGCTTCTTAGCAATATATAGAGGTAGGTTTTTGCTCTTTCAGATGGGGATAATAGTTGCATTTAATATGTAGTGTGTGAAGAGGGTTTCCTTAAAATCTCTCTCTCTTTTTAGGTGTTCAATCAGAAGTCCAGCTGGTGGAGTCTGGAGGGGATATCAAAAGGCCTGGAGAGTCCCTCCGCCTCTCCTGCCGAGCCTCCGGGTTCAACTTTGGTGGCTATAACATGGACTGGGTGAGGCAGGCTCCTGGGAAAGGTCTGGAATGGATTGCATGGATAGAATATGATGGCAGTCCACAATATTATGCCAACTCAGTGAGAGGACGCTTCACCATCTCCAGGGACAACCCTTCCAACATGTTGTACCTGCAAATGAACAGCCTGAAAGTTGAAGACACTGCAGTGTATTATTGTGCAAGAGACACAGTGAGAAGAAGTGAATCTGAAGCCAGGCAAAAACCCTCCACTGCCTCTGGAAACTCTCTGGTGTTCATTGAGCTGCAACAGATGAAATGACGAAATTGAATCATACCCACGCACCCTTGACATTACATCGATTTAGTATAACTTCATTGACTGAAAAAGACAGCAACGTGTGTTGCGCATATGTACACTCACAAACACTGCTACACACGCCACTTACCTAACCTCAGGGTTGTTCACAGGCAGCGCTATCCTTGGGTTTCATTTCCTAAAGGTGAAGGAGCCCTGGGGCCTTCTGTGGCCTATGAAATATTTCCTTTGCTTACAGACATTGAAGCCATACAGGAATAAGAAGTTCCCCAAGGGATCTCTCTGTTTCAGCATCCAGTGTCTCCCCCACCTCAAAAACTCTATTTAGCACATCCTCCAACTCTTCAAACTGCCCATCTTTAATCAAAAGCTGTTTTGTACTTCCTACTCTCATCGTTTCATTGTCCATTGGGAAATATTAGCAGAATAATATAATATAATAATGAAAAAAATGTTAACATTCCCTTCTCTAAGCCTTGACTAGAACCAAGTGATATTTTTTAGGCAAGACTTTAGTGATTTGAACTTTCACTGTAACCAGATCATCATCGTTGCCCATCTAGTAGGGAAAGACTGTTGCAATAAGAGATTGAAATGAGCGGAATCCTATATATGTTCTAAAAGTCAGATCCTGCAACTAATTTTAATGACATTTTGATCTCCTAAAACACTGACTTCTTTCTGGCACCAATGGCACCAATTCCATATGCTCCTATTTCCCCATAAGGGTCATTTCATTCTATCCCACATGCTCATGGGATATATTTGTGTGTTATATCCTTATATTTATAAGGAGCCTTTCTGCCTACTCTTTAGAGTCTTACCTGCAAAAGAGCATCCTAAAATAAAATAAGCAACTGAATCTTCTACAATTTATCTTCATCATGTAAGTCTCAGATGGCTTATCTTTATGGATATAATTTTGTGCAGACATAAACAGAAGAAGCAGTGCCAGGATGTGTCCAGCTCAACAGTCAGCTCTTCCTTTCTAGCCGGACTAAAACAAGGCTGGTGGAAGCACCAGGAGAGCATTGTAGGAAGTGCTAAGAAGTTCTAGCTTGCCCAGTTGCCTTTGCAAAAGGAACACAGACTCCCAAGAAGGTCTTCACTATCTGAGCCAGAAGGAACTGGGGAAAACTGGGGCCCTCGACTTTCCCTATATGTCTCCCTGGGTCCATTAGGGATTTTGCAGGGTATATGGGTATGGCTACACATGAGTTGTGCTTCTTCTGCTCCTTCTTCTCATATAATATTTGAAGCATGACTATTGGATTTCTTTTGCAGTGAGATATGGGAGTGGCAGAGATCAGTTAGTATGGAAATTCTATGTCTATGGTGTCTATCATCTCATAGGAAAAAGATTTCTTCACATTTGCTAGTCAGCTCAGCTTTCTTCCCTTTTGTATCTCACAGGGGAACAGAAAAGCCATTGGTCAGGAGGGAAATGAAATGAATCGTCAAGCATGTCAGATGGTGATTTCAACTCTGAACCCAATTGTTTCATGAGATGTCTGCTTCAACCATAATATTCTACTTCTCTCTTGAGAATTTGTCTTCCCTAGAGATTTTCCAACAATTGTTTCATAAAAAGCCAATCAAGCATTAATACAAAAAGGAAAAGGACTTGTAAAAACAATATTTATTTCTCCTGTCCCCATCTTCTGTGTGGACTATGGCTGGAAAACAGAAAAACAGAAGCAAATCTGACCGGATCAAAACAAATTAAATTCATAGGGACCAGGATCGGATCAAAACAAATTAAATACATAGGGGCCAGGCCCCAAACAAGAACTATATTTTGAGAAAACCTGAAGTTCAGGTGATGGGGAGTTAGTTGAGGGCATGTAAACATGAAATATTTTATATGCTTCTCACATTTAAGGCTACATGTGAATAGACTTCTCATAGCTTTTTCTTTGGAGACGTCTGCATTGATGTTTCCTAAATATACAACTTCTTGTTAAGCTCTGGAAAATCAAGTCCACGGTTCAAAGTTTTTCAGATCCATTCTTTCACCAAATTCTGTTACTTTGGAGGGCCACTATGCCCTGCTGTTGGCCCTCCAAAATAACAGATTGGTCACTTTATGAGTCCTGAAACTAGACAAGATGGACTCCCTGTCTGATATGACAAGGCTCTTCTTATGTTCTCAGACATAGGGCCAAGCTACACATGACGAATGACACTTGAACGGCAAGTGGATTGAGTGGAGGGCAAGTGAACAGGGAGAAATACACTTGCTGTTCAAGTGTCATTCGTCATGTGTAGCTTGGCCCATAGATTGATTTTGTTTGTTTACCTTACTTAGTGTCTATCTTTCTTACAAAGACTCAAGGTGGATTGCAAAAGGAAAGTTTATTGAGTTTTTGGTGCTTTATTTTCTGATTAGGTAATTTATAATTTAAATCTTCCTTCCCATTTTTGAACATGTTATTCCTGTCCTATTATCTGTATTAGTATGCTAATGGATTGTTCTCCCAAATTATATGCCTGGTATATGCACAAGGGGATACATCTTTGCCAACGGAACTGTGTTGTTGCTCTTTTAAACCTGGCTTTATGTAAATGAAGGGGGAGCTTCCTCTTTAAATCAGCCACAGAGCAGTCCAAATGATACCCAGAGACACAACCTGCTGCAACTCATAACTTCTTAGTCTTTTTTTTCCTCAAAGAATCATACAGGAAAATGATATCATTGCTTCAATTGGTTTGCTTCTTAGCAATACTCAGAGGTAGGATTTTGCTATTTCAAACAGAGAATATAGCAACAGTTCAGGTGTAATTGTGAAGCAGTTCTCTTTATATTATCTTTTTTTTTCAGGTGTCAAATCAGAAGTCCAGCTGATGGAAACTGGAGGGGATATCAAAAGGCCCGGGGAGTCTCTCCGCCTCTCCTGTCAAGCCTCTGGGTTCAACTTTGCTGGCTATGACATGAACTGGGTGAGACAGGCTCCTGGGAAGGGTCTGGAATGGGTGGCCTATATAAGTTCTCCTAGTGGAAGCACACAGTACTATGCCAACTCGGTGAGAGGACGCTTCACCATCTCCAGAAACAACCCTTCCAACATGTTGTACCTGCAAATGAACAGCCTGAAAGTTGAAGACACTGCAGTTTATTACTGTGCAAGAGACACAGTGGGGGGAAGTGAATCTGAAGCCAGGCAAAAACCCTCCAATGCCTCTGGAAGGTCTTCAGCATTCATTGAGCTGCAACAGAAGTAATGAGGCAATTAAAATATACCCACACATCCTCAATATTACATTGATTTAGCTTAGCTCCACTGACTGAAAAAGACAGAAACTTGAGTTACGCATATGTACACTCACAAGTACCACTACACACAACTTCCCTAAGCTCAGAGTTTTTCATAGGCAGCACTATCCTTGGATCTCATCACACATAGTTGACAGAGTCCTGGGATTTTGGGTGGCTTTGAAAGATTTCTTTTGCTTACAGACATTGAAGCCATATAGGAGGAAATAGATCCCCAAAGGATCTCTCTCTTCAAGAATCAAGTGATGCCCCCTGCCTGCAATTTGATAACACCATTTAGAACACATTCCACCTCTCCAAACTGTCCGTCTCTAATCAAAAGTTGTTTTATACATCCCACTCTCATAGTTTCATTGTCTATTGGGGAAATATCAGCAACATTGACCAGAATGAAGTGATATTTTTAGGCAAGACTTTAGTGATTTGTACATCCACAGTAACCAGATTATCTCAGGGCCAAGCTACACATGACGAATGACACTTGAACGGCAAGTGGATTGAGTGGAGTGCAAGTGAACAGGGAGAAATACACTTGCCATTCAAGTGCCATTCGTCATGTGTAGCTTGGCCCACAGTTGCCCATCTAGTAGGGAAAGACTGTCACTATAAGACACTGAAATAGTCAGAATCTTATATATGTTCCACAAGTCAGATTATGCCACTAATTTTAACATGACATTTTGATCTCCTAAAACATTAACTTTTTCTGGTACCAATGGCACCAATTTCATATGTACATATTTCCCCACACAAGTCATTTCCTCCCATTCTGCATGTTCATGGGATATATTTGTGTGTGAGTACCACCACCAGGTTGAGAGGGTCAGACCTTTCAGCCTATTTTAGCCACATGGATTTCCATCAGGGAAGCCTCAGATTGACCAAGGGTTTTATAAGGAGCCTTTCTGCCAACCTTAAATTCTAATACAGAATTCAGCACATAATTTGAAGCACAATCTTATCAGCAGAGTTAGTTTATTTGTCAAGTGATGGTGGCCAATCAGTTTTGTAGTAATCAAGCACAGAGATGTCCAGTGATGGAAAGGCACATCTTTAGATGTTTACCGGCAAAAGCTCATCCTAAAATAAAATAAGCAAGTGACTCTTCTAAAATTTGTCTTCATCGTTGTAAGCTTCACATGGCTGATCTTTATGAATACGATTTTATATATTTTATTTATCTATTTTTATTGTGGAAAAATTAAAAGATAGGGCAAAAGGGAGAAAGTAAAACATAACAAAAAGACAGCTACAAAGAGCCAAGAATGGTCTACATAACATTCTATAGAGTATAAACATAATAGGCGTATTACTAATCCATTACAGTTTTTCACCTACAACATTCATATGCTGGTGGAAGCATCAAGAGATCATTGTAGGAAGTACTAAGAAGCGGTAGCTTGCCCAGTTGCCTTTGCAAAAGGAATGGACACTCCCAAGAGGGTCTTCATACCTCATAGGAAAAAAGATTTCTGCACTTTTGCCAGTGAGCTCAACTTTCTTACCTTTTATATCTCACAAGGGGGCAGAAGTGCCTTGATGAATAGAAAATGCCTTTGGCCAGGAGGAAACTAAAATGGATAGTCAAGCATGTCAGGTTGTGGTTTCAACTGTGAACCTGATTGTTTCCTCAATGTCTCCTTCAACAGTAACGTTCTACTTGTCTCTTGAGAGTTTGTCTCCCCAAGAGATTTTCCCACAATTTTCTTGTAAAAAGCCAATCAAATATTAATACATAAGGAAAAAGGACTTGTAAAAAGAAATACTACTATCTCCAGTTCCTAATCCTCTTTGTGGACTTTTAACAGAAAAATAAACACGCAAGAAAGACAGACTGGATTGAAAGATATTAAGAGTAGAGGGGGTCAGGCCCTGGAAGAAGAAAAACTGTACTTTGAGAAAACTTGAAGTTCATGTGATGGACAGTTAGCTGAGGAATGCCAACATGAAATGTTTTATATGCTTCCCATATTGAAGCCTATGTGTGAACAGATTACCCATAGCTTTTTCTTTGGAGACATCTGTATTGATGCTTCCTGATTATACAACTTCTGGTTATGTTCTTGAAAATCAAGGCCCGGGTTCAAAGTTTTCCAGACCTGTTGGTTCCCAAATTCCAAAAGCAGTATTGAGATGTTTTGTCGAAGGCTTTCCCGGCCGGAGAACGATGGTTGTTGTGGGCTTTCCGGGCTGTATTGCCGTGGTCTTTGCCAAGACCATGGCAATACAGCCCGGAAAACCCACAACAACCAGCAGTATTGAGACTCAGTGAGAAATGCAGTTGATAAAATGATGCTCCGGAAAGAGAGAGTGGATAGGAAGAACTTTTTCTCTTTTTCCAAAAATACCAGAACTTGAGATAGGGTTCCAAGTTTCCTGCCAGTGGCAGGCAAACTCCCAGTGGTTTGCAGCAGTGCCCACAGATTGCTGGTGATCAGTCGGAGGTAGAAAACCACCCGGTGATCGCCCGCCACCATCAGGCAACCCTGGAAAGTGCACGGAATGCACTCTCTCGGTAGGGAGCGATGACGTCCCTCCCTGTGTGCTGGGTCCCCCCCCCACTTCCACTAGGAGGGTATAGAGAACTAGTAATCTGAACATGAAGGCACCCAAATGAAACAATAAAATCAAGTTAGACTAAAGGAAGTTCTTCCTTACTCAACATGTGATTAAAATGTGGCATTAGCTGCCGAACACTGTAGTGATGGCCACATCTGTAGATGGCTTTAACAGGGGATTAGATAAATTCCAGGAGCAGAGGTCCATTGGTGGTTAGTGGCCACTGTGAATTAAGGGAACCTCCAGAGGCACTAAACCTCTGAATACCACTGCAAGAAGACAACATTAAGGGCAGTTCTTGGCCTCTGTGCTGTCTTTTTCAGCCTCCATAGTAACTGGTTGACCACTTTGTGAGAATCAATACTAGACTAGATGGACTCCTGGTCTGATATGGTAAGGTGCTTCTTGTGTTCTCAGACACAGATTGGTTTGTTTTATTTGTTTACGTTATTTATGGTCTGCCTTTCTTACTGAGAGTCAAGGAGGATTACAAAATATGAGTCAAAATTTATTGAGTTTTTGGTGCTTTATTTTAGAATTAGGTGACTTGTTACTTAGCATTCTTTGAACGTGTTATTCCTGTCCTATTATTTTCAATATTATGCTAAGAGCGTGTTCTTCCAAATTATATGCATGTTATATGCTCAAAGGGACACAAAGGGATTTGGCATCACTCTTTTATGCTTGGCTATATGTAAATTCAGGGGCAGTTTCCTCTTTAAATCAGACCCAATCCAGTCCAAAGGACACTCAGAGACCCAACCTCATTTACCTCATAACTTCTTAGTCCGAGGATCATACAGGAAAATGATTTTGTGGTTTCAATTTGTTTTCTCTTTAGCAATATTCAGAGGTAGGTTTTTTTGCATTGTTGCACATTCACACAGAGAAGATAGTTAGGTTTAAGTTGTAATTTTTGAAGGGGGCATCCTTAAAATCTTTTTTTTTCTCTTCAGGTGTTCAATCTGAAATCCAACTGGTGGAGACTGGAGGAGATGTCAAAAGGCCTGGAGAGTCCCTCCGCCTCTCCTGTCGAGCCTCAGGATTCACCTTCAGTGATTATAGCATGAACTGGGTGAGGCAGGCTCCTGGGAAGGGTCTGGAATGGGTGGCCTACATAAGGTATGATGGAAGCACACAATACTATGCCGACTCGGTGAGAGGACGCTTCACCATCTCCAGAAACAACCCTTCCAACATGGTGTATCTGCAAATGAACAACCTGAAACTTGAAGACGCCGCAGTTTATTACTGTGCAAGACACACAGCTGTAAGAAATGAATCTGAAGCTAGGCAAAAACCATCCACTGCCTCTGGCAGCTCTCCAGCATTCCTTGAGCTGCAACAGAAGAAATGAGGAAATTAAAACACACCCACACTGTTGCCAAGTAGGTCCCCTCCCCTGCTTTGAAGCCTGCTATGAACTGTGCTAAAGTTTCCTGCGTTGCTGTTTTACTGCTACACCCAAAGACTGCTGTGCACGTGTGTGTGTTCTGATACACGTGTCAGTTTCCTGCCTGCGTGTCAATTACCCTGCTGCAATAGACTGTGTAGTTTACTGACTCCATGTTTGGTTAACTGCACAAAGGACTCTCTTTCTGGGCAGCCCTGCCCTGACCTATATCTGGAATTCCCTGTGTGCGTTTGGACTCTGTTACAAGTGTTCCCCGTGCCTGCATTGCCATCTGCCACGGACCGTGCCTGTTCCCTGCTTTGGACTGTGTTTTAAAGTGTTGTTCCCGCTGCCTCCATGGAAGCCTGCCTCATATGGGCCCAAGCCGCTGCTAGCAGCCGGGCGCCTGCCGGGGAAACCTCCAGCGAGCCTGGCTAGGCGCTCCCTGGTCAGTTCCCGCCTGGAGCCTCCCGCGGGTAGGTCGCCGAGCTTGCCCTCGCTACCGGGCAGCCTGCTATCCAGCCCCAGCTATGCCCAGCCGGCATCCATGTTCTCAGGCAGACAGAAGACCCTGGGAAGAGGACTGCTTTGGGAAGCCATTTCGGCGAAGCGGGCACACCACGTCCGCAGCGAGAGCCCCTCGCCCCGCTCTGCATATCTTAGGAGCCGCCCCGGAGAAGGAACTAAGTGCCGACCATCCCAAGCACTTAGAGAATGCATCTCAAAGAAACCTCCGCATTCCAGAAGCTGATGACATCAGGACAAGCCCTGTCCGCTGGAACATCCTTTCAGCCCACTTGGATTTCCCCCTCCCTCTTTTGTCCCCTCTTCCTGAGGTGTCACTTATCACAATCTGATTACCAAAGTGGCCCATCCAAGCCATTCAGTAGCCCATTAGACCCTTTGTTTTAATCTGTGAGAACCACCAAGTACAGCCCCAGCCCCAGGGTACGTTTTGGGGTATTTAAGCTGGTCTCTCAGACCACTCGGTGCCTCGGCCATCCCCTATCCAGACCTCCTTGCTGTCCGTCTGTGGTTCCAGTGCTGGCATTGGGCCACCTCGCTGTTGTGTCTCTGCTTCGCTTCAGGATAAGTGAGTATTCCCCCTATCATCGTTGGGAACCAGCTAATGCGAACGTCTCTGTATTTCATACTCTATGTTTCTTAGACCTTGTATGTTCTTTGTATGATTGTGCAAGCTAGGCTTACGCTACACTCAATACACGTGTTTGGACCTTACTCCTTGTCTGCCTCTTTTTCACTAGAGTGTCTGGGATCGGGACCTCTGTAAACATAGGTTATGATCCTCGCTTAATATTAATAGTTACAGACTGCTACAGCTAATTCCCCATTATAATAAAAGAGCAGTTCTGGTAACAGTTTACTGGTGGAGAATGCGGGCATAACCCAGTTCGTGTGAATGCACGTGAGTCGACACGCGTGTCTTCAGCGAACTGACTTAGAGGAAAATTTTCCAGACCTCAGTGTAAAGAGCGCAATTTAGCTCAGGGAATTAAAAGTGTGAGTGTGTGTGGCTCTAGCGAGCAATTCTATCTTGTGGGTTGGCTTTTCCCCATTTCCTCCTTCAGCCAGCTTTGGACTACTTGCCTTTTGTGGTGCACCGCGAGGCCCTCCAGCCGTTATAACCGGTGTACTGTGGGTGAGGACCTCTGAACTGGTGAAGTTCCTGGCCACCTTCCGGGCCGCCTAAACGCGTCTATGTGGGTGGGATCCCAGAAGTAGGCTCTATAGATATATATATCCTGAAGCAGCACATATAAAATTCTCTTCCGCCCTCCCCCGTCTCTCCTAAGCCCGTCCAAACCCCGTTCCTGCCAGCACTTAGGCTTCAATCCCCGCTCCGGAGGAAACGTGAAGGGATTGTTAGTCCGTTCGTTCAGTCAGTATAGCTTTGGGAATCTAAAGCCAGGTTCCTGAAGCCCCGCGGCAGCCGGCCGCACCGTGCTTGAGAGTTTTAAGGTAGACTCTTGGGCGCCTTTCCGCTTGCGAGTTTTAAGTTAGACTCGTGGGCGCACCTCGCTTGGGAGTCAGTGGGACTCTTGGGCACACTTTTGCTTGGGAGTTAGTAGAACTCTTGAGCGCTTTTTCCGCTTGGGAGTACCGTAGTTTTACTCCTGAGCACTTTTGCTTGGGGACTTGCAGAGGCAGTCCTTGAGCACATTTAGTCTTTTGGTCTTGGCTTGGAGACAGTTTAACCGTTTGTCTCTGAGCACGAGGCTTGGGGACACTTTTGAGTACAGTTCTTGGGCAGAGAGCTTGAGAGTGTTGTTGGCTTCTGAGCAGAGGCTTGGAAGCACTTCAGTTCCTGAGTAGAGGCTTGGGAGCATTTCTGGTTGCCTAAGCAGAGGCTTGGGAGACCCCTTTAGTTGCAGTTTCCGGGCAGAGGCTTGGGAACACTTTTTGGTTTCCTGAGCAATAGGCTTGGGAGACCCCTGAGCTTTGGTTTTCCGAGTATAGGCTTGGGAGACCCCTGAGCTTTGGCTTCTGAGCAGAGGCTTGGAAGCGCTGAGAATTTTGGTTCTTGGGCTTAGAGAGCTTGAGAGCACCCTCTGAGCCAGTAAACTTTTCCTGGTCCCGTGGCTTGTAGGCAAGCTTGAAACGGGAATAGGAATTTTCCCTTCTCCCCCGGTGGAGAAGAACCGAGTGTAGAACCCTTAAAAATACCCTTGTAAACCTAAAAGTAGAACCTTAAAACCCCCTGGTAAAAACCCTTGAGGACCTGAGGGAAGGATAAACCTCCCAAAAGGAACATAGAGAGGAAGAAGTTGTTAAAACCCTTGAGCAGCTTTAATCGCCCCACCCCTGGTGTCGCTGATCCACTCTTTAACCTCCCCCGAGATCAGCCTTAAACTAAAAGGAAAAATGTACCGGGCAAACCCCACCATGCCCCGCCTGGAGAAGTGGCTAGTGAAGAAGGGAGATTGCCCTTGGGAAGCCGGTTCCTTCAAGGGACCCGACCCACTCCAGATAGTTAGAAGCGCCTTCCAGGACTTCTGTGACAAGGAGAAACCTAGGTCTAGCAAAAAGGACAGATATGGAGCCTGGGCACTTTTCACCGCCCTGCAGGACAGTGTGTCCCTAATTAGCAAGTTGCAAACAGCACAGGAGGAGTTAGAGGAGAGGTCAAAACGAGAGCAGGACGCCCTGCGTCTAGAAATCCAGAGCCTCAGGACCAAACTAGTCGAACAGGAAAGAGACCATGAGGAGAAAGCAGTTGAGTGGCGCGCCGAACGCGTCAATTTCATATTAGAGAAGCAAGGACTAACTACCGCCCTCCAGGACGCTCAGCACAAGGCTGAAGCGGCCACCGCTCGTGCCGATATGGCTGAACACGCATTAACTGAGGGACAAGAAGAGATTACTAAGCTCACCCATGCCGCCCGGTTCATGGCGGACCACAACCAGTCTAAAGCCGCAGCCGCGGACCATTCAGCTTGTAAGAGGGAGCTAGAGGCCCTAAAGCGACACTTGGGGATGCAACAGGCCGTAATTTCCGCCGTGCACCCCTCAGCCCTCTTGGCCCTCCCAGAAGATAGTAAGGATAGCTGGGCATCTCAATCGCCCCAACCCGAGGAAGCCCCACAGCCCCTCCATCCAATAGCCACTAAGGAAATAGTATCCATGGACGAGGATGGCAGGAAGACAGACCGGGTCGTTAAAGAAACCCGCAATTGGAGGCCCGATGAGCTCCAAGCCATAGCAGATCGCATGGGACCCCTAAACCGAGACACGGCCATCCAGTGGTTCACCCATGTGACCACCTCCCAGCCCTCCGCTAGTGGTTCCGATGTGGCCCAGCTGGCCCGCCAATGCGCTGCCCCTGAAATAGTCTCGGCCCTCAATGCCTATATCTCTAACCGAAGGCTAGCCACGCGCAGCCAGTATGGAGCAATTAAGGAAATTTGTGCATTCCTGTGGCCCACCAAGAGTTTGAAAGCCCTGTATATCGCAGAGTCTCAAAAACCTGGAGAGGACCCAGAGGCATATTTAGCTAGAAAGCAGCTTCTTGCAGAGCTAGCAGATGAAGTAGATCTGGATGCAAGCGATGTACCCGACTTTGACGAATTAGAATTCAGGAGAGCAGTCTTAGATGGACTCAATAGTACCACCCGCCTAGCACTAGCAGGAGTGGAGCCCGGGAGCATCTCATGGGGAGACCTGGAGGCTCGCATCAGAAGCATTGCTGGCCTGTTGCGAGAAACCGGCGCCATCCGCCATGTGAAGCCCCCGGCCTCTCGTAGGAAGGAGAGCGAGCCGATAAGTGCAGTCACCTATGCCAATCATGGCCCCCACTCTCAGTACCGACCACAGGGACGCAGCCCGTATCCGGAGGCAAGGGGAGGAATCCTGAGGGGAAGGAGCGGTAGCTTTAACCGGGGAAGGGGACCGAGGGACTACCGTCCGGGAGTTTCCTTTGCGCCTACCCCGAGTTACAGTTCCTCCTCCCAGCAAGGACCCCACGAGCCCCGACTACAGGATGCACCCATAGCCCCTTCTCACTCGCGAGCATCGCACCCGTACCACCATCAGGTCTACCCGCCTCCAGATCAGTCTAATGCTTGGGGAGCATCGCAGGGCGACCACGAGGGCTACCGGGACCGCGGCAGCACGCCCCAGTCCAGGGACTCCCTCCGTTGGGAACTTTGGATGCGCCTCAAGAACATTGGAGCGAACATGGAGCTCTTCGACGGAAAGCCCACGTCCGTTCTAATGAAGGCGATCATGGAGTGGGAAGACCAGCAGCAGCCCCCAGTACCTCCGTCGGCGCCCCCTTTGCCGCCAGACCCTCCCTTCTCGAGTCCCCCGATAGCTGCGGTTCGGGAACGCCCGAGCCCCAACAACCCCTTTAGAGGAAGCGCCGCTTCCACCGATCAGGGTGCAGGATCAGAATAGGGTTGCCCCGAGTCCCAGTCTCCCTCCGTGGGCATAGTTGCCAAACTAAAGCCGGACACATGGGGGAGACTGACAGTGAAGGCAGGGATCGGGACTCCCGGGGAAAAGAAGAAGCCTGCCACCCTCCTCATAGATACCGGAGCTTCACTTAATATACTCCAGCCCACCTTAGTTGCAAAGGGCACCCAGACCCCCACAACCATGCAGCTCGCCGGTTTTGGAGGCGGCACGCAGGAATCCCCGGTCTGGCAGGATATCCCCCTCTCCGTTGGGAACCTGGCCACCCGGATTTCGGCATGCGCAAACCGGGGAGAAGACGATGGACTTTTGGGCATGCCATTTTTCCGTGCCGAGGGACTGACCATTGACTTAGCGAACGGGCTCCTGTGGCGCATCCCGGGAGGCCCAGACTTTGTTAATGCAGTCCATCGATGCGCAGCCCTCAAGGCCCCCCTTCCTCTCGCCCCCATCACAGGAGACCCCTGGGTTCAGGACTTTCCCGAAGTGTGGGTGACAGACAAGGCCGAGTGTGGGATAGTGAAGGGCGCCTGCGTCCTGATTGAAGGAAAGGACCCCCCTCCCCAAAGACAGTACAAGTACCCAGCAGAAGCTGAGGCAGGGATAGCCAAGACCATAGAAGGACTCCTTGAGTGGGACGTCGTACTCCCGATGCAGTCCATCTGCAACGCCCCATTGTGGCCAGTTCTGAAAGCAGATGGAGTGACCTGGAGAATGACGGTCGACTTCTGTGCCCTGAATGCCACCACCCCTCCAGTTGCCCCGGTTGTGGCCAAGTATAATGAGATCCTAACGGCCATTGCCGCTGGGTCCCGGTTCTACTCGGTCATAGACCTGGCCAATGCTTTCCACTCCATCCGGTTGCATGAGTCTTGCTGGTACAAGTTCGCGTTCACTTTCCGCGGCCAGCAATACGCATTCAAGCGGACCCCCCAGGGATTCCACTCCAGCCCCAGCATTTGTCATGCCCATGTAGTTCAGATGTGGGAACGCCTCCAACCCTCCTCGAGGCCCCACGTACTGAGCTACATGGATGACATTTTAGTCCACGCCCCCACGGAAGAATTAGCCCGCCAAATCACCAGGGAAGTCCTGGAACTCCTCCGCGAGACTGGGTTCAAGGCAAGCAGGGAGAAGGCCCAATTGGTTCAGACCAGCGTCAAGTACCTGGGTCTGACCCTGGGACCCGAGGGTCGCACCCCGGACGCCCAGCGAATGGAGGTCATTTCCAAGCTGCCTGCACCCACCGATGTCCCCTCCCTCAGAGCCCTTCTAGGAACTTTTAACTTTTCCCGAGACTTCATCGAGTCCTTTGCAGACAAAGCTCGCCCCCTTTATGCTCTCCTCAAGAAGAACACTCCCTGGGAGTGGGGACCGGAGCAACAGACAGCCTTAGCCGAGCTAAAGCGCAGTCTGGCCGCAGCCCCGGCCCTAGCCCATCCAGATGTTACCCAGCCCTTCTTTATCCAGTTAGCAGTATCAGACAAGAGCATAGGAGCCACGCTCACCCAGCAGCAAGCAGGAACCGCTAGAGTAGTAGCCTATGCCTCTCGCAACCTAACCGCAGTAGAAACTAAGTTTAGCCCATGCGAGAAGACATGCCTTGCTCTGGTTTGGAGTCTGACCCATTGGGAATTTATCATAGGAGGTTCACGTACAATAGTTCAAACCACTCACACGCCCCTCAAATATATCCTGTCGGGCAAGATACAAGACGGACAAGTTTCAAACGCCCGCATAGCACAGTGGACCCTGGCCCTGGTCAACCGCGGAGTAGAATTTAAAAAGGAGACCACGGAGCCACCAGCCCCCTATGGCCTATTGGTAACCGGGACCGAGCACGAGTGCCCCCTGGACCCGCCACCGCAGGTTGTCTGGCCAGTCACTTGGGGAGTCCCGCTAGAGAAAGCCCGACAGAACGGCTTCACATGCTGGTTCTGTGACGGCTCCTCCTTTCATGTTGGAGGCTCCCCTCGGACAGGCTACGGCGCCGTGCGAGTGAGCGATGCCCATACCCTCAAAGGTCCAGCCCGCCCCCATTCCAGCCAAGCGGCTGAGGTGCAAGCGCTTCTGGCGGTGCTTGAGTTTGAGCCCCCAGAAAGCCCACTTGCCATTTACACAGACTCGGATTGGACGGCCAAAGCCGCCACGGTCTGGCTCCCGGTGTGGCAGAATCAGGGGTGGAGAGCTAGCGATGGGAAGCCCGTAGCCCACCTACAGCTATGGCAGCAGGTAGCCGCACTCCTCCAGTCCCGTTCAGGCCCAACGCAGGTGACCCATGTCAAGGGACACCAGAAGACAAATTCAGAGACCGCTTATTGGAATGACCAGGCAGACCTTGCAGCCAAGGCAGCCGCCACTGAAAGTGCTCCCCCACCGGAACCAGCCACCGATTGTCCCCTCCGCCCTGTCACCACTCGGGCACAAGCCCGCAACCAAGCTCAGGGAACCGCAGGAACACTAGACCTGGCACAACTGCAGCAATCTGACCCAGAAATAACTGACCTCCTAGCCGCAGGAAGGGATCAGACAGGGAGACTCATGATCAGAGAAGAGGAAGGCATAGTTTGGGCAGTAGATACAGCCGGCGAACGCCATTGGGTAGTGCCATTGGAAGTTAGGGCTGACTTAATTCAGTTTGTCCACGAGCAGGGACACCGAGGCAAGGATCTGACTCTGGAAAGGGTAAAAGAGGTTGGTTGGTGGCCTGGCATGCGCACCGAAGTGGCGCAATGGGTAGACAACTGTCTGTCCTGCGCTATGGTCAATGCAGACCCCACCGGACCTAGAGCTCCCCTCCAGCATCAGAGAATTGATGGACCCTGGGCTCGCATACAGATTGACTTTATCGGCCCCCTTCCCCCCACTGCTCGCGGCAATCGCTACTGCCTCACTGTCATAGACCCCTTTAGCAAATGGGTCGAAGCGTTTCCGTGCAAGCGCAACAATGCAGCCACCACAGCCAAACTACTGTTCAACAATGTCTTTTCAAGATGGGGCATTGTGCGAGTCATGGACTCCGATTTAGGCTCACACTTTATCGGAGAAGTTACACAGGAGCTTTGTAAAGCACTAGGCATCCAGCAACGGTTCCACATAGCCGGCCACCCTCAAGCTTCAGGCGCCATAGAAAGAACCAACCGGACCCTCAAGGAGGCTCTCCGCAAGATGGTTCGCTCCTCCGGGAGAGACTGGGATGAAAAACTCCCCATAATCCTAATGGCCATTAGAGGAACTACCGCAGTTCACGGGCTCACACCCCATATGGTAATGACAGGACGAAGAATGCAGCTCCCCGAAGCCTTCTGGCTAGATACGCAGCTCCCTTCCGATATGCAGCCTGTAGTGATTAATGATGCTTGGGTCCAAGACCTGCTCTCATCCATACACGCCGTCCACATGCAAGTGGCCCAGAAGTTGGGCACAGCTCAGAAGGATATGGACCGCAAATTGGGATGGGTCAGGAACCCCAGGCAGTGGGAGGAAGGACAGCTCGTTCTGTACAGGAAGTTTTCGCAAAAGGCGCATTCACTAGCAGCCAAGTGGCAAGGCCCAGTCCCTATCACAAAAAGAGTCTCCCCAGCGGTCTATCAGGTAGCCATCCAGAGAAGGACAGGAGGAACGTGGCTAAAATACTTTCATGCCTCTCAGTTAAAAGAATGGAAAGGGAAGCCGCTGCAAACCGCCCCTCCTGTGTACGACCCTGGGGGAACCTCCACCAGTCCAGCCCCCCTCTGCCCAGTGATTCGCCAGATATCCCTCCACCCTGGGCCAGAGATACCCTGTGTCCCCTTAGACCAGACCTTTGTAGCTTTAGAATAAAAGAAATAGTAGAATATGTAGATATCGGTGTAAATGTTAAAAGTTTTTTTTTCAGTTCTATTCTTTGACCTCATTAGGCGGGCCCCACAGTTGGGACCCTTGGGGAAGACACGGCAACCAAAGCCAAATAGGACCACCACCGAAAGTGATTCTTAATTGGATTTTTAGCCGCATGTTCGGGAAAAAATTGCACAAGCAAAAGAGATTTGCTGTGTGTGAAAGTGGTTGGAGAGGCTTTAGCCCAAGAGTGAATGCATTTCCAATATTGGAGACACACCAATAAAGGTGATCTCTGTATTCGAAAATATATCACCCGCCGTGCTGGTGAAGATCCCGCATCTACGTAGATTCGGGGTCTCACCTGCCAGACCCACGCTTTCGCATGATGGTCGGCTTTGGCTTTGAGGGCCGTGCCTCCCCTGGAAAAGGATCCCCAGATAGCCCAACATCCCTCTTTTACTAATGGTCATATTCGTCATGGTGAGTTGCTATACGGCGCCACCAGCCAGTACGCTTTAGTGCAAAAGTAAAAGACCCGCCAGTATTTTGTAAATATGTTACCTCTGGAATGTGTTATTGGGGTGCGTTCGCCACGCACAAGGGGCAGCGTACCTCATTTACATAGCCAGAATCCCCTGCGCCAAGATGACCCTTGAACAACCCAGACCCAGTGGCGCCGACAGATCTCGGCCGCCTACGCCGCTTTTCGATAAACGCCACCGAGCGCCCTCGGCTTCACTTCGGCCCTTTCCGCCAGCAGCCGCTCGCCCCACGTACTAATATCTTTTCCCTTGCCCGTACCGTACAAGGGAAAAGAAGGGGGGGAGACATATTGAAGTTATAATGAAGCCCTGCCAGGCCTTCCAAGTGAGGGCAACCTGAAAATAGCCCACGCCCGTGTGCTTTTGCTTTGTGTGTTTCTTTCTTTTAACATGAAATTGGGGCCTCCCGAGGGAGTCCCTCCAAAAATTGATCCTAGGAAAAAATATGGTCCGCCGAAATACATACAAGAGGTCCTGCAAAAAAGCAGAGGGAAAAAGGCAAAGCAAAAGCAAACCATCATAAAACATACCTTCAACCCTAACCTCACCTACTTAAAAATTATTTTAGAAAAATGGAACGAAGGTCTCCTTTAGCAGCAACCCTTATAGTTAATGGAAACCGTTCTCCAGTTTTTTTTTTTCCTTTTAAAGCGGCAAGGCCAGGCCGAGCCGGACCGATAGCTCTCAGCCCGCAAAATAAAAGCAGCCCGCCACCGAGCAAGGGGCACCTGAAGGCCACATAGTCCAGGCACCCAGGGACCTCTGGGGCGAGTTTGCATAATCCCGCCTAACGTTCAGCCGACTCCTGCTCGACGCAAAGACGCCCCCCCTGAAATATACATGCTTTAAGAAGAAGCCCCCGCACAGGAGTTCCCCAGAGCAACAAGCTGGAAGGCTCGCTTAGTGCTCTGGGACTTCTCGTTCGAGCCCCAATCAGTAAGAGTGCTGGCAGAAAAAACCCCTCCCTTTTTCCCTGCTTCACTTCATTTATTTTGCTGCAACAAACTCAGGGAACCTGTACTTATATCCGCAGGTCTCCCCAGGATATTCTCACCACAAAAAGGAAAAGGAAGGCCAGGAGATGAGGCACCTGGCTACCCTGTGTTTGCTCGTGCTGGCAGGCACCCTAATAGAGGGACGCCCGTCCAAATTAATGCCCTACCCACACTGGAGATGTATTAACACCCTGGCAGGAAATGAAATGATGGTCTGCAAGGTTGTACAGCAGATTAACATGACCACCCCCACGGACCGCACTAACTTCCGCAGTTGCGAAGAGCAGTGGATCCGACCCCCAGAGCTTGTTATTTTATGTGTGGGAGTGAAAACTCTGTCCCAAGAGCTAGTGTGCTATTCACCTACTGACACAGTGTCACCACTTGCTCCGATTCCTTGTATGTTTCTTCCCCGTACCAGGCCAGCCCCCACCGCAGTCCCGGTGGTAGACAAATATACCACCCCTGCCAACTTCGAAACCTCGCCATTTGTCACTGAGGCTTTCGGACCATACTGTGAAGTTATTTTAGTGTCGGCCGCAGTATGGAAGGCAGGAGACCCCTTTAGAATAACCATCCTACTAGGCACCACTGCCACTGAGTCTGCATCAATCATTATCACGCCCCCTTCAGGCACAGCTCTCTCCTTTGCTATAGAACGCTGGGAGAACCTGACCTGGATTGTAAAAGAGGAAGACCTAGCCAAACATGGCCCACCCGATTGGATTCTGGTTCAACAGACGCCCGAATGCCAAACCAAGCTCCTAGTAGAGAAATTTCACCGGCTTGGGCTGCTCTTTGTAAATTTGACTCACGAACCAGGCAATTATTCCCTGCTGATCCGGACCCAGGAGACCCACACCATCCAAATTGACCCTTTGATTGCTAGCAATGAACAATTAAGCCAAGGCGGCACGCATATAGTGGGCTCCCATGTTTTGAAGACTGACATTCGAGAGAGAGTTTTAGTCCGCCCGCAAATGTCTTTAAAAGAGATCCGCATAGACTTAGCTGAGCTAAATGTAACCCAGAGGCTGCCGCAGTGCGCTCCCTATCTGGAGGCCGGTAGCAAGGGTTGGAATGCATGGCTACAACTGTGGATCGATCCCTCTCCCTCTCTCTCGCGTGCCAGACGAAGCATTGCCGACTGGACTGCTCCTGCAGCCGGAGGCTTAGCAATCATGGATTCGGTCAACATTGAGACTCTCGCTAATAAGTTTGCCCATATCACGACTAGCATCTCCGACTTAGGTAAACTGGTGGTGCAGTCCCTAAATTCCATTTCGAATGGGCAACACGAGATCAGCTCCATTTTAGTTAACTGGGAGAGTCAAATTGAAAGAGATTTTTCTCTGCTGCTCAAAGGGACACAGTCTTTGGAACGCAACATGTCAATAGCCATGGCATGTATGCAAGCCCAACAATTAAATCAGGCTGTGGCCATGGGGCTAATTCGGCAAGCCACGGATGGGCACTTGCCCCTGGAAATTAAAAGATTGATTATGCCCAAATTGTCACCCATAGAACTGGAGCTTGAATCCTGGTGGTCCCTTGTAAATTCCTCATTCTCACCGACCACCCAGGAACTTAAATTATTTTTATTAACGGCCAGTGCGCACGAGTCATTCCATGTGTATCCAGTCGTGCCTCTGGGACTCCAAGTCAGCGACACCGAAGTCCTCTACGCCAGACACCCCGACCATTGGGCCCGCTTCACCCCGACCGGATGGCAGCTCGTCAGCCTCCAAGGGTGCCAGCATCGAGACCAGAACGGCTTCATTTGCCAAGACCAAGCCTTTGCACCGCATCACCCCTGTGTAGCCCCGCAAGTCGACGCCCTCAATGAGTGCCCTTTCGAGGTCGTCCAGGAGAACAGCTCCGCCGTGGTCTACATTGGGAAAGGATGTGCCTGCGTGCGAACGGCCTGCGACTTTGTGATCCTGAACTCGTTCCAGCTCAAGCCCGTGATCCCGGGAGTCAATCGCTGCTTTTGCAACCTGTCTTCGGTGGCAGCCTGCGACTTCACCTACACGGTACCGGTCTGGACCCAAGAAGAGATCCTGGTGGCACCCTCCATCTATCGTTATGTGAAGCCTGTCGCCCTTGGCATCGGTCTGGAATTAATCCACGAGCTCCTGGCCCACCCGCAGCTCCACCGCACCCTCCAGAGCATCCAGAGGGACGGGGACACCACTGCTTTGGTTGTGTCCCACAACGGAAAGGAGATTTTGGATCTGATCCAGCGGATTAAGACCACCGGCGAGCACTCGTGGTGGGAAACCCTCTTTGGCTGGAGCCCCACCGCCACTGGAATTTACAATTTGGCTTTGCACCCAATCATCGTTATTTTGGCCTTCCAGGTTTTGCTGTGTGCCTCACTGCTTTATTTGGGCTGTTGGAGCCGCCGACAGCTCCAGCAACTCCAACTGTCCTACCGTCTGGACCATTACAATCCAGACCTCCTCTTGCCCTAATGGTGATTCTTGGCGCCCTCCTTTAACCCTTGTTTGTTTTATTGCTTGTGCCGGTATGGACTATGATTATGTTTATTACTATGTGTACGGATCCTGCACCGGCCCCATGGACGCTCTGCTGCCGGACACCGCTCCGAGGCCCTCTTGTGGACTAGGGGGGGACATGTTTCTCTGCCTCCCAGCCCACGGCCCGTCTCCAAACGACCGCCAGCAGCGCCACCTCCATGAGGACTAGAACTGTGTGCCTGAAGCCCTTCTCGCCGCTCACCGACCCTGCTCTGTGGATTCACGCAGACAGCAAGGGGGGGTGGAAGTGTGTTTTGGAGCACATGAACTAAGCTTGCTTGTTCTTGTAAATATGCAACCCAGTCCAGCAGCTGTACTGCGGACTGAGCCGTCTGTGATCTTTGTAGCTCTATTGTTTTATGAATGTCTTTGCATTGCTTTCATGAATTTCACTCCCATGAATTTAGCCCCGAACTAGTCCCTCCCTCTATCTATTGCAAGTGCGCCCATGAACTTTATCCCGATGAATTTGGTTTTAACCTTTTGAATTGCCTTCTTAACCCAACTCCCTCCGCCGAGGCAGTTCTAGTCTATGAATTTGATTTTAATCCAGCCATATTGATTTGGTTTTTAATTGCAGAGTGTATTTTTCTGCCCCCATGAACCCTTCCGCCGCTTACCCCCCCATGAATTATTTCTCCGCACTTGCTTTTACTATTGCTGCTATCATCTATGAAATCGGTTTTAACTTCCTGAATTATCGTTTTAAACCCTATGTATCTATGTATTTATGATTTTAGCCATTTATGAATTACTCTACCCTTGATGAATTATGCCTTGCTTGCACATTTCACTTTACCTTGTATGAATTGCTTTTAATCCTACATTCATGAATTGAACCATGAATTGTCTTTGCTTTTAAATCCTATGCTTATGAATTAATCCATGTATATGAATTACCCCTGGTTTTAATGCTTTTAACCCACCATGAATTCCGTATGAATTACCTCCCGCCATGAATTGATCAATGTACCCAAACATGAATTGTTGTTGTTTATATGCATGAATTGATCATTGCTGCCTATTACTATGAATTACTATTGCTATGAATTATTACTATTTATTCTGACAATTGCACTTAGCACACCCCCTGGTGTGAACCCAGAGACCTGCAGCCCATTGGCTGATCTAAATTGCACTTATTCGGTTAGGTGGTTCTCCAAACTAAATTTTTGAGTGACGCCTCCCCCTCCTTCCCTTCCCACTCCTTCTTCGCTCGAAGCTCGACTACCGGACATTGCCAACCACCTCGCCTTTGAAGTCAAGTTCGGAGACCCGCGCGCCTGACGTCCCGGGGTCTCCGAGGGGGGGAATTGTTGCCAAGTAGGTCCTCTCCCCTGCTTTGAAGCCTGCTATGAACTGTGCTAAAGTTTCCTGCATTGCTGTTTTACTGCTACACCCAAAGACTGCTGTGCACGTGTGTGTGTTCTGATACACGTGTCAGTTTCCTGCCTGCGTGTCAATTACCCTGCTGCAATAGACTGTGTAGTTTACTGACTCCATGTTTGGTTAACTGCACAAAGGACTCTCTTTCTGGGCAGCCCTGCCCTGACCTATATCTGGAATTCCCTGTGTGCGTTTGGACTCTGTTACAAGTGTTCCCCGTGCCTGCATTGCCATCTGCCACGGACCGTGCCTGTTCCCTGCTTTGGACTGTGTTTTAAAGTGTTGTTCCCGCTGCCTCCATGGAAGCCTGCCTCATATGGGCCCAAGCCGCTGCTAGCAGCCGGGCGCCTGCCGGGGAAACCTCCAGCGAGCCTGGCTAGGCGCTCCCTGGTCAGTTCCCGCCTGGAGCCTCCCGCGGGTAGGTCGCCGAGCTTGCCCTCGCTACCGGGCAGCCTGCTATCCAGCCCCAGCTATGCCCAGCCGGCATCCATGTTCTCAGGCAGACAGAAGACCCTGGGAAGAGGACTGCTTTGGGAAGCCATTTCGGCGAAGCGGGCACACCACGTCCGCAGCGAGAGCCCCTCGCCCCGCTCTGCATATCTTAGGAGCCGCCCCGGAGAAGGAACTAAGTGCCGACCATCCCAAGCACTTAGAGAATGCATCTCAAAGAAACCTCCGCATTCCAGAAGCTGATGACATCAGGACAAGCCCTGTCCGCTGGAACATCCTTTCAGCCCACTTGGATTTCCCCCTCCCTCTTTTGTCCCCTCTTCCTGAGGTGTCACTTATCACAATCTGATTACCAAAGTGGCCCATCCAAGCCATTCAGTAGCCCATTAGACCCTTTGTTTTAATCTGTGAGAACCACCAAGTACAGCCCCAGCCCCAGGGTACGTTTTGGGGTATTTAAGCTGGTCTCTCAGACCACTCGGTGCCTCGGCCATCCCCTATCCAGACCTCCTTGCTGTCCGTCTGTGGTTCCAGTGCTGGCATTGGGCCACCTCGCTGTTGTGTCTCTGCTTCGCTTCAGGATAAGTGAGTATTCCCCCTATCATCGTTGGGAACCAGCTAATGCGAACGTCTCTGTATTTCATACTCTATGTTTCTTAGACCTTGTATGTTCTTTGTATGATTGTGCAAGCTAGGCTTACGCTACACTCAATACACGTGTTTGGACCTTACTCCTTGTCTGCCTCTTTTTCACTAGAGTGTCTGGGATCGGGACCTCTGTAAACATAGGTTATGATCCTCGCTTAATATTAATAGTTACAGACTGCTACAGCTAATTCCCCATTATAATAAAAGAGCAGTTCTGGTAACAACACACCCTTGGCATTACATTGGTTTAGCTTAACTTCATTGACTGAAAAAGACTCAGAGTGGATTACATAGTGTATTGAGGGTTTGGTGCTTTATTTTATGATTAGGTAATTAGTAATTTAAATCTTCCTTCCCATTTTTGAACATGTTATTCCTGTCCTATTATTTACAATAGAACAGTAAGGGCTGCTTTTTCCAAATTATATGCATAATATATGTGCAAGAGGATATATCATTGCTGTATGTAAATACAGTGGCAGCTTCCTGTTTAAATTAGCCCCAAACCAGTCTAAGAGAGACCCAGATGCACAAGCTGGTGACCTCAGAACGTCTTAGGGCCAAACTACAAGTGACGCCTGACACAGGTTGGACACTTGCCAGCTTCCCTCAAGTTTTGATGGGAAATGTAGGCAGCTTGGTGGAATGTTGGACAAGTGATAGTTGAAAAGGCCATTGGACAGCAGTCGGAGAGCCAAGCTACAAGACCAGGATGCCTACATTTCCTTTTTTTTATTGAAAAAATTTTATTGGGTTAGAATCCGTTATTTTTACATTTACATTCAATTTTCCCCAAATTTTTCATTTCTAACCCCCTCCCTTTCCCCCCCTTTTGTTGACTTCCAACAGTTTTCCAACCCTTTGTCCCTTTTCCCTTACTTCTATTAAATTCCTCTATCTAAAACAAATATATATTCTCCATTATACTAAGCAGTACATCCTTAACTGTTTTTCTTATTATATACCCAAACTGTAAGTCTTTGTTTCCATCTTAGATAAACAATTTATCCCATTTTCCATTTTTAAATATTTCTATATATCATAAACCTATATATCATAAACCATAAAAATCTTACACATTTAAATCAAACAATTTGACTTATTCTCTATATATTACTCATTCTGTCTTTTTATGGTAATTCTATATAACTCTCATCACATAGTCAATCAATTTGACTCGTCTATACCTTCAGACATTCAGTTTGGTGCATTATACAGATCTTATCAAAGAAAGAAAATGTTGTTGGTTACTCAATCCTTATATTTAATCCTTATAGTTAATTATTTTCTATCAATATTCTATTTATTAACCTATATATATCTATATATATGTCAATCTGTTAATCTAACTGCTTATAAATTCACATTTATCTCTTCTCCCCCCGGTAAAGTCACCCCCCTCTGCATTTTATTATACTTCAGTAGTTCTCAAACTGCCACAGTTTTCCTCCCACCTCCCATTTCTTCTCCAAATATTGTTTCAGCTTCTCCCAGTCTGTGTTAAACTGCCCTGAGTCCAGATTTCTCAGTTTTCTTGTCATCTTGTCCATTTCCGCCATGTACAGCAATTTGTAGATCCAATCTTCAATAGTTGGCACTTCCTGTACTTTCCATTTTTGCGCATACAATAGTCTAGCTGCTGCCGTCATATAAAATATCAGCGTCCTGTGATGGGCTGGAATTCCCTCCATTCCCAAGTTCAGTAGCAGGAGTTCTGGGTTCTTATTAATTTGAAATTGTAAAATTTCACTCATTTCTCTTATTATTACCCCCCAGTACTGCCTGGCTACCTCACACGACCACCACATATGATAGAGGGAGCCCTCATGCTTCCTACATTTCCAGCATTTATTAGAAGTGTTCAAATTCCCTAGCGCAATCTTCTTTGGTGTCATGTACCAACGATAGATCATTTTGTAGATGTTCTCTTTGATATTTGTACATGTCGTTGTCTTCATTGTAGTCTTCCACAAGTATTCCCATGCCTCCATTGTTATTTCTTTATTAAAATTTATAGCCCATTTCACCATTTGTGTTTTAACTGTCTCATCCTCAGTATACCATTTCAACAGTACTTGGTATACCTTGGATATTCTTTTCTTGTCCTCTTTAAGAAGGGTCTGCTCTAGTTCCGAATTCTCTATTCGTATACCTCCTTTTACAGAGTCCGAGTTATACAAATCTCTGATCTGTCTATACTGGAACCAATCGTAATTAGGTGATAGTTCCTCTTGCGTCTTTATTCTAAGTTTAGATGCTTCTACTTTAGTTATTTCTTTGTATGTTAAACATTGTCGTTCATTATCAACAGCTCTCGGGTCTATCACCTCATATGGAACCACCCACCAAGGAGTTCCTTCTTGTAGATAAATTCTGTACTTCTTCCAGGTTGTGTATAGACTTCTCCGTACAAAATGGTGCAGGAACATCGAGTTGACCTTTACTTTGTCGTGCCATAGGTATGCGTGCCATCCAAATATTTTTTTGTATCCCTCTAGGGCTAATAGTTTCTTGTTCTTTAATGTCATCCACTCTTTCAGCCAAACTACGCAGATTGCATCATGGTAAAGTCTCAGATTGGGCAGTTGCATTCCGCCTCTTTCCTTTGCATCTTGTAGAACTTTCATTTTCACTCGAGGCTTCTTGCCTGCCCATACAAAATCTGATATTTTCCTCTGCCATTTTTCAAATTGTTTAGAGTCTCTGATGATTGGTATTGTCTGTAGCAAAAACATCACTCTTGGTAACACATTCATTTTAACTGCTGCAATCCTACCCAACCATGACAGATTGAGCCTATTCCATTTAATCAAGTCTCTCTCAATCTGAGTCCATAGTTTTTCATAATGTCAGGTCCAGAGGCGCCCCCTGGTGGCGGCGACGGCGGGTCGGAGCGGGGCGGCCTCGGCGGGTCCGTCCTGGGGCGGCAGGTATGCTTGATGGGGGGGCGAGCGAGCTCCCCTCCCCTGGCGGCCTCAGATAGGGCGGCCCCTGTCTGTACCGGGGTGAGCCGGACAGCACGTAGCTCCACCCAGCCGGCTACACCTTAGCTTCAGGGCAGCCTGGCTTCTCTCTCCTCCTCGGCCTGCCAGGGGAGTGCCCTTATATACCCTCTGGCTCCCTTCATCCCCACCCCCTTTCCCATGCTCCCCCACCCAAGGCCATCCCCAACACCTGGGCCAGGTGCGGCCATGCCTGCCAGCCCTGCCCGGTCCTAGCCCATTGGTGGGTGTCGGGGGTTCCTCCCGCCTCCCAGGCACTGTCGCCCTCCTCCTCTGTGACGGGCAGCGGGTCGAGCCTCTCCCGCTCGTGCGCTGCCCGGTCTGCTCTCGCCCGAGGGCCGGGCTGAGCCTGGTTGGCTCCTTCCCCCTCTCCCAGTTTCAGCCGCTGGGCACGGCCCCGGTGGGCGGAGGGCGCCTGCGCCGGCGTCTGCCCGGCCGGCGCAGCCCGGCTCCACCTGCTCCCGGCCTTTCCCCTGCCCGGGCTGTGCCGCTGTCGCTGCTGCCGCGGCAGCTGTTGGGGCCGCCGGAATGCCGCGCCGGCGAACAGCCACCCGCCCGGGCTCTCGGCCGGCGGCGGGGGTGGCGGGCGCGGCGGCGGGCGCTCCGGGAAGCGGCTGGCTGTCGCGGGGGCTGCTCCGTCTGGCCGGCTCCGCGTCCTCCTCGCCCGGCCTTGCGCCGCGTCCCAGGTGAGCGGCGGGGTGCGTGCGGGTGCTGCGGTGGGGGCCGGGGGGTGCGGCGGCGGCGAGTCTGAGGCCCCTGGGCCGGGCCTCGGACACACACCCCCTCTTTGCGTTGCGTTGGGGTGTTCTTCGCCGGCGAACATCCGCGACAGGAAGTCGGCGTTGGCATGCAACCTCCCGGGTCGGTGTCGGATGGAGAAGCTGAAAGGGAGAAGGGACAGGTACCACCTGAGTACTCTGGCGTTGTGGTCCTTCAGCCGGGACATCCAGACAAGGGGGGCGTGGTCCGTCACGAGGGTGAAGGGATTGTTAGCGAGGTAATACTGTAGGGTCCCGACGGCCCACTTCACAGCCAGGGCCTCTTTCTCGACAACAGCATACTTCCGTTCGGCCAGTTGGAGCTTCCGGCTGATAAAAAGGATCGGGCGCTCCTGCCCTTCGTGCTCCTGGGCAAGGACTGCGCCCAGGCCGGTGTCCGAGGCGTCCGTCTGGAGTATGAATGGACGCTCAAAGTCCGGGTTGTGCAACACGGGGGACCCCGATAAGGCGGCCTTGAGGTCCGCAAAGGCCTCCTGCCGCTCCGGGGTCCACTGTATCTGTTTGGGCTGGGTCTTTTGGAGGCAGTCGGTCAGGGGGCTGGCTCAGCTGGCATAGCGGGCGATAAATTTGCTATAGTAGCCCACCAACCCGAGGAACCCTCGCAGCTGCTTCTTAGTCCTCGGTTGTGGGCACGCCTCGACCGTGGCCACTTTGTCCGGGAGGGGCCGTAGCTGTCCCCGCCCGACCAGGAAGCCGAGGTACTTCAACTCCTGGAAGCCGAGGCGGCTCTTGCTGGGGTTGGCCTTCAGCCCGGCATCCCGGACGGCTTGTAGCACCTGTCTGAGGTGGCGGAGGTGGGACGGCCAGTCGGGACTGTAGACGAGGATGTTGTCTATGTAGGCCGTGGCGAACCCTTGGCACTGGGCGAGGGCCCGGTCGACCAGCCACTGGAATGTAGCTGCTGTCCCGTGCAGGCCAAAAGGCATGACCCGGAACTCGAAGAGGCCTTGCGGGGTGGCGAACGCCGTCTTTTCCTGGTCCCCGGGGGCCATCGGGACCTGCCAATAGCCCTTGGTTAGGTCGAGGGCCGAGAGATAGCGCGCCGCTCCAAGTTGGTCGATGAGGACGTCTGCCCGGGGCATGGGGTACGCGTCGAACTTCGCGACCTTGTTCACTTCCCGGTAGTCGACGCAAAAGCGCACAGCGCCGTCTGGCTTCGGGACCAGCACGATCGGGCTCCGCCACTCGCTGCGGGATGGCTGGATCACGCCTAGCCTCAGCATCTCCTCCACCTCCCGGGCTACCGCGTCCCATTGCTTCCGGGGGAGGGGCCTCCAAGTCGCTCGGGCCACCTGGCCCGGGGCCGTGGGGATGGCGTGCTCCGCTAGGTTCGTGCACCCTGGTCGGGAAGAAAAACAGCCCGGCAGACTGGCCAGCAGGTCTTGCAATTGCTGCCGTTGCCAGGGATGCAGGGCCTTGTCGAGCCCGGGGGCGGTTTCCTCGGGTTGGCGGTCCGTCCATGGGAGGTCCCCGGCCGGGGGATCGGAGGGGTCGTCGGCCAGCTGACACTCCCCCAGCGGGCGGGTCTGCCAACCCTTCAGGTCATTCACATGCAGGCGTTTGACTTGGCGGGGGGAAGGGCCGCACTGAACCTTGTAGGACTGGGGCCCGAGCACCCGCTTGATGGGGAAGGGCCCCCGCCAGGGGTCACCTTGAGGGTGCGGCCCGAACACCCTCCGGCTGACCAGGACCCGGTCCCCCTCGCGGAAAGTCCTCAGCCGGGTCCCGCGGTCATAACGGGCCTTCTGTGCCATGCGAGCCTTCTCCAGGTTCTGGCCAGCCAGCGTCCGAGCTGTCTTGAGCCGTTCCCGAAGATCCCGGACATGCTCTGGCGCAGGCTGCCCCGGCTGGGGTTGCGCGGAGGCCTGCTGTCCTTCCATCACCCCCAGAATCCCCCGGGGGTTGCGCCCATAAAGCAATTCAAAGGGGGTGAAGCCGGTCGATGCCTGGGGGGATTCACGGACCGCAAACAGCAGAGGGTCAACATAAAGGTCCCACTGGGATGGGCGGTCATGGGCCAGCCGCCGCAACATCTGCTTGAGCGTTTGGTTGAAGCGTTCGACCAAACCGTCGGTCTGCGGGTGGTATATCGTCGTAAAGATCTGCCGCACCCCCATAGTGCGACACAGCTGCCGGGTGACGGCGGCAGTGAACGGGGTGCCGCAATCGGAGATCACCTCCCGCGGGATGCCCACCTGGGCGAAGAACCGGAATAGGGCTCTGGTCACCCCGGGGGCTTGCATGGTGCACAGGGGCACCGCCTCCGGGTACTGGGTGGCATAGTCCACCAAGACAAGCAGGAATCGGTGCCCTCGGGCGGTCCGTGGCAAGGGCCCAATAAAGTCCATGGCCACCCTCTCGAAAGGAGTGTGGATCACTGGCAGGGGGGCCAAAGGGGCCCGGGGTGGAGGCCGATTGGAGGTCCGTTGACACACGTCGCAGGTCCGGCAGTAGTCTTTCACGTCTTGGGACACAGACGGCCAGAAGAAGCGCGCCAGGACCCGGGCCAAGGTGTTGTTGGGGCCCTGGTGACCGGCCCAGCTGTGGTCATGCGCGTGGGCTAAGACGATCTGCTGGTAGCTCCGTGGGACCAGGAGCTGTCGGGCCTCGCTCCCCCTCGTCATCGTGATGCGGAACCACACGCCCCCTTCTTGGATGACCCGGGGTGTTCGGCCCGCCCGCCTTGCGTCCCTCACCACCCCGTCACTCACCGCCACAGTGTCTCGGAGGCCCTCGAGCGACGGGTCGTCTGCCTGGCGGGCGACGAATTCCGGGTCCGTGGTCCAGTCTTGGGGTGCAGGGCTGGGCCTAGGCTTGGGAGGGCCAGCACCGGTGGAGGCCTCAGCCGGCAGCGCCTCATCCGCACCCCGGGCGTCCCGCAGGTGTTGGTGGAAGTTCGGGGTGTCGCGGCCCAGCAAGATCGGGTATGGTAGGGGCGGGACGTGGGCGAGTTCCACCTCCCAGGTTTGGCCACGGCACGTCAGGGGGACCCTTACCACCGGGTAGGTCTCTGAGTGCCCGTGGAGGCAGGCCACGGATGTCGATCGGAGGACGGGGAGGCCTGGGGGGAGCAGTCGGGTGCGGACCATGGAGACCGAGCTGCCGCTGTCCAGAAAGGCGGAGAGGCGGCGGCCGGCCACTTTGACCATAATCAACAGCGGGGGCGGCCGCGGAGGTCGGGACGTCGCCGGGTATGACTCCTCCCACCCGGCGTCGCATTCCATAAGGGGGCAGTCCCGGATGAAGTGCCCCCGTTGGCCACACTTAAAGCAGGGGCCGCGGTCCTCTAGGTCTCGAGCCCCCCTTGGGCCGGCCTCCGGAGCCGCGGCTGGTGGTGGGCGGGTCCAGGCCCCCTCCCTGCGGGGCCCTGGGGGAGGTAACAGGGCCGGCCCCGGCCGCGCACCTGATCCGTCGCGGTTCCCTGCTCTGGCACGCCCTGGGCGCGGGGCCTCCTGGGGCTTGGGCGGGGGTCCGGCGGCCCGTAGGTTTGCCCCGGGGTCCCGGGGAGCCTCCCGCGGGTCGGCTGCGGCTGCAAAGTTCTCCAGGAGGGCGGTGGCCTCTTTAAGGCTCTCCGGGCGGCTGCATGCGACCCAATGTCGGGCCTTCGGGGGAAGGATAGTGAGTAGCTGCTCAAGGATCACCTGATCCACGATTTTCTTCTCCCCGTCCGTCGCAGGCCGCAGCCAGCGGTAGGCGGAGTCCCGGAGGGCGTTGACCAGGTTCCGGGGGCCGCTCGATCTTTTTGTACGTGATAGCCCGGAACCGCTGCCGGTAAGACTCCGGGGTCACCTCGTAGCGATCGAGGATGGCCGCCTTCAGGGTCTGGTAGTTGGCGCTCTCCTCCTTCGGTAGAGCCTTCAGGGCCGCCTGAGCCTCCCCTGATAGGTAGGGCCCCAGGATGAACGCCCATTGATCCCTCGGCCACTGAGCTGCCTCGGCGGTGCGCTCGAATGCCTCCAAGTAGGCATCAATCTCATCACTATCTCCCAATTTCGTCAGCTGGAAGGGTGCGCCCCGTCCGGGCCCTGAGGGGGTCCCGGCATGCCCCGCCCCCAGGGCCTGGGCAAGGCCACGGAGAAGAGCCGCCTGGGTCTCTTGCTGCTGCGCGGCCATGTCCCACAAGAGCCGCACCTGCTGCTCAGCCATCCACTGGCCCAATTGGCCGAGGTCCGAGGTGGGCGGAGTCGTGGGTTGCCCGGCACCGCCGGCGGCTCCTGCGGCAGCCTGATCCATTGTTGGGGTGACCTCCGTTGTATAAACGGGACTCTGTGGCCGAGGCAACGAGTGGAAGGTCGCGGGGCGCAAATAGGCGCGGGCTCTCGTCCAGCCGGGCGGGGTTGGAAGGTGCGGTCGTGGGCGCCTCACAGCGGGATCCGTGCCTGCATTCTCCACCACAATGTCAGGTCCAGAGGCGCCCCCTGGTGGCGGCGACGGCGGGTCGGAGCGGGGCGGCCTCGGCGGGTCCGTCCTGGGGCGGCGGGTAGGCTTGATGGGGGGGGCGAGCGAGCTCCCCTCCCCTGGCGGCCTCAGATAGGGCGGCCCCTGTCTGTACCGGGGTGAGCCGGACAGCACGTAGCTCCACCCAGCCGGCTGCACCTTAGCTTCAGGGCAGCCTGGCTTCTCTCTCCTCCTCGGCCTGCCAGGGGAGTGCCCTTATATACCCTCTGGCTCCCTTCATCCCCACCCCCTTTCCCATGCTCCCCCACCCAAGGCCATCCCCAACACCTGGGCCAGGTGCGGCCATGCCTGCCAGCCCTGCCCGGTCCTAGCCCATTGGTGGGTGTCGGGGGTTCCTCCCGCCTCCCAGGCACTGTCGCCCTCCTCCTCTGTGACGGGCAGCAGGTCGAGCCTCTCCCGCTCGTGCGCTGCCCGGTCTGCTCTCGCCCGAGGGCCGGGCTGAGCCTGGTTGGCTCCTTCCCCCTCTCCCAGTTTCAGCCGCTGGGCACAGCCCCGGTGGGTGGAGGGCGCCTGCGCCGGCGTCTGCCCGCCCGGCGCAGCCCGGCTCCACCTGCTCCCGGCCTTTCCCCTGCCCGGGCTGCGCTGCCGCCGCCGCCGCGGCAGCTGTTGGGGCCGCCGGAATGCCGCGCCGGCGAACAGCCGCCTGCCCGGGCTCTCGGCCGGCGGCGGGGTGGCGGGCGCGGCGGCGGGCACTCCGGGAAGCGGCGGGCTGTCGCGGGGGCTGCTCCGTCTGGCCGGCTCCGCGTCCTCCTCGCCCGGCCTTGCGCCGCGTCCCAGGTGAGCGGCGGGGTGCGTGCGGGTGCTGCGGTGGGGGCCGGGGGGGTGCGGCGGCGGCGAGTCTGAGGCCCCCGGGCCGGGCCTCGGACACATAATTATTCTTGAATAAATCTATATTCTTTGCAGTCAGTTCAATTCCCAAATATTTCACCTTACTTGTTACTTCACAGTCCGTTGTTTCCGTTAACAGTTGTTGTTTCTGCTTTGTCATATTTTTGCATAGTATCTTTGACTTCTTTTTGTTGATATAGAAGCCTGCCAAGTCTCCAAACTCCTTGATCTTATCTATCACTTTTGGCATGTTCTCCAATGGGTCCTCTACAATTAACATTATATCATCCGCGAATGCTCTGACCTTGTATGAGTAGTCCTTTATTTTTATTCCTCGAATTTCCTCGTCTTGTCGTATTTGTATCATCAGGATCTCCAATACTAAAATGAACAACAGTGGAGACAACGGGCAACCTTGTCTTGTTCCTTTACTTATAATCAGTTTCTTAGTCAATTCATCGTTCACCACAATTGCTGCAGTCTGGTCTCTGTAGATTTCCTTAATTGCTCTGATGAATCTTTCTCCTAATTGTAGCTTTTCCATAGTGGCAAACATAAAGTCCCAGTTTAAATTGTCAAATGCCTTTTCAGCGTCAACAAAGAAGAAACCAACCTCTTTTTCACAACGCTTATCATAATATTCAATAGCATCAATCACTGTCCTTAAATTGTCGCTTATTTGTCTGTCTGGCAAAAAGCCTGCTTGCTCCTCCTCTATAACTTCCGAAAGCCACCCCTTCAGTCTCTCCGCCAGTATCTTCGCAAAAATTTTATAGTAATTGTTGAGTAACGATATAGGTCTATAATTTTTCACATTAGTCAAATCTTGGCCCTCTTTTGGGATCAATGATATGTTCGCTTCAGACCAAGTGTCTGGAATCCTTTGATCCCTTAGAACTCCGTTGATCACCTCCTTTAGGAATGGTGCCAGCTCATTGGCCATAGTCTTATAAAATTTAGCTGTAAGTCCATCTGGCCCTGGCGCCTTTCCTAGATTTGCAGATTGTATTGCCTTACTTATTTCCTCATCCGTTACTTCACTATTCAGTTTATTTCTCCAAGCGTCCGAGATTTCTGGTAGCGTCATTTTCTCCAGATATGACGCTATTGAGTCTTTATTTACTTCTTTCTTGTTGTACAGTTTAGCGTAGAATTTATAAAAGGCTCTACTAATGGTAGTCTGTTCCAAATACGTTTTATCATCTTCACAAATTTTATTTATTGTTTTCTTTTCCCTTCTCTTCTTCAGTTGCCATGCCAGGTACTTCCCAGGTTTATTTGCACCCTCAAACGCTTTCTGATTCAGCCTTTTGAGATTCCACTCCAATTCTTTATTGCTCATTGCTGTTAGCTGTTCTTGCAATATTTTAATTTCCTGGTATAATTTCTTTTTCCCTGGTCTCTTTTTTAACTGTATTTCCTTAGCTTTTATTTTCTCCTCAATCTCTTGTCTCTTCTCCTCTTTCTTCTTTCTTGCTCTGCCATTTAAGTCCATTAGTATGCCCCTTATAACCGCCTTATAAGCATCCCAAACTTTATCAGTTGGTACTTCTTTATTCACGTTGTATTGTATGAAAAACTTTGTCTCTCTTCTCAATATTTCCATATTCTCTTTTTCCTGTAGCAAGTCCTCATTTATTCTCCATGCTTTCCTTTTTCTCCTTTTCCCTAATTTCCACATAATTGGGTTATGATCTGAGCCTACCATCGGCATTATTTCTACATCTTTAGTCCATAACGCCAAATCTTTTGAGGCCCAGATCATGTCAATTCTTGATAATGTGGAGTGCCTTGCAGAATAAAAAGTAAACTGTCTGCTTTTAGGATATTCTCTCCTCCATACATCTTCAAGAGTCTCTTGTTGAATCAGCTCAAAAAAGAGCTTTGGTAATAGTCCTCTTTTCTTTTGTGCCATTGTAGTCTTTTTATCCCGTTCCAAGTCTGTCACTCCATTGAAGTCTCCAGCAAGAATTATCTGATCATATGAAAGATCGTCTAAATGCTTCCTCAAATCCTCAAAGAAGCACTCTTTTGCACCATTAGGTGCGTAAATTCCGACTACCAACACTCTCTTTAGGTTCCAAGTACATTCCACTGCTACAAATCTGGCTTCCACATCTTTCATTATGAATTTTGGTTGTAGCTCCTCTTTTACATACAACACCACTCCTCTTTTTTTCTTACTTGAGGCCGCTACAAAGTCCTTGCCCAATTTTCCCAGTTTTAAATATTTTACATCCTGTTTTCGAATATGAGTCTCTTGCAAACAAACAATATCACATTTTTGTTTTAGTAGCCAGTGAAAAATGTTTTTTCTCTTATTCGGTGAATTTAGTCCATTTACATTCCAAGATAATACTTTACACTCCATATTCATAATCTTGTTGATAAGTCTTTTTCATTGTTCCTTATAAATCGCTCCATCTCCCGCTCAGATCTAATACGCTTTTTGGCACCTCCAAATTCGAAGGACAAACCCTCTGGGAGCTCCCATCTGTACCTGATTTTCATGTCCTTCAACATCTGGATTAGCGCTTTATATTTTTTTCCGATCTAGTAACACTGATCTGGGTAGTTCCTTCATTATAATGATTGTCTTGCCATCGATCTCCAATGGATCTTGAAACTGTTTAGTCACGATCTTCTCTTTCATGTTTCTTGTTGTAAATTGTACAATCACATCTCTTGGTACTTTCCTCTGGGTTGCAATTCTCGAGTTCACACGATATGCCACATCTAGGATAGCCACAACTTCCTCCTCCTCCTTCCCCAGGTATTCAGCTAACACCTCCGTCATCTGCTCTTGCGCTGTCTTTCCTTCCATTTCTGGCAGGCCGCGAAATCTCAGCTGCTTCTCCATATGTCTACTTTCCGCAACCGCCATCCTTCCCCTCATCAGCCTCATCTCTGTTTGTTGCGTATCTGCTAAGTTCTCCATCGCTCCTTCTACTGTTTTAACTCTCTGCTGCGTCCCTTGTAATTCACTTTGTATTGTTTCCATACCTTTCTTCACTTCTGACAGCTCCGATTTTACTTCTGACAGCTCCGATTTTACTGTCTGTTTAACCTCTTTGATCAGCTCCAATTTCATGTCTTTAAATTCTTTAATCACCTCCAAAAGTTTTTTATCCAGGTTTTCTATTGCCGATTGCCACTCTTTCTTCGACATCGTGGGGCTTGCTTTGGCTCGCTCCCACGAGTCCGCTCTCTTCCTTAGCTCCGTGGCGTTAAATTTAGTACCTTTTTTATTTCAAATGTCCCGGTCTTCTTGCATAAATTGATTTTAAAGGGTCCAAAATGTCGGGCGTCTTTTCTCTATGGTCTCTCTATGATTTTATAATCCAATATGGCCTACTTCCTTTTCTGCTGAGGCCGCGACCCTTCCCCTCTCAAAGATGGCGATTCCCTTCTTCCTGCCCTCCAGCAAGGGCCGCTTCTCTCCAGCCGCTCTATTGTTGTTACGCACTTCCTGTCTCCCGTCTTCCCACAGCAGATCTCGCGATGGTGTCTTTTTCTCACAGCTCCAAAGCCACAGGTATTCAAAACAATAGTCCGATTTCTTTAATAACTTCTTTAAACTTAGTCTCTTTTCAAATACAACTCCTGCCGAAGCTTCCCCTCCTTTTCGCTAGTCTGTTGCAGTTTAAAAGTCTACTTTTTTTCCTCTCTGTTTTTATCAATCTGTCCCGTATCGGAAGATAGTGATCTTTACCTTCCCTTCACTTTCCTCGGGTTGTAATCGCTGTTTCGATTTCAAGTTCTCCTTTCCACTTCTTCCCCCAATCGAAGCTTGGGTATGTAGGTCTTATGCCAGCCGAATTGGCCCCAAAACTGCCGCAGAGATTGTAGCCGACCCGTCGCAAGGTGGGACCTCAAGGATCGGGAGGGGACCCCTTACGCAGAGCCCCCCCTCGTCCGAGATCTAACTCACCCTAGGGTCTTGAGCGTTCTTTGCCTGCTCTCCGCCTGAGAGCAGTCGGCCGTGGGCTATTTTCACCCCGCCGGCCGCTTAAAACGGCAGTCCGGTCAGCTCCGCAAATGGAGCTGCGTTAGACCTCCATGAATCCCAAACCGGAAGTCAGGATGCCTACATTTCAATTGAAATTGAATTGAAAATTGAAGACACTGTTCTATATTAATGTGCAAAGGACATACAGCGGCCACATAAAAATTCTCCTTTTATGAGGATTTACAAGAAGCTTTCCAAGTTGTAGCACCTGCAACTGATTGAATAAAGATATTAGAAGAAGGAAGATGGACTACCCTGGAAAAAACCCATGTTGGGCCAAAGTTGGATTTAAATTGCATCAATTTAAATTGGAAGATAGAAGTTTTACTTTTTGGTCATTATTTGAAGTGGTATGTGAATAAGAACTCTATGATGACCAGTCCATCTTTCATAATATGTAGTAGATACATCCCAAAAGAAATGGTTGGAACTCTGCCCCCTAAAGATGTGCTCCACCCCATAAACTGAGCACCATCAGAGCATTGGGGTTCAAGAGTTTTTTTAACTATTGCAAAGCTTGGAGGGGATTTCTTTCTCCTCCTATAAAATGGTTATAAAACATGAGTGGGGCCCTGCAGAAAGGAGAGGAAAATCAGGGACAATCACGTCTTTCTTCCTTTTCCGTTTGTTTCTTGCGTCAGTATTATTATTACTATTATTATTATTACTATTATTATTATTATTTATTAAATTCATATTTTGCCCTCTCTGTGAATGGGCTCAGGACAGGTCACAACAAATAAATAAATTACAGATAAAATACAGTAAATAAGATAATAAAACCATATTTCCATAATGCAGGTTCAGTGGCATAACAAGCTCTACATCAAGTTCTAATATCCTAGGATGGGATTTCCTTCAGCCTTCCCTGAAACCCATATATAAGGAGAGAAGAAGGGGTGGGGATGTGAGTTGATGTTTAAGATCACTGCTCGTGCATGAGGAGGAGGCAATGTTACCTGATTCCCCTTAATGTCTGTCACACTCTGCATTTTGCTGGTAAAGCTCTCCCAGATGGGAAGGAAGGAAGGAAGAATATTCCACATTGGGAGATTCCATAAGCCATTCCTTCCATTGCTTTTCCTGTACATTAATTGTAGGTGATTTATAACTTAATCCTCCTTCCTGTCACGTTCTTTGATCCCAGAGTCCGAATTGATCAACTCCATCAAGTTTTAAGTGCCCGAACCCCAAAGTTGAAGCTACATACATTCAGAAAGCCTGATATTCAAGAGATGGGATGGCAAATAAAGGAACATTTGAAATATGGTTGTTGTGGGTTTTCCGGGCTGTATTGCCGTGGTCTTGGCATTGTAGTTCCTGACGTTTCGCCAGCAGCTGTGGCTGGCATCTTCAGAGGTGTAGCACCAAAAGACAGAGATCTCTCAGTGTCACAGTGTGGAAAAGAGAAGAGATGTAGGTCATTTGTATCTACTCAGGAGGGGTGGGGTTGAGCTGAGTCATCCTGTAAGAGTTTCCCAGGGTGTGGAATGCTAATGGCGGGAGGCTTCACTGTATCCTGAGGAGGTTCTTTTGCATATGGATTGGTACTTGATGTGCTAATCTTCTCTGCAGGGCTATTGTCAGGGATAGAATGTTTTGTTACCCTGGTGTTTTTCAGAATTGGCAACCATGCTCGGTTCATTCTTAAGGTTTCTTCTTTCCTGTTGAAGTTTTGCTTATGCTTGTGAATTTCAATGGCTTCCCTGTGCAGTCTGACAAAGTAGGTGGAAGTGTTGTCCAGTATTTTGGTGTCCTGGAATAAGATACTGTGCCCTGTTTGAGTTAGGCTATGTTCAGCCACTGCTGATTTTTCAGGTTGTCCAAGTCTGCAGTGTCTTTCATGTTCTTTTATTCTTGTCTGGATGCTACGCTTTGTGGTCCCGATGTAAACTTGTCCACAGCTGCAGGGTATACGGTATACTCCTGCAGAGGTTAGGGGGTCTCTACTGTCTTTTGCTGATCGTAGCATCTGTTGTATTTTTCGGGTGGGTCTGAATACTGCTTGAAGGTTATGCTTTTTCATAAGCTTTCCCATCTGATCAGTAATTCCTTTGATATATGGCAAAAACACTTTTCCTGTGGGAGACTGTTTTTCTTTGGTTGTTTGATTCATCCTGGGTTTGATTGCTCTTCGGATTTCATTTCTGGAGTAGCCATTTGCCTGAAGTGCGTGGTTTAGATGATTCATTTCCTCATTGAGAAATTGACTGCAAAGTTTCCTCCCTTTGCCAGGATGGAGGTTTCTTCTGGTGAGAGTTGACGGTCTGTCAGATTGATGACAATGTGTGCATTGTCGAGCAGTCACCCCCACCAGAATTCCTGTGGAAGACATTATTGCAAATGTAGAAGCTGCCATTCGTCATCTACCTGAAGAGGAAGCTGAGGAAATAAGAGGAGAGACAGCCAGGATTCTACGAAAGGCAAAGCTTCCCACCAGCAATATAACACGCGAAGAGAAAAATGCCATCAAGACCCTCAATGCAGATCCAGACATCATCATTCTACCAGCTGATAAAGGCAATGCTACAGTGATCATGAAAACAGAGGAATACAAAAAGAAGATTAAGGAAGTCCTGGACTCCTCCACCTACAAAAAACTAAAACGAGATCCCACTTGCAAAATCACCAGTCTAACAAATGCGCTGATCAAGAATTCCTCACTACATCCCGACACGCACAGAAAACTATGCAAGACTGAAGCACAGCCACCTAGACTATATGGACTCCCCAAAATACATAAGGATTCAGTCCCACTCCGACCCATTGTGAGTGCCATTGGTTCACCGACATATGAATTAGCTAGACATCTGGCAGATCTCCTGCAGGACCACATCGGGAAAACCTCGTCTTACATCAAAGATTCAGCAGATTTCATCAACAAAATCAGTTCTCTGAAACTCAATCCACAAGACATACTTGTCAGTTTTGATGTTGTATCCCTGTTTACCAAGGTTCCAGTAAAAGACACTATTGCACTTATTAATCAGATTTTCCCAGAGGATGTAACAGCCTTATTCCACCATTGCCTGACAACCAGTTACTTCCAATGGGACAACGAATTCTATGAACAGATGGATGGGGTGGCCATGGGGAGCCCACTCAGCCCAGTTATAGCAAACTTCTACATGGAACATTTTGAAAAAACAGCTCTAGAATCAGCACCCCACAAACCTAGTGTATGGTTCCGGTTTGTGGATGATACATTTATCATTTGGAGCCATGGGGAGGAAGAATTGATGGGGTTTTTGAATCATCTCAACAACATCCACCTGAACATACAATTCACCATGGAGAAAGAAATCGAGGGAAAACTCCCATTCCTGGATACCTGGGTCATCCGCAAAGCAAACTTTCAGTTAGGTCACAAGGTCTACAGGAAACCAACTCACACTGATCGGTACCTACACAAAAACTCCAATCACCATCCCCGACAGAAAAGAGGCATAATGAAAACATTAGTGGATCGTGCAAGACGGATATGTGAGCCGCACTTTCTCAATGAGGAAATGAATCATCTAAACCACGCACTTCAGGCAAATGGCTACTCCAGAAATGAAATCTGAAGAGCAATCAAACCCAGGATGAATCAAACAACCAAAGAAAAACAGTCTCCCACAGGAAAAGTGTTTTTGCCATATATCAAAGGAATTACTGATCAGATGGGAAAGCTTATGAAAAAGCATAACCTTCAAGCAGTATTCAGACCCACCCGAAAAATACAACAGATGCTACGATCAGCAAAAGACAGTAGAGACCCCCTAACCTCTGCAGGAGTATACCGTATACCCTGCAGCTGTGGACAAGTTTACATCGGGACCACAAAGTGTAGCATCCAGACAAGAATAAAAGAACATGAAAGACACTGCAGACTTGGACAACCTGAAAAATCAGCAGTGGCTGAACATAGCCTAACTCAAACAGGGCACAGTATCTTATTCCAGGACACCAAAATACTGGACAACACTTCCAACTACTTTGTCAGACTGCACAGGGAAGCCATTGAAATTCACAAGCATAAGCAAAACTTCAACAGGAAAGAAGAAACCTTAAGAATGAACCGAGCATGGTTGCCAGTTCTGAAAAACACCAGGCTAACAAAACATTCTATCCCTGACAATAGCCTGCAGAGAAGATTAGCACATCAAGTACCAATCCATATGCAAAAGAACCTCCTCAGGATACAGTGAAGCCTCCCGCCATTAGCATTCCACACCCTGGGAAACTCTTACAGGATGACTCAGCTCAACCCCACCCCTCCTGAGTAGATACAAATGACCTACATCTCTTCTCTTTTCCACACTGTGACACTGAGAGATCTCTGTCTTTTGGTGCTACACCTCTGAAGATGCCAGCCACAGCTGCTGGCGAAACGTCAGGAACTACAATGCCAAGACCACGGCAATACAGCCCGGAAAACCCACAACAACCATCGTTCTCCGGCCGTGAAAGCCTTCGACAATACATCGAACATTTGAAAGTTTCTATGATTCTCATAATGCCATTCCATGAGCACTGAAGACGTCTGTGTTGATATATCACTGCAGCTTACAATGGCATTTAAGAAAATGGTTTGTCCTTATGGTGACACTGGCCTTTTGTTTCATAAAGGAAAAACAACTCACAGCCCCGGGAAGCATTTACACTTCTGCATCAGCCACACCTTGTTGATCGCTGAGGCTGGATCTAGGTAGGATAATCACAGATGAAGGGCTTTTGGACATGGGTGATTTTTGCCACATTTGACCCCATACCTCTTTGGGCTTTCTTCTGATTTTTGGATGATTAATCCCCCCTTCAGATTCAGTTTGGCATTTCAAGAGTTCTCTTCTACGTTGTCTCTATGGGCCAAGCTACACATGACAAATGACAGTTGAATGGCAAGTGTATTTCTCCCTGTTCACTTGCCCTTTACTCAATCCACTTGCCTTTCAAGTGTCATTCGTCATGTGTAGCTTGGCCCTAAGTGTGGGGACCCTTGGAACACCACATTGAAATCTGAATGGGGAGTTACTCCTCCAGAATTTGGAAGAAAACTTGAAGAGCTACGGGGCCAGATGAAACAAAAATCACTCGTGCAAAAAAAGGCTGAAGACATATTGGCTTGTGTGGTTGCAAGTTGGAAAGGGTCTTGATGTGGAGCAACATGAGTCAGATCTTTAATGGCCTTTCAGCACAGGAAGAAAAAGGCTGAGGCAAATATTAAATAAAGAGAGGACACATTTAATTATGCTGATCTGCCATAATTAGTTGAACTGTATGTTTGTGTTTCTTTTCTTTGTTCTTAGGGCCAAGCTACAAGCGACAAATGACACTTGAACGGCAAGTGTATTTCTCCCTGTTCACTTGCCCTTTACTCAATCCACTTGCTGTTCAAGTGTCATTCGTCACTTGTAGCTTGGCCCTGAGTACAGGAACAAGTATTTGGGAGAAAGCCTTTAAGGACATTCGTGTTAGAAGAGGATTTAACACTGTCCCTTTCCTCAGGTTTCAGAGGGAGACAAACCAAAGAGTTAGAAAGATAGAGAGGTTAGGGCACTATGTATACTGCTTTGACTGTCCTTTGATATGTTGATTGCTATTTTCAGGGTTTTTCCTCCAGACTTCCCCCTCTCACTCCTTCTCTTCCTGGCTTTGTTCCAGGCAATACCTCTCTCCATCCTGGCAGTGTGGATACAGGCCTTGTCCCAGCATCCATGTCCATCCTTAGACTAGATAGGTAGTTAGGGTCTGTTGCTCCTCCTTTCCTATCAGGGTACAGAGTTCCTACAATAAGGAACTCTCATTTCTTTTCTAGATATAAAGCAAGTGTATTAACTTATTATTTTCATTCCTGCACACACATCAGCCAGCTGAACCAGCTCACAACCACCTATAATCATGCTTCCTATGCCAAACGACAAACTCTGCTAACGGCCCAAACATGGAATGCTTTAATTAGGTTCCTGGGGCCTACATAACGATTTATTTATCAATTGTAAAGATTATAGAAGATTTTCCCAAGCCCCATGAACAAGATGGCAGGCAAACCACTCCCCTCTTTCTCTCTCCCTCCCTTCAGCTTAAAGAAAAGCTTAGATTAATGTGAAGGCCAGGTGGGGGAGCTTCAGCAGCTCTTATAACCAGGAGTGCATGTAAATCAGCTACACGTTTCATTTCCTTAAAGCCCCAAATTGTCATCTCAGTCCTTCAGGCTCCAAACATCCAAAGTCTTCTACGAGGGTGCCAATCAAGGTGTTACTCCTTGTTCAGCATCCTCCAGCACAGCGATAGACATGATCCTCTGGCTGAAACTGCTTCTCTTCTTTGCTGCTCTTTGGGGTAATTGTTGTATTTGAAGTTCACACCAGGGAAAATTGCATATGGTTTCTGTGCAGATTTCTTTAATTCTTAACTTGTTGTTCATTTGCAGGCTGCCACTCAGAGGTTCAGCTGGTGGAAACTGGAGGAGGAGTTGTCGTGCCTGGGGGGTCACTCCGTCTCTCCTGCAAGGCTTCAGGTTTCAACTTTACTGAATATGTGATTGACTGGGTCCGACAGGCCGAAGGAAAAGGGCTGGAGTGGGTGGCTAGAGTTAGCCGACCTACAGGCAAAGACCAATACTATAACTCGAAGGTCCAGGGCAGATTCACCATCTCCAGAGACAATCCCCAAACCTCTGCCTATCTGCAAATGAACAGCCTGAAGCCTGAAGGCACGGCCGTTTATTACTGTGCAAGGCACAACGACAGCTTTGTGCTTCCTGCTGGTACAAAAACCCTCAGAGCAGAGAACAAAACCAAAGAATCGTACTTCCTTGCAGGATGTCAATCCAGAATGGGAGTGCTAGAGAGCTACTGTTTGTCATGAACACATATGGGGAAAGTCAGAGACCAGGGGAGAAAATAGACTTAAATGGATCTCTAATCTGCTTTCTGCCCTTTTGATGTAAGCACTGACTTTCCTCCATCCTTTCCCCCAAAAGAAGTATATACTATGCTTGGTCAGGGATTCTGTATTTCAATACTATATTATATGGTGTGTATTAAATAAATTAAGATTTCTGAAAAAAGACCTTGTGGCCAAAACTAGGCTTGCCGGGCCGCCCAGGAGCCAAAGCGGGAGCACGTGCACTAGGGCAATTTTTAGAGAATTGGTCCTCAGTGTGAACCATAGCTTCCATGTCACACTGGAAAACGATGCCATGCAATGGGGGCATGTGGGAGTGTGTGGGAATATTTCTTCCCTGGGGGGCCTTCCCCCTGCTGGCCAGGTGTGTTGGACCAGTGGGTGGCAGGTGGGGCATAGGTTCTTCTTCCCCAGGTGACAGGCTGGCAATCCTAGCTGAAACATCTTTGGTTATGTATATTATGGTGTGTACTGTGGTACCTGAACATTTGCAAGCTGCTTGTTGTGTATGGCATCCCTATGCGTATGTGTGCATCTGGTCAATAATTTGCACATGGAGGGGATGTTCTTTTATGTGGAACCCTGTTGACATTCTTTTAACTACACAGTTTTATTGTTTGGAATTTTATTAAAGATTTTTTTGTATTATGTTCATGTGTGTTCATGACCTTATGTTCATGACCTTTTCAGTCATCCATTCTCCTGTATGCCCAAATGCCATTAACTAAGACTGGGATTCTGACACTAGTTTTTAGTTAATTTTTTTAAATCTGTGAAATCTGTTGAATGTGGGAAAGACCTCCCAAGCATGACCCATGATTAGGAAGAGGAAGAGGAAGAAATAGTAGCAGCAGCAGTAGTAAATCTGCCTTAGTCAAAGTCTAGCAAGTCTTCAGTGGTGAGGCCCCCAAGTGGAAGAAAATTCAGGACAGTGGAAGGCAGTCAAGGGAATGTAAATATGCAGTAATTTATATGCTTCTAATGTATAAGACCACTCAGTGCTTTCGGAAGGAAGGAAGGAAGGAAGGAAGGAAGGAAGGAAGGAAGGAAGGAAGGAAGGAAGGAAGGAAGGAAGGAAGGAAGGAAGGAAGGAAGGAAGGAAGGAAGGAAGGAAGGAAGGAAAGGTGCCAGTACCCAGCTCAGACAGCCCAACCAAACCAGACGGCCAAAAGTGGTTCCAGTATAATGTATCCCACCACAATCAGCCCAAGCTAGCACTTACAGGCAGAAAAAAAGCCCTGACACCATGTGAGAATCCCATCTATTCTAAGGAAACAACAAGTTCTGGCTATGATGCTGAATAGCAGATTCGTAATAGAATACGTGAGAGAAGTTTCCCCCTGCTTGAGGAAGGGCACAGAAGGATATCAAAGCTCCAGTTATTTCCTTGCCTCATCTATTTTTTAAAAAATTGAAAACCACCAGGAAAGGAGATTCCATAAACTAATTGTTGCATTTCTGTTTCTTTATTTTATTGATATGTAAATTATAACTTAGGTCTGCCTTCCTGGAACATTTTTTGGATCTATAATTCGTGCCCTGCAGATTGCAGGAGTATCCATACAAAAACAAGAACCCCCTGCAGCAACACAGGCATTAACAGTGTGATCACATATCAATTGCGATTCAAAAACACTGTTGATACAAATGGATAATTAAATGCAATCCACAGCTTCCTAAACACTTTACTTTTTTCCCATCTGGATTCTTGTTGTTTGGATCTGGCAACTGTGGCTGGCCTTTTTTTTGGGGGGGGGGAGAATTTTCTTGATTTAAGCTATAAACTATAAACAGTAACATAAAAACTATCAACAATAAACATAAAAGGATAAGAAAAACACAACATTCTAAACAGAAGACACACTAACAATACATAAACAAGTAATTTTTTTTTAAAACCCTAAAATTACACTACAAGTTGAGTTTCGATTATCTCTGCAACCAATATATATCATTTCTAGAGTCTCACTTAGGGCCAAACTACAAGTGACAAAAGGCACAGATTGGACACTTGTCTGCTTCCCTCAAGTTTTGATGGGAAATGTAGGCAGCTTGGCGGAATGTTGGACAAGTGACAGTTGAAAAGTCCATTGGACAGCAGTCAGAGAGCCAAGCTGCGAGACCAGGATGCCTACATTTCCCATCAAAACTTGAGGGAAGCTGACAAGTGTCCATCCTGTGCCCTTTGTCACTTGTACCTTGGCCCTTAGTCTAAGTTAATTATAAGAGCCCTCTTTTTTCTATTGTTCGTGTTTCTTAATCCATAAATCCAGATGTTATCAAATCCTTGTTATCCATTTCATGTAAAATGACTATAAACAGTTTCCATTCAGTCAAGAAACTATAAACAGTTTCCATTGTCTTTTCTCTAATCAGTGAAGTAAGTTTTGTCATTGACGCAAACTCCAAAACTTTTGTCCACCATTCCTCCACTGTAGGCAATGTTGGAGTTTTCCACTTTTGTGCATAAAGTACTCTTGCTGCTGTAATAAAGTATAAAAACAAAGTTCCAAATCTTTTTTCCAACTGGCTCTTTTTCTTTTGGATTGCCAGATTACGGCAAGCAATAATTCTTCCATGTGACTAATATGTAGTATGCACAAAGAGATGTGTTATTGCCACAGGGCTGTGCTGTTGCTCTTTTATGCTGAGCTGTATGTAAATGCAAGGTCAACTTCCTCTTTAAATCAGTCCTAAATCAGTCCGAGAGACACAAGGTTGTGCACTTCATATCTTCCTTGTCTATTTTTTCCTCAAAGCATCAGACAGAAAAATGATATGGTGGCTTCATCTTGTTTTCTTCTTAGTAATATTCAGAGGTAGTTTTATGTTCTTTCAAACATAGAAGATAGTTACATTTAAGGTGTAAGGGGGAAGCAGGTTTCCATAAAATGTCTTTCTTTTCAGGTGTCCAATCAGAAGACCAGCTGGTGGAGTCTGGAGGGGATATCAAACGGCCTGGCGAGTCCCTCCGCCTCTCCTGTCGCGCCTCTGGGTTCAGTTTAGGTTGCTGTAACATGAACTGGGTGAGGCAGGCTCTTGGGAAGGGTCTGGAATGGATTGCATGGATAACAAACGTTGGGAGCTCAGAAAACTATGCCAACTCAGTGAGAAGACGCTTCACCATCTCCAGGGACAACCCTTCCAACATGCTGTATCTGCAAATGAACAGCTTGAAAGCTGAAGACACTGCAGTTTATTACTGTGCAAGAGACGCACAGTGAAAGGAAGTGAATCTGAAGCCAAGCAAAAATGCTCATCTGCCTTGGCAGCTCTCCAGATTGATTGGATTGCACTCAAATCCATCATTTTATTGAATGGTAGGATGGTCAGGATGAGTGGCCGTAGCTTTCTGTTTTAGTTTCCTGTGGATGAGGCAGCACTGGAGACATCTGGTGTATAGGAAATACTTGCTTTCTTTACAAATATAGAAGCAGAACATGTTGGAAGAAAATAGGCACTCGTTCGGCAATCGGTGGCTCCTGAGACAGACTGTTTCTGCCTCCCATCCTCCAGTAACTCTAGTTAGAAAACATGCAACATTTCTCAGTTTGCTCATTTCCAATTTTAAAAACTGTCTCAAAGCTAAACTGCCCACTGAGAAAAGTGCTTCAGATGATAAAATCTGTTCATTCAATCTCTGGCACCAGTCAGGACATCCAGCATACACAGCCCCAGCGCCAGGGCGCGCGCCCCCGGACTGCGTGATGACATCATCATGTGATGACGTCATCACGCAGTGCCGCCGGCGGGTGGCTGGGGCGGAGCGAGGAGGCCGCCTGTGCACCGCATGCCGCCCCAGCCGCCTGTAGTCCCTGGCCCGTGTCTGCTGCGCCCGCCTGGGATCAGGCAGTGGCAGCGGTGGTGGCGGCACGGGGCTGGCTGGTGGCGGCGGCAGCACGGGACACGCGCCACCCCCCCGGGGCCCCCTCTGACACCCCCTCTGGCACCCGCGGCCCCCGCCTCAGGGCCTCAACGGTGGCAACGGCCCTGAGCATACATTTTAACACATTACATAACAGTCAAATATGCCACGCCGGGCTGTGGAAGGCTATCCTGATAAGAAAGCCAATTGTTTATTCTCCCATACGTGTTCTAAAACTGAAATGCTGTCTCCCCATTCAAGTTAAGATTTTCTGTTTGCTGAAATATTTCCTTTGAGTACAAACTATGCCTTGTTTATACACACTCACTCTCTTATAGTAGCCGCTATCAGATAGTACAATCCCACATGGTCTTGATGCGTGGGAATGAGCTCATGGTACAAACTGTATCCCTTTCCTACTCACATCCTATCAGAGCCACTGGGCCAAGCTACACATGACGAAAGACACTTGTCTGGCAAGTGGATTGAGTGGAGGGCAAGTGAACAGGGAAAAATACACTTGCCATTCAAGTGTCGTTTGTCACTTGTAGCTTGGCCCACTGTCTCACGCGACAATCTCACATGATTTTGGACTACGTGATTGCCACAAACAGAAAGGGAGGGATGGCTTTTATTTTTACCACACTGCTACCCTACCAAAACCATTAGATGGGAAAGATCCAGACACCAGATTTGCCCATTTATTAGTGACAAAAGAGCCCTATGGTGCCGAGTGGTAAGCTGCAGTACTGCAGCTCAACCTCTGCTCACAATCTGAGTTTGATCCTGGCCAGGGGTCATTTAGTAGAAAAAGACCTGGAGGAACAGATTAGCATAATTCATTAGCATAACTCATTCACATATACCACACCCCTTTACATCACCAGAAGTGTCATTAGCATAGCTGATTTGCATATGCCACACCCCCTGACATCACCTATCCTGGCTGTTTTGGACCCAATCCTGGCCATTCAGAGCCGAAATTAGGCCTAAAATGGCAAAAGGGGGCTGAAAATGGCTGAAAAGGGCCCCAAAATGGTCAGGATTGGCCACTGCTGAGTGGGAGAGTGATCTACCACTCGTCAGAGGTCCGATCTGGGCCGTTTCGACCGCAATCCAGGATGAAATGGGCCCAAAATGGCTGAGAATCAGGTGGGCGGGGCCACCTGGCAGGTGACCTCTTCGGAGAACTGCCGGAACTGCATTCCTGTGCATTCCCCCTCGAAATGAGACCTGATCCTGGCAGAAGCCGGGTTCAAATAGCTGGCTCAAGGTTGACTCAGCCTTCCATCCTTCTGAGATCAGTAAAATGAGTAAAGTGTAGATGACTGGGGAAGACAATGGCAAACTACCCCGTAACAAAAAGTCTGCCAAGAAAATGTGACATCCCCCTATGGGTCAGTAATGACTTGGTGCTTTACCTACCTTTTTAGTGACATCCACATCAGCTACCTTTATCTCCTTCAGGTTTGAGCTCCATTGGCCCTGCAAGTGGAGCCCTATTCAACTAGAAACAGACTTTCTTCTTAAATCTAACAGATGTTTAGCTATCCATATTTTTGCAACCAGGAAGGTCCAATATGCTCAGCAGGAGGAAACGTTTATAGAATTTTCATTGGTTGACCTTTAAAAAGAATGGGATATGCAGGGAAAGGCCTTGGGAAACTTTGGGGAGGGTGAAATGTTGGCCATTGAGGGCCAAGCTACACATGACGAATGACACTTGAACAGCAAGTGGATTGAGTAGAGGGCAAGTGAACAGGGAGAAATACACTTGCTGTTCAAGTGTCATTCGTCATGTGTAGCTTGGCCCTGAGATCCTGCAAAAGCAGTTCTCTCTCCAGTGGACACGTGAAAAGTGATAACCATCCCTGTTTGTCAGAACAAGGCTCAATTCAATAGTACTTAAGGAAGTGATGTAAATGAATGTGGGAACCAAACTTCAGAGAGCAGCGGCTAATCAGCTGTTGCAAAGATTAGTAAAGCAAAGGTTTACTAATCATTGGGCAGAGTTTGGGTGAGGAGAAAATGGGAGAAAGAGGCATTCATGATTGACGTATTTCTCAGGGTAGCTTCAGTGAAGCCTAACCCCTCTGAGCCAATCATGTGTATATGCCAAATTAAAGGGTTGAGGGTCCAGTTTGACACAGAGATAGCAGGTCTGTCCTCAGAACTATTTTGTAAAACAAACTCAGTCAAAGAGCCAGTTTGGTGTAGCAGTTAAGAGCACAGGACTCTAATTAGGAGAACCGGGTTCGATTCCCCACTCCTCTGCTTGAAGCCAGCTGGGTGACCTTGGATCAGTCAAAGCTCTCTCAGAGCTCTCTCAGCCCCACCCACCTCACAGGATGATTGTCATGATAACACATTTTGTAAACTGCTCTGAGTGGGCATAGCGGCCATTTCCTCATGATCTAAAAATAGTGCGAAACTCACAGAAGGCTGCCGGCTTCCTCGCATGATTTTTAACACCATCAATTTACAAAACACCACAAATCATGTTTGTGGCGTTTTGTAAACGGATGGCATCAAAAATCACATGAGGAAGCCAGCAGCCTTCTGTGAGTCTTGCACTATTTATAGACTGTGGGGAAACAGCCTAAGTTGTCCTGAAGGGTGGTATATAAATTGAATGTTGTTGTTGTTATTGTAAAATGGTGTGGGAGATGGACATAATTAGCCATTTTGTCTAAGATGGGTAGCCATGTTAGTCTGTCTGTAGCAGTAGAAAAGAGCAAGAGTCCAATAGCAGGTATAAGACTAACAAAATTTGTGGTACTGTATGAGCTTTCAGGAGTCTCAGCTAACTTCTTCAAATATATAGTCTATTTAATTTAAATCTTGCCTGATATGTGTATAAGGCACCTGGAATATTTTACTGACCTTTCAAAGATTGTTACTGATTGTATAGATCCAGAGGACAATAACACCTTTAAGCCTAACCAACTGTATTGTAGCATAAGATTTCGAGAGCCACAGCTCTTCTGATGAAGAGAGCTGTGGCTCTCAAAAGCTTAAGCAATAATAAAGTTGGTTAATATTAAAGGTGCTACTGGACTCTTTGTTATTTTGCTACTGATTTTATAGTTGATGATTGATTTATTGTATTTAGGATGTTATGAGCAACCCTGAGACTATTTGTGGGGAGGGCGGGGAATAAATCAAATAAATAAATAATAAATATTGCTACTGGTGCATCTGACATTTCGCTCATGGAACAAATGGCAGCTTTTGTACAGGAAAAGATGAAAGGCAAAAGGGCTAAAATAGTCAATCCCCCATCCTCACTTACTTGCCCAACCTGATTTGGATGTCTTCTTTAAGGCTGCTTTTTAAAAAAGTAGAAGATTAAAATAAATATTTTCTATTTTTGCCTTTATTCCAACCCTTGGAGGTTCCTTTTAATATCTGCCTGAAAGTGGATGGAAATCTGATGCAAATCCCTTCCCAGGTGATTTGCTTTTTAAAGAGCCACATCCTCCAGTAAACAAAACCCCAGGCTTTAGGATTTCCTGCAGACCCAAAGCAAACACCTGGCCAGAGGGAGAAGAGTCCTTTTCTGTGCACCATGAAGCTCTTCTTTGTCTTAATTTCCTTATTAGTCTCTCCATTGTGTAAGTATCAGTCTGATACGTGCAATGAACAAAATTGAATTAAAGCAATCCTTTTATTGATAAAAGCTTTTTTTAAACCCTTGACTTTAGATGTCCTCTCCAGTGTTCAGCTTGTGGAATCTGGACCAGGAACTGTGAAGCCTGGAGAATCTCTCAGAATAACCTGTACTGTTACTGGTGACTCCGTTAAGAGTAACTTCTGGGAATGGATCCGACAGGCTCCCAGGAAAGGACTGGAATTGCTGGGGCAGATAGACTGGGATGGCTCTAACTGGCGTATATACTATGCCCCCTCTCTCCAAAGCCGAAGCACTCTCTCTGCCGATTCCTCCAGCAACACGTATCATCTCCAACTGAGCTCCCTGACAGCGGCAGACACAGCCACCTATTACTGTGCCCGAGGACCACAGCAAGAGAAAGCAAAGAAGGAACTGTACAAAAAGGGGAAGACATTTTTTACTGGCTCTTTGCTGTTAAGAAACTGAAGAATTAATAGCCTGATGAATTCCCATTATTTGTAAATCTAAAACCACCTGCTTAATAATATATGGCAAAGAAACATGAGCGGCATCTAAAATAATTTTATTTGATGAGGAGTTCTCATAGATGGAAATCTATTCTACTAGATAAACCTTGGACCAAGTTCAGACATGGGTGTTCATCACTGGAATAGTCAATGAGCATTTGCTCCCCCCCCAGTTGAAATGAAAGGCAGGCACAAAGCTTGGGATTAAAATTGGGCCACTTTATTGATTATAACATAACTTGTCACTATGGCAAAGGATGTAGCTAACTAGCGGTACAAGTCAAGGGCTGGGGTCACCTCGGACCTCCACCTTGACCTGTCTGGGTGAGCCCCCACTGTCCCAGGGGTGAGCCATCCACTGAATGGCTGTAACTGGCGGTCAGGCAAATGGTTCCCCCTCCAAGTCTGCAGCACCTCGCCATACAACAGGAGGGCCTTACTTATACAGGGGAGCCATGCGGCAGTCTGCTGTTGCCACTGGCTACTGTACAGCCACCAGCTGCTCCGGACAGACCCCAATTCCTCACCAATGAGGATGTGCCAAGGGGGTCACCGGCCTGCTCATTTTGCCATCCTAACCTGCCAGCGGCTGAACTATGTACAGCTCCACCAACCAATTACACAAAACAAATCCCACAGTGCAAGCTAGGCAAAAAAACCCTTCTCCTCTTTCATGCCAATTGGGAAAAGAGGAAAAATTCCTAACTGGCCCTGACAAACAGTGACCAGCTAAGCCTGCACTGTAATAGCAACCCAGTGTCCTACTGCCAAGGGGAGGAGGCAGAGCAGGCTTATATGCCCTTAGCTCCGCCCTCCCTGAACACCCGTATGCTGGGGAGAAGGGAACTGCCTTCCCTTCATCCACGGCAGCAAAAGCGGCCCCTACCCTAGCTGCTGCGCTTTCGGGTGGGAAGGAGCCAACTTGTAGTGTGAATGAGCTGTTAGAGTTCTAATACAGAATTTGGCACACAATTTCAAGCATAATCTTACCAACAGGGTCAGTTCATCTGTTGTGTGGTGGCGGCCAACAAGTCTGTAGTAATCAAGCATGGAGAAATCCAGAGATGAAAAGGCATGTCTTTAGAATTTTACCTGCAAAAGCTCATCCTAAAATAAAATGAGTGAATTTTCTACATGTTCTCTTCATCATGTAAGCCTAACATGGCTGATGTTTGTGAATATTATTTTATGCAGATATCAGAAGAAGAAGTAGTGCCAGCAAGCATTCAGCTATACTGTCAACTCTTCCTGCTTAGCTGGACCTAAACAAGGTCGGTGGAAGCATCAGGAGAGCATTGTTGGAAGTGCTGACAACTTCTAGCTTGCCCAGTTGTCTTCACGAAAGGAACAGAGACTAGTCCCAAGTCACTTTTCTCCAACTGAGCCTAGAAGCAGTTGAAGAAAACTGGATACTCTTGTCTTGACCTTCCCCATAGGTCTCCCTGGTTCCATTTTCACTTATCAATGGATGGTAAAAATAATGCTTTTCTTCATCCCAAACGTGTAGCCTCCCAAAGATCCCGAAAAATTCCTTCTTTGGAATAGCTAATTAGAAAATTAAGCCAAAAGCTGACATCTTAAGCAGTAGAAGGAGCATTCTACAATTTATCTCCATACTCACCCACCAAACCCTCCACACTGAAAAATAGCACCGCAGGGAGAAAGGATATAACCTAGATTTCTCACTGACATATTTTAAATGTGGTTATTTATCCGCAATACGAGGGTTCATACTAAAAACTACATATGTGAGGAGGAGGCAAAATGTTCAATGTAATGTACTTGTCAGTATGCTTTTGGGAAGCATTTACACAATTATTTTGTTGTGGCTGCACATGTAGAAGAAGGAAGAAACAAATGTATGTTTATTTTGTGGGACACCCCTGCAGGCACTATCCTAGGCCATGACCGGCCATGGCCCATTTTTATTTTGCGAGATGGAACCAGCTACTGATCCAGAATCCAGATCCTTTCTATCAAGAGCACCAGCCCTTTAGCACAAGGCTTTCCTCAAAAATGTGGGAAGCTCTGTAGAACTTCCTCAAGTGGACCATTCATCATTAAAATACCTTTTTGGAAATGGGCCAAGGAAACCTGTAATTGGAAGTTAGATGTGAGCTGATTATTCAAGTAGTGTTTGCAGCATGTTTATATTGAATCTTTGGGTTGCAGGCAACAAGCCATCTGAAACAGGAAGGAGCTGTTATGAATGATGCAGGTATTTAGTGTGGACAGGATGGGTGGGTAAGGACCATGGCTACTTGGCATGCTGAAGGCCACAGGTTCAATTCCTGGCATCTCGAGTTAAAAAGATCCAGTGATAAATGTCACAAAAGATCTCATCTTGAGACTCTGGCAATCCACTGCCAGTCAGACCATACTGACTTCAATGGACCAAAGATCTGATTTAATATCAGGCAACCTCATGGATGTTCATGTGTGGATATGGCTGTAAATAAGTTTTTTTTTCTTTTGATCCTGCTTTTCACACAATATTTGAAACATGACTGGTGGATTTCTCATGTAGTTCCAGAGATCAGTTATGTTTCTTCCATGCCTACCTTGACTCACGCCTCATGGCAAGAGATTTCTTCACACATGCCAGTCATCTTAACTTTCCTTCTTATGTAAAAACTAGGGGTGTGCAAGCCAAAAATTTTCGGCTATAGCCGAAAGTAGAAAGCCGAAAGAAGATTCTCTATCGTTAAAGCCGAAAGCCGAAACAAGAATCTCTTTCGGCTTTCGACTTTCGGGATTCTTTCGGCATTATTTCGGCATTCTTTCGGCTTTTTTCTAAGGGAAAATGCCTCCGTCTTCCAGGACGCCTGGAGGAGGCATTTTCCCACCAAATAAGCCCAAAATTGGTGGGGACCTTCCTCTAACCCTTCTCTAACAACCACCCAAGTTTCAGACAGATTGGACTTTGGGGGGCCATGTTATGGCCCCACCCTTCTCCCACCCCTCCTCCCACCCCCCACCAAGGCTCAGCCTGCTCCCACTTGGGGGGGGGGCATTTCATGGCCTCCCCAAGTAGGTGCTCTGCTCTCATCTCTACCACTGACAGCTGGGGGAGGCTTGTGTTGCCAGGGGTGGCATTTTGCATGCAAAATGCCCCCCAGCCCTCTGGGGCCCTTCTCCCACCCTTCCTCCCACCCCCCACCAAGGCTCAGACTGCTCCCACTTGGGGGGGCCATTTCATGGCATCCCCAAGTAGGTCCTCTCAGCCCCTAAAGTCCACCCCTTACAGCCCCACACAAACCCAATTCCCCCCCAGCTGCCACACACAGACCCAAATCCCCACATTAGCCCCTCACAGACCCAAATCTACCCCCACCTGCCCCACACCCATAACCCCAGGAACAGGCTGGCAAAGGCCAGCCCTCTCCCTTTGTTCCCTATGCTGGGAACTTCTAAACTCTCTTTCCCTAGGCAATTCTGCACAGCCCAGGGGTGCCACAATGGTGGGCACACTTCTGAGTGCCAGCTGGTCCCTGTGAAAGAGCAACTGAACCACAGACACCCTCCCTCAAATTCCCCCACCACCTACAGAGATGGCTGGCCAGCCAGCCCCATTGTTCCCTATGATGGGAACCAACTGCACAACAAAGAATAAAACAAGAACAACACAAAATAAAGTTTTAAAAAAATTATTTTCTCCCTTCCAAAGTACAAGTAGGCAAAGCATTATGACACATTACACCAGCAGTCCCCACACAGAAAAATTAAAACAAAACTCACTTAACATCAGAGAATCACAAAGCATGATTCCTGTCAAAAACACTTTATTTCTTGAACAGCTTTAGGTTACACAGCAGGGGGGAACACCAAAGGGCATGGCAGCACTATCTTACACAAAAATAACACAACTCACTTAACATCAGAGAATCACAAAGCATGATTCCTGTCAAAAACACTTTATTTCTTGAACAGATTTAGGTTACACAGCAGGGGGGAACACCAAAGGGCATGGCAGCACTATCTTACACAAAAATAACACAACTCACTTAACATCAGAGAATCACAAAACACAATTCCTGTCAAAAACACTTTATTTCTTGAACAGCTTTAGGTTACACAGCAGGGGGGAACACCAAAGGGCATGGCAGCACTATCTTACACAAAAATAACACAACTCACTTAACATCAGAGAATCACAAAAACACAATTCCTGGCAAAAACACTTTATTTCTTGAACAGCTTTAGGTTACACAGTAGGAGGGCACAACAGGGCATGATAGCAATGTACTACAAAAAATAATACAACCCACTTCACCGTTTTTGACAGCAATTGTGTTTGTGTGATTCTCTGATGTGAAGTGAGTTGTGTTATTTTTGCGTAGTACACTGCTTTCCTGCTCTGCGGTGCCTTCCTACTGTGTAACCTAAAGCAGTTACAGAAATAAAGTGCTTTTGACAGCTATTTTTTGGGGTGATTCTTTAATGTGAAGTGAGTTGTGTTATTTTTGTGTAAGATACTGCTTCCATGCCCTTTGGTGTCCCCCCCCTGCTGTGTAGCCTAAAGCTGTTCAAGAAATAAAGTGTTTTTGCCAGGAATCATGCTTTGTGATTCTCTGATGTTAAGTGAGTTTTGTTTTAATTTTTCTGTGTGGGGGACTGCTGGTGTAATGTGTCATAATGCTTTGCCTACTTGTACTTTGGAAGGGAGAAAATAATTTTTTTAAAACTTTATTTTGTGTTGTTCTTGTTTTATTCTTTGTTGTGCAGTTGGTTCCCATCATAGTGAACAATGGGGCTGGCTGGCCAGCCATCTCTGTAGGTGGTGGGGGAATTTGAGGGAGGGTGTCTGTGGTTCAGTTGCTCTTTCACAGGGACCAGCTGGCACTCAGAAGTGTGCCCACCATTGTGGCACCCCTGGGCTGTGCAGAATTGCCTAGGGAAAGAGAGTTTAGAAGTGGGAGCAGTCTGAGCCTTGGTGGGGGGTGGGAGGAAGGGTGGGAGAAGGGCCCCAGAGGGCTGGGGGGCATTTTGCATGCAAAATGCCACCCCTGGCAACACAAGCCTCCCCCAGCTGTCAGTGGTAGAGATGAGAGCAGAGCACCTACTTGGGGAGGCCATGAAATGCCCCCCCAAGTGGGAGCAGGCTGAGCCTTGGTGGGGGGTGGGAGGAGGGGTGGGAGAAGGGCCCCAGAGGGTTGGGGTGCATTTTGCATGCAAAATGCCACCCCTGGCAACACAAGCCTCCCCCAGCTGTCAGTGGTAGAGATTAGAGCACCTACTTGGGGAGGCCATGAAATGGCCCCCCCAAGTGGGAGCAGGCTGAGCCTTGGTGGGGGGTGGGAGGAGGGGTGGGAGAAGGGCCCCTGAGGGCTGGGGGGCATTTTGCATGCAAAATGCCACCCCTGGCAAAGGAAGCCTGCCTCTTCATTTTTTCCCCATAGGAAATAATGAAGAAAGATCAGCAGCAGCATGCTAACAATATGCTGCTCCTTCGCTTTCTTATGGGAGGATGGGGGGACCTGCTTTGGGGGGCCATAACATGGCCCCCCAAAGTCCAATCTGTCTGAAACTTGGGTGGTTGTTAGAGAAGGGTTAGAGGAAGATCTCCACCAATTTTGGGCTTATTCGGTGGGAAAATGCCTCCTCCAGGCGTCCTGGAAGACGGAGGCATTTTCCCATAGAAAAGCCGAAAGAAAGCCGAAAGAATCCCGAAACGTTTCGGCTTTTTTCTTTCGGCTACCCGAAACGTTTCGGCATTCCCCGAAACGTTTCGGCATTCCCCGAAAGAAGCCGAAACACTTTTGTTTCGGCATTCTTTCGGCATTCTGAATGCCGAAACGCACATCCCTAGTAAAAACCCTGCCTCATATCTCATAGGAAAAGATTTCTTCACATGTGCCAGTTATCTTAACTTTCCTTCTTTTGTATCTCACAAGGGGGCAGAAGTGCTATGAAGAATAAAAAATTCCACTGGCCAGAAGCAAAATAAAATCAGCATTCAAGAATACCAGATTGTGGTTTCAACTGTAAACTCAATTGTTTCCTCAGATATTTGCGTCAACTGGAACATTCTACTTGCCTCTTGAGAATTTGTCTCCCCAAGGACCTTTCCCACAATTCTCTTGTAAAAAGCCAATTAAGCATTAATTCATAAAGGAATAAAGGACTTGTAAATGTAAACCAACTTATTTCTCCAATTTCCAATTTCTCCAATTAAATTTTATTGTAGTGTTTTATCTGCTTTTATGTGTTTTTATGTAAATTAAAATGTTGTGCTCTGCCCTGAACCTGCTCAGTGGGGAGGGCGGACTAAAAATCGAATATAAATAAATAAATAAATAAAGCAATCAATAAAGCAATCAATAAAGCAATCAATAAATCAACAAATCCTCTGTGTAGCCTAGAAATACAAAACAGAAAACCAAACTAACCCAACTGGATCAAAACACAGCAGGTTTATAGGAGGCCAAGTCGCAAAGCAGAAGCACTATACTTTGAGGATTACTGAGCTTCAGGAGATGGGAAGTCAGTCAAGGGAATGTGAACATAGAATAAGTTTATATGCCTCTCACATTTAAGGCCATGTGGGAATTGGTGTCCTCGAGCTTTTTCTTGGATCAGCTTTGGAGGCATCTGTATTTGATCTTTCAGGAATATCCGACTTCTGATGATGCTTTGGAGAATCAAGTTTCTCATACCTATTGATTTACACATTCCATGAGCAATGCTGAGTCTCAGTGAAAAAGGCAAATTATGAATGAGTTAAATAAGTAAGTTTCTGAAGGACGGAAATAAGAAACAAGAGGCATATACAACAGCAGTATATGGGTCCTGTGGGACCTTAGAGATCCACAAGTTTTTCAAGGTATAAGCTTTCAAGAGGCCTAGCCCCCATCTTCAGATACATGGAGAAGTGGAGATTCCTGAGCTTTTATATCCCAGTTAGGAGGTGGGTGGGATGAAGCAAAGAAGGGAGTCAGGATGTAAAGTCACAAAGTATCTTGATTAGAGCAGAAATTAGTGTCTGTAGGCATTAAAAAAAAATCTAGATTTACCTCAACACTCTGCACCACCACAAAATAATTATACTACAGCTATTCCTTTATAGGTATCTATCTGTTCTTGTTGCTGAAAACCTCCATGGATGGACATTCCATAATTATTTCGAAAAGGACTGAATATGAAATGCCAATATTATAATTCCTCTGTAGAGCTTTATAGTGCAGCCTCAGTTGGAATATTGAGTACAGTTCTAGTCAAGGAATCTCAAAAAGGATATTGAAAGCTGGAAAAGGTATAGACGAGAGAGACTGAGATTATTACGGGGTTTCCTATGAGGAAAGTTTGAAGGGTGTAGGAGTTTTCAACTTAAAAAAAAAGACAACTGAAGGAGGATATGACAGAGAGCGAATGAATGGAAATAATTATTTCTCCCTTTCTCAAAATACCACAACTTGAGGTTATCCAATGAAGCTGATGAGCAATAGATTCAGGATGGCCAAAGGAAGTTATTCTTTACTCAACAACTGACTAAAATGAGAAGTTCACTGCCAGAGAATGTAGTGATAGCCACGAGTGCAGACGGCTTTAACAGAAGATTAGATAAATTTATGGAGGCGACATCTCTCGGTGGCTACTAGCCATGGTGACTGAAGAGAGCCTTTACATTCAGAGGCAGTAAACCTCTGAATACCAGTGCCAGGAGTAACATAGAGAGAAGGCCTTGGCCACCAGGTGTCGCCATACATCAACTCTGACATGAGGGCACCACACACACACACACACACACACACTTTATTGTTAAGTAGTTCATAATTTAAATCTGTCTTCCCATTCTTTGGATGAATTTTTCCTGCCCTATTATTTGCAATGATATGGTAAGCAATGGTACATCCATTTCACGTGTATGAAGTATGCACAGAGAGGTAATCATTGTCAAGCTCTGCTGTTGCTCTTTTATACTGGGCTGTATGTAAATGCAGAGGCAGCTTCCTCTTTAAATCAGCCCTATATCATTACCAGAAGCACCCAGAGACACAACTGTCTGCACCTGATAACTTCCTAGTTGGTTTTTCATTCAAAGAAATTAAAGAAAAATGATATGGTGGTATCAATTACTCTTCTTTTCCACAATATTCCAAGGTAATTTTTGCTCATTTGGATAGAGAAGATAACTGCATCCAGATATACATGTGATGCTAGTTTCATTAAAATATCTTTTTCTCTAGGTGTTCTGTCTGCAATCCAGCTGGTGGAATCTGGAGGGGATATCAAAAGGCCTGGAGAGTCCCTCCGCCTGTCCTGCCGAGCCTCCGGGTTTGACTTCTCACAGTATGGCATGGACTGGGTGAGGCAGGCTCCTGGCAAGGAGCTGGAATGGATTGCTGTGATATACTATGATGGGAGCAAGCAATATTATGCCAATTCAGTGCAAGGACGCTTTACCATCACCAGAAACAACCCTTCCAACATGCTGTATTTGCAAATGAACAGCCTGAAAGTTGAAGACACTGCAGTTTATTACTGTGCAAAAGACACAGTGAGAGGAAGTGAATCTAAAGCCAGGCAAAAACCCTCTTCTGGCAGCTCTCCTGGTTGGCTGAGCATGCAAACACGCTATTTTTTATAATGCTGAGATCTTCACAGGTAGCAGTTATATTTGGAGGTCAATTTTCTTTGGATAAGAGAATCTGAGTCTTTGCTTATACACATAGAAGCAGAACATGTTGGAAGCAAATAGACACAGGTAACAGAAGCCCACAGAGTCTAGGTTGTACCTCCAAAGCACCTGGTATGTCAGTTAGCAAACTTTCCGTCTTCCCCAATCTGCCCTTACCTAATAGCAACCTATTTCTGAAAGATGAACTTCTTTGAGCAAATTTCTGTAGCCACTATAGGGAAGTTAAGCTTCATTCAATCCCTGATACCAATCAGGCAACTCAAATATAACATGTTAGTAGTCTGTCCAAACACAATAAATTATTGTCGAAGGCTTTCACGGCCGGAGAACGATGGTTGTTGGGGGTTTTCCGGGCTGTATTGCCGTGGTCTTGGCATTGTAGTTCCTGACGTTTCGCCAGCAGCTGTGGCTGGCATCTTCAGAGGTGTAGCACCAAAAGACAGAGATCTCTGTCTTTTGGTGCTACACCTCTGAAGATGCCAGCCACAGCTGCTGGCGAAACGTCAGGAACTACAATGCCAAGACCACGGCAATACAGCCCGGAAAACCCCCAACAACAATAAATTATAATAATAAAAACAGTGTGCTTATATACTGCCCTCCTGGATAGATTAGTATCTACTCAGAGTGGTGAACAAAGTCAGTTTTATTATTCTCCCCACAATACAGCTGGGGACTGGGGCTGAGAGGAGTGGCTCACCCAAGGCCACCTACTGAGCTCATGGCAGTAGTGGGATTTGAACCAGTAGAGTGCAGATTCACAGTGGAACCACTTAACCACTGTGCTACAGCAGCACCTTAGACGTCAAACTCATGATGCTATACAAGGGTCCATCCATGCATGCATCTATGCATCCATGCATCCATCCATCCATGGCAGAACTCCTTCAAAAATAAAGACAGACATGTCAAAATTGTAGGTCAGTTTATGGAATCATTTCCTTGCTTCTGTTCCTGTAACATTATAAAATAACTCAGTAACAGGTAGAATTGCCATCTCCATGTTTTAAAAAATAATCACCTGATTTTGTATGCTCGACATCTAAAATGTCTAACATGCAAGTTTTGCATAAAAGAACAACACATTTGGCTTGTAGATGCTTAAACAAATCCTGACTCTCTTCCAACAGGAGGCAGCACAATCATTAAATTGAAACATTCATTGTGCTAACTCACACAAAACATTACAAATAACACCTTTTCACAATATATAATTCTGTCAGGGAAAGGTGGGGGGGATGAAACCTTTTGTGGGTACTGTTATGGCAGGTAGTTCTCAAGCACACACATGGTGAGTTCAACAAAGATTTTATAGCTTTGAGGCGTCAGAGTCACAATAACCCACACAGAGTAAAAATATAACTGTTTATAAATCAGAGTGTGAGGTTATCACAAAGCACAAGACAAAATGTGAGAACAACAACAACAAAACCCCTATAGCAGTTAGCTCTACATACCACAGGCTTGCCTGGGTTATCCAGATTAGGCGAAAAGATATTTAAATGCCAGCTATTTCCTTGTGGAAACCTATCAATTTTTATTTCATTGAAAACCTCCTTGAAAGAATATTCCGTAAACCATTCGTTGCAGTGCAGTTGCTTTATTTTATTGATAAATTATAATTTAGGTCTGCCGTCCTGTCATATTCCTTGAAGTCATAATTCTTGTCCTGTTGACTGCAATAGTACAGTAAGGGCTGATTCTTCCACATGATGTTCACGGTGTACGCACAAGGAAATGCATCATTGCCAAAGGGCTGTGCTGTTGCTCTTTTAATCCTAGCTGTATGTAAATTCAGAGACAGCTTCCTTTTTAAATCTGCTCTGCCCTAACCAGTCCAAGAGACACAACTTTGTGGAACTCATAATTTCCTAATCTATTTTTTTTCCTCAAAGGGTCAGACAGGAAAAATGATATTGTGGCTTCAATCTGTTTTCTTCTTCGCATTATTTGGAGGTAATTTTTTGCCCTTCCCAGCACGGAGGTTAATTATATTTAAAATATAATTGCAAAGGAAATGTCCTTAAAATGTCTTTCTTTCCAGGTGTCCTATCTGAAGTCCAGCTGGTGGAGTCTGGAGGGGATGTCAAAAGGTCTGGGGAGTCCCTCCGCCTCTCCTGTCGAGCCTCCGGGTTCAACTTTGGAGGTGCTAACATGAACTGGGTTAGACAGGCTCCTGGGAAGGGTCTGGAATGGATTGCATGGATAGATCATGATGGGAGCCCACAAATCTATGCCAGCTCCATGAGAGGACGCTTCACTGTCTCCAGGAACAACCCTTCCAACATGCTGTATCTGCAAATGAACAGCCTGAAAGTAGAAGACACTGCAATTTATTACTGTACAAGAAGCACAGTGAGAGGAAGTGAATCTGAAGCCAGGCAAAAACCTTCTGCAGCTTTCCAGCCCAGAGTGAGCTTCAACAGATTAAATGAGGAACCTAAGTTAACACATACACACACACATGCCAACACACTCATGCACATGCACAGGCACACAAACATACATACATACCCTCACAAACACCACTGAACACATCACTTGCCTCATCTCCAGGATGTTCCCAGGCAACACTCCACTTTGAGTGTAGATGAGAGTGTCTTGGGGACTTGTGATCGCTTTGCAATATTTGCTTACAGATCTTGAAGCAGCACACTAGAGACATAGAAACTCATTCAGAAAGCAGCATCGCTTGACTCCCAAGAAACTAGCAATTAACAAGAGTCGAATGTCGGACAAATGCATGAAGGTTCCTTTTACCATATGTGGTGGACATGCGACAAAGCTAAGGCTTTCTGGTCAAAAATAGTAGAGTTAATGTCAGAAATTTTACAGAAGAAACTTAACTTAAATCCAGAGGTGTTATTATTATGTTTGAACTTAGAAAAATATGACTGTAATGATAGAGTGTTGATTTTTTATATGACGACAGCAGCAAGAATATTATATGCACAGTACTGGAAAAAGGAAGAAATACCAGAAGTAGAAGAGTGGATTCAGAAGATTATGAACGTGGCAGAAATGGACAAAATGACACGCAAACTGAAAGAAGAAGACTCTGAAGAATTCGTGAAGACTTGAGGGAAAGTTAAAAATTATTTAGAGAAAAAATGGGACCTAAGGGGAAAGCTATGGTCGTTGGAGAATTATTAAAATGAGAAGTTAAAAATATCTTTACCGGTGGACAAAGGGGATTATAAAGATAAAAGTGGTAGGGGATATATGTAAACAAAGAGTAGATGGGGGGGATACAAAGCTGTTGGAAGTCAATTATGGAAAGGAAGATTAGGGGGGTGGGTATAGGAAATAGACAGAATTGGGGATAAAGAGTAAATAAGTACGTATTGGACAATTAATGATATTGTAAAAATAATGTGAAATTGTATAAAATGTGATACCCACCAATAAAATTTTTATTAAAAAAGAAAGAAAGAAAGCAGCATTGCTCTCTCTGTTTCGGCACCCAGGACCGCCCTCTCCCCATTTGGAAACTCTATTTGGGATGCCCACAAATCTCTTCAAACTGCCCACCTCTAACCCAAAACGGGTGTTTTCTTTGCCCACTGGGGAAATATCACCAGCCATCAAAAAAATTACTATTTCTTTGCCGAAGCCTTGAGCACATTCAAGGGATTATTTTAGGCAAGACATCAGTGATTCACAGTAACCAGATCATCATATTCACCCAATGAGAAACCGTAACTTGCAGTCATTTATATATACTTCCAAATTGATACTCTGCCACTGATTTTAACATTAAAATTTTGATCTCAAAAAGCATCGAATTTTCCTGAAACCAGCTGTAGCAATTTTATATACTCAAACTGCCCTGGGGGGGCATTGTCTTATATCCCACATGCTGATGGTGTGCATGCGCGTCTCTCTCTCTCTCTCTCTCTCTCTCTCTCTCTGTGTGTCTCTGTGTGTGCGTGAGACTACCACAACCAGATAAGGGGTCAGACCTTTTAGCCTATTTGGTAGAGAGTGCCCTCAAGTCATAGCTGACTTATGGCAGCCCCTTGAGGCGTTTTCATGGCAAGAGACAGAGGTGGTTTGCCACTGCCTGCCTCTGCAACCCTGGTCTTTGCTGGAAGTCACCATTCCAATTACGGACCAAGGCTGACCCTGCTTAGCTTCTGAGATCTGATATGATCAGGCTCTCCTGGGCTACCCAGGCCAGGGTTTCAGCCTATTTAAGTCACATAAATTTCCATCAGGGAAGCCCAAAATTGATGGTTTTATGAAGGACTCCTTCGCCCAACCCAAAACTTTAAATGACTTTAAAAGTTTGACTCTAACTCTCAGGTGCAGCCTTTTAACATTAGTCACAAACGACTCGCCCACTTTGCCTGCAGACAGTGTGTGATAAGCCATTCACTCTTTGGAAATTTACAGGAATGGTTTAATCCTTTTTCAGTTTGGCAATGGAAGTGGAGGGGTGGGGGCTATTTGACTGCTTTAACTTGTCTTTACCATGCAGGCAAAGGGTTAAATTGCCTAGCTGTTGGAACTGGTGAAGTCCTCCTAACTAGAGTCCCCCAAAGAAGAACCAAATCTATATTCTACCATTTATTAGACCAACCAAATGAGCACAAAATACTGCAGGTTTTTGAGCCTAGCAGGACTGCTTGTCAGGCCTGGTACTACAAGATTAAAAAAAAAAAGTAGAAGCATGGAAAGCAGATCGATCAGGATATGGAATAAAAATCTGATCATGCTGGTTTCCACAGTCAGATGTTAGCAGGCTATGATCTTAACCATATTGTTATGGTGTAGAGTTACAAGTTTTCCCTCCAGTCAATCTCCGTTCTTTGCTCTTTCACTGAAATACAGAAACAATTCACCTGCCATCCAGTTAGGGGCAACAGGTATAGGGCAGGGGTTTACGTACAGGTTAGAGAGCAGGGCCGGTTTCAGGCTTTCCTGGGTCCTCCTGGGCAACAGAATTTAACCAGGCCTCTTTTCCCATTTGGTACAGCCTCTTTTTCCGCTAATCACACCCCTTCCATTTGGCACCTCCCTTTCGGCTCTACCTTTTTTTTTCTTTAACCACTCACTTTCTTGGATGCATGAAAAACACAGAGAAAATCATCACCCTGTTGATGAAGCTGTAGTTTAAGTGTTTCGCTTTCAGTGGAATTCTTTATTCCTCTGCACAAAAGAATAAACGGATACAAATCTGACATTAAAAATGGCAACATCCAGAAACCAGTGGGAGAACACTTCAATCTACCAGGACATTCCATCGAGGACTTAAAAGTCACTGTAGTTCAACAGAAACCTTTCAAAAACAGAATCCAATGGAAAGCTGCTGAACTGGAATTCATATGTAAATTTGACTCAGTCAGGCTTGGATTGAATAGGGACTATGAATGGTTATCTCATTATCAGAAGTAACTGATTTCATTATCAGAACCAAACTGATCCCATTATCAGAAGCTACTGATTGCATCTACTTGCCCCCTCCCCTCTCCACCTACATATCTGACCAGTTTCTTCTTACCTTCCATGCATCTGACGAAGAGAACTGTGATTCTTGAAAGTTTATGCTACAGTAAAGTTGGTTAGTCTTAAAGGTGCTACTGGATTCTTTTCTATTTTGCTACTACTGACTAACACAGCTAACTCCTCTGGATAAGCGTCATTGATATTTGGTAATACCCAGATTCATTGCCACTGATAAGGCTGATCATCAGTTAACAAAATTGTCCTCCTGTGTTGTCCATATGCCCATCTTGTCTAGCCCACCAGTTAGCATCTGCCTGGCACACCCTGCTCTTTGGGCCCCACCTTCAGTTGCAAGATGGGTAGTAACCTTGGACAGGGCTTTTTCAGTAGAGGCACCTTATCTGAGGAATGTCCTTCCCCTTGAGGCTTACCTGCTGCCTGTGTTACTTTCTTCTATCAGGCAAAAACTTCTTTGTTTACCCCAGTGTTTAGTTAAGAAGTTGGTCTTTAAACCTAATTTTATAGGGTGCTTTTAAATCTGAAAATTGTTCAATTCTTTCTCAGTTGTTTGATCATCTTTTTTTTTTTTTTAAATCTGGCTGAGATTCTTTAATGCCGACTGCCGAGCTTTGATTTATAACTTTTAACATTATGTTCATTGTGTTATTTTGTGAGGCAGCTTGGGCAGGTATGTTCTTCACATAGAAGGCCAAGTATGAATAGGCATTTCATGTGTTCTAAATAAACAACAATTTCTGGCAATGATTTTGAGAAACAAGTCCAGGGTTCATACCATATTAATTTTTATATATATCTTGTTTCACTGAGTGCATATGACAAGATTCCATCTACTTGGTTAAGGGCATGAAAAAAAGCAGTGATATAAAGACATCTAAGGTGAGTCTAAGACAGCGTACCATACCATGGAAGGATATTTAAATTTCAGTTTTTCCCTTGTGGGTATCTATCTATCTGTTGCTGTTGTAAGCTCCATGAAAGCAGATCCATAAACTTTTTCTTGCATTACTGTTGCCATATTTTATTGATACATAAATTATAACTTAGATTTTCCTTCTTGCTATCTTTTGAATCCGTAATTCCTATCCTGTTGATGCCAATAATATGGTTAAGGCTGGTTCCTGCAAATTATGTGCATGGTGTATGCACAAGGAGATATATCATTGTTAAGGGGTTGTGTGGTTTCTCTTTTATAGAATCATAGAGTTGGAAGGGGCCATACAGACCATCTAGTCCAACCCCCTATGCTGAATTGTATGCAAATACAGGGACAGCTTCTTCTTTAAATCAACCCTAAGCCAGTTCAAGAGATACCCAGAGATCGTCATTTGTACTTCCGAGTCTAGTTTTCATTCAAACAAAGCAGAAAGAAATGATTTTGTGGCTTCAAATTGTTTTCTTTTCAGTAACGTTCAGAGGTAATTTTTGTGCATTCACACCCAGAAAATAACATCAAGATATAAATGTGAAGCAGGTCTTTTTAAAAATGTCTTTCTTTCCAGGTGTCCTATGTGAAATCCAACTGGTGGAGTCTGGAGGGGATGTCAAAAGGCCTGGCAAGTCCCTCCGCCTCTCCTGTCGAGCCTCCGGGTTCAGCTTTGGTAGCTATAGCATGCACTGGGTGAGGCAGGCTCCTGGGAAGGGCCTGGAATGGATTTCATGGATATACGATGATGGGAGCCAGCTAAGCTATGCCAACTCAGTGAAAGGACGCTTCACGGTCTCCAGGGACAACCCTTCCAGCACGCAGTATCTGCAAATGAACAGCCTGAAACCTGAAGACACGGCTGTTTATTACTGTTCAGTACACACACAGTGAGAGGAAGTGAATCTGAAGCCAGGCAAAAACCCTCCTTAGACCATGTCAGCTCTCCAGTTGATTGAACTGCACACAAACACATTACTTTGTTGAATAGGTGGGAAGTTCAAAGGCAGGTCTACCTTTGCTTTATAGTTTCCTTTGAAAAAAGGGAGTCCTGGAGACATCAGATGTCTTGGAAATTTTTGCTTTGTTTACCGATATAAAACCAGAAGATGCCGGGAGCAACGAGACACTTATTCAGCAATCAGTGGATTCCAAAACAGTCACAGCTCAGTTCCTCAGATACAGCTAGAGTGTGGGTCCATCTGTCCTTATGTCTTGGACAGTTTTGTCCAAGATATAAGGACAGACTTCTTTCTTCTGAAATTCAACAGCTGTTTAACTCACCATAGTTTTGCAGCCTGGAAGTTCTAATTTGCTTAGCAAGAGAAAAAGTTTATAGAATTCCCATTGGTTGTTCTGAAAAAAAAACTGTATGTGTAGAAAAAAATTATTGGAAAGCTCTGGGGAGGGGCACATGTCTGATGTTCAGATCTTGCAAAAAGCCAGTTGCCTGAAACCATGACTTCTCATTTCAGGCAGGGGGCAGGAGAGTCATTCCATTGCAATATCTTTGCTCTGCCAGAAAATGCCATTTTGTTAGTACAAAAAAAACCATCTTGGTCTCATTAAAAAAAATAATAATAGAAATGCTATTTTTTTTTTAATTAATGGGGTAATTTTTTTAACACACAATATAAACTCCCCATTGTGTTGACCAAAACATCAGTGGAGCCCAGCTGCTTGGCATCTTCATCCCCCAGGATTGCTCCCGCTTTACCTCCATACACCAAAAATTTTGCTGACTCTTCTCCTCTTGACTCTACTGGCCCTGTTTCTTTCCCTCTACCTTGAGGCAACTTGAAGAGTTAGAGGAGCTAGATGGTGGTCCTTCCTTTGCAGAATTACAGGAAATCTACTTGAGGTACCCCGCCTTGTGAGTGATGGGAACCCCAAATTGGTACAATACCGAAGCACAGAGGAATCAAACAATGTAAATCAATATGTGAATGATGCTTCAAGGCTGCAGAAACTGGCTAATGGAGCTCATGGTGAGCAGCCATGAATAGAATAAGTTTGTCTTGACGGGTCACAAGATTCTGAAGACAGTTGCCTACAAGGGCAATAAACCAGAGTGGCTCATAAAAGAGCTGGCTTCAGAAAGCTTTCTGTATCCGTATCTCCATCCATCCTCATAGGATGGATGAAAAAAAGAAATCCGGACCTCAAGTCATAGCTGACTTATGGCGACCCCTGGTGGGATTTTCATGGCAAGAGACTAATAGAGGTGGTTTGTCAGTTCCTGCCTTGGCAACCCTGGTCTTCATTGGAGGTCTCCCATCCAATTACTCACCAAGGCCAACCCTGCTTGGCTTCTGAGATCTGACGAGAGCAGGGTCTCTGTAAGAGAGCCAGTAGCAAGCCCTGCCCTCAGCTCTGCTTCCAACAGCTTCTTTCTAGTTTATGTGTTCCTGGAGGAGGGACTCATGCAAATCACCTCTGGAGGATCCTGGGCCAGGAAGGATTCTTCTTCAAAAAGAAATCCCTGACCCAAGACCCATCATTCCCCCCTGCCTCCAAGCTAGGATATTCCATCAAGATCATGAAATTAATTCTATGCTTTGTATTTCTCTTGGTCACCATTCCAAGACGTAAGCAAATATTCTACAGAGAAAGAAAATGCATTGGTTTTCTTACATCCCTTGCTTTATGATGTACTGAATTCGTTGCCATGTTTTCTCTTTCCCAGGGGCCTTTTCAGACATTCAGTTGACTTCATTGGGACAAGGAATGGTGAAACCTGGAGAGTATCTCAGCCTGGTTTGTCAAGTGACAGGTGCCCCCATCTCTAATCAGCATTATATGTGGCACTGGATCCGGCAGCCTCCTGGAAAAGGTCTGGAATGGATTGCCAGAATATACCCCTATGATGGGAGGAAGTGGTTTGACCCTTCTCTGCGGAGCCAGACCTCCATTTCTTCAGACACTTCCGCAAACCAGTTCTCTCTCCAGTTGAATTCACTGACAGCCGCTGACTCGGCCACGTATTTTTGTGCCCGTCAAGCACAGTGAGGCAAGGTCTGTTGGAGCTGAATCAAAAACAGGAACATACATGTCTTTTTTCAGTCAGTGTTTAAAGAATCATGCAATAAAGAAGCATGTAATCACCGAAAACAACAAAATAAATGCTCAATTGATCCAAGCATTGTCTCTCTACTGGTTACCATCAACCCTCCAGTGTTCATGCATACAAAGTTCACATCATACACAGAAAACTGTTAAGGCTTCTGCTAACACAGATAAAATCAAGAAGATGATCCTACGGGTTACCAAATTGTTTCCTTGCTCCTACTCCTTTAGAAACACTCAGTGTAAAAGAGCCCTGTGGTGCAGAGTGGTAAGCTGCAGTACTGAAGCCCAAGTTCTGCTCATGACCTGAGTTCGATCGTGACGGAAGCCAGGTTCAGGTACCCAGCTCAAGGTTAACTCTTCCTTCCATCCTTCTGAGATCAGTAAAATGAGTATCCAGTTTCCTGGAGGTAAAGTGTAGATGACTGGGGAGGGCAATGGCAAACCACCCTGTAACAAACACTCTGCCAAGAAAACGTCATGATTTGATGTCCCCCCATGGGTCAGTAATGACGTGGTTCTTGCACAGGGGACTACCTTTACCTATAAAAGTACCCAAGGGTCATGTGTCATATTATATTCCATAATATCTGTGACTGCAACCAGAACTTCTTTTCAAAACTGTTCTGTATTGGGGCACTGGCAAATATATATATAATAAAACTATAATATAAAGAAAATAATCTGTAAAGGATTATCATAATCTATACAAATTTACCTTGGGGGGTGCTTTTTACTGCTTCACATTTTCTTTGGGTTTTTTCCCCTGCGCACCAGGACATCACAGGCACGGCACCATATCACACTGGGGTCATCAGAAAGGGCCTGAAAGTGCCTCCATATGGAGGCATTGTAACGCCGACTGCTAACTGTCCCAGGGGAAGGAGGACGAACGGTTACAGGCTGCGCTGTGGGGCTGGACACGGACGATGGGGTGAGGGGTGGACTGAGGGAGGGGACACCACCAAGAGTTTGGGATGGGGACGGGAGGGATCTTTCATAACACACATACCATTCCTCCAGGGATCCATCGCCCGCCCGCCCATCCTCAAAATGTTGAGAGAGATTCTCTCCCCCCTGCGCAAAGACCTCTTGGGCCTCCACAGCCCACATAGGTGAATTGGGGGGAGCAGGAGAACTCTCTGCTGCCCCCAAGCCACACCCCAAACTGCTTTCCGCAACTGAACCAGGAGGACTGCCATCGCACTTCACCCCACAACCACTCTTGGCAGCCAACACAAGAGGGAGACTCATTGTGCCACAAAACTAGAATTAAGGAGGACAGGAAAGGAGATGACTCTGTGTGCCCTCCACCACGGTGCCCACTGAGCTTGGCCTGGCAGCAGCCCTGGCACCAGAGGGAGGGATGGACTAGAGCCCTAGCCCACCACGCCCACAGAGCGAGAACAAATCAGGCAATGATTAATAATAATGTGAGCCCTCAGCCAAGGTGCCCACCGATTTCTGTAGCCACTATGGGAATGTTAAGTTTCCTTCATTCAGTCCCTGATACCAATCAGGAATCACACATGAAAGATTTTCTATTCACAGTAGCTTATAATAAGAAAAACAACGACATGCATATATACTGCCCTCCTGGAGAGATTAGTGCTCGCTCAGAGTGGTGAACAAAGTCAGTTTTATTATCCTCCCCACAATGCAGCTGGGGAGCTGGGGCTGAGAGGAGTGGCTCACCCAAGGCCACCTGCTGAGCTTGTGGCAGTTGTGAGAGTCAAACCAGCAGAGTGCTGATTCACAACCCAACCACTTAACCACTATGCTACAACAGCACCTTAGACAGTCAAAATCATGGTGTTATACAAGGTTCCATCTCTCCATCCATCCATGGCAGGCTAAAGTCCTCCAAAAATAGAGACATGTCACAGTTGTATGTCAGTTTATGAAATCATTTCCTTGCTTCTGTTCCTGTGACTTTAACAAATAACTCGGTAGCAGGTAGAATTGCCATCTTCATGTTTTAAAAAGGATCACCTCATTTTGTTTGCCCCACATCCAAAATTTAACAAATTCTAATATGCAAGGTTTGCAGAAAAGAACGACACGTTTGGATAGTAGATGCTGAAACAAACCCTGAATCTCTTCCAACAGGAGGCAGCACGAACATTAAATTGGGTATTCGTTGTGCTGACTCACAGAGCAATTTTGTTGGTGCAAAATGTTAAAAATAACACTCTTCCTTTCACAATATATCATTTCATCAGGGAGAGGGGGGGGAATGAAAACTTTGGCAGAAATGTGTTGAGTATCTCAAGATGCCGAATTGATTTTGACTGCAATCAGATGGTTTTGAGATGCATCAACACATAACTGCTCCTTCCCTGCCCTATATGATTGAACCAGGCCCAATTCTACAGCAACCCACTGAAGAGAGACCTTATGATTTTGTCCTTTTATCAACTGATGCAAGGTCTAGAGATAGGAAGATGGATAGATGCATTACCTGACTTCCTTGGATTGATGAAGCCTATCCTCTCTGTGACCATCAGTTCATCTGCGGGGGGGGGGGGGGAGTAAACCTTCCTGTGTTAGCAGTCAGACCCTTTTCTCATGTAAAAAGGGGAGTTTAGAGATATGAAATAACACAAGCCCCTTCTTCATATGCCATAAGCCCAGAGCACTGCCTGGCCCAGAATGGATGCCAGCTGGGCAGGAGACTGAAAAACTCCCAGAAGTTAGAAGTGGCTGGTTAACTGGCTGCCCTTCCACACCCTGGAGAAGTGCTTAAGTTAAAACAACGAAGTCTCCCAAGGAAATTCTGGTTTATTTTATCAAAGCCCGTCCATGCTTCCCCTCACCTATCTAACCTAACCAAGCTACTCAGCGAGGCTGGTAGCTTACCCACATGGTGCTGAAAGGGTCATCAAGCAATATTTTCATCTATAGTCCATCCCAGATAGTCATAACTAGCCTCTCCCAATTTATTCTCCCAACAAACTTATTCTCCCATCAAACCATTCAGTTATTATTCTTTATTGGCAAACATGTTAATTTCCCCAGAATATGTTTTGCCCTATAATTCAGCTGCCCAGTCTTGTGCTGTATGTGTGTGTGTTCTGGGACCCATCCACGCACCCCAGATATGGCTGGGTCTTCTCTTCTTCTCTCTGTGAAACACTAGTCATTTTACTGCTGCCTCCATGGACCTCCTTCTTCAAGACTGGTAAATATCAACCTCCCCAAAACTTTCTCCCCTTTCCTCTCTGATTTTCTTAGTTAGCCCTGTATGAGTTTTGGTGTGTGTTGTGTGTATATGCTCTTCATTTCTTCTTTCAATAAAAGAAACTGTTCCTGTTGAACATCTGCCTGGTTATTTGGGAGTTCCCTAAGGGAACAATCTCCCTGTACATTGGCGGAAATTCCTAGTTACCACCTCTCACTGTGTCTTCTTTAATGCTAATTCTCCCAACTAATTAAGGAGACTTCCTATTTGGGTAAAACCTGGATCATAGCTCAGCAAGACTTCAGGGGACAGGTCTTAAGGCAATTGAGGGACTGTTGAACATGCAATAGTTTATATGTCTCTCACATATAAGACCATGAATATAGATATAGGCACTATATCTGTTCTAAAGAAACAAAGACGTTCTGGCTATGAAGTAAATCCATAGAAGAGTACGCAAGACAAGCTCCCAACTACTTGAAGAAGGGTGTGGGAGGATATTTGCTGGTGGAGAGTGCCCTCAAGTCGTAGCTGACTTTTGGCAACCCCTGGTGGGGTTTTCATGGCCAGAGACTTAACCGAGGTGGTTTGCAATTGCCTGCCTCTGCAACCCTGGTCTACGTTGGAGGTCTCTCATCTAATTACTAACCAAAGGCCAACTCTGTTTAGCTTCTGAGCCCTAGTGAAATCAGGTTCACCTGGACTATCTAGGTCAGGGCAGGTGAAAGTTTAAACCTCAGTTATTTCTTTGTGGGTATGTATCTATTTATTTCATTGAAAACCTCCATGAAAGGATAGTCCATAGACCAGCATTGCAGTTGCTTTATTTTATTGATAAATTGTAAGTTAGCTCTGCCTTCTAGTCATATTCTTTGAACCCATAATTCTTGTCCTGTTGACTGCAATAGTACAGTAAGGGTGGTGCTTCCACGTCATGCTGATGGTGTATTCAAAAGGAGATGCATCATTGCCAAAGGGCTGCGCTGTTGCTCTTTTATCCCTGGCTGTATGTAAATTCAGGGACAGCTTCCTTTTTAAATCTGCTGTGCTCTAACCAGTCCAAGAGACACAACTCTGTGGACCTCATAACTTCCTAGTCTGTTTTTTCTCAAAGGGTTGGACAGGAAAACAATATGTTGTGGCTTCAATTTGTTTTCTTCTCCGTATTATTCAGAGGTAGTTTTCTGTCCTTCCTAACAGAGAGGATAAATATATTTAAAATGTAATTACAAAGGTGGTGTCCTTAAATTATCTTTCTTTCCAGGTGTCCTATCTGCAGTCCAGCTGGTGGAGACTGGAGGGGATGTCAAAAGGCCTGGCGAGTCCCTCCGTCTCTCCTGTCAAGCTTCTGGGTTCAACTTCGGTGGCTCTCACATGAACTGGGTGAGGCAGGCTCCTGGGAAGGGCCTGGAATGGATTGCATGGATAAAATATGATGAGAGCTCAGAAAGCTATGCCAACTCGGTGAGAGGGCGCTTCACCATCTCCAGAAACAACCCCTCCAGCATGCTGTATTTGCAAATGAACAGCCTGAAAGTTGAAGACACTGCAGTTTATTATTGTGCAAGAGACACAGTGAAAGGAAGTGAATCCAAAGCCAGGCAAAAAACCCTCTTCTGAAGCTCTCCAGCCCTGACTAAACTGCAACAGCTTAAATGAGGAACCTAACACACACACACATCCAAATCCTTGGCATTAAACTGATTTAGCTTAACTCCATTGACTGAAAAAGACAGAAACTCATGTTACACATACATACACTCACAAACACCGCTGAACACATCGCTTCCCTCAGCTCCAGGATGTTCCCAAGCAATGCTCCACTTGGATCCAGTTGCCTGTAGATGAGTGTCCTGGGGGCTTGCAGTAGCTTTGCAACATTTGCTTACAGATTTTGAAGGTGGACACTAGAGACACAAACAGGTACTCGTTCAGAAGCCAGCAGATCTCTAGCAGCTCTCTGTTTCGGCACCCAGGGCTGTCCTCTCTCCATTTGAAAACTCCATTTAGAAAACACACAAGTCTCTTCAAACTGCCCACCTCTAACCAAAAACTGGTGTTTTCATTGCCCACTGGCGAAATATCAGCAGCCATTAAAAAATGCTATTTCTTTGCCCAATCAAACTCCATTTTTTGCTCTTTCACTGAAATACAGAAACAATTCACTTGCCATTCAGTTAGGGATGACAGGTATAGGGCGGGGGTTTGCATACAGGTTAGAGCAGGGCCGGTTTCAGGCTTTCTCAGGTCATGGGCAACAGACTATAACCAGGCCTCCTTTCGCATTTGGTATAGATTCCATTTGGCACCTCCCTTTGGGTTCTACCTTTTTTTCTTTAACCGCTCTCTTTCTTGGACGCATGGAAAAAAAAACAGAGAAAATAATCACCCTGCTGATGGAGCCATAGTTTAAGTGTTTGGCTTTCAGTGGAATAGTGGTTTAGTATATTATTAAAGATGCAAACAGACCACATTTCACCTTTTATTCAATTCTGATTTAAATTATTTTACTTTTTTAATGCTTTCAGACTTCTACGAATGCAATTGGAGGGAACTAATTCATAAAAAAATCAGGTGTATGGGTATATCTTTAGAATTGCTTTACCTTGCATCTGCTTCAACAGCATTTCAGACAATTAGATGGAGGCTCCTAGACATCCAGTTTCAGAGCTTGATTGAGGCAGCTGGGAAAACCTGCTCCCCAATTCACTTGGGATTACCTCTGGCACCCGGCCAGTTAGCCGCCTATTTATGTTCTCTAACTGATCCCCACCTAAGAAGGGCACTAATGTTGGCCAGATTTAACATACTGCCTTTGGCCATCTTCATTAGTAGATGTCAAGGGATCCCTTATGAACTTAGGAAATGCCCCTGTGGCCTGGATGTCATTGAATCTGTCTCTCATGTTTTATTAAACTGTTTAATTTTTACTCTAAGATCCGAGACAAATTTCTGAACTCCCTTCTTTATCCATGGTGTGGCCTTTCTGATAATGTCAAGGTCTAGCGTCTGTTATCTGGTCACATAACCTCCAACATTGATTGTTTTCTTCAGTCTGCAATTTGTATCAGGGAAGCTATTAACTAATTTTTACTGCTTTGGTTTTTAATACCTTTCCCATCCATTTTTAATTTATCCCCTTTTGCTTCTGACATGCCAATGAAGGTTGTGTGTGTGTGTGATATTATTATACTGCACCGTTATCACAGGAAAAGAGCTCACGTTGTTTCCTAAGTCAGGTGGCTCTCACAGTTTCTGATGTGCAGCATATTTAAAAAGCCACAGAAACAATCCGTAAGTTTAGTAAAGAGGAATTTTCTGTTCTGTCCTCTTTCCCATTTTGACTAGATCCAGAAGACATTTACAATGTAGAAACAATTTTCACCTTTATTAATGATAGAATTGGCTATTGCTTTTCATTGCATTTCGACAATTCTAACTCATCATGAGTCTTTATATTACCATTCCCCATTGTAGATATGTGACGGCAAATCCTACTGAAGAATCCCATGGGGAAGTGTAGGGGAGATGATGCTTGGTGTGAATTGTTGCTAAGAGTTTTTTATGGACCCTGGTCTGCAGCCATCTGAAACCATAATTTCTGCCCTCTACTGCAGCTTGCAAAGGAAGCTTGCAGACACCGCAGGCTGTGTTGCTACCGAGGGCTAGGCTGAGGTGGAGGCAGGATCCAGCTATGGAAGTGGAGGAGCGGCAGGAAGCCTCTTCCAAGAGGATAACATGGTTGGTGCCATTCCAGAGGCACATTGACAGGTGCAGGACGCTTTCCCGCCCACTCACTGTTCAATCAGGTTGGCCAGCAAGTCTGTCACAACTTTATGGGTTTGGCAGTTTTGAGTCATTGGGCCAGATCCTTAAGAGGTGAGCAAGGTATAATGGGCTGCTCACCCTTGTGGAAAAGGGAGGCAAGGGCCAGCTAGCATGGCTGAGGGTGGCACACCGCTTGCCATCATCCCGTGGAGCCAGCATTGGGCTGGGATATTGTGCACCAAACAGCAAGGGGCCTTTCAATGCCAGAAGATCCACTGCCCATATTCCTGACCAATGCTCCAATCAGTCTGTAATCAATAAAGTTGTGGCCATTCTAACCAAACAGAATTGTCTGTGTATTAATTGATGGGACCCAGCCGGAACATAGCAAATAGGTAGCAATGGCATTTTTAAAAAGTCAGTCTTTATGGTGCCCCTCATCTTTGTTTTATAAAGGGAACATTGTTATTTCACAGATGGCAGGCCCCTTGGAAGCCCTTAGGCTTTGATATCTGCCCCACCTTCCTCATTGCTGTGACTGGCTCAAGGTAGGACAATCAGCAAAAATCCTGAGACCTCTGGACAAAACGATCTTTCCCAAGATGGCGTTTTATTAGCTTGTGTGGTAGGGAGTTGGTGTGGAGCAACATGAATCAAATCTTTAGTGGCCTTAGCAGTACAGAGAGAACAGGGCTGAGGTGAATCATTAACTAAGGAGGAAAGCAATTTATTTATGTAGACCAGCAATCACTGAAAAGAAATACTTAATTTAAAACACATGCTTGTGATTTGTTTCTTCAATCATGACTGGCAGGAACAATAATTTGGGAGAAAGCATTTAAAGGAACTGAAATGCATCTGGAAGGTTTTCCCAAGCCCCATAAACAAGATGGCAGGCAAGCCACTCCCCTTATTTCTCTCTTCTTCCCTTTAGCTTAAAGAAAATCTTAAATGAATGTGATGGCCAGGTGGTGGAGCTTCAGCAGCTCTTATAACCTGGAGTGCATGCAAATCAGCTGCACCATTTCATCTCCTTAAAGCCCAAAGTCCACCAGACTCCAAACATCCAAAGCCTTCTAAGATTGTGCCAGTCGAGGAGTTACTCCTCTCTCCGCATCCTTCAGCCAAGCAACAGACATGAACCTCTGGCTGAAACTGCTTCTTTTCTATGCAGCTCTTTGGGGTAATTGTTGTCTTTGAGGTTCACACCAGGGAAAATTATGTGTGTGTGTGTATTTAGGTTTCCTTAATTCTTAACTTGCCTTTCATTTGCAGGCTGCCACTCAAAGATTCAGCTGGTGGAGACTGGAGGGGGAGTTGTCGTCCCTGGAGGGTCCCTCCAGCTCTCCTGCAAGGCTTCAGGGTTCACCTTTAGTGACTATGCAATCCACTTGGTCCGGCAGGCTGCAGGAAAAGGGCTGGAGTGGGTGGCTGCAGTAAGCCAACCTTCAGGCAATAAGCAATGGTATAACTCCAAGGTCCAGGGCAGGTTCAACATCTCCAGAGACAATCCCCAAACCTCTGCCTATCTGCAAATGAACAGCCTGAAGCCTGAAGACATGGCCTCGTATTACTGTGCAAGAAGGGACGGCTCAGGGCCAAGCTACACATGACGAATGACACTTGAACAGCAAGTGTATTTCTCCCTGTTCACTTGCCCTCCACTCAATCCACTTGCCGTTCAAGTGTCATTCGTCATGTGTAGCTTGGCCCACAATGACAGTTTTATGCTTCCTGCGGGTACAAAAACCTTCAGAGCAGAGAACAAAATCAAAGAACCGCTCTTCCTTGCAGGATGTCGGGTCAGAATGGAGATGCTAGAGAGCTACCATTTGCCAGGAAAATGTTTTTTAAAAGGAAGCTATCAGGAAGAAAATTAAGTCAAATGGATCTCAAATCAACTTTCTGCCTTTCTGATATAGGCACTGATTGGATTGTTCCTCCATCCTTTATGACAAAACAAATTGCCAGGACAATGTAGGGTGCCATCAAGGGTCTCATGGGCTTGAGGAAAATTTCCAGGATTGATTTCATCCCCCACTTGAGCAAACTGAGTCTTTCATTTCATGCCTTTTGTGGCTTCCTCAGGCCACATTTTCCCCTTTACATTATTCCTTCTGAGAGGGTCCGTCAGTTTCATATACAAGATCAAAAGAATCAAAATGAAAAAAGCAGCAATAAAAACAGGAAAAACAAAAAAGCTCCCCAGGGCAGCATTAAAAAAAAGCATTCATCCCTCATTAAAACCACAAAGGGTAGGATCCTGTGCCCTGCTAGATCTTCTCCTTTCAGATACACTTTGCTGCATACAGATTTTCCTCCATCACATTTCTGCTCCGTCATCCACCAACTTGTGCACAGCGAAGTAAATGCCTCATGGAATGATTTTAAAGGATGTAAAGGGTGTGATGACCATTTCCTACATGTAAAACTGATGAGATCATCGGCAAATGATACATGGCAGAGGGCTGAGCCAAGACAATGGAGGCCTAACTGAAAAGGACATTTTGCACATATAGGTACACGTAAGTTTCATTGATATCTGTTAATACCCAGATTCATTGCCACTGGTGAAGCCGAACACCAGTTAACAAAATTGTCCTCCTGTATTGTGCATCTGCCCATCTTGACTAGCCACTAGTTAACATCTGCCTGGCGCACCCTGCTCTCTGTGCCCTGCCTTCAGTTGGGAGATGGGTGGTAACCTTGGACAGGGCTTTTTCAGTAGAGGTGCCTTGTCTGGGGAATGCCCTTCCCCTTGAGGCTTGCCTGGTGCCTGTGTTACTTTCTTTCATCAGGCAAAATCTTCTTTGTTTAGCCCAGTGTATAGGTAAGAATAGAGATGGGCATGATCCCCCCAAAATTACCAATCAAGCTGATTGGGGATAGGCACTGGCAATGACCCCAAATCACCGATCCACACCGATCATCTCCCTTTTCTGATCCAGAGACTCACTGAGGCCAGATTAAAGACTTTAGAGGAACAATCAGTGATTGAATCAGCTCCAGCCCCCACCCAAGGCAGTGAAATGAGTAGTCAGTCACCTTTGTCTCCAATTTCTGCCTCAGCCCCCATGCCCAAGAAGCCAGAATTCACTTTAGCCTCTGAGCATGTGCAGAGTTTAAAAGTCATTCCCCAAGAAATTGTCTTGGCTCCCATAGACTGCCCCAGCCCCACCGTGACTGTGCCCTCTTGCAGTAATCCTGAAGAACAGGTAAACAAAAGTAAAAATGCAGTTCCTTTAAAAGAATTAAATTGCTTTGAGAATCTAGTGCTTGCAACTACACACCAAATAGCTTTCTCTCAGCCTTCCCTGACTAACACCCCTGAAGAAAACCTTATGTTGTGCCTGCGTGGTTTAGTAGTGCTCGAGCTAATTCAAAGACATTTGTGTATCTGTTTCCACGTTTTAAAAGGCTCAAGCCCAAAACTTAATGAAAAGGTAGAGCCTCCAGCAGTAAGTGCAGTCAGGAATGTAATAATGCAAGTGAGCAAACTCCAGAAAGAATCCCAGTTGCTAGCAGCGTCTGAAACAAACTGTTCCCACTCAGCGCTATACCCCCACCCCTCATTGAAATGGAAAAACTGGCCAGACCAGGATTCTGACCTCCTCCCCATTCTTCCTTTTGTCCTCTCCCAGGCTGAAGTAAGCCTAAATAAATGTAATCACTGGTTCCCTGTCAGAATTTGGAAGGGATTGGAACCAGGAGTGGAAAAGCCACCTTAAGGAGACTTGAGTTCAAGTCCCTGCAGCCCCCGTCCCTTTTCGTTGTGCAGTCTTAACTTTATGTGTGTGTGAACCTGAAGCCCAATTCCCTTTTGAATTTAGATGTAAAAGGCCAACGTAGCTTCCTATAATCATGTAAAAGGCCAACTTAGCTTCCTATAATCATTTAGTGTTTTTGTTATTTCTTGTCAGTTCTATTCTTTAACTTCATTAGGCGGGCCCCACAGTTGGGACCCTGAGTATAGGGGGAACACGGCAACCAAGGCCAAATAGGACCACCACCGAAAGTGATTCTTAATTGGATTTTTAAGCCGCATGTTCGGAAAAAAAATTGCACAGGCAAAAGAGAGTTGCCTTGTGGCAAGTTTTGGGAAGGCTTTAGCCCAGAAGTGAATGCATTCTTCCAACTTTGAAACCACCAAAAGAGGTGATTTCTTTGTTTGAAAACATTTCACAGCCGTGCTGGTGAAGATTCCGCATCTGCGCAGATTCGGGGTCTCACCTGCCAGACCCACGCTTTCGCATGATGGTCGGCTTTGGCTTTGAGGGCCGTGCCTCCCCTGGAAAAGGACCCCTAGGAAACCCAACATCCCTCTTTTACTAATGTTCATATTCGTCATGGTGAGTTGCTATACGGCGCCACCATCTAGTACGCTTTAGTGCAAAGGTGAAAGACCCGCCAGTATTTTGTAAATGTGTTACCCCTGGAATGTGTTATTGAGGTGCGTTTGTTACGCACAAGGAGTAGCGTGCCTCATTTACATAGCCAGAATCCCCCGCGCCAAGATGACCCCCGAATAACCTAGACCCAGCGGCGCCAGAAGATTTCCGCCGTCTTCGCCGCTTTTCGATAAACGCCGCCGAGCGCCCTCAGCTCCACTTCGGCCCTTTCCGCCAGCGGCCACCCGCCCCGCGTAATCTTTTCCCTTGCCCGTACCGTATAAGGGAAAAGAAGGGGGGGAGACATATTGAAGTTATAGTGAAGCCCTGCCAGGCCTTCCAAGTGAGGGCAACCCGAAATTACCCCGCGCCCGTGTGCTTTTGCTTTGTGTGTTTGTCTTTCTTTTAACATGAAAATGGGGCCTCCCGAGGGAGTCCCTCCAAAAATTGCTCCTAGGAAAAATGGTCCGCCGAAATACATACAAGAGGTCCTGCAAAAAAAGCAGAGGGAAAAAGGCAAAGCAAAAGCAAACCATCATAAAACATACCTTCAACCCAGTTTTACAAGATGCAAAGGAAAGAGGCAGAATGCAACTGCCCAATCTGAGACTTTATCATGATGCAATCTGCCTAGTTTGGTTGAAAGAATGGATGACATTAAAGAACAAGAAACTATTAGCCCTAGAGGGATATAAAAAAATATTTGGATGGCACGCATATTTATGGCATGACAAAGTAAAGGTCAACTCGATGTTCCTGCATCACTTTGTTCGGAGAAGTCTATACATAATCTGGAAGAAGTACAGAATTTATCTACAAGAAGGAACCCCTTTGTGGGTGGTTCCATATGAGGTGATAGACCCGAGAGCTGTTGATAATGAACAACAATGTTTAACGTACAAAGAAATAACTAAAACTGAAGCATCCAAACTTAGAATAAAGACACAAGAGGAACTATCACCTAACTACGATTGGTTCCAGTATAGACAGATCAGAGACTTATATAATTCGGACTCTGTAAAGGGAGGTATACGAATAGAGAATTCGGAACTAGAGCAGACCCTTCTTAAAGAAGATAAGAAAAGAATATCCAAGGTATACCAAGTACTGTTGAAGTGGTATACCGAGGATGAGATAGTTAAAACACAAATGGTGAAATGGGCTATAAACTTTAATAAAGAAATAACAATGGAGGCATGGGAATACTTGTGGAAAACTACAATGAAGACAACGACATGTATTAATATCAAAGAGAACATTTACAAAATGATCTATCGTTGGTACATGACACCAAAGAAGATTGCGCTAGGGAATTTGAATACTTCTAATAAATGCTGGAAATGTAAGAAGCATGAGGGTTCCCTCTATCATATGTGGTGGTCGTGTGAGGTAGCCAGGCAGTACTGGGGGGAAATAATAAGAGAAATGAGTGAAATTTTACAATTCCAAATTAATAAGAACGCAGAACTCCTGCTACTGAACTTGGGAATGGAGGGAATTCCAGCCCAACACAGGACGTTGATATTTTATATGACAGCAGCAGCTAGACTTTTGTATGCGCAAAAATGGAAAGTACAAGAAGTGCCAACTATTGAAGATTGGACTTACAAATTGCTGTATATGGCTGAAATGGACAAGATGACAAGAAAACTGAGAGATCTGGACTCAGGGCAGTTCAACACAGACTGGGAGAAGCTGAAACAATACCTGGAGAAGAAATGGGAGGTGGGAGGAAAACTGTGGCAGTTTGAGAACTACTGAAGTATTGAAGTAGAGGGGGGAGACTTTACCGGGGGGAGAAGAGATAAATGTGAATTAATAAGCAGTCAGATTAATAGATTGACATATATATAGATATATATAGGTTAACAAACAGAACATAGAGAAAATAATTAATTATAAGGACTAAATATAAGGAGCGATTAACTAACAATATTTTCTTTTTTTTCTGACAAGTTTTGTACCAAACTGAATGTCTGAAGATATAGATGGGTCAAATTGATTGACTACGTGAGGAGAGATATATAGAACTATTATAAAAAGATAGAATGAGTAATATATATAGAGAATAAGTCAAATTGTTTGATATAAACGAATGTATGATCTATATGGTTTATGATATATAGAAATACCTGAAATTGAAAAATTGGTATAAATTGTTTATCTAAGATGGAAACAAAGGCTTACAGTTTGGGCATATAATGTTAAAAATAGTTAAGGATGTACTGCTTAGAATAATGGAGAATATATATTTGTTTTAGATAGAGGATGCTAATAAAAGTAAGGGAAAGGGGACAAAGGGTTGGAAAGCTGTTGGAAGTCAACAAAAAGGGGGGGGAAAGGGAGGGGGTTAGAGATGAAAAAATTGGGGAAAATTGAATGTAAATGTGGAAATAATGGATTCTAACCCAATAAAAAATTTTTCAAAAAAAAAAAATAAAACATACCTTCAACCCTAACCACCCCTACTTAAAAATAATTTTTGAAAAATAGAACGAAGGTCCCCTTTTGCAGCAACCCTTATAGTTACTGGATACCGCTCCCTAGTTTTTTTCTTTTAAAACGGCAAGGCCAGGCCGAGCCGAACCGACAGCTCTCAGCCCGCAAAATAAAAGCAGCCCGCCACCAAGCAAGGGGCGCCTGAAGGCCACATAGTCTAGGCACCCAGGGACCCCTGGGGCGAGTTTGCATAACCCCGCCTAACGTATAGTCGACCCCTGCCCGACGCAAAGACGTTCCCCCTCTGAAATATACATGCTTTAAGAAGAAACCTCCGCACAGGAGTTCCCCAGAGCAACAAGCTGGAAGGCTCGCTTAGTGCCCTGGGACTTCTCGTTCGAGCCCCGCATAATAGACAGTGCTGGCAGAAAAATGCCCTCCCTTTTTCCCCACTTCACTTCATTTATTTTACATGCTGCAACAAACTCAGGGAACCTGTACTTATATCCGCAGGTCTCCCCAGGATATTTTCACCACAAAAGGAAAGGAAGGCCAGGAGATGAGGCACCTGGCTACTCTGTGTTTGCTCATGCTGGCAGGCACCCTAATAGAGGGACGCCCGTTCAAATTAATGCCCTACCCCCACTGGAGATGTATTAACACCCTGGCAGGAAATGAAATGATGGTCTGCAAGGTTGTACAGCAGAATAATATGACCACCCCCACGGATCGCACTAACTTCCGCAGCTGTGAAGAGCAGTGGATCCGACCCCCAGAGCTTGTTATTTTATGTGTGGGAGTAAAAACCATGTCCCAAGAGCTAGTTCGCTACTCGCCTACTGATACGGTTTCTCCTCTCGCTCCGATTCCTTGTATGTTCCTTCCCCGCATCAGGCCAGCCCCCACCGCAGTCCCGGTGGTAGAAAAATATACCACCCCTGCCAATTTCGAAACCTCGCCATTTGTCACCGAGGCTTTCGGACCATACTGTGAAGTTATTTTAGTGTCGGCCGCAGTATGGAAGGCAGGAGACCCCTTTAGAATGACCATCCTACTAGGCACTACTACCACTGAAACTGCATCAGTCACTATCACGCCCCCTTCAGGTGCAGTTCTCTCCTTTGCTATAGAGCGCTGGGAGAACCTGACCTGGATTGTAAAGGAGGAAAACCTAGCCAAACATGGCCCACTCGGTTGGATATTGGTTCAACAGACGCCCGAATGCCAAACCAAGCCCCTAGTAGAGAAATTTCACCGGCTTGGGCTGCTCTTTGTAAATTTGACTCATGAACCAGGCAATTATTCCCTGCTGATCCGGACCCAGGAGACCCACACCATCCAAATTGACCCTTTGATTGCTAGCAATGAACAATTAAGCCAAGGCGGCACGCATATAGTGGGCTCCCATGTTTTGAAGACTGACATTCGAGAGAGAGTTCTAGTCCGCCTGCAAATGTCTTTAAAAGAGATCCGCATAGACTTAGCTGAGCTAAATATAACCCAGAGGCTGCCGCAGTGCGCTCCCTATCTGGAGGCCGGTAGCAAGGGTTGGAATGCATGGCTACAATTGTGGATCGACCCCTCCCCCTCTCTCTCGCGTGCCAGACGAAGCATTGCCGACTGGACTGCTCCTGCAGCCGGAGGCTTAGCAATCCTGGATTCGGTCAATATTGAGATTCTCGCTAATAAGTTTGCCCATGTCACGACTAGCATCTCCGACTTAGGTAAACCGATGGTGCAGTCCCTAAATTCCATTTCAAATGGGCAACACGAGATCAGCTCCATTTTAGTTAACTGGGAGAGTCAAATTGAAAGAGATTTTTCTCTGCTGCTCAAAGGAACACAGTCTGTGGAACACAACGTGTCAATGGCCATGGCATGTATGCAAGCCCAACAATTAAACCAGGCTGTGGCCATGGGGCTAATTCGGCAAGCCATGGATGGGCACTTGCCCCTGGAAATTAAAAGATTGATTATGCCCAAATTGTCAACCATTGAACTGGAGCTTGAATCCTGGTGGTCTCTTGTAAATTCCTCATTCTCACCGACCACCCAGGAGCTTAAATTATTTTTATTAACGGCCAGTGCGCACGAGTCATTCCATGTGTATCCAGTGGTGCCTCTGGGACTCCAAGTCAGCGACACCGAGGTCCTCTACGCCCGTCAACCCGACCATTGGGCCCGCTTCACCCCGACCGGATGGCATCTCGTCAGCCTCCAAGGGTGCCAGCATCGAGACCAGACCGGCTTCATCTGCCAAGACCAAGCCTTTGCACCTCATCACCCCTGTGTAGCCCCGCAAGTCGACGCCCTCAACGAATGCCCTTTCAAGGTCGTCCGGGAGAACAGCTCCGCTGTGGTCTACCTTGGGAAAGGATGTGCCTGCGTGCGAACGGCCTGTGACTTCGTGGTCCTGAACTCGTTCCAGCTGAAGCCCGTGATCCCGGGAGTCAACCGCTGCTTCTGCAACCTGTCTTCGGTGGCAGCCTGCGACTTCACCTACACGGTACCGGTCTGGACCCAAGAAGAGATCCTGGTGGCCCCCTCCATCTATCGCTTTGTGAGGCCCATCGCCCTTGGCATCGGTCTGGAGCTAATCCACGAGCTCCTGGCCCACCCCCAGCTCCACCGCACCCTCCAAAGCATCCAGAGGGACGGGGATACTACTGCTTTGGTTGTGTCCCACAACGGAAAGGAGATTTTGGATCTTGCCCAGCGGATTAAGACCACCGGTGAGCATTCGTGGTGGGAAACCCTCTTTGGCTGGAGCCCCACTGCCACTGGAATTTACAATTTGGCTTTGCACCCGATCATCGTTATTTTGGCTTTTCAAGTTTTGTTGTGTGCCTCACTGCTTTATTTGGCCTGTTGGAGCCGCCGACAGCTCCAGCAACTCCAGCTGTCGTCCCGTTTGGATCGTTACAATCCCGACCTCCTCTTGCCTTAATGGTTGTTCTTGGCACTCTATTTTTATCCTTTGCTTATTTTGTAGCTTGTGTGATTATGAACTATGCTTGTGCCTTTATGTGTACGGATCCTGAACCAGCCCCATGGACGCTTTGCTGCCGGACACTGCTCCGAGGCCCTCTTGTGGACTAGGGGGGACATGTTTCTCTGCCTCCCAGCCCACGGCCCGCCTACGAACGACTGCCAGCGGCACTACCTCCATGAGGACTAGAACTATGTGCCTGAAGCCCTTCTTGCCGCCCGCCAACCCTGCTCTGCGGATTGACGCAGACAGCAAGGGGGGGTGGAAGTGTGTTTTGGAACACATGGACTAAGCTTGCTTGTTCCTGTATATATGCAACCCAGTCCAGCAGCTGTACTGCGGACTGAGCCGTCTGTGATCTTTGCTGCTCTATTGTTTTAAGTTTCCCATGAATTTCTTGCCATTGCTTTTTATGAATTCTACTCCCATGAATTTAGCCCCGAGCTAGTCCCTCCCTCTATCTATTGCAAGTGCGCCCATGATCTTCCCATGAACTGAGAACTTTTAATCACCCCCTATCAGTTTTACTCTTATGAATTCTCTTTTAACCTTAGGAATTGCATTTTAAACTAGCTCCCTCCGCCGAAGTGATTTTAGCCTATTTATCATCTTATGAATTTGGTTTTAACCGGGACCACTCCTGAACGGTCTCTTTTAAAGGTTGTTTCATTCCTAATTTTAAACTCTATGAATTTGGTTTTAATCTGGCTGTATGAGTTAGCCTTTTAATGGCAAAATTTATTTTTCTGCCCCCCCCCCATGAGCCCTTCCGCCGCTTACCCTCATGAATTGTGTCCTCGCACTTGCTTTTATCATTGCTGCTATATCTATTGGTTTTGGTTTCCTGGTCTATTGCTTTTTATCATATATATATGTATTTATGGTTTTAATCGTCTATGAATTGTTCCACCCTCTATGAGTTGACCTATGCCTGACTTGCACTTTCTCACCTTATATGAATTATTCCCTCACCTATGAGCTTTGTTTTAACTTCCTATGAAGTAGCCTGCTTTTATTCTTGCATTCATGAATGTTCCCATGAATTGCCTTTGCTTTTAATCTTATGCTTATGAATTAGTCCATGTATATGAATTGCTCCCGGTTTTTAGTGCTTTTAACCCATCATGAATTACGTATGAAGTATTCCCATGTATGAATTGATCAAGGTACACAAATATGAATTATTGCTGCTTATATACATGAATTGCTCATTGCTGCTTATATCACTATGAATTACTATTGCTTATGAATTATTGCTATTTATGTTGACGGTTGCACTTAGCACACCCCCTGGTGTGAACCCAGAGACCTGCAGGCCATTGGCTGATCTAAATTGCGCTTATTCGGTTAGGTGGTTCTCCAAACTAGATTTTTGAGTGACGCCTCCCCCTCCTTCCCTTCCCACTCCTTTCTTCGCTCGAAGCTCGACCACCGGACATTGCCGACCACCTCGCCTTTGAAGCCAAGTTCGGGGACCGCCGTGCCTGACGTCCTGGGGTCCCCGAGGGGGGGAATTGTTGCCAAGTAGGCCCCCTCCCCTGCTTTAAAGCCTGCCATGAACTGTGTTAAAGTTTCCTGCTGCACAAAGATTGCTTTGCACTTGTGTGTTCTGATACACGTGTCAGTTTCCTGCCTGCGTGTCAATTGCCTTGCTGCTGTTATAGACTGTGTAGTTCCCTGACTCCATGTTTGGATAACTGCAGCCCTGCCCTGACCTGTATCTGGATTTCCCAGTGTGTGTTTGGACTTTATTACAAGTATGCCCCGTGCTTACATTGCCATCTGCCACGGACCGTGCCTGTTCCCTGCTTTGGACTGAGTTTTAAGTGCTGTTCCCCCTGCCTCCATGGAAGCCTGCCTCATATGGGCCCAAGCCGCTGCTAGCAGCCGGGCACCAGACAGGGAAACCTCCAGCAGGCCTGGCTAGGCGCTCCCTGGTCAGTACCCGCCTGGAGCCTCCTGCGGGCCGGTCGCCGAGCTTGCCCTCGCTACCAGGCAGCCTGCAAACCAGCCTCAGCTAGGCCCAGCCGGCATCCATGTTCTCAGGCAGCCAGAAGACCTGAGGAAAAGACTGCTTTGAGAAGCCATTTCAGCGAAGCGGGCACACCACGTCTGCAGCGAGAGTACCTCGCCCCGCTCTGCATATCTTAGGAGCCGCCCCGGAGAAGAACTAAGTGCCGACCATCCCAAGCACTTAGAGAATGCATCTCAAAGAAACCTCCGCATTCCAGAGCTGATGACATCAGGACAAGCCCTGTCCGCTGGAACATCCTTTCAGCCCACTTGGATTTCCCCCTCCCTCTTTTGTCCCCTCTTCCTGAGGTGTCACTTATCACAATCTGATTGCTAAAGTGGCCCATCCAAGCCATTCAGTAACCCATTAGAACCTTTGTCTTAATCTGTGAGAACCACCAAGTACAGCACCTGCCCCAGGGTACGTTTTGGGGTATTTAAGCTGGTCTCCCAGACCACTCGGTGCTCAGGCCATTCCCTATCCAGACCTCCTTGCTGTCCGTCTGTGGTTCCAGTGCTGGCATTGGGCCACCTCGCTGTCGTGTCTCTGCTTCGCTCCAGGATTGTGAGTATTCCCCACCATCGTTGGGAACCAGCTAATGCGAAAGTCTCTGTATTTCATACTCTGTATTTCTTAGATCTTGTGTGTTCTCTTGTATGCTTGTGCAAGTTTAGGCTTACGCCACATTGTTAGCAAATACACGTGTTTGGAACCTATTTTGTAGTCTGCCTCTTTTTCACTAGAGTGACTGGAATCGGGACCTCCGTAGACATAGGTTAAGATCCGCGCTTATTTTAGTTACAGACTGCTAAAGCTAATTTCCCCCATTAATAAGAGCAGTTCTGGTAACAGGAGGCTGTTAGGAAACTAATCTGCACTTGAGTGAGATCTGCAGCGTTGCGTATTTCTCCATGTGCACTGCTACTATTGAACGTGTGCATATGTGTGTTTGTGAACGGTGTTGGGCACTGAATTAATTCCTTATTTTTTAATATATCTTAATTTTGTGGCATGTGATATCACAGGCACAAAAATACCACAGCAAAGTCAGCAGCTGAAGACTCCATACCACTGCATCATTTGTGGGTGGGTTTTCCACCCACTGCAGCAGTCCTCTGGGCATCTTTGGCCCTTTCAGCTGCCCCTGAACCAGACCAGGTAAGTACAAGGTTCAATGGAGAGCCAGACATCTCATCTTTGTTCTGTTTAACAGGTAACACTTGATTTTGCCATTAATCAATTGATTTTGCTGCAACCAGATAATCCCCACATGTTGATAGGATTCGTTAGGAATCGTATGAACAAAGGAAGTCAAATGTGCAGCATCTTTTTCCTTGCAAAGATCTTTTAGGAGTGAGTCTAGATCAATGCCCTTCTTTCATGTAACCAATTTATGGCCAAATTTCTCCAAATCATTAGACTGTATGGTGCAGCTTCTGGGAAACTATCATGGAGAGGGAATCTTTTTTTTAAAAAAAGTATATTATACTACCCAGTACTTCCTAAGAATCCCTGCCTACACAGAGGAAATTTCTGGTGGAGTCATCATAGGTACCTCCCATTCATTGCATTTTGTGGGGCTGCTGTAGGTGTCTTCGCCAGCTTCTGAAGAGCCCATACCACTGCATCATTTGTGGGTGGGTTTTCCACCCACTGCAGCAGTCCTCCAGGCATCTTTGGCCCTTTCATCAGCCCCTGACCCAGACCAGGTAAGTACAAGATTCAATGGAGAGCCAGACATCTCATCTTTGTTCTGTTTAACAGGTAACAATTGATTTTGCCATTAATCATACGTCTTCCTGCTTGCTGACCTCAGGGGAAGGTCTCAGACTTTATGTCCTGTTGCTGAACCTCCACAGTAACTAGCTGGCCACTGTGTGACACAGGAAGCTAGGCTAGATGGACCACTGGTCTGACCCAGCAGGGCTCTTCTAATGTTCTTAATCCTGAAGAAAAGGGCACAGTTTGTGAAATCGCTCCCATGCACATGTGAAATCTTGTAAAGATGGAGGATGTTTTGCCATATAGAAGGAAATATCGGAGCTAAGTCCCCCAATGATGGTCATAGTTTGGAAAAATCTATGGGATTTGAACAACAGATCCAGAGTGATATGATAGGTCATCTTCATATCATAGTAGTTGTCGTAGATGTGGAACCCCAGAGTGACATTGGACAAGATCATGGGGTCCTCGTTGATCTCATGGACAGCAAACACCAATGCAAGGACATGCTGGTAGAATTTTGTCATCATTCTGTAAGGAGATTTAAATGTTCCACAAATATTTTATGTATCTCAGGTACTTTTTTCCCCCTCTGAAAGCTTTAGCTGCAATTTATTGTTTAGTCTTTACAATGCCAGCATTTCTTTGCTTGTTTTGCAACCTTGTGGAGGAAGTTACATATTAGAAGAAAAGGTTTGCTCTTACTTTCAGTTTCTTGATCTTCAATTAAGATTCTTTAAAGTCTCAAGGTCAGGCTCAAGAAAGATGTGGGTAAAGACTTTAAAAAATAAATGTTGTACCTCACCTTCACAGACCAGGCTTGAAAGTTTCATTTCATGATGAAGTAAGAACACTTAAAGATGTCCCTCTATCATGATGTCAAAATTAACAAGCCAGGTGGTTCCACAAAGGTAATTCCATATTTTGCTGCTCTTGAAAAAACATCTGCATCAGATCTTCAGGATATGTGCTCCTAGCCTATCCTGCAGAGGAGTGAGGGCTGGCTAAAAGAAATTATTGGGCAAACATCTGGAACAATTGGTCCCCATTTGTCCTCAGCAAAATATTTCACAGCACAAATTGTCCAAAATGTGGGACATCCCCAAGCCCATGGCACGGGGACGGGGGACAGAAGGGAGGTGTTTCAGAGCACTGACCACCTCCTGAGCCTGCAAGGAGGGGGCATCCCTTGAGAAAACCCACATGCTGGATGTCATGGGCACCCCTTAAGGCATATCTCAGGATGAAAGACAAGGTTTTGGAGAAACATCCATCTCCTCCAGTCCACATCCCTAACTCCTGGAACTGTTCCTGCCAGAGTCCACCCCTCACTCCATCTTCCCAGCCCAGCTCCACACTGTGGCTGGTAATCCTTTGTCCTCCTCCTGAGTCTGACCCAGCAAATCCTGATCCCCATTTTAGTCAAGCACTCTGGCAGCACTTGCCTACCAGTCAAAATACTGCATTCTTGGCCAGACTGGGTGGATAGATGGAGGAGAACCTGCTGAAATCTCCCTGCGAGTTTGGTATCTCTGGGGTGAAGAGGGCTGTTGAAATACCACTGGTTCTGACGAATCATGAAACTAACAAATCGATTCACGAAATAGGTCAATTTCATGAAAACTCGTGGTTCACAATTTGTGATACATGAACCTCTCATTTCATTTCTTCCCAAGTTTTGTGCCCATGTGTATTCAAGAGGGCAATGTTATAGGGGATAGGGTTCTGATTTAATGGCTCAGCCTGAGAAATGTCATCTGCTAAGGATACTGTTTTGTCTTCTGATTCTTCTGTCCTCATCCCACTGCATTATGTTGTGGTGAGGATAAAATGGAGAGTAGGGGAATGATGTAAGCTGCTTTTTGTTCCCGCTGGGGAAAAAATCATGGTATAAATGGAATAAGTAAGTGAACAAGCAATTTTGTAACAATAATAATAACAATAACATTCGATTTATATACCGCCCTTCAGGACAACTTAATGAGGATACAGTGAAAAACAGTTAAATCAGTCACAAATCATATGGAACAACCATAAATAAATGCTGCATTTATCAGAAAATCTACACTTCCGAGTTCGTCTAATCAGTCCTGTGGCTCAGTGGGAGACCCTCTGTTTGGCATGGAGGAGGTCTGAGGTTTGTGTTTCATCACCTAACGGCAGCCCAGGCTATCTTCAAGGTTAGGGCTATTTTCCTTGATTCTGTACAACACAACCAAAGAAACGCATTTAATAGGAATGTCATCCTCTTTAATTCTTTCTCCAAATTAACTGTTCCCTGCTGTTCAACTCAGGCCTCAGCACAATAATGTAGCATTTGGGGGAAAAGATACAAGCCAGTAACCCGGCACTGGAGACTAAGATACAGAAGATCTCCACAGCTACCATATATTTCCCTTTGGTGCTCAGGTAGGAAGGAACAAAAGTCACCCAAACACTACAAAAAATCAGCATGCTGAAGGTGATGAACTTGGACTCATTAAAACTGTCTGGCAACTTCCTGGCTAGGAAAGCCACAGTCAAGGTGATGAGAGAGAGAAGTCCCAAGTAGCCCAAAACACTGTAAAACATGATGGCAGAGCCTTCGTTACACCCTACAATGATCTCCCTAGTTAATGTCTGCATATCCAAATCTGGGAAAGGGGGTGAGGTTCCTAGCCACACTGTACAAAGGCCTACTTGAAGAAGAGAACAGAAAAAGACAGTGGAAACGGTCAGTCTTTTCCCCACCCATTTCTTCAGGTTGGACCCTGGCTTGGTGGCCATGAAAGCGACAACCACAGTGATGGTTTTGGCCAACAAACAAGAAACAGCCATGGAAAAGATGATGCTGAAAATGGATTGTTGGAGGAAGCAGGTCACACCATTTGGTTGTCCAAGGAATAGCAAAGAAGAGAGGAAGCAGAGCAAAAGGGAAACCAAAAACATGTAGGTGATATCCCGGTTGTTGGCTTTGACTATGGGGGTATCTTTGTGCTTAATAAAAATTCCCAGAACCAACGATGTGATCAGGGAGAAAGAAAGAGCAGTGGAAGTCAACATGATCCCTAAAGGTTCTTCATAAGAGAGAAAGCTTTTAATCCTCGGCACACATCGATCACGCTCCGTGCTTGCATATTGATCTTCTGCACATTCGATACAGTCATCCATATCTGAAAAAAGAGAAGTGGGTCTCCTCTCATCATCAGTTCACAGCTGACTTACCTCTAATTGCTATATTTGATGCTGGAGCAAAGATGGCCTGATGGCCCAAGCACCAGTCAGATCCAGGCTCAAATTGAGTTTTTAGGAGGAACAACCTAATTCAACTCAATCCATACACCAAATCATGGATCTCCAATCAACATAGTCTATATCCTCCTACTCTTAAACTTCAGTTTGTTCAGAAGCCAGCATTGTTTTGAAATCTTGATTTAATATTCTATAACGTTCTACAACAGGGTGGTGTTGCAAGTTGCAAAAATCTAGAAGCCATGTCCTGCCTTACTCACAGACAATATTTAATAAGTTGAGTGAATCAAATCAGCTGTTTAATTTCATAGTAAGGTCAAGTTTAGCCCATATCTTGCTGCTGTTTGACTTCTCTTGCGGGATACTGGAACAATGAAAAAGCTAACTGGATTATCAAAAGCATTCTACGCACAAGGTGGCCACACATCAACTACCTGTCTGCTTTGTGATTTTCCCTTCCGGGCACAGAGCACAATCATAGCAGCAAAATTTCTCCCCTTCCTTCTTTTTCTTCTGGAAGCCGGGCTTGCAGCGGTCATTACACAGAGACCAGGGCAGTCCCTATCCCAAAATATGAAAAGTGTTTAGCCCAAACCCAGGGTTTTTTAATCCTGTCATTTCACTCGTTCAGGAAAAGTGCATCAAGGGATGAAAAACCAAGGGGCATACATGGGTGTGTACATCAACTATAGTGAATGATCAAATTGGAAGAAGAAGAAATAGTTTTAGATGTCAATTGTTCAGTTTTACTTATTTAGTTATTTAATTTATCATCACCCTTTTATGCTGAGACTCAAGGTAGATGTGTCAGAATCACATGTTGAACTGTGGATACACTAACATCAACAAAACAGAGCTGGCTGTTTCCAGTTTCTACTTTTTCATTTATATAACCTGCTGCTGCAAAAATGAGAATGCTTGTGTTTCAGATGCCAAAATCTCAAAATATGCTGAATTCTATGTGTGTTATACTGATGAAAGGAATAAAAAACTCCAAATTCACTACTTTTTTCAAGATTTTACCAAAGTGAAATATAAATTTATTTTCTTAATTTCTTAAATTCTTAAATTTCTTGAAAATTAAAGTTAAATTAAGCTTTATCACTCTGCAAGCTAATATTTTTAGACAGTAAGATCTTTTGTCGTGTATTCTGTACTGTGCTCTGCAGACTCAATAATCCCATAAATCCACCAAAGACTTTCATTAGAACTGAATTATAATAATTATAACAAGCGATAGTGAGAAAATATTAAGACACCTTTTCAAGTCACTCACGCAAACAGCAGTTAAAATTCAGCATGACTAATGTGTCCCCCATGACATCACATCAAAGGAGGAGAAAGAATGGGAAAAGGAAAAAAAAACTACCAAGGCCATTTTCACACTGCTTACCTTCCCTTGCAATGACCCGGAACATCGTGCAAAAAACACAGAAGATCACGTTTTCTCGTGCAAGATTTGTGCAACATTGTGCAAATCTCGTGCGAAAAAACACGATTTTCCGTGTTTTTTGCACGATGTTCTGGGTCGTTGGAAGGGAAGATAAGCAGTGTGAAAACGGCCCAACTGTTATAAGCCAAAATAAAACCATCATATATTGATGAAAAGTAAGAAATGCTCTGGATCATTTATATTTTAAGTCATATCCTATTTATTTATTCATTTATTTGGGGAATTTATATGCCCCCTCTTCAAAGACCTGTCTGACATGGTTTACAAGTGGAAACAATGAAATTGGCTCCTTCCATCTTCTTTCACTTCTCACCCTATTCTCCTTCTTCTTACTAAAGCCCTTGTGCCACAGGTCTTTCGTACTTATGTAACCTGTTTTGTTCAAGGGAAATATCAAATAAATAGATTTATCTAATTTAAGAACTGGTAGAGTTCATGTCTATGACAGTGTGATCCCATCTTGTGACACTTGCATTTATAAAAGATAACAATGAACAATGACTCTTGGAAAAAAAGAAAACATCTTATTTGGAACAATACAATAATAAAGCATATATAACAACAATCATGTAACAAAACAGGCCTGTTTCACTCAAGCAGACTGACTTCTGCGCAGTCTGTCACTTGAAATGCACCAGCTTATAGCTGTGCTCTGTGTTGGGATGCCTTCTGTTCTTCACAGGAGTCCTAAAACTGTAATAGACAGTTTATAGAAAGAGGTGCTTCTGAGGAGAGAGTGCTTGCAACCCCAGCCGGAAGAAAGAGACAGACACAGGCTTGGATTAAAGGGCCATTTATTAAATTGACCATAAAGATAAAGCACGGCAAGAGCTAGCTAAGCGGTACAGGTCAAGCCACGGGATCAGCCCACTGACCACCGCCTTGCCTGTCTGGGCAAGCCCCAATACCCCGGGTGTAGGCCATCTCACGAATGGCTGCAACCCAGCCAGCCAGGCCTGGGATCCCCACTCAAGCACCTGTTACACCCCAGCCGACTAGCATGAGGTTAGGCCTTGTGCCAGGGGATCCCCTCAGGCATCTGCCTGTGCAACAGTAGCTGCAACAAGCATACCGCCCTAATGGCAGACCCTATTCTCCACCCTTGGGGAATTGCCCCAGGGGCTCACCGGCCCGTGCCCTATTCCCAAAATCTCCTGCCATTGCAAGGGTCAAGCCTCTGCTTAGACCCTTGCGCCTCACAGGTGGCCTAGAGCCACCCGAAGCCCTTGCCACAGGTCATCTAGGAATATATCATTGCCCTCAGGTGCCAGATGAACACCATCGCCTCTGTAGAGGTGGGCAAATTTGGCCCTAATCTTGGGGCGTGGCAAATAAATGCCCAAGCCTTGCCCCAAAGACCTCTTAATGGCATGGTTAGCCTTGAGTCGGGCCCTCTCTATTGCCCTGGGATCTAAGGCCTCCCGCCAAACCCATCGTTGTAGCGTCTCTGACCATACTATAAGCACGCCCGGCCATCAGCTGCTTACATAATTCAAAAAGAGCCCAGTAGCACCTTTAAGACTAACCAATTTTATTATAGCATAAGCTTTCGAGAATCAAGTTCTCTTCATCAGATGCCTGATCAAAACTGGGATTTGCTACTACAGACTAACACGGCTAACTCCTCTGGATCTATGACCTTACATAATTCAGGTCCTCAGCTACTTGCATCGCCAGGGCCTTGCCCCGTACCAGCCCAAGGTCATTACCACCCAGGTGAATGACCAAAACGTGTGGGGGAGGACCCGTCCATCCCCTAAACAGGAGGGGCAGCAAGCCAGGCTATCTGAGGCCATGCCGGCCCTGCCACGCCACAGTGGCCACAGCACTCAAACCCAGCTGGGATCCAATCGGCGTTCTCTTGGCTTGATTGGCTGCCCAGAACACCATGCTGTGGCCACAAATCAGGATCCTCTTCCCAAACATATCCCATACATGATGCTCTTGGGCACAATTGTGCCCACCAATGCCTTTCCAGGTGTCCACCAAGTGTTTTTAGAAAGAGGAGGGGGCCAGGTGAGACTTTTGCCTAGCAGGGCTTCCATTTGGTCATTGGGGATTTGGTCAGCTGTGCAGAGGTTTAAAAACATTACATGGCTGGCTCCATCTCCTGCAGCAGCCTTTTGGTGGCTTGCACCCACCAAACTGTGCCCACAAGTTCAAAATGGTTGGGTACCCCTGCTCTGCCTAGATGTAATGTTGGCAATGTGCAATCACTTCCCTTATTCACCAGAAGTAATGTCATTCCACCAGAGCAGCACCTCCCCCCCCCATTCCTGTACCCCCATTGGTTTCCAGGCATCAGCTGGCCACCCTAACTAAGGCACAAATGAGCCTACTGGCCTGATAGGGGGGGGGGGGATTTGCTATCCCAGTTCTGCAGAGGCAATTCTCTTCCTCTACAATTAGCTAAATCACAGCAATTTGCTTTCTTGCCCAAGACGCTAGAAAATAATAAGAAAGCCTGAAAGTGGTTTTAAAAACTCTCTTTACCACTGGGAGCTTGGGGAAGAGAAGAGGCAGAGGTCTATCAGCCTGTGCCTTGTGAAGCCAGACTTTGATTCAGAACCTTTGCAATAGGAGCTGGCTTTCAAGAGACACATCTGCAATGGTATTGATGTTTTAGCTTAGAAATGAAAAAGGACTCGACCGGCTCAGCCCCCATCGAAGGTAGCTGGATTAAGTCAGGCTGACACTGTTGATGGGTACAAGAGAAGTTAGCTCCAGAGTCAAGGGATTGCCGATGTTGAGGCTAGGAGGATTGCTACTGCTGTTTCTGCTTCTAGAGGCATGTAAAACAGAACTGAGAAAGTGCTCCCTAAAGGACTCCATCCCTGTTCCACAAGAGTGGTACCAGCCAGGGGATCTCCTCATTGGTGGGATGGCGTCTCTGAGTTTTCCCCATTTAGATGAAGTCACCTTCAAAAGTCATCCTTCAGAGGAGTTGTTCAAAGTACCAGAGTAAGGCATCAATATTTTTTCTCCTGCTTCTTGTATCGAGGTCTTAATCTCTACTACCTCTTTAATGTGTGTGTAGCCAGACAAAGAACATATGGTCTCCCTTCACTACAGAATCTTCCTTTTTGTTCTTTTCCTGAATTGTGTATCTCCTCCTGAGTTTATTGTACATATAAGGCCTTTCTGCTCCCATAATGAGATTTCTTTAAATTTTAGAGGGGAGAGGAGCGGGCACATAAGTCACACCAAATTTGCATGTCATTAGAAATGTGCAAATGCTATAGGTAAAGGTAGTCCACTGTGCAAGCACCGAGTCATTACTGACCCATGTCACATCCCATGTCACATCCTGATGTTTTCTTGGCAGACTTTTTATGGGGTGGTTTGTCATTGCCTTCCCCAGTTATCTACACTTTACCCTCAGGAAACTGGGTACTCATTTTACCGAACTCGGAAGGATGAAAGACTGAGGGCCAAGCTACACATGACGAATGACACTTGAACAGCAAGTGTATTTCTCCCTGTTCACTTGCCCTCCACTCAATCCACTTGCCATTCAAGTGTCATTTGTCATGTGTAGCTTGGCCCTCAGTTAACCTTGACCTGGCTAGCTGAACCCAGCTTCCACTGGGATCAAACTCAGCGGGTGAGCAGAGCTTAGGCTGCAGTATTGCAGCTTACCACTCTGTGCCATGGGGCTCTGCACTACGAGGTTTGCCCTAAGCCTCTTGCTCTCTTGGCCAAGGATGCTGGACTTTCGACGCTGCTCTCTTCTCCTGGGGACTGGTCTACTCTTCAGGATATGTAGATATATTTATTCCCTCTCTGTATTCCCAACCTCTGGCTAAGCTTCCTAGGACTCTGTGTGTGTGTGTGTGTGTAATTATTTTTACCCCATAATTTTGATTGTATGTGCATGTCATTTTGCTCTTAATAAAAGTTATGGTTTTACCTTAAGCACCAGTCTCATTTGCTATTTTGGGAAGGGATTCCATAGAAATTAGTGATAGATCCATGCCGTTACCAGCCTCTCGCATAGCTGTCTTCCTTGCTTGCTAATTCCCCCACAAATTACTTTATTGCAAGGGGACCAATTCCGGTAACAGATTAATTGGCTTAGGGCAAACCTTAAAGGAACACTGATTGTGGATCTGGTAAGCATGTACAATTTGAATGAAGCTATTCGCTAAAATGCTATAGAGAAGAATTTTATGAGGTTGTGGAAAACTGGGGAAAAGAATCAGAAAAATGTATAAAAACCCTCTTTAAAAGTCAAATGTATGAGTTACTGTGAAACATGGAGAAAACGTGTGAAAACAACATGACACACTCAGAGAAGGCAATTCAAATTTGTTTTTAATAATGTTAACAAAGGTGAATAAACAAGGAAAAGAATCTAAATGGCTGATGTTAGCACTAATAATTATGTGAATGATTATAGGGAATGGTCAATACAGCTTTTGCATGCCTGTAACACGGAAACAGAACCTAGTTTCTTCAACATTATGAAAGTTGCTAGCAGCCAATACTAAGCAATATTTGTAATATTGTGTTTTAAAAAGTACTGGGTTTAAAAAAGTGACCTCACAGTGTTTAGATGGCATACAATTTAAAATGTAGTACTTGTTATATAAAACTTACGCATTTCCAGTTTTCCCCATCAAACCTTTTTTTTTCCAATTGTACATTTCCACCCAGTGAAACTTCTGCTGTCGTTTTGGACTGTGTTTTGTTCCTCCTAGTTCTTTCTCAATAGTTTTCATGCTTTCTTTCTCTATTGCATACTCACCATATTTTCTTTTTCATTGTAATGCTAAAATCTCAGGAGGTTTGTATGATTTGGCATGAAATATAGATAGATTTTCAGAACAGTGTTCCTCCTTTTTGGTCTGTCGGTTTGAATCCTACTACTGCCATGAGCTCAGTAGCTGCCTTGGGTAAGACACTCCTCTCAGCCCCAGCTCCCCAGCAGTATTATGGGGATAATAATAAATTGTTCACCACTCTGGATGGGACACTAATCTGTCTAGAAGAGCCTGTTTGGTGTAGTGGTTAAGAGTGGCAGGACTCTAATCTGGAGAGCCGGGTTTGATTCCCCGCTCCTCTACTTGAAGCCAGCTGGGTGACCTTGGGCTAGTCACAGCTTCTAGGAGCTCTCTCAGCCCCACCTACCTCACAGGGTGTTTTTTTTTAAAAAAAATATTTTTTATTGGAAGAGGCAATATACAATAGTTGATTAATACATTAAACTTATCCAAATTAACCCTTCTACTTAGATATATACCCCACCCCTCCCCTCCCCCTTTTCTTTATTGACTTCCAACAACACTCGAATCCCTCGTTTATTCATAGATATTATTATTACACTATATTGCTATTACTTTTACCATGGTAAAGATCTTAATACATTTTTTTTTGTTAAAATCTTTTTATATAAAATTTAAAAACCCTCCAAAGACCACAATTGTCCTTTAACATTGCATTTCTTTTCCAAATATGTCCTAAGTTTCTTCCAGTCCTCCAAAAAAGTTTCTGGATCTTGCTCATTCAAATTTCTAGTTATTTTATCCATTTCGGCCACGTACAACAGTTTTCTTGTCCATTCTTCAACATTTGGTATTTCTTCTTTTTTCCAGTATTGAGCATATAAAATTCTTGCTGCTACTAACATATAATATAACAGGTTGAATCCACATTACTCATTCTAAGTCGCATGTTCCCCGCATTCCCCATGCAATCCCGAGTGCCAGTCACATTACCTCATTAAACAGATGCATTTCATTCGCATTTCTCCCGAATATGTGGTCACAGGTTCTCAACGGGAGTTTCACGGTGGCCGTGAACGAGCCAATGCGCAATTTACATGGTTTTTTTAAAAACCACCCCCCTTCCTGTCTCTCCGGCCATTCCGAGAGTTCCTATTGGCTGATTCAACTTGCAAGTGCTCCGTAGTCTGCAAAAGACTGTTTTTGACTTCATAGCATTGGATTTATTGATTATGCTGTTTCTGAATCAAATCTGGTAGTTTGAAAAATCATTTTGGGGTGAATCCATCCTCAGAACGGACTCGCAAAACTTCCTTTTTAACTGTTTTTTATTTTTTTATTTTATATTACTGTAATATTGAAATTACAAAATATCGAAATAATGATACTCCAAGGAAGTGAAACTTCAGTAAAATTCAGGCACTGAACTGTTCTGCATAGGAAATGCCCACGAAAGCTTCCCACATGCTTCCAAATTTCCAAAAAAGAAACGGGAGAGAGCCATCAGTGCTGTCAGTGGGGGAAAGAGAGGCATCATTATCTTCAATGATGTTTCTTTATAAGGCAAGATCAAAATAACGGAAAAGTGCGCTCAAAAAAATAAAAAAAAATGGGCGGGGAAAAAAGGTCCCGCCCAAAAAAGCGGTTTTCGAGCGGCCATGTGACCGGAGGGACGCGCGAGAAAGACGGATTGGAAGCAGGAATGTGAACAAAAAGAGGAAAAAATCGTGGATTGGAGGCAAACAGAAGATATCCGATAAACATGCAGGTAATGGGTAAATGTGGGTTCGACCACAATGTCTTATCCTTTCTATTAACCTCTTCTAAATGCAAAGATAATCATAACATTTCAGGATTTTTAGCAACATTATATTGTAATATCAAAGACATTTTAGCACATATTTTAGACCAGAAGTCTCTAGCCTTTTGGCAAGTCCATCACATATGAAACAAAGAACCTTCATGCTCCTTACATTTCCAACATTTGTTTGATAACTGTTTATTAGCAATGGCTAATTTTTTCGGTGTCAAGTACCATCTATACAACATTTTATATCCATTCTCTTTGATACTGGTACAAGTTGATATTTTTAAGGTATTTTTCCATAATTGTTCCCATGCTTCCATGGCTATTTCCTTGTTGCAATTTATAGCCCACTTTACCATTTGAACCTTTACTGTTTCATCTTCTGTGAACCACTTCAATAACAACTTTTACATTTTGGATATTACTTTAGTATTATCTCCCAGTAATATCTCTCCCAAGTCTGAGTTTTTGGTTCTAAAACCTACTTTCCTTTGATCTGAGTCAAATAAGTCTTTAATTTGCCTGTATTGTAACCAACCATATTTGAATGGCAAATCCTCATTTCGCTTAAGTTTCAACTGATCATTTTCTAATATGGTTAATTCTTTGAGGGTAAGCCATTCTTTTCCCTGGTATTCCAAATTTGGATTGACTACTTCCGCTGGTATAATCCAAAGTGGTTTCTTTTCTCCTATAAATTTCTTATACTTGAGCCAGGTTGACAATGAATTTCTTCTTAGGTAGCGGTGCTGAAACATTGCATCCATTTTATACTTTTTGTACCACATATACGCATGCCATCCAAATATTTTGTTATGTCCAATATTAGTAATTTATGATTTGTCAGAGTCACCCATTCTTTAATCCACACCAAACATCACTTCATGATAAAGTCTTAGATCAGGTAACTGCATTCCTCCTCTTTCTTTAGCATCACAAAGAACTTTCATCTTTACTCTTGGCTTCTTTCCTGCCCAGACAAACGCGGATATTTTCCTCTGCCATTTTTCAAACTGCTTTTTATCTTTCACTATTGGTATTGTCTACATTAAAAACATCATTCTGGGCAGCACATTCATTTTAATTGTGGCAATTCGACCTAACCACGACAAATTTAATTTATTCCATTTTATCATATCTCTTTCAATTTGAGTTTAGAGCTTTTCGTAATTATTCTTATATAAGTCTGTGTTCTTAGCTGTCAGCTCTATCCCCAAATATTTAGTTCTATGTACCACTTCACAATTTGTTAATTCACTCAATTCCTGCTGCTGCTTCTTGGTCATATTTTTGGTTATTATTTTTGACTTCTTTTTATTTATATAAAAGCCCGCCAAATCTCCGAACTCTTTTATTTTATCCAACAATCTTGGCAGGGTTTGTAAAGGATCTTCCACTATAAACATCACATCATCTGCAAATGCTTTCAATTTGTAGGAAGATCCTCTTATTTTTATTCCTTTTATACTATCATCTTCCCTAATCCTCCTCAATAATACTTCCAGGACCATCACAAACAAAAGCGGCAATAGTGGACACCCATGTCTAGTTTCTTTCCTTTTTTCAAACTTCTCTGTTAGGTCATCGTTGACACAAATTGTTGCTCTTTGTAGTTTGTAAATTGTTTTGACTGCTTCTATAAATTCATTACCTATATCCATCTTCTCCATAGTCGTAAACATAAAGTCCCAATTCAAATTGTCAAAGGCCTTCTCCGCATCCGCAAAGAAAAGGCCCACTTCTTTATCAGGTCATTTGTCATAATATTCAATAGCGTTTATCACTACTCTCAGGTTGTCTTTTAGTTGTCTATTTGGTAAGAATCCAACCTGATCTTCTTCTATAAAGTCCATTAACCATGTTTTAAGTCTATCTGCTAGTATTCTTGCCATTATTTTGTAGTCATTGTTTATGAGCAATATAGGTCTATCATTTTTTACATCTGTCAAATCTTGACTTTCTTTTGGGATCAGAGCAATACTTGCTTCATTTCACATAACTGCGAGGCCTTTTCCTTGAAACATATCATTCATTATATTTTTTAAAATCGGTGCTAGGTCTTCTTTCATTACTTTATAGAATTTAGCTGTGATCCCGTCAGGTCCTGGGGCTTTCCCAATCTTAGCTGCATCAATTGCTTGCTTAACTTCTTCTGTAATTGGAGCGTTCAGTCTCTGCTTCATCTTTTCTGTTATCCTTGGTAGGTGGGTATTCTTTAAATACCCATCTATCTCTTGTACATTTACAGGTTTCTTTTGAAATAGCTTCCCATAGTATTTAAAAAATGCACGCTTGATTGAATGCTGGTCTTTCAGCTCTTTGCCATCCTCTATTATTCTATTAATAATTTTCTTTTCCTTCCCTTTTTTCAGTTGCCAGGCTAGATACTTTCTTGGTTTATTTGCTCCCTCAAATGACTTCTGCTTTAATGTCTTTAGCTTCCATTCTAGCTCTTTATTACTAATGGCTGTTATTTGATCTTGTAGTATTTTAATTTCCTATATAATCGATTTTTTCCCTGGTCTTTTCCTTAATTGTTGTTCTTTTTTATATAATTTTTTTGTTGTATTTCTTGCCATTTCTCCTGTTTTCTTTTCTTGTCCTTACTGTTTAATAGAGTTAAGTTTCCTCTTGTTACAGCCTTGCAAGTATCCCGTACCATCTGTGTTGAAACTTCGTTATTATTGTTTGTTAGAACAATATTGTTTAGTTTCTTCTTTCAAATACTTCAGATTTTCTTGATTTTGTGGTAAGTCTTCATTTATTCTCCATCTAAATTTTTTTCGACCCATTATCCATTTCCATAACATTGGATTATGGTCTGCACTCACCCTTGGTAAAATTTCCACTTTTTTAGTCATTGAAGTCAAATCCTTTGTTGCCCAAATCATATCAATACGTGAAAATGATAAATGCCTTGCGGAGTAGTAAGTAAATTCTGCACTTTTCGGGTTTTCTTTCCTCCATACGTCTTCCAAGTGTTCTTGCTGAACTAATTCAAAAATTTTTTTGGGTAATTTCCCTGATTTTTTGATAATTGCTTTTGATTTTTTGTCTAATTGTAAGTCCACCACACCATTAAAATCTCCGACCAATATCATCTGATCAAATACATCCTGATTTAATTTATTCAACAAATCTTTAAAAAATTGGTCTTTTGCTCCATTTGGCACATATAGGGCTATTACCAATATTTTTCTTGCATTTATGTTTATTTCCACAGACCCATATCTTCCATCATTGTCCTGAAAAATTAACTTTGATTCTACAGTTCCATTTATATAAATCACTACTCCTTTTTTCTTTTGCTTGGATGATGATATATATTCTTTTCCCAGTTGCTTATTTTTAAAATATTTTACGTCTTTATCCTTGATATGTGTCTCTTGTAGGCATATTATATTATAATTTTGCTTCCTTAACCAATGAAAAATTGTTTTTCTTTTTTGGAGTGAGTTTAGTCCATTTACATTCCAAGATATTAATTTATACTCCATGTTGTTACATTTTTAATAGTCCAGGAAAGTCCTCCACATGTTCCTGTAAAAATCTTTCCATTTGCTCCTTGGTTTTGATAACAATTCTCAAAGCTTTGTAGTAGAAACTTAATCCCTCTGGAATTTACCATCTATATCTGATGTCTTTGTCTCTTGATTTCTGAGTCAGTTCCCTATATTTTTTCCTCTCTTGGAGAATCCGTTTTGGTACTTCTTTCATAATCTTTATTTTGCTCCCTTCCTTTATTTTATTAAATGTTTTTCAAAATGCCTCTTAAGAATCTCTTCCTTCATTCTCTTTGTCACTAGTTGCACAATAATATCTCTTGGTAACTTCCTCTGTTGTGCAAAAGCCGAGTTGATTCTATATGCCAGGTCCATATTTGCTGTTATTTCATCCTTCTCTTTCCCTAGAAATTCTGCCAGTATCTCTGTCATCTTCTCTTGTGTGGTTTGAGTCTCGGATTCCTGGATGCCATGAAATCTTAACTGCCTTTCTATCGCCTTACACTCCATCATTGCCACTCTTGTCTGAATCACTTGATTTTCATGATCCATTTCTGTTTTTATATCATTTGTCTTTTGCTTTACTTGTTCCACTTTTTAGTTATTGCTTGCAAATCCCCCTTTACTCCTTCTACATTCTTTGCCAAGGCAGCTACATCGGCTTGAATAGCATCTCTCATCTCTTTAAAATCCTTTGCCAGCATTTCTTGCACCTTCTGTAGCAATTCTTTATGATTCTCCGCCACTTTTTCCCCAGTCCTTCAATCGTTGTCTCTATTGAAGTTTGCCATTCCTTATCTGCTCCTCTTTTTCCTGCCATTGTGGGACTCGGTTTCGAGCCTCCCCATGTGTCTGCCCTTTTTCTTAAATCCGTGTTGAATCGTTAAGGCTTACCTTCTCTTGATGCTCTTTCCAAAGCCTAAAAGTATAAATAAATGTAAAAAAAGTCCTTTTAAAATCCAAAATGTCGGGCGTTTTTTCTCTATGGTTGTTTTGCAGCATCTCTATGGTTTCTGGCTTTGCTTCATACCTTACTTAAGATGGAGCACTTCCTGTTCCTGTTGTTTTCGTGGCTCCTCCAGTAGTATAATTGTTTTGCTTCCGAGTGCAACCTTTCACGTCACTCCTTTTCCCTTTCAATTTACTGTCCTTGCTAGGAATCCAGTTGTCTGCTCCGTTGTTAACTTCCCTTCTCATGATGTTTCTCTAATCCCCCTCTATTTTCTCGTGCTGGTTATCTCAATTCTAACCTCAGTAAGTATAAACAAAATTTCTTTTTGGATTTTTAGTTCTTATTTACTTCTCCAGCATCTCCAAGTTTATCTCAGTCCAGTTACTAAGCACTTATTGCTTTATATTCTGTCCATTTATTACCCTTGGTCTTTTTGCTGCTATTCCATTTTTAAAAAGTGTGATAACAATCTTTACCTTTGCCGATTCTGTGGGCTGTCTGTGTTGTTTTCTTTGCCAATTCTTTGATGAAAGCTGTTGCTGAAGCTTAGTTATGAGGATCTTATGCCAATTTAATGACTCCTGAGGCACTGCAGAGATAGTAGCTCACCCTTCTATGAGGGGACCACAAGGTCAAGGTGGGAGTCCTTGATTCAGAACCCCCTACTTCACTGAGATCACGCTCTCTCAGGGATGTGTAGTGTTCAAGCTCCACTTCTCCCTGAAGTTGGGGTGGAAACAGGCGTTGGAGCACCCCGCTTTCCAGTAAAAACAGTGGCTCGGTCAGCCCAGGTTGTAGGCTGTGTCAGATCTCCATTAATCCAAACTGGAAGTCCCCCCACCTCACAGGGTGTTTTGTTGTGGGGATAATAATGGCATACTTTGTAAACCGCTCTAAGTGGGCATTAAGTTGTCCTGAAGGGAGGTATATAAATTGAATATTATTATTGTTATTGTTAATGTTAACGTTATTATATAAGAACAGTTATTGCTGTTGTTGTTGCTGTTGTTATTGTGTCATGTTAGCATCACATATCCCTGTTTATAAATTCTGAAAATGTCTCTCCCTATTTCTTTGCTATGGTTTCATGTTTGGATCCAGACCTAATGATCAGTCAGCAGTTCATTTTTTTTAATCAAATAATTTTTATTGGGTAGGTTAATACACATACATATCTAATACACACATCAATTCCCTATAACACTCTACAACTTTCTATACCATATATTAATTAATTAGAGCATATATTCCCCACCCTCCCTCCCCCTTTCTCTCTTGACCCCCAACAGCACTGAAACCTTTTAAAATCTCTTCATATTTTATCTATTCTAATATTTCTAACCCCATTTATTAAAGGTAAAGTTCACCTAAACTTTAATTGCACTATAATATAGACATCAATAATTCTCCAAAGACCACAGTTGTCCCTTCACATCACACTTATTTTACAGATATTCTTTAAGTTTCTCCCAGTCTTTTAAAAATCCATTTGAACTTTGGTATTTCAGTTTTCTCGTCAGCTTATCCATCTCTACCATATACAATAGTTTTTTAATCCAATCTTCGATCTCTGGAATCTCCACTTGCTTCCAATACTGTGCATATAATAATCTTGCTGCCACCATCAAATAATACAATAATGTCCTGTCCTTTACATTAATTTTTTCCATGCTAAGTCCTAACAAAAAGAGCTCAGGGTTTTTCGGCAAATTACCTTTTATAATTACCAATATTTCTGCATCAGTCAGCAGTTCAGAGCCGTGAGTGGGGTTTTCAGAGAAAAGGAGGAATTGATGGAAACTACCAACTGAGACTGGATCCAACTCTCTACTTTTTCAAAAAGAAGCCCACATATAAATTGTTAACAGTAAAAGAATATATGGGTAAAATGGATTAGCTTCCGTGAAACTATTTTGTACAGTTTGTGCTTTGAAACATTTTGCTGATGACCAATGGGGACCAATTGTTCCAGACATTTGCCCAATAATTTCTTTTAGCTGGCCCTCACTCCTCTGTGGGAAAGGCTAGGAGCACATATCCTGAGGATCTGATGTAGATGTTTTTTCAAGAGCAGCAAAATGTGGAATTACCTTTGTGGAACCACCTGGCTTGTTAATTTTGACATCATGATAGAGTAACATCTTCAAGTGTTCTTACTTCATCATGGTATGAAACTTTCAAGCCTGGTCTGTGAAGGTGAGGTACAACATTTAATTTTTAAAGTCTTTACCCACACCTAAAGAATCTCAACTGAAGATTAAGTAACTGAAAGTGAGAGCAAAACTTTTTTTCTAATGTGTAGCTTCCTCCACAATGTTGCAAAACAAGCAAAGAAATGCTGGTATTGTAAGTTTCAAAGGAAAAAAAAGCAATGCCTGAGATACATAAAACATTTATGGAACACTTAAATCTCCTTACAGAATGATGACAAAGTTCTACCAGCACATCCTTGCATTGGTGTTCGCAGTCCATGAGATCAATGAGAACCCCATGATCTTGTCCAATGTTACTCTGGGGTTCCACATCTGCGACAGCTACTATGACATGAAGATGACCTATTGTACCACTCTGGATCTGTTGTTCAAATCCTATAGATATTTTCCAAACTATGAATGTGACTCCAAGAAAAACCTAATGGCCATCATTGGGGGAATTAGCTACGATATTTCCTTCGATATGGCAAACATCCTCCATCTTTACAAGATTCCACAGGTAGGCTCTGTGCATGGGAGTGATTTCACAAACTGTGCCCTTTTCTATAGGATTAAGAACATTAGAAGAGCCCTGCTGGGTCAGACCAGTGGATGACTCCACCAGAAATTTCCTCTGTGTAGGCAGGGATTCTTAGGAAGTACTGGGTAGTATAATATACTTTTTTAAAACAAAAGATTCCCTCTCCATGATAGTTTCCCAGAAGCTGCACCATACAGTCTAATGATTTGGAGAAATTTGGCAATAAATTGGTTACATGAAAGAAGGGCATTGATCTAGACTCACTCCTAAAAGATCTTTTCATTTCCTTTTAGCTCCCGTATGGCTCATTTGCCCCCAAGGAAAAAGATGCTGCACATTTGACTTCCTTTGTTCATACGATTCCTAATGAATCCTATCAGCATATGGGGATTATCTGGTTGCTTCAGCATTTTGGATGGATGTGGGTTGGTCTCTTTGTTATGGATAACGATGATGGAGAACATTTTGTTCAGGCCATGGAGCAGCTGGTCTCCCAGAATGGAATATGTTTGGCCTTCACTGTAAGAATCTCAAACCAAGATGATTTGAATTCCTTTGATGTTCTTCTTGATTTAGTCTCAAAAATATATGAGCCTCTCAGTGATAGTAAAGCCAACACCATTATCCTTTATGGAGAATCCTTGGCTTTTGGAGAGCTTCTTGGTTTGCTGTATGTAGGCAATCCTAGATATAATGAAAACACCTCATTTAGGAAGGTGTGGGTTATAGCAGCCCAGATTGATTTTGCATTATTTGGCCTTCAGAAGGGAATGGATTTTGAAATCTTCCATGGTGCCATTGTCTTCAGAATTCACTCAAATGAGCTTCCAGAATTCCAAAAGTATCTTCAGGACATAAAACCTCCTGGGAAACCAGGAGATGGTTTCTTTAAGACCTTCTGGGAGCAAGCCTTTGAGTGTACATTTTCAAATGACTATGAGCCATCTGATGTTAGTGGTTCATGCACTGGGCAGGAGAGCCTCAAGAGTCTCCCCAGACCTTATTTTGAGACACACACAACTGGTCACAGCTACAGAATCTATAATGCAGTCTATGCTGTAGCACACGCTTTGCAACTGTTTGCCTCCTCCAGATCCCGCCAGAGATGGAAGAGGGATGGTGAAACAGCAGACCTTCAAGATGTCTTGCCTTGGCAGGTAATCTTTCCACAAGGTCTCTCTCTACCTGCTGTCTCAGGTTGGCGATGGGCTGCTCTTTCGCATACCTCTCAATAGGCTCACATTTCATTGCTTTCCATGACGGTTACTTTGATGGAACTGTTCTGTGATGACCCCCAGTCGGAGGCAGGTTGTTGTAGAAGCAAGTTCACCCCCACTGCTGTTCTCCCCTCGCCCTGCCCATGTCTTTGTGGTCAGGGCTCTGTATGTAATCTTCCCATCTTTCCTCCTGATGGTAAATCTGTTCCCTTTCATCTTCTCAAGGGAAAGTGATTGTCAGACTCCATTGGTTGGTCTGAGTCTGCAGTGGGCACAACTTTCACCATCACCTTTTTTCCAGGTTCACCGTGCCTAGCCTCAGAGAAGGAGAGGAGGAGGTGGGGTTCCCAATTTCCTCTCTCTCACCTTGGCCCTCCTCCTTCTTGCTCATCCATAGCCTGGTCAATACTCCTCAGCTGTCTTCAAGCTGTCATCATGAAAGGTGGCTTCCAGTAGAGACTAGATAGCTTCCCTCCAGTGTTCTTCTGTCAGGTCTTGTTCCTTCCGACAGGTCCACTGACAGGACCCTGGGCCAATGGTGCTCCGGCTGGGGCATGTTCCATTGCCTCCTCCTGATGCTTCAAAAAGGCTGTCTTAATGTGGGACTGGGTGGCTCTTTCTGGGCTACCGCTTCCTTCCTGAGCTCCTGGCCAAGTTGCTTCTGTCCTGCTTGTTTGGGCAGTGATTCTTGAGTGGCTTCTTCTTCCCACCACACTTCTGCCACCAGACTGGGTTTCTCTGGGATGAATGCTCCTGCTTCCACCAGCTTCAGTCTCTCCAGCATCTGGATCATTTGTGCTACCACCTCCAATGACACCCACTGTCAATGCTGGAAGGCAGGTTGGCATCTGGGTCAGCTATGCAGGGTTGGCCACCTTCATTCAAGGCATGTGCTTCTGCTTAACTTCTGCAGGCTGTCCAAGTCTGGGACTAACTGTGATGGCTTGCTGCCATTGGCATCAGTTCCCCTACCTCCCTGGACCTTGCAGACTGGTTAAGTATGGAGGCAGAGGTGCCTCCATCTCTGGACTGTGACACTTGGCCCTTTCAAAACCCTGTAAATGAGGTTTGACTTTCACTACTCTTTGTGAAAGGATCTGTCAGTCCTTGGCAGGTAGATTCCTAGTTTCCTCACAGCAAGAGCATTCAGGTGCATTGGTTGAAGTTTTATAAGAGATCTATAAAGTCCAAGTTACACATACAACTGCATTGGCAGAAGTGGCTATTCAAAAAAGGGCAGTGCTAATTATAGAGAACCTTCCCATCCTCAGGAAAGTTAATTCTGGCACAAAACCCCCCAAAGAGTTACATGGGAACTGATTAGTTTAGACTAAATATAGTATAGGATGAAATCACTCTGAGAAAAGATACATTGCGAGCCGGTCATAGCTTGCAGTCAAAGACACTTGCTATGGAAGTGAAAGTAAATACCTTCAACAGATATGAGATCACCTCCACCCCCGGCTGAGTACATTTTAGTTCAGCATTTACACACTCTCAAATGATCAGTATACCATACAATGCAGTGTACCATATATAATGCCTTCAGTAGATCTTCATGATCAGTACAGAACACTTAACACACACTAATGGCAGAAATGCAGTCAGGCATATATGACATACTGCCCCCCCACCCAAGAATGCCTCTCATTCCACTTGGGGGGGGGCAGGGATTACTCATAACCAAGCAACAAAGACTAATGCTCTGCCAAACCTCCTTGAGTGGAATGAGAGAGATAAAAAGGAGGCAGAGAAAAAAGGGGATGCCTTACCAGAAACTGAAATGCAAAAAGGAGAAGATAGTAACTGTTATAGGCAGGGTAAATGGTACATTCCAGCCAACCTGTGATGGGAAGTGTTAAAGCAATGTCACGATTCTAAACTGGTTAGTCATTTTGGATATTTAAATACATTGGACCTAGTACAAAGACAATTTTGGTGGCCTAACATGAGAAGGGACATTTCTCAGTATGTATCCACTTGTCAAGTGTGTTTGATGGGGAAACGCCGGCAGGGGGACCATCAGCTCTTCTACAGCCTCTAAAAACTCCCTCCTGGCCATGGGCTGTTGTCTCAATGGACTATATCACTGATCGTCCACCCTCGAAGGGAAAGACTGTGATTCTAGTGACAGGATCATTGTTCAGCACAGGTTACAAGTCCTTAATGAGGAAACCTTTTCTTGCCCACAGACAGCCCCCTGTTCTTAAACAACTTCTCAGTCACAACAATGTACTTCCTAAAGTACTTCCTGAAGCCTCAAAAGCTTACATCCTGAAAATCTTGTTGATCTCTAAATAGATAAAACTCTGTAGATAAAATTACTGAAAATTTCTGTAAATCCTGGCATAAAGACATCAATAAGTCTGTGTCCTTCTTCTCTTTCTACCAGGTCCAACCACTTCTTCAAGGCGTTTCATTTAATAACTCAGCAGGGGAAACAATATCCTATAATAAGGACAGAGAAACGGGAGCTAGATTGGACATTATGAACTTTGTCACTTTTCCAAACAATTCCTTCCGGATGGTGAATGTTGGAAAGGTGGATCCCAGTGTTGTCGAAGGGAAAGAATGCATGATCCAAGAAGATTTGATTGTCTGGCCAAGAATTTTTAACCAGGTGAGGATTAAAAAGTATAAGTGGAGGGCCCACAGGGACTTGTGTCAGCATGCCATTTTCTCCTCCCCTACTATTTCCTCTTTCCCTTCTCTAAAAGCCTCCATCGCCTCTCCCCTCGTCCTGCTTCCTTCTCTCCTTCTCACCTTTTATCTGTCCCCCACCTCTATCTTTCCCTCCTTCCCACCCTGTCAGCCTCTGTCCAGGAAAACCGTGGCCCAGTTCTGTGCTGCCAGCTGCTGGATCTCACCCCGCAGTGACTTGGGGAAGCTGCAAGGACTTTTAGGGGGCACGTCAATTTCCCTTGTACCCCCATGTCCACACTATTTCCTCTTTCCCTCCTCCTGGCAACCCCCATATCCTCACATTCCCCTGCAACCTTCTTTCCATCTCACTTACCAACCAACCTACCTCCCACTTGTCACCATTATCAGCTATACTTAGGGTTGCCAGGTCCCCACACCTTGCACTCCTTGGGGTGTGTGTGTGTGTGCAAGGAGGGATGTGTATTCACTATGCCCCTTTCCTTGTACACATCAGAACATGCATGCTTCTTCGCAGTGATGTCACTTTTGATATAACCAGTGGCATCATCATGCCAAGGCCAATTCTTTTAAGAATTGCCCCAGATCATAGTGTTTTGGGACAATTATTAAAGAATCAGTCCTGGAGGGTTGCCATTACATCAGGTTCACTGGAAATGATGTCATCGAGCATGGCATGGGAGCTTGGCTGCCTGCCAATGGTGGGTGCTGTTGGGGCAACTTGCTTTCTCCTGCTGATCAGTGGGCAGAGATGCAATTCACTAGGAGTTTGCCCACCATGGGTGAGCACCTGGACTTATTTATTTACTTCATTTATACCCCACCTTTCTCCCCAATGGGGACCCAAAGCAGCTTTGATCATTGTCCTCTTCTCCATTTTATGTGCACAACAGCCCTTTGAGGTAGGTTAGGCTGAAAGCGTGCAATTGGTCCAAGATCACCAAGTGAGTTTCCATTGCAAAGAGGTGACCTTGGTCTCCCAGATACTAGTCTGAAGCTCTAACCATTACACCACACTGGTGTTCATTGGATGGCTGCTGTAGCACACAGTTGAGCCTGGGTGAGTCAAGCAAGATGGGTGACAGCAATTTACCAGGTGGTTACCGTCAGGTCTGACCCAAATAAGTCCTCTCTCAAAGGCCCAAATGGCCCTGGAAAATGGTCCTGTCCCTGCTCCCTGCCTTTTAGTGACAGAAACAAAGGCGATACTCTTGTGGTTGCCAAGCAATGGTCACAATAGACACCAAGGTTCTTATGTCCTGTGAAATTCCATGTTATCTGCTTGCTTGCTTTCATAAGCCAATTTCCTAACCTAAACACTTTTCATATTTTGGGATAGGGACTGCCCCGGTCTCTGTGCAATGACCGCTGCAAGCCCGGCTTCCAGAAGAAAAAGAAGGAAGGGGAGAAATTTTGCTGCTATGATTGTGCTCTGTGCCCGGAAGGGAAAATCACAAAGCAGACAGGTAGTTGATGTGTGGCCACCTTGTGCGTAGAATGCTTTTGATAATCCAGTTAGCTTTTTCATTGTTCCAGTATCCCCCAAGAGAAGTCAAACAGCAGCAAGATATGGGCTAAACTTGACCTTACTATGAAATTAAACAGCTGATTTGATTCACTCAACTTATTAAATATTGTCTGTGAGTAAGGCAGGACATGGCTTCTAGATTTTTGCAACTTGCAACACCACCCTGTTGTAGAACGTTATAGAATATTAAATCAAGATTTCAAAACAATGCTGGCTTCTGAACAAACTGAAGTTTAAGAGTAGGAGGATATAGACTATGTTGATTGGAGATCCATGATTTGGTGTATGGATTGAGTTGAATTAGGTTGTTCCTCCTAAAAACTCAATTTGAGCCTGGATCTGACTGGTGCTTGGGCCATCAGGCCATCTTTGCTCCAGCATCAAATATAGCAATTAGAGGTAAGTCAGCTGTGAACTGATGATGAGAGGAGACCCACTTCTCTTTTTTCAGATATGGATGACTGTATCGAATGTGCAGAAGATCAATATGCAAGCACGGAGCGTGATCGATGTGTGCCGAGGATTAAAAGCTTTCTTTCTTATGAAGAACCTTTAGGGATCATGTTGACTTCCACTGCTCTTTCTTTCTCCCTGATCACATCGTTGGTTCTGGGAATTTTTATTAAGCACAAAGATACCCCCATAGTCAAAGCCAACAACCGGGATATCACCTACATGTTTTTGGTTTCCCTTTTGCTCTGCTTCCTCTCTTCTTTGTTATTCCTTGGACAACCAAATGGTGTGACCTGCTTCCTCCAACAATCCATTTTCAGCATCATCTTTTCCATGGCTGTTTCTTGTTTGTTGGCCAAAACCATCACTGTGGTTGTCGCTTTCATGGCCACCAAGCCAGGGTCCAACCTGAAGAAATGGGTGGGGAAAAGACTGACCGTTTCCACTGTCTTTTTCTGTTCTCTTCTTCAAGTAGGCCTTTGTACAGTGTGGCTAGGAACCTCACCCCCTTTCCCAGATTTGGATATGCAGACATTAACTAGGGAGATCATTGTAGGGTGTAACGAAGGCTCTGCCATCATGTTTTACAGTGTTTTGGGCTACTTGGGACTTCTCTCTCTCATCACCTTGACTGTGGCTTTCCTAGCCAGGAAGTTGCCAGACAGTTTTAATGAGTCCAAGTTCATCACCTTCAGCATGCTGATTTTTTGTAGTGTTTGGGTGACTTTTGTTCCTTCCTACCTGAGCACCAAAGGGAAATATATGGTAGCTGTGGAGATCTTCTGTATCTTAGTCTCCAGTGCCGGGTTACTGGCTTGTATCTTTTCCCCCAAATGCTACATTATTGTGCTGAGGCCTGAGTTGAACAGCAGGGAACAGTTAATTTGGAGAAAGAATTAAAGAGGATGACATTCCTATTAAATGCGTTTCTTTGGTTGTGTTGTACAGAATCAAGGAAAATAGCCCTAACCTTGAAGATAGCCTGGGCTGCCGTTAGGTGATGAAACACAAACCTCAGACCTCCTCCATGCCAAACAGAGGGTCTCCCACTGAGCCACAGGACTGATTAGACGAACTCGGAAGTGTAGATTTTCTGATAAATGCAGCATTTATTTATGGTTGTTCCATATGATTTGTGACTGATTTAACTGTTTTTCACTGTATCCTCAGCTGTTTTCACTCTGCTTACACACTGTTCCGGGAGCTTGGAGTGATGTTCCATGGCTGGTAAGCAGTGTGAAAATGTCCCTCTTAGCAAGTCTCGTTTCCCTGCATTTCCCAATTATTTTTTTAATGTTAATTGGTGTAGTGGTTAAGAGTGTGGGACTCTAATCTGGAGAGCCGGGTTTGATTCCCCACTCCTCCACTTGAAGCCAGCTGGGTGACCTTGGGCTAGTCACAGTTCTCTGGAGCTCTCTCAGCCCCACCTACCTCACAGGGTGATTATTGTTGTGGGGATACTAATGGCATACTTTGTAAACCACTCTGAGTGGGCATTAAGTTGTCCTGAAGGGCGGTATATAAATAGAATGTTATTGTTATTATTATTGTTACAAAATTGCTTGTTCACTTACTTATTCCATTTATACCGTGATTTTCTCCCCAGCGGGAACAAAAAGCAGCTTACATCATTCCTCCACTCTCCATTTTATCCTCACCACAACATAATGCAGTGGGATGAGGACAGAAGAATCAGAAGACAAAACAGTATCCTTAGCAGATGACATTTCTCAGGCTGAGCCATTAAATCAGAACCCTATCCCCTATAACATTGCCCTCTTGAATACACATGGGCACAAAACTTGGGAAGAAATGAAATGAGAGGTTCATGTATCACAAATTGTGAACCACGAGTTTTCATGAAATTGACCTATTTCGTGAATCGATTTGTTAGTTTCATGATTCGTCAGAACCAGTGGTATTTCAACAGCCCTCTTCACCCCAGAGATGCCAAACTCGCAGGGAGATTTCAGCAGGTTCTCCTCCATCTATCCACCCAGTCTGGCCAAGAATGCAGTATTTTGACTGGTAGGCAAGTGCTGCCAGAGTGCTTGACTAAAATGGGGATCAGGATTTGCTGGGTCAGACTCAGGAGGAGGACAAAGGATTACCAGCCACAGTGTGGAGCTGGGCTGGGAAGATGGAGTGAGGGGTGGACTCTGGCAGGAACAGTTCCAGGAGTTAGGGATGTGGACTGGAGGAGATGGATGTTTCTCCAAAACCTTGTCTTTCATCCTGAGATATGCCTTAAGGGGTGCCCATGACATCCAGCATGTGGGTTTTCTCAAGGGCTGCCCCCTCCTTGCAGGCTCAGGAGGTGGTCAGTGCTCTGAAACACCTCCCTTCTGTCCCCCGTCCCCGTGCCATGGGCTTGGGGATGTCCCACATTTTGGACAATTTGTGCTGTGAAATATTTTGCTGAGGACAAATGGGGACCAATTGTTCCAGATGTTTGCCCAATAATTTCTTTTAGCCAGCCCTCACTCCTCTGCAGGATAGGCTAGGAGCACATATCCTGAAGATCTGATGCAGATGTTTTTTCAAGAGCAGCAAAATATGGAATTACCTTTGTGGAACCACCTGGCTTGTTAATTTTGACATCATGATAGAGGGACATCTTTAAGTGTTCTTACTTCATCATGAAATGAAACTTTCAAGCCTGGTCTGTGAAGGTGAGGTACAACATTTATTTTTTAAAGTCTTTACCCACATCTTTCTTGAGCCTGACCTTGAGACTTTAAAGAATCTTAATTGAAGATCAAGAAACTGAAAGTAAGAGCAAACCTTTTCTTCTAATATGTAACTTCCTCCACAAGGTTGCAAAACAAGCAAAGAAATGCTGGCATTGTAAAGACTAAACAATAAATTGCAGCTAAAGCTTTCAGAGGGGGAAAAAAGTACCTGAGATACATAAAATATTTGTGGAACATTTAAATCTCCTTACAGAATGATGACAAAATTCTACCAGCATGTCCTTGCATTGGTGTTTGCTGTCCATGAGATCAACGAGGACCCCATGATCTTGTCCAATGTCACTCTGGGGTTCCACATCTACGACAACTACTATGATATGAAGATGACCTATCATATCACTCTGGATCTGTTGTTCAAATCCCATAGATTTTTCCAAACTATGACCATCATTGGGGGACTTAGCTCCGATATTTCCTTCTATATGGCAAAACATCCTCCATCTTTACAAGATTTCACATGTGCATGGGAGCGATTTCACAAACTGTGCCCTTTTCTTCAGGATTAAGAACATTAGAAGAGCCCTGCTGGGTCAGACCAGTGGTCCATCTAGCCTAGCTTCCTGTGTCACACAGTGGCCAGCTAGTTACTGTGGAGGTTCAGCAACAGGACATAAAGTCTGAGACCTTCCCCTGAGGTCAGCAAGCAGGAAGACGTATGATTAATGGCAAAATCAATTGTTACCTGTTAAACAGAACAAAGATGAGATGTCTGGCTCTCCATTGAATCTTGTACTTACCTGGTCTGGGTCAGGGGCTGATGAAAGGGCCAAAGATGCCTGGAGGACTGCTGCAGTGGGTGGAAAACCCACCCACAAATGATGCAGTGGTATGGGCTCTTCAGAAGCTGGCGAAGACACCTACAGCAGCCCCACAAAATGCAATGAATGGGAGGTACCTATGATGACTCCACCAGAAATTTCCTCTGTGTAGGCAGGGATTCTTAGGAAGTACTGGGTAGTATAATATACTTTTTTTAAAAAAAAGATTCCCTCTCCATGATAGTTTCCCAGAAGCTGCACCATACAGTCTAATGATTTGGAGAAATTTGGCCATAAATTGGTTACATGAAAGAAGGGCATTGATCTAGACTCACTCCTAAAAGATCTTTGCAAGGAAAAAGATGCTGCACATTTGACTTCCTTTGTTCATACGATTCCTAACGAATCCTATCAACATGTGGGGATTATCTGGTTGCAGCAAAATCAATTGATTAATGGCAAAATCAAGTGTTACCTGTTAAACAGAACAAAGATGAGATGTCTGGCTCTCCATTGAACCTTGTACTTACCTGGTCTGGTTCAGGGGCAGCTGAAAGGGCCAAAGATGCCCAGAGGACTGCTGCAGTGGGTGGAAAACCCACCCACAAATGATGCAGTGGTATGGAGTCTTCAGCTGCTGACTTTGCTGTGGTATTTTTGTGCCTGTGATATCACATGCCACAAAATTAAGATATATTAAAAAATAAGGAATTAATTCAGTGCCCAACACCGTTCACAAACACACATATGCACACGTTCAATAGTAGCAGTGCACATGGAGAAATACGCAACGCTGCAGATCTCACTCAAGTGCAGATTAGTTTCCTAACAGCCTCCTGTTACCAGAACTGCTCTTATTAATGGGGGAAATTAGCTTTAGCAGTCTGTAACTAAAATAAGCGCGGATCTTAACCTATGTCTACGGAGGTCCCGATTCCAGTCACTCTAGTGAAAAAGAGGCAGACTACAAAATAGGTTCCAAACACGTGTATTTGCTAACAATGTGGCGTAAGCCTAAACTTGCACAAGCATACAAGAGAACACACAAGATATAAGAAATACAGAGTATGAAATACAGAGACTTTCGCATTAGCTGGTTCCCAACGATGGTGGGGAATACTCACAATCCTGGAGCGAAGCAGAGACACGACAGCGAGGTGGCCCAATGCCAGCACTGGAACCACAGATAGACAGCAAGGAGGTCTGGATAGGGAATGGCCTGAGCACCGAGTGGTCTGGGAGACCAGCTTAAATACCCCAAAACGTACCCTGGGGCAGGTGCTGTACTTGGTGGTTCTCACAGATTAAGACAAAGGTTCTAATGGGTTACTGAATGGCTTGGATGGGCCACTTTAGCAATCAGATTGTGATAAGTGACACCTCAGGAAGAGGGGACAAAAGAGGGAGGGGGAAATCCAAGTGGGCTGAAAGGAAGTTCCAGCGGACAGGGCTTGTCCTGATGTCATAAGCTCTGGAATGCGGAGGTTTCTTTGAGATGCATTCTCTAAGTGCTTGGGATGGTCGGCACTTAGTTCTTCTCCGGGGCGGCTCCTAAGATATGCAGAGCGGGGCGAGGTACTCTCGCTGCAGACGTGGTGTGCCCGCTTCGCTGAAATGGCTTCTCAAAGCAGTCTTTTCCTCAGGTCTTCTGGCTGCCTGAGAACATGGATGCCGGCTGGGCCTAGCTGAGGCTGGTTTGCAGGCTGCCTGGTAGCGAGGGCAAGCTCGGCGACCGGCCCGCAGGAGGCTCCAGGCGGGTACTGACCAGGGAGCGCCTAGCCAGGCCTGCTGGAGGTTTCCCTGTCTGGTGCCCGGCTGCTAGCAGCGGCTTGGGCCCATATGAGGCAGGCTTCCATGGAGGCAGGGGGAACAGCACTTAAAACTCAGTCCAAAGCAGGGAACAGGCACGGTCCGTGGCAGATGGCAATGTAAGCACGGGGCATACTTGTAATAAAGTCCAAACACACACTGGGAAATCCAGATACAGGTCAGGGCAGGGCTGCAGTTATCCAAACATGGAGTCAGGGAACTACACAGTCTATAACAGCAGCAAGGCAATTGACACGCAGGCAGGAAACTGACACGTGTATCAGAACACACAAGTGCAAAGCAATCTTTGTGCAGCAGGAAACTTTAACACAGTTCATGGCAGGCTTTAAAGCAGGGGAGGGGGCCTACTTGGCAACAATTCCCCCCCTCGGGGACCCTGGGACGTCAGGCACGGCGGTCCCTGAACTTGGCTTCAAAGGCGAGGTGGTCGGCAATGTCCGGTGGTCGAGCTTCGAGCGAAGAAAGGAGTGGGAAGGGAAGGATGGGGAGGCGTCACTCAAAAATTTAGTTTGGAGAACCACCTAACCGAATAAGCGCAATTTAGATCAGCCAATGGGCTGCAGGTCTCTGGGTTCACACCAGGGGGTGTGCTAAGTGCAACCGTCAACATAAATAGCAATAATTCATAAGCAATAGTAATTCATAGTGATATAAGCAGCAATGAGCAATTCATGTATATAAGCAGCAATAATTCATATTTGTGTACCTTGATCAATTCATACATGGGAATACTTCATACGTAATTCATGATGGGTTAAAAGCACTAAAAACCGGGAGCAATTCATATACATGGACTAATTCATAAGCATAAGATTAAAAGCAAAGGCAATTCATGGGTACATTCATGAATACAAGAATAAAAGCAGGCTACTTCATAGGAAGTTAAAACAAAGCTCATAGGTGAGGGAATAATTCATATAAGGTGAGAAAGTGCAAGTCAGGCATAGGTCAACTCATAGAGGGTGGAACAATTCATAGACGATTAAAACCATAAATACATATATATATGATAAAAAGCAATAGACCAGGAAACCAAAACCAATAGATATAGCAGCAATGATAAAAGCAAGTGCGAGGACACAATTCATGAGGGTAAGCGGCGGAAGGGCTCATGGGGGGGGGCAGAAAAATAAATTTTGCCATTAAAAGGCTAACTCATACAGCCAGATTAAAACCAAATTCATAGAGTTTAAAATTAGGAATGAAACAACCTTTAAAAGAGACCGTTCAGGAGTGGTCCCGGTTAAAACCAAATTCATAAAATGATAAATAGGCTAAAATCACTTCGGCGGAGGGAGCTAGTTTAAAATGCAATTCATAAGGTTAAAAGAGAATTCATAAGAGTAAAACTGATAGGGGGTGATTAAAAGATCCCAGTTCATGGGAAGATCATGGGCGCACTTGCAATAGATAGAGGGAGGGACTAGCTCGGGGCTAAATTCATGGGAGTAGAATTCATAAAAAGCAATGGCAAGAAATTCATGGGAAACTTAAAACAATAGAGCAGCAAAGATCACAGACGGCTCAGTCCGCAGTACAGCTGCTGGACTGGGTTGCATATATACAGGATCAAGCAAGCTTAGTCCATGTGTTCCAAAACACACTTCCACCCCCCCTTGCTGTCTGCGTCAATCCGCAGAGCAGGGTCAGCGGGTGGCAAGAAGGACTTCAGGCACATAGTTCTAGTCCTCATGGAGGTAGTGCCGCTGGCAGTCGTTCGTAGGCGGGCCGTGGGCTGGGAGGCAGAGAAACATGTCCCCCCTAGTCCACAAGAGGGCCTCGGAGCAGTGTCCGGCAGCAAAGCGTCCATGGGGCTGGTTCAGGATCCGTACACATAAAGGCACAAGCATAGTTCATAATCACACAAGCTACAAAATAAGCAAAGGATAAAAATAGAGCGCCAAGAACAACCATTAAGGCAAGAGGAGGTCGGGATTGTAACGATCCAAACGGGACGACAGCTGGAGTTGCTGGAGCTGTCGGCGGCTCCAACAGGCCAAATAAAGCAGTGAGGCACACAACAAAACTTGAAAAGCCAAAATAACAATGATCGGGTGCAAAGCCAAATTATAAATTCCAGTGGCAGTGGGGCTCCAGCCAAAGAGGGTTTCCCACCACGAATGCTCACTGGTGGTCTTAATCCGCTGGGCAAGATCCAAAATCTCCTTTCCGTTGTGGGACACAACCAAAGCAGTAGTATCCCCGTCCCTCTGGATGCTCTGGAGGGTGCGGTGGAGCTGGGGGTGGGCCAGGAGCTCGTGGATTAGCTCCAGACCGATGCCAAGGGTGATGGGCTTCACATAGCGATAGATGGAGGGGGCCACCAGGATCTCTTCTTGGGTCCAGACCGGTACCGTGTAGGTGAAGTCGCAGGCTGCCACTGAAGACAGGTTGCAGAAGCAGCGGTTGACTTCCGGGATCACGGGCTTCAGCTGGAACGAGTTCAGGACCACGAAGTCACAGGCCGTTCGCACGCAGGCACATCCTTTCCCAAGGTAGACCACAGCGGAGCTGTTCTCCTGGATGACCTCAAAAGGGCATTCGTTGAGGGCGTCGACTTGCGGGGCTACACAGGGGTGATGAGGTGCAAAGGCTTGGTCTTGGCAGATGAAGCCGGTCTGGTCTCGATGCTGGCACCCTTGGAGGCTGACGAGATACCATCCGGTCGGGGTGAAGCGGGCCCAATGGTCGGGGTGACGGGCGTAGAGGACCTCGGTGTCGCTGACTTGGAGTCCCAGAGGCACCACTGGATACACATGGAATGACTCGTGCGCACTGGCCGTTAATAAAAATAATTTAAGCTCCTGGGTGGTCGGTGAGAATGAGGAATTTACAAGAGACCACCAGGATTCAAGCTCCAGTTCAATGGTTGACAATTTGGGCATAATCAATCTTTTAATTTCCAGGGGCAAGTGCCCATCCATGGCTTGCTGAATTAGCCCCATGGCCACAGCCTGGTTTAATTGTTGGGCTTGCATACATGCCATGGCCATTGACACGTTGCGTTCCACAGACTGTGTTCCTTTGAGCAGCAGAGAAAAATCTCTTTCAATTTGACTCTCCCAGTTAACTAAAATGGAGCTGATCTCGTGTTGCCCATTTGAAATGGAATTTAGGGACTGCACCACCGGTTTACCTAAGTCGGAGATGCTAGTCGTGACATGGGCAAACTTATTAGCGAGAGTCTCAATATTGACCGAATCCATGATTGCCAAGCCTCCGGCTGCAGGAGCAATCCAGTTGGCAATGCTTCGTCTGGCACACGAGAGAGAGGGGGAGGGATCGATCTGCAGTTGTAGCCATGCATTCCAACCCTTGCTACCGGCCTCCAGATAGGGAGCGCACTGCGGCAGCCTCTGGGTTATATTTAGCTCAGCTAAGTCTATGCGGATCTCTTTTAAAGACATTTGCGGGCGGACTAGAACTCTCTCTCGAATGTCAGTTTTCAAAACATGGGAGCCCACTATATGTGTGCTGCCTTGGCTTAATTGTTCATTGCTAGCAATCAAAGGGTCAATTTGGATGGTGTGGGTCTCCTGAGTCCGGATCAGCAGGGAATAATTGCCTGGTTCGTGAGTCAAATTTACAAAGAGCAGCCCAAGCCAGTGAAATTTCTCTACTAGGGGCTTGGTTTGGCATTCGGGCGTCTGCTGAACCAGTATCCAATCAGGTGGGCCGTGTTTAGCTAGGTCTTCCTCCTTTACAATCCAGGTCAGGTTCTCCCAGTGTTCTATAGCAAAGGAGAGAACTGCACCTGAAGGGGGCGTGATAGTGACTGATGCAGTTTCAGTGGTAGTAGTGCCTAGTAGGATGGTCATTCTAAAGGGGTCTCCTGCCTTCCATACTACGGCCGACACTAAAATAACTTCACAGTATGGTCCGTGGTGGGAAACCCTCTTTGGCTGGAGCCCCACTGCCACTGGAATTTACAATTAGGGTGCAGTCCCTAAATTCCATTTCGAATGGGCAACATGAGATCAGCTCCATTTTAGTTAACTGGGAGAGTCAAATTGAAAGAGATTTTTCTCTGCTGCTCAAAGTCTTTTGAACGCAATGTGTCAATAGCCATGGCATGTATGCAAGCCCAACAATTAAATCAAGCTGTGGCCATGGGGCTAATTCAGCAAGCCACGGACGGGCACTTGCCCCTGGAAATCAAAAGATTGATTATGCCCAAATTGTCACCCATTGAACTGGAGCTTGAATCCTGGTGGTCTCTCGTAAATTCCTCATTCTCACCGACCACCCAGGAGCTTAAATTATTTTTATTAACGGCCAGTGCGCACGAGTCATTCGATGTGTATCCAGTCATGCCTCTGGGACTCCAAGTCAGCGACACTGAAGTCCTCTACGCCCGCCACCCCGACCATTGGGCCCGTTTCACCCCAACCGGATGGCAGCTTGTCAGCCTCCAAGGGTGCCAGCATCGAGACCAGACCGGCTTCATTTGCCAAGACCAAGCCTTTGCACCGCACCACCCCTGTGTAGCCCCACAAGTCGACGCCCTCAACGAATGCCCTTTCGATGTCGTCCGGGAGAACAGCTCCGCTGTGGTCTACCTTGGGAAAGGATGTGCCTGCGTGCGAACGGCCTGCGACTTTGTGATCCTGAACTCGTTCCAGCTGAAGCCCATGATCCCGGGAGTCAACCGCTGCTTCTTCAACCTGTCTTCGGTGGCAGCCTGCGACTTCACCTACACGGTACCGGTCTGGACCCAAGAAGAGATTCTGGTGGCACCCTCCATCTATCGTTATGTGAAGCCCATCTCCCTTGACATCGGTCTGGAGCTAATCCACGAGCTCCTGGTCCACCCGCAGCTCCACCGCACCCTCCAGAGCATCCAGAGGGACGGGGATACTACTGCTTTGGTTGTGTCCCACAACAGCAAGGAAATCTTGGACCTTGCCCAGCGGATTAAAACCACCGGTGAGCACTCGTGGTGGAAACCCTCTTTGGCTGGAGCCCCACTTCCGCTGGAATTTACAATTTGGCTTTACACCCGATCGTTGTTATTTTGGCTTTCCAAGTTTTGTTGTGTGCCTCCCTACTTTATTTGGGCTGTTGGAGCCGCCGACAGCTCCAGCAACTCCAGATGTCACACCGTTTGGATCGTTATAATCCCGACCTCCTCTTGCCCTAAAGGTCATTCTCGGCGCCCCATTTTGATCCCTTGCTTGTGTTATTATTTATGGTGTTATGAACTATGCTTGTATTTTATTATGTGTACGGATCCTGAACCAGCCCCATGGACGCTCTGCTGCCGGACACTGCTCCGAGGCCCTCTTGTGGACTAGAGGGGGACATATTTCTCTACCCCCCAACCCACGGCCCGTCTCCAAATGACCGCCAGCGACGTCACCTCCATGAGGACTAGAACCGTGTGCCTGAAGCCCTTCTCGCCGCCAGCCGACCCTGCTCTGCGGATTGACACAGACAGCAAGGGGGGGGGTGGAAGTGTGTTTTGGAAAACATGGACTAAGCTTGCTTGTTCTTGTAAATATGCAACCCAGTCCAGCAGCTGTACTGCGGACTGAGCCATCTGCGATCTTTGCTGCTCCATTGTTTTAAGCTCTCTATGAATTTCTTTCCACGAATATCACCCCTATGAATTTAGCCCCGCATTAATCCCTCGCTCTATCTATTGCAAGTGCGCCCATGATCCTCCCATGAACTGGGATCTTTTAATCACCCCCTATCAATTTTATTCCTATGAATTTGATTTTAACCTTATGGATTGCCTTTTTAACCTGACTCCCTCCACCGAAGTGATTTTAGCCTATTTATCATCTTATGAATTTGGTTTTAACCAGGACCACTCCTGAACAGTCTCTTTTAAAGGTTATTTTATTCCTGATTTTAAACTCTATGAATTTGGTTTTAGTCTGGCCGCATGAGTTAGCCTTTTAATTGTGAAGTTTATTTTTCTGCCCCTATGAGCCCTTCCGCCGCTTACCCTCATGAATTGTTTCCCCGCACTTGTTTTTATTGCCGCTCTCTCTATGAATAGGTTTTAACTCCCTAGATCATTGCTTTTATCCTATATAGATATATGTATTTATCTTTTTAACCATCTATGAATTGCTCCACCCTCTATGAATTGATCTATGCCTGACTTGCACTTCTTCACCTTATATGAATTGTTCCCTCACCTATGAGCTTTGTTTTAACTTCCTATGAAGTAGCCTGCTTTTATTCTTGCACTCATGAGTGTACCCATGAATTGCCTTTGCTTTTAATCCTATGCCTATGAATTAATGCATGTATATGAATTGCTCCTGGTTTTTAGTGCTTTTAACCCATCATGAATTACGTATGAAGTATTCCCATGTATGAATTGATCAATGTACACAAACATGAATTATTGCTATTTATATGCATGAATTGCTCATTGCTGCCTATGAACTGCTGTTTATGTTGACTGTAGCACTTAGCACACCCCCTGGTGTGAACCCAGAGACCTGCAGCCCATTGGCTGTTCTAAATTGCGCTTATTCGGTTAGGTGGTTCTCCAAACTAAATTTTTGAGTGACGCCTCCCCCTCCTTCCCTTCCCACTCCTTTCTTCGCTTGAAGCTCGACCACCGGACATTGCCGACCACCTCGCCTTTGAAGCCAAGTTCGGGGACCGCCGTGCCTGACGTCCCAGGGTCCCCGAGGGGGGAGAATAGTTGCCAAGTAGGCCCCTCCCCTGCTTTAAGGCCTGCCATGAACTGTGTTAAAGTTTCCTGCGTTGCTGTTTTACTGCTACACCAAAGACTGTTTTGCACGTGTGTGTGTTAACACACGTGTCAGTTTCCTGCCTGCGTGTCAATTACCCTGCTGCTGCAATAGACTGTGTAGTTTACTGACTCCATGTTTGGTTAACTGCACAAAAGGACTCTTTTCCTGGGCAACCCTGCCCTGACCTGTATCTGGACTTCCCAGTGTGTGTTTGGACTTTATTACAAGTGAGCCCCATGCCTGCATTGCCATCTGCCATGGACCGTGCCTGTTCCCTGCTTTGGACTGTGTTTTACGTGCTGTTCCCCCTGCCTCCATGGAAGCCTGCCTCATATGGGCCCAAGCCGCTGCTAGCAGCCGGGCGCCAGCAGGGGAAACCTCCAGCGAGCCTGGCTAGTTGCTCCCTGGTCAGTTCCCACCTGGAGCCTCCCGCGGGCCGGTCCCTGAGCTTGCCCTCGCTACCGGGCAGCCTGCAAACCAGCCCCAGCTATGCCCAGCCGGCATCCATGTTCTCAGGCAGCCAGAAGACCCAGAGGAGAAGACTGCTTTGGGAAGCCATTTTGGTGAAGCGGGCACACCACGTCCGCAGCGAGAGTACCTCGCCCCGCTCTGCATATCTTAGGAGCCACCCCGGAGAAGGAACTAAGTGCTGACCATCCCAAGCACTTAGAGAATGCATCTCAAAGAAACCTCCGCATTCCAGAGCTGATGACATCAGGACAAGCCCTGTCCGCTGGAACATCCATTCAGCCCACTTGGATTTCCCCCTCCCTCTTTTGTCCCCTCTTCCTGAGGTGTCACTTGTCACGATCTGATTACCAAAGTGGCCCATCCAAGCCATTCAGCAACCCATTAGAACCTTTGTTTTAATCTGTGAGAACCACCAAGTACAGCACCAGCCCCAGGGTACGTTTTGGCGTATTTAAGCTGGTCTCCCAGACCACTTGGTGCTTAGGCCATTCCTATCCAGACCCCCCCTTGCTGTCCGTGGCTTAGGCCATTCCTATCCAGACCCCCCCTTGCTGTCTGTGGCTCAGGCCATTCCCTATCCAGACCCCCTTGCTGTCCGTCTGTGGTTCCAGTGCTGGCATTGGGCCACTTCGCTGTTGTGTCTCTGCTTCACTCCAGGATTGTGAGTATTTCCCTTATCATCGTTGGGAACCTGCTAATGCGAAAGTCTCTATATTTCCTGCTCTGTATTTCTTAGACCTTGTATGTTTTCTTGTGTGTATGTGCAAGTTCAGGCTTATGCCACACTATTAGAAAATACACGTTTGAACCTATTTGTAGTCTGCCTCTTTTTCACTAGAGTGTCTGGAATTGGGACCTCCGTAGACATAGGTTAAGATCCACACTTATTTTAGTTACAGACTGCTAAAGCTAATTTCCCCCTATAATAAAAAGCAGTTCTGGTAACAGGTCATGAGCAGAGCTTGGGCTGCAGTACTGCAGCTTACCACCCTGAGCCATGAGGCCTTTTATACTGAGTGTTTTAAAACTCTTTTTATACTGAGGGCCAAGCTACAAGTGACAAATGACACTTGAACAGGAAGTGTATTTCTCCCTGTTCACTTGCCCTCCACTCAATCCACTTGCTGTTCAAGTGTCATTCGTCAGTGCAGTGTAAAAGAACTCTGTTGGGCCACATAAAGCACCAACATAACACTCAGGACAATGCATCCACCTGGCTTCCGGTTTGGGATTCATGGAGGTCTGAAGCAGCTCCATTTGCGGAGCTGACCGGACTGCCATTTTAAGCGGCCGGCGGGGGAAATATAGCCCGCGACCGACTGCTCTCAGGTGGAGAGCAGGCAAAGAACGCTCAAGACCCTAGGGTGTGTTAGATCTCAGACGAGGGGGGGCTCTACGCAACGGGTCCCCTCCCAATCCTTGAGGTCCCACCCTGTGACAGGTCGGCTACGATCTCTGCGGCAGTTCTGGGGCCAACCTGGTTGGCCTAAGACCTACATACCCAAGCTTCGATTGGGGGAAGAAGTGGAGAGGAGAAATTAAAATCGAAACAGCGACTACAACCCAAGAAAAGTGAATGAGAAGGTAAAGATCACTATCTTCTGATACGGGACAGATTGTTAAAAGTAAAGAAGAATAAAAGTAGATTTTCAAACTGCAACAGGCTAATAATAAGGAGGGGAAGACTCGGCAAGAGTTGTATTAGAAAAGAGACTAAGTTTAAAGAAGTTATTAAAGAAATTGGACTATTGTTTTGAATACTTGCGGTTATGGAGCTGTGAGAAAAAGATACCATTGCGAGACCTACTGTGGGAAGTCGGGAGACAGGAACTACATAATAACAATAGAGTTGCTGGAGAGAAGTGGCCCTTGCCGGAGGACAGGAAGAAGGGAATCACCATCTTTGAAAGGGGAAGGGTCGCGGCTTCAGCGGAAGAGGAAGCAAGCCATCTTGGATTAAAAAAATCATAGAGGAATCATAGAGAAAAGACGCCCGACATTTTGGACTCTTTAAAAGTTAGTTTTGCAAGAAGACCGGGATATTTGAATTAAAAAAGACATTAAATCTTACGCCACGGAGTTAAGGAAGAGAGCGGACTCGTGGGAGCGAGCCAAAGCAAGCCCCATGATGTCGAAAAAAGAGTGGCAATCGGCAATAGAAAACCTGGACAAAAAACTTTTAGAAGTGATTAAAGAACTTAAGGACACGAAATTGGAGTTGATTAAAGAGGTTAAACAGACAGTAAAATCGGAGCTGTCAGAAGTGAAGAAAGGTATGGAAACAATACAAAATGAATTACAAGGAACGCAGCAGAGAGTTAAAGCAGTAGAAGGCGCGATGGGGAATTTAGCAGACACACAACAAACAGAGATGAGACTGATGAGAGGAAGAATGGCAGTTGCGGAAAGTAAACACATGGAGAAGCAGCTGAGGTTTCGCGGCTTGCCGGAAGTGGAAGGAAAGACAGCGCAAGAACAGATGACGGAGGTGTTAGCTGAATACCTGGGGAAGGAGGAGGAGGAAGTTGTGGCTATCCTAGATGTGGTATATCGTGTAAACTCGAGAATTGCAACCCAGAGGAAATTACCAAGAGACGTGATTGTGCAGTTTACGACTCGAAATATGAAAGAGAAGATTGTGACTAAACAGTTTCAAGATCCATTGGAGATTGATGGCAAGACGATTATTATAATGAAGGAACTACCCAGATCAGTGTTATTAGATCGGAAAAAATATAAAGTGCTAATTCAGATTCTGAAGGACATGAAAATCAGGTACAGATGGGAATTACCAGAAGGTGTGTCCTTCGAATTTGGAGGTGCCAAAAAGCGGATCAGATCTGAGCGGGAGATGGAGAGATTTTTAAGGGACTATGAAAAGGACTTACCAGCAATAAGATCATGAATATGGAGTGTAAAGTTCTATCTTGGAATGTAAATGGACTAAATTCACCGAATAAGAGAAAAAGTATTTTCCACTGGCTATTAAAACAAAAATGTGATATTGTGTGTTTACAAGAGACCCATATTCGAAAGCAGGATGTAAAATAACTAAAATTGGAAAAATTGGGCAATGAATTTGCAGCGGCCTCTAGTAAGAAAAAAAGAGGAGTGGTGTTGTACATAAAAGAAGAGCTACAGCCAAAATTTGTAATGAAAGATGTGGAAGCTAGATTTATAGCAGTGGAATGTACGTGGAATTTAAACAGAGTACTGGTAGTCGGACTTTATGCACCTAATGGGGCAAAAGAAAGCTTCTTTGAGGATTTGAGGAAGCAATTAGACGACCTTTCATATGACCAGATAATTCTTGCTGGAGACTTCAATGGAGTGACAAACCTGGAATTAGATAAAAAGACATCAACGGCACAAAAGAAAAGAGGACTATTACCAAAGCTCTTTTTTGAGCAGATACAACAGGAGACTTTAGAAGATGTATGGAGAAGAGAAAATCCTAAAAGCAGACAATTTACTTTTTACTCTGCAAGGCATTCTACATTATCGAGAATTGATATGATCTGGGCCTCAAAAGACTTAGCGTTATGGACTAAGGAGGTAGAAATAATGCCGATGGTAGGCTCAGATCATAATCCAATCATGTGGAAATTAGGAAGAAGGAGAAAAAGGAAAGCATGGAGAATAAATGAGGACTTGCTACAGGAAGGAGAGAATATTGAGATGCTGAGAAGAGAGACAAAGTTCTTCATACAATACAACGTGAATAAAGAAGTACCAACTAATAAAGTTTGGGATACTTACAAGGCGGTAATAAGGGGCATACTAATGGACTTAAATGGTAGAGCCAGGAAGAAGAAAGAAGAGAAGAGACAAGAGATCGAGGAGAAAATAAAAGCCAAAGAAATACAGTTAAAAAAGAGACCAGGGAAAAAGAAATTATATCAGGACATTAAAATACTTCAAGAACAGCTGACAGCAATGAATAATAAAGAATTGGAGTGGAACCTTAAAAGACTGAATCAGAAAATGTTTGAAGGTGCAAATAAACCTGGGAAGTATTTGGCATGGCAATTGAAAAAGAGAAGGGGAAGGAAAATAATAAATAAAATTTGTGAAGATAATAAAACGTATATGGAACAGACTACCATTAGTAGAGCCTTTTACAAATTTTACGCTAAGTTGTATAACAAGAAAGAGGTGAACAAAGAATCAATAGCGACATATTTGGAGAAAGTGAAACTCCCAGTAATTTCGGAAGCTTGGAGAAATAGACTGAACAATGAAGTAACGGATGAGGAATTAAGCAAGGCAATACAATCTGCAAATTTGGGAAAGGCGCCAGGGCCAGACGGACTTACGGCCAATTTTATAAGGTAATGGCTAACGAACTGGCACCATTCCTAAAAGAGGTAATCAATGGAGTTTTAAAGGATCAACGGATTCCAGATACCTGGAATGAAGCGAATATATCATTGATCCCCAAAGAGGGCCAAGACTTGACTAATGTGATTGCCACCCCAGTCAGGAAAGAGACGGACACCAAGTTGGATCTAAGGGCCACTTTATTAACTTTAAACAAACAAAACAAGCCAAACAGTGGCAAGGACCTAAAGCGGTACAGGTCAAGCCACGGTGTCCCACCTGGACCACCGCCTTGACCTGTCTGGGCGAGCCCCGAAGCCCCAGGTGGGACCCATCCAATGGATGGGGCGAACCCAGCCGGCCAGGCAAATTTGGTCACCCCCCTTTAAGCTCCTGACACCTCAGCCGTATAGCAGTGAGGGAAAGGACTCACAGGCTGGGGTTCCCGAAGGCAGCCTGCCTGTGGGCCTGGCAGCCGTCACAGCAGTACCAGCCCTTTAAGCAGGCCCCTCTTCCCACATAGGGAAGCGCCAAGGGTGCTCACCGTCCCGCACCCTACTCCTACAAACCAGCCAGGACTCTCCTAACAGGCACCACCTCAAACCAAATTCCTCAATCCCCAAATACTGGTGTAAGATAGGCAAAAAAAAACCCTTTTCCAGAGCCAATTTGGAAAGGAAGGAAAAAATTCCTACCTGGCCCCATAATGGCAGCCGGCTAATCCTACACCAATAAAATTAGGGAGAGGCGGGTGGGCCGAGCGACCTGAGCAGACTGAGCTGGGAGGGCAGCGCTGCGTGCTACGCTCGCTCAGCCCTCCCAGCATTACCCTATATGGAAGGAGGGGGTGGTGCCGTCCTCCCTCCGGTGCAGCAATATCCGGCCCCTGGCCGAGCAACGTAGCTGCCTGCCAGGATGGGGCCGAATTGCCACCCCAGTCAGGAAAGAGACGGACACCAAGTTGGATCTAAGGGCCACTTTATTAACTTTAAACAAACAAAACAAGCCAAACAGCGGCAAGGACCTAAAGCAGTACAGGTCAAGCCACGGTGTCCCACCTGGACCACTGCCTTGACCTGTCTGGGCGAGCCCCGAAGCCCCAGGTGGGACCCATCCAATGGATGGGGCGAACCCAGCCGGCCAGGCAAATTTGGTCACCCCCCTTTAAGCTCCTGACACCTCAGCCGTATAGCAGTGAGGGAAAGGACTCGCAGGCTGGGGTTCCCGAAGGCAGCCTGCCTATGGGCCTGGCAGCCGTCACAGCAGTACCAGCCCTTTAAGCAGGCCCCTCTTCCCACATAGGGAAGTGCCAAGGGTGCTCACTGTCCCGCACCCTACTCCTACAAACCAGCCAATGCCCGGGCCAAGCCTCTGCTTAGGCCCTGGCGCCCCACTGATGGCCTAAGGCCAACTGAAGTCCTTGCCGCAGATCATCAAGAAAAATCTGGTTGCCTGTCTGAGACAAGTGCACCCGTTGAAGGCTAGGTCACTCGCCATAAGGGCACGGCCAGAATTATCCTTACCGGATGAGACCACCAACTCACCCACCCTGAGAGCACCAAAAAAGGCAGTCAGCGCAGCCACGTGAAAAAGCCTTGCCTCATAGCCCGAAGAACACACCCCTTTCCAAACCGCACCAAGACCCTTAAGGACGGATGGGGAAATGGGCTGGCGTGGGTCCTTATGAACCGCGCACTCCCTGGACCATCCCTCAAGCATCTTACGCACTCGGAAATCACCCGTGGCCTCAGGCAATCTCCGAGCTTTACTAACAAAGGCCAGGCCAGCCAGCTGCCCCTTAATAGATTTCACTGCCAGCCCAAGGACCTTCGGGTGGACACAAAACTGCATAATGTGCTCGACAGGAATAGGCCAGACGCTACCAAGCCCAGCATCTCACCTGAACCCCTCCAACTGGCCTACCGATCTCCAACACGCCCTCCGTGTACTGGGTGCGATGGCTAACTGGATGGCGCGGCACGCCTCGACCTCCCAAGCAGCCAAAGCTCTGGGGGCATCACTGCCGGACGAGAATCTGCCTCCGGGGCAAGCTGCCAGAAACGCTCCATCTGTTGGCGAGACAAAGCGTCCGCCACACCATTGCACACGCCAAGAACGTGTCTGGCCTTAAACAACATATTGCGCCGCAGGCACAACAATGTAAACGCCCTAACCAAACGCATTACCCTGGGGGACTTAGAGGTCAAGGAGTTGACAACATGAACATAGCCAAGTTGTCACACCAGAAGTGGACCGTGTGGTTCGCAAGCTCCTCGCCCCACAGATGGACTGCTACCAAGATGGGAAAAAATTCTAAAAAAGTCAAGTCCCTAACTAAGTCTGATGCCATCCAATCATCAGGCCACTGCTCCGCACACCAGTGCCTCCGGAAATAAACTCCAAAGCCAGTGGAACCAGAGGCTTCAGATGTAACCTGCAACTCTGCCTCGAGCAACAAGTCCTCCCGCCAAAAGGTGACACCGTTAAAGTCACTCAAAAATTCAGTCCACACGTCCAGGTCGGCTTGCCTGCCACCCGTCACACGCAACCTGTGATGGGGTGCACGCAGGCGCGCCACAGCGTCGCACAAACGACGCAAAAACGGCCTCCCAGGTGCAACAGCTTTGCACGCAAAATTAAGGTGCCCCACAAGCTGCTGCAGCTCAACCAGGGAAGCCTTACGCTTACCTTTGAAGTCCAGCAGACGATCCCTGAGGTCCTTGACCTTATCCAAAGGCAATCGAAATGATTGCTGTACCGTGTCCAATTCAATACCTAAGAAGGTGAGCACCATAGAGGGACCCTCCGACTTCTCGTGAGCCAATGGGACCCCCAGCTCCTCCACCAGCTCAATAAAAGTGGCCAAAAGCCTGGCACATTGAGACGACTGTGCCCGCCCAATGAACAAAAAATCATCTAAATAGTGGGCGGAGTCACAGCTAACCGCACGCCGCCTCAGTTCCCACTCAAGGAATGAGCTGAAGTGCTCAAAGGCCGCACAAGACACGGAACACCCCATCGGTAGGGCTCGGTCCATATAATACCCACGTTCAAAGGCAAACCCCAATAGCTCAAAATCCAGCGGGTGGACAGGGAGAAGACGAAATGCAGACTTAATATCGCATTTCGCCAACTCGGCACCCACCCCGCACCTGCGCACCACCTGCACGGCCTGATCAAAAGAAGTATACCGGACAGAGCACAAATGCCCAGGAATGGCATCGTTAACTGAATCACCCTTAGGGTACGAAAGGTGGTGGATAAGGCGATACTCACCCGCTGCCTTTTTTGGCACCACCCCCAAAGGAGACAAGCGAAAATTGGGGGTAGAAGGGGTCGTAAACGGCCCCAACACTCTACCCTCTGCACATTCCTTCTGGATCTTATGCCTAACTATGTCCTCTTTGCCCTGAACTGACCTCAAGTTTTCAGCCATAAATGGGGCCCTAGGTCCCTGAACGGGGATTCTGAAACCATCCCTGAAACCTTCAGACAAGTAAACTGCATCCTCTTTAAGAGGATAAGAACGCAACAGGCGCTCAAGGACCCTCAGTCTTACCGGGCTGGGGCCCTTTTCCAGTAGGCTGTTGGCTGTTGGAGCCACCGCCCCCCTGCTTCCTACCTCCCCAGCCTTGACGGGCTTTACCACACGCGTTGTATGGATGCTGGCCCGCACAGGATGGGCATTCATGCCGGAATCGGCAAGGTTTCCTGGGGCAGGTTCCCTTATATGCATACTCCCAGCAGAGCAGCCGGGGTTGAACCTGCTGCCCCGCACCACCGCGGGTAGTAGACGACTGGGCGTTGCGAGACACTACATGTCCACTGTCTGAACGATCCCCCAAGTTAGGCTTGGCAGGAGACATCACCGACAGCCAAAGCTGCTGGTGAATGCGGTCCCATGGAAGGCTGGGGTTCAAAGCAGCCCGCATACGGAACTCCTCATCGTACTGCATCCATGCAGCACCTGAGAAGCCCGTATAACCCTTCAGGATGATATCAAGGTACTGAAACAAAGATGCAGCCCGATTGGGCTGCGCCCTGGCAATCACCCCAGCGTAAATCAGAAAGCCCAGCAGCCAATTGTTCCAGGTCCTGTCAACACGCCTCCTTTTCAAGCGCTCCTTGTCCCTGTCGTCCATCTCGTCTTTGTCCTTCTTCTCTAACTCATGGTAGAGAAGGGAAAAGACATCGATATACTCCCCACGGAGAATTTTATCCCTTGTGGCCTGCACCAAATGGTCACCTAACGGAAGGGCCGTATCGCCAAAAGGCATAGCATGAAAAGGAACCTGGCCATAGTTCAGTGCCGGATAGGGAAAATAGCCCCAGGGGCTGGCAGGAAAGCCAGGCCAGCCAAAAGACGGACCCCCCCAAGCCTGAAGGGAAACCGCTTGCTGCTGCTGAGCACCATGTGAATTCCTGTGATTGAAGGCAGGCTGCACTCCACCTGCAAGGGCAGAAGCAGAATTGGAGGGAGCGTCCTGTATGCCGCTAATCGGCCCACTGGTGGTGCCTTGCGCCCATGGGCCCCAAGGCCAAGGATATGTGTAGTGTGGTGCATGGTCCTTACCAGGCGCATCCACTGGGTCCACAGCCACTGCAACAGGTGGTAGCTCCTCCGGCGATTCCACCACATCGACCGCCGGCTCCTGGGCAGCAGACACCGTTGCTGCATGGCCACTGCTCCCTCCAGCCGCCGAGGATCCAGTAGTACCCTCCAAGGCAGACAAACGGCGCAGAATATCACGGTTAGTTGCATTCCTAGAAGCTCGCCGCACTGGCCTTACCGAACGCACCACCTGCTTATCTGACACCACATCCCCTTTTGCCTGCTCCAGCGCTTCCAGGCGCCTCAAAATATCCTGCTGTTCCCCGAATGAGTCTTCATCCTCAGAAGACGACAGAGCTGGGGGAGGGGGACGCTTGGCTGGTGCCCTCTTAGCGGGCTGCTTACCCTTGGAACTCCCTTTACCTTTCTTGGGTGCCATCACTAGCCAAGTATAGCCCCCACGTGGAAATATCTCCACCCCAATGCCCAAGCCCACAGGACCAAATCGGGCCTGTCCTCTAAGCTCGCTTAAGCGAGGCTGACTCAGCTTAGCTTCCAAGATCTAAAGGGCTAAGGCTGACTGAATAGAACCAGAAATATAAAAGCCCAAAATACCTCTCCCCCCAAATCGCAACCACTAGGCCACAGTATCCGGCAGGGAGCAGCAGCCTAAAATAGCCGACCACTCAGCCGCCCACAAAATGGCCACCGGCCACCTCGTGAGCAAAATGGCGCGAATCCACGCCAGCTAGGCCAAACAGCCGCCGCTCACTAAACCCACACAGGCTTCCTCCCCCAGGCTGCAGCTTCAAAGGCCAAGAGCGGCATGGGCCGCGGTGCGCTCCGATGCTACACCCCGCCCCCACTACCAATGCTCCAGGCCACCCCCCCAGCCACCCCTAGTGCCCGCTTCACCCGTGCCGGGCCAGGCACAAAGAGGAGGCCGCCTCGCCGTGCACTGCCGCGCCGCGGCACCACGGGCCAGAGCCGCGCTCTTCCGGCCGCAGAAAACTGCCCAGCAGAAGCTGCTCTACGCCAGGCGCAACGAGGAGGACCGCCTCACTGCACACCGACACGCCGCGGCCCCTCAAGCCGGCGCAGCGCTCTTCTGGCCACAAAACGGCCCTGCACAAGCCGCTCCCCGCCGCGGCAATCGCCTCTCGGCCGCGCCTCGCCTCCGCCACCAAGCTGTGCTGACCAAGGAGGCACGCTTGGACCCAACGCCTGCCGCCGCTCGTCAGAGACGTCCGTCTCAACCGAGCGACCTGAGCAGACTGAGCTGGGAGGGCAGCGCTGCGTGCTACGCTCGCTCAGCCCTCCCAGCATTACCCTATATGGAAGGAGGGGGTGGTGCCGTCCTCCCTCCGGTGCAGCAATATCCGGCCCCTGGCCGAGCAGCGTAGCTGCCTGCCAGGATGGGGCCGAAAAAACTACAGACCTATATCGTTACTCAACAATGACTACAAAATTTTTGTGAAGATACTGGCGGAGAGACTGAAGGGGTGGCTTTCGGAAGTTATTGAGGAGGAACAAGCAGGCTTTTTGCCAGACAGACAAATTAGAGATAATTTAAGGGCAGTGATCAATGCTATTGAATATTATGGTCATAGATCCAGAGGAGTTAGCCGTGTTAGTCTGTAGTAGCAAAATCAAAAAGAGTCCAGTAGCACCTTTAAGACTAACCAATTTTATTATAGCATAAGCTTTCGAGAATCAAGTTCTCTTCATCAGATGCCTGATCAAAACTGGGCAGATACAGAAGAGGAGGGGGAAAGAGAGAGAAAAAAGGGAGGGGTCATAAATCACAAGAAGGCAGAATGCAATTAGCATAGAGGCAATCAAAACATTCCTTTGCTTGGAAATGTAAACATCTCCTTTTGGTGTGCAGTCAGTTTGTAGCAGTGAAGGTGTCCAATTCCTATGTAGTATAAGCCTTCGGTAACCACAGCTCTCCCTGCCAGTTGCATCTGACAAAGAGAACTGTGGTCCCCGAAAGCCCACACCAGGCGTCACTGGGCTCCCCTAGATCACGCCTCTGTAAAGAGAATCTGTTACCTGTGGTAATGTGATAACCATTCATAGTCTCTATTCAGTCCCCGCTTGACAGAGTCAAATTTGCATATGAATTCCAATTCAGCAGCCTCCCGTTGGATTTTGTTTTTGAAAGGTTTCTGTTGAACCACAGCGACCTTTAAGTCTTTGGTGGAATGTCCTGGTAGATTGAAGTGTTCTCCCACTGGTTTTTGGACGTTTCCATTTCTAATGTCAGATTTGTGTCCATTTATTCTTTTGCGTAGAGGTTGGCTGGTTTGTCCAATGTACAGAGCAGAAGGACATTGTTGGCACATGAGGGCATATATCAGATTGGAGGATGAGCAGCTGTAAGAGCCAGAGACAGTGTAGTTGATGCCATTGGGTCCTGTAATTGTATTCCCTGGGTAGATATAGGGGCAGAGCTGGCATCTGGGTCTGTTGCAGGGCCTGGTCCCTGTGCTGGTGACTCTGCTGGCCGATTCATGATTGTAAGTGAGAAGTCGTTTAAGATTGGGGGGCTGTCTGTAGGCAAGGAAAGGTCTTCCACCCAGGGCTTCTGAGAGAGAGGTATCATTTTCCAGGATGGGTTGTAGCTCACTGATGATACGTTGGATGGGTTTGAGCTGGGAGCTATAGGTGACAACCAGTGGTGTTCTGTTATTAGTTCCTTTAGGTTTGTCCTGGAGCAGACTGTTTCTGGGTACTAGTCTGGCCCTGTTAATTTGTTTCTTCACTTCATTTGGTGGGTACTGTAGTCCCAAAAATGCTTGTTGTAAATCTCTTAAGTGTGAGTCTCGGTCGAGAGTATTGGAGCAGATACGGTTGTAACGTAAGGCTTGGCTGTAGACAATAGACCGAGTGGTATGTTTAGGGTGGAAGCTGGAGGCATGTAGATATGAGTATCGGTCTGTTGGTTTCCGGTATAAGGTGGTATTTATTCGTCCATTATGTAGTTGTACAGTGGTGTCCAGGAAGTGTACCTGTTGTGTAGAGTGGTCCAGGCTTAGGTTGATAGTAGGGTGAAAGTTATTGAAGTCCTGATGAAATCTCTCAAGGGCTTCCTTCCCATGGGTCCAAATGATGAAGATGTCATCCAGGAATCTTAAGTATAGTAGTGGTTCCAGTGGATGGGAGCTGAGGAAGCGTTGCTCTAAGTCCGCCATGAATATGTTAGCATATTGTGGTGCCATGCGTGTGCCCATGGCTGTGCCATTAACCTGTAGATATAAGTTGTCACCAAATTCGAAGTAATTGTGAGTGAGTACGAAGTGACAAAGTTCAGTGGCGAGGTTTGCTGTGGTTTTGTCCGGGATAATATTCCGTATGGCTTGTAATCCATCTGCATGTGGGATATTGGTGTACAAGGCCTCCACATCCATGGTTGCTAGGATGGTGTCATCTGGTAGGTTGTCAATGGATTGTATTTTCCTGAGGAAGTCAGTGGTGTCCCGTAAATAGCTGGGTGTGCTGGTGGCATAGGGCCTGAGGATAGAGTCCATGTATCCCGAGACTCCTACTGTGATGGTGCATTTTCCTGCAACAATTGGGCGTCCTGGGTTACCCGCTTTGTGGATTTTGGGTAGTAGGTAGAATCTTCCTGGTCGTGGTTCCTGGGGTGTGTCCGTATGGATGCATTCTTGTATGTCCATGGGGAGTGTTTTTAATATTTTATTGAGTTCCCTTTTGTATTGTTCAGTGGGGTCAGAAGGTAGTATTTTATAGAATGTTGTGTTGGAGTTGTCTTTCTGCTTCTTGTATATAATTTTGTTTATCCATGATGACAACTGCTCCGCCTTTGTCAGCTTCCTTGATTACGATGTCAGAATTATTTTGGAGGCTGTTTATGGCCTCTCTTTCTCCACGGCTGAGGTTCTGCTTTAGGTGTTGTTGTTTGTCAATTATCTCAGCCTGAGCACGTCTACGGAAGCATTCAATGTAAAAGTCCAATGAGGAGTTACGGCCCTCAGGGGGTGTCCATGTGGAATTCTTTTTCCTGGAGTTTTGTAACGATGGTTGTGTATTGCTGGGTTGGGGGGGTGGGGGCTGCTGAGGCTGCTGTGATGGTGTCTGTTCAGTGCTTTGTTCGTCATTTTGTCCAGCAGAGTAGTTGAAGAATTGGACTTTTACATTGGACTTTTACATTGAATGCTTCCGTAGACGTGCTCAGGCTGAGATAATTGACAAACAACAACACCTAAAGCAGAACCTCAGCCGTGGAGAAAGAGAGGCCATAAACAGCCTCCAAAATAATTCTGACATCGTAATCAAGGAAGCTGACAAAGGCGGAGCAGTTGTCATCATGGATAAACAAAATTATATACAAGAAGCAGAAAGACAACTCTCCAACACAACATTCTATAAAATACTACCTTCTGACCCTACTGAACAATACAAAAGGGAACTCAATAAAATATTAAAAACACTCCCCATGGACATACAAGAATGCATCCATACGGACACACCCCAGGAACCACGACCAGGAAGATTCTACCTACTACCCAAAATCCACAAAGCGGGTAACCCAGGACGCCCAATTGTTGCAGGAAAATGCACCATCACAGTAGGAGTCTCGGGATACATGGACTCTATCCTCAGGCCCTGTGCCACCAGCACACCCAGCTATTTACGGGACACCACTGACTTCCTCAGGAAAATACAATCCATTGACAACCTACCAGATGACACCATCCTAGCAACCATGGATGTGGAGGCCTTGTACACCAATATCCCACATGCAGATGGATTACAAGCCATACGGAATATTATCCCGGACAAAACCACAGCAAACCTCGCCACTGAACTTTGTCACTTCGTACTCACTCACAATTACTTCGAATTTGGTGACAACTTATATCTACTAGGGATGTGCGTTTCGGCATTCTGAACACTTTTGTTTCGGCATTCTTCAAGAATCCCGAAACGTTTCGGGGAATGCCGAAACGTTTCGGGATTGCCGAAAAAAAACCCGAAACGTTTCGGGATTCTTTCGGCATTCTTTCGGCATTCGAGAATCGCCATTTTGATTTTGCTAGCCGTTTGCCTTAGCAAGCGGCTAGCAAAATCCTGCTGGAAGCAAAGGCTTCCTGCAGGCTCTTAGAAGAGGGGAGGGGGGGAGAAGGAGTGAATCACTCACTCCTTCTGTCACCCCCCACCCCTCTTGCAAAGGAGGATAGGGAATCCTGCTTTGCCTTGCAAATGCAAGGTGCAAGCATTGCATTGCACTTTGCATTTGCAAAGCAGCAGAGATTCCCGCCAAAACTAACAGGTAGGGGAGGGGGAGCAGGAGGAGGGTGGCTCTTGGAGTGTGGGTGGGGAAAGGCAGGGGACTGGGGACTTTAGGAGTCACCAATCCCACTGCTGCATTCTCATGCCAGCCAATAGATTTAAATCTTTGGCTGAGGCTGCAGCAGGGGATTTAAATTTGGAGCAAGACTGTCTGGAACACTTCTGTTGCTGCTGCTGCTGAGCTGTGACCGAGAGAGGAGAAGAAGAGAGACTGCACCTGGAGCCTGGAGGACATCTGCCTGGAGGATCAACTGTGCTGGACATCCTGAGAGGACACCTGGTAGGCCTTTTTAAAATTTTTGTAAATTTTTTTGATGCTGGGCAATGTGCTGCTGTGGCCTGCCTCTGCAAAAAGGTGTTGCAGTTTATTCTTGGCATGGCCTGGGGGACAGGTTGGGCAGACAATGTTTGATGGTGGGGTGGGGGTTTCAGCATTGGTTGTTGTGCTTGCCTTCTTTAAGCTTGATCCACTGTTTTAAGATTAAAACAAGAGTGTGCCAGCTTTGGGCCTACACAGGCCAGAAGCCTTTCTTCTGGCTGGCTCTCACAGTTGTGCTCCACAATCTGGAATGGTGTGGCTTGCTTTTCTGTGTCTGGTCCCCTGCTTGCAAGGATTCCCAACAGGCTCCGTCCTGATCAACTGTGCCAGCCTGTGGGCCACACACAGGTATGGCCTGGGGGACAGGTTGGGCAGACAATGTTTGATGGTGGGGGGGGGGTTTCAGCATTGGTTGTTGTGCTTGCCTTCTTTAAGCTTGATCCACTGTTTGAAGATTAAAACAAGAGTGTGCCAGCTTTGGGCCTACACAGGCCAGAAGCCTTTCTTCTGGCTGGCTCTCACAGTTGTGCTTCACAATCTGGAATGGTGTGGCTTGCCTTTCTGTGTCTGGTCCCCTGCTAGCAAGGATTCCCAACAGGCTCCGTCCTGATCAACTGTGCCAGCCTGTGGGCCACACACAGGTATGGCCTGGGGGACAGGTTGGGCAGACAATGTTTGATGGTGGGGGGGGGGGGTTTCAGCATTGGTTGTTGTGCTTGCCTTCTTTAAGCTTGATCCACTGTTTGAAGATTAAAACCAGAGTGTGCCAGCTTCGGGCCTACACAGGCCAGAAGCCTTTCTTCTGGCTGGCTCTCACAGTTGTGCCTCACAATCTGGAATGGTGTGGCTTGCCTTTCTGTGTCTGGTCCCCTGCTAGCAAGGATTCCCAACAGGCTCCGTCCTGATCAACTGTGCCAGCCTGTGGGCCACACACAGGTATGGCCTGGGGGACAGGTTGGGCAGACAATGTTTGATGGTGGGGGGGGGGGTTTCAGCATTGGTTGTTGTGCTTGCCTTCTTTAAGCTTGATCCACTGTTTGAAGATTAAAACCAGAGTGTGCCAGCTTCGGGCCTACACAGGCCAGAAGCCTTTCTTCTGGCTGGCTCTCACAGTTGTGCTTCACAATCTGGAATGGTGTGGCTTGCCTTTCTGTGTCTGGTCCCCTGCTTGCAAGGATTCCCAACAGGCTCCGTCCTGATCAACTGTGCCAGCCTGTGGGCCACACACAGGTATGGCCTGGGGGACAGGTTGGGCAGACAATCTTTGATGGTGGGGGGGGGGGGGTTTCAGCATTGGTTGCTGTGCTTGCCTTCTTTAAGCTTGATCCACTGTTTTAAGATTAAAACCAGAGTGTGCCAGCTTTGGGCCTACACAGGCCAGAAGCCTTTCTTCTGGCTGGCTCTCACAGTTGTGCTTCACAATCTGGAATGGTGTGGCTTGCCTTTCTGTGTCTGGTCCCCTGCTTGCAAGGATTCCCAACAGGCTCCGTCCTGATCAACTGTGCCAGCCTGTGGGCCACACACAGGTATGGCCTGGGGGACAGGTTGGGCAGACAATGTTTGATGGTGGGGGGGGGGGTTTCAGCATTGGTTGTTGTGCTTGCCTTCTTTAAGCTTGATCCACTGTTTGAAGATTAAAACCAGAGTGTGCCAGCTTCGGGCCTACACAGGCCAGAAGCCTTTCTTCTGGCTGGCTCTCACAGTTGTGCTTCACAATCTGGAATGGTGTGGCTTGCCTTTCTGTGTCTGGTCCCCTGCTTGCAAGGATTCCCAACAGGCTCCGTCCTGATCAACTGTGCCAGCCTGTGGGCCACACACAGGTATGGCCTGGGGGACAGGTTGGGCAGACAATCTTTGATGGTGGGGGGGGGGGTTTCAGCATTGGTTGCTGTGCTTGCCTTCTTTAAGCTTGATCCACTGTTTTAAGATTAAAACCAGAGTGTGCCAGCTTTGGGCCTACACAGGCCAGAAGCCTTTCTTCTGGCTGGCTCTCACAGTTGTGCTTCACAATCTGGAATGGTGTGGCTTGCCTTTCTGTGTCTGGTCCCCTGCTTGCAAGGATTCCCAACAGGCTCCGTCCTGATCAACTGTGCCAGCCTGTGGGCCACACACAGGTATGGCCTGGGGGACAGGTTGGGCAGACAATGTTTGATGGTGGGGGGGGGGGTTTCAGCATTGGTTGTTGTGCTTGCCTTCTTTAAGCTTGATCCACTGTTTGAAGATTAAAACCAGAGTGTGCCAGCTTCGGGCCTACACAGGCCAGAAGCCTTTCTTCTGGCTGGCTCTCACAGTTGTGCTTCACAATCTGGAATGGTGTGGCTTGCCTTTCTGTGTCTGGTCCCCTGCTAGCAAGGATTCCCAACAGGCTCCGTCCTGATCAACTGTGCCAGCCTGTGGGCCACACACAGGTATGGCCTGGGGGACAGGTTGGGCAGACAATGTTTGATGGTGGGGGGGGGGGGGGTTTCAGCATTGGTTGTTGTGCTTGCCTTCTTTAAGCTTGATCCACTGTTTTAAGATTAAAACCAGAGTGTGCCAGCTTCGGGCCTACACAGGCCAGAAGCCTTTCTTCTGGCTGGCTCTCACAGTTGTGCTTCACAATCTGGAATGGTGTGGCTTGCCTTTCTGTGTCTGGTCCCCTGCTAGCAAGGATTCCCAACAGGCTCCGTCCTGATCAACTGTGCCAGCCTGTGGGCCACACACAGGTATGGCCTGGGGGACAGGTTGGGCAGACAATGTTTGATGGTGGGGGGGGGGGTTTCAGCATTGGTTGTTGTGCTTGCCTTCTTTAAGCTTGATCCACTGTTTTAAGATTAAAACCAGAGTGTGCCAGCTTTGGGCCTACACAGGCCAGAAGCCTTTCTTCTGGCTGGCTCTCACAGTTGTGCTTCACAATCTGGAATGGTGTGGCTTGCCTTTCTGTGTCTGGTCCCCTGCTAGCAAGGATTCCCAACAGGCTCCGTCCTGATCAACTGTGCCAGCCTGTGGGCCACACACAGGTATGGCCTGGGGGACAGGTTGGGCAGACAATCTTTGATGGTGGGGGGGGGGGGGTTCAGCATTGGTTGTTGTGCTTGCCTTCTTTAAGCTTGATCCACTGTTTGAAGATTAAAACCAGAGTGTGCCAGCTTTGGGCCTACACAGGCCAGAAGCCTTTCTTCTGGCTGGCTCTCACAGTTGTGCTTCACAATCTGGAATGGTGTGGCTTGCCTTTCTGTGTCTGGTCCCCTGCTAGCAAGGATTCCCAACAGGCTCCGTCCTGATCAACTGTGCCAGCCTGTGGGCCACACACAGGTATGGCCTGGGGGACAGGTTGGGCAGACAATGTTTGATGGTGGGGGGGGGGGGTTCAGCATTGGTTGTTGTGCTTGCCTTCTTTAAGCTTGATCCACTGTTTGAAGATTAAAACCAGAGTGTGCCAGCTTCGGGCCTACACAGGCCAGAAGCCTTTCTTCTGGCTGGCTCTCACAGTTGTGCTTCACAATCTGGAATGGTGTGGCTTGCTGTTCTGTGTCTGGTCCCCTGCTAGCAAGGATTCCCAACAGGCTCCGTCCTGATCAACTGTGCCAGCCTGTGGGCCACACACAGGTATGCTGCTTTGGCCAAGGTAACCCTTTTTGGTTGCTGGCCTGGCACTCACAGTTGTGCTCCACAATCTGGAATGGTGTGGCTTGCGTTTCTGTGTCTGGTCCCCTGCTTGCAAGGATTCCCAACAGGCTCCGTCCTGATCAACTGTGCCAGCCTTCGGCCCACACACAGGCCTGCTGCTCCGGCTTTGGTAACCCTTCCCGTTTGCTGGCCTGGCACTCACTGTTTTGCTTCACATTCAGGTTGTTTATCGTTGGTGGACCTCTTCTGGACTGGACTGCACTTGGTGGACATCGGCCTGCAGATCTCTGCGTGGAGGATCAACATTGCTGGACATCTGCACTGGTGGACTGGTAGGGTTGTTGTTAAATTTGGTTTTTGAGCTTATGTCTGCTGCTGTGCCTACCTGCGAGCATATGCTTTGGCTCTGTCTTTATGGCTTGGGCCGGGGGGGGGGCATTTTCTGGTTGGGCAAGAGGATATTGTTTGGGGGTTAGGGGGGCCAGCATTGATCGCAGTGCCAGCTTTCTTTCATGTTTCATTTTTCAAGTTTGAGTGTGGGGTGGGCATGAACTGCTGTTTCACAGGACTAAAAAATGAGTGTGCCAGCTTCTGGCCTGCACAGGCCAGAAGCTCTGCTGGGTGGATGTGTTTTGTTTTGCTGCTGGTTGGCCCTAGCCTTTAAGGGGGGGGGGCTGACTTGGCTTGTGCAACGGGGCCTTGAATTTTGGGGTTGCGTGTGCGGCGTGTGGTGTTGACTCTGCTAACATTTCCAATTTTCTTGACAGCATCGTGGAGGAGAGGAGGACCAGCTGCAAGACCGCCTGAACATCGCTGGACTGCAGGACTGGTGTTAGTGTGAGCGAGTCCGGGTTGACATTTGGGTGGCCTTGGGGGTGGGTTCTTGCTAGCTTGGGAGGGGGGAGGCTCATCTTCAAAACACCACATCCACACCCCACACCGACATACCACAGATACATCGGTCCCGCTAAATAGTGTCTCTTAGGTAGGTAGGCCAGTTGGTAGGTGATCAGTGGATAATTGCCCTCAACATAATTATTAGGGAAACCGAGCCTAGTTTTTTTTAAAAAACTAAATAGGGACTCAGCAGGGAAAGCATTAGTGAGTGAGTGTTAGGTTTGAATTCTATATATATATATATATATATATAAAAATTTGTAATAGCTGTCAATAGGCTTCCCATTAGTGCCCCCATAACTAGGGTTCCACTGCCCATCTCTGGCACACGTGGTGGTGCCAGGCCGGCCCGGGCATACTAGTGTGTGAGTGTTTAAGGCTTCGTCACCTGTTATTGGGGTTTAGGGCCAGCTCAATTCCAGAGGAATTCAGCTGATTGGCAGGCTCAGGTTCCCTGACATAAATAGGGTTGCTTAAAAAGGCACTTGATTGTTCATCTCCAAGTCACAGAGCCACTAGAAACACAGATTTATAGCAGGTTAGTTAGGTCTTGAAAACAAAGTTGACCTTTGTTTTCTAAATCTTTTCTGATTAGTTAGGGTTGAATTTGGGAGGGGAAAGTATGTCAGAGAGGAAAGCAGAGAGGGGACCCGGGGGAAAGGCTAGGGAGAAATCTAGAGGGGAGGAGGGGAGGGGGAGGGGGACTGCTGCGGCAGCCCCTCCATCTGAGCGGAGGAGGCCCTCCCCTGCGCTGCTGCCGTTCACCAGCCTGGCTTCTGGTGACAGGAAGAGGGTTCGCAAGACTCTCTTTCCTGAGGCAGCTGCTGGAGGGCCACCCCCAACCCGGGTGCGTGAGGCAGGGGCTGGCACTGGGCAGGGGCCTGCTGCTGAGGCTCCTCCTCCTCCAGTGGTTGCGAGCCAGCTGCTGGAGGAGGGGCAGCATGTGGTGTCTCCTGGGATGGGCGCGGAGCACATGACTTTCCCTGCGCTCCCGCTCACCCCAGGAACCCGGAGGATGTTGGAGGAACTGCCCGTGAGACCCCCCCTGGGGCGGTCCACCCCAGTTTCCTCTGAGGCCAGCAGCAGGCCTCTCGCGGCTGTGCAGGAGGAGAGGACGCGGGAGGAAGAGGCAGAGACTGTGGTGGAAGAGCCCACATCTCTGCCCCTTCAGCCTCGTCCATCCCCACCTGCCCGGCCGAGAGTGGGACACGGTGTGTCCGGCCAGAGCACCTCACAGGAGGTGCCGCAGGGTGGTCCCGAACGCGCTTCTCCTGGGAAGCGTGGGATGCCCTTTTCCTCCGAACTCTGGAAGCACTTCCAGACAACGGAGGATCCCCGAGCAGCCCTGTGCCTGCATTGTAGGCAGCGCGTCAGCCGTGGCAAAGATGTGTGGCATCTCTCCACGTCTGGGATGAGGTACCATATGAAGAGGCACCACCAGGCGGTGCTTCTTCGGGAGGAGGGTTCGAGTGGCGCCGCACGGCCGCCAGCTAGCCAGAAGGAGGCAGGCTCCTCTGGTGCTCTCCCCCCAAGGGTACCTGCAGGAAAGGGACGCCAAGCCTCTCTCCCGGAGATGCTTGGTATGCAGGGCGCTAGTGTGCCCAGAGAGGGGATCCGGAGGGCGAGCAGGCGCATCACGCGCCACATCGTCAACATGATAGCAGTGGATGGGCAACCGTATTCCGTAGTTGAAGACTTCGGCTTCTCAGGGCTGCTCCAAGATTGCTTTCCCTGGTACGCCGTCCCTGCTCGCACGTCGTTGAGCAGATCGGTGGTGCCCTCGTTTTACAGGGCTGCCAGGGATCATGTGAAGGCACAGCTGTCCCGGGTTGCCGGGAGAACTGTGCACTTCACATCGGACATCTGGACCTGCCCAAGTGTGCAGCAAGCGTACCTCTCGCTTACTGCTCACTGGTGGGAACCCGAGTCGGTTCTGGGTGGGGGCCGGGGGGAGGTGCCTAGCACAGCTAGACAGGGAAGGATGCGAGACCGCCAGGCCGGCTACTGCAAGGCCTTGCTTCACGCCGAGGTGCTCGACGTGTCCCACACGGCGGAGAACATCGCTGCCACCTTAAGGAGACAGTTGGACGAGTGGATAGGCCAGGGACCCGCCACCGTGGGATGCATGGTGACGGACGGTGGCAAGAACATGAGGGCAGCGGCGCATCTAGTGAGCCGAGAGAGCGTCTACTGTGCCGCTCACAAGCTTCACCTAGTGGTGAGAGATGCGCTGGGGTTGGGCTCCTCGAAGGAACCCGTGGATACCCGGACCCGTGAACTCCAGTTACTTGTCCAGAAATGTCGGAGGCTCACGGGTCACTTCTCGCGCAGCGTGAAGGCCACGCACGAACTGCGCCAGACACAGGTCAGGACAGGTGTGCCAGAGCACGCTCTGATCACTGACGTCAGCACTCGCTGGAACTCCACCTGCGCCATGCTTGAGCGCTTGGTGGAGCAGCAGGCCGCACTCCACGCGTGGCTCTCCGAGCACCGCGGTGCGAGTCAGGTGGGTGAGTTCAACCGGGAGGATTGGCTCACCATCACCCAGACAGTGGAGGTCCTGAAGCCCTTCAAGGACTTCACTGTGGCGGTCTCGTCAGACACGGCGACCCTCGGTCTGGTCATTCCCCTGGTGCACACGCTCCAGAGGAATCTGGCCACCCTTGCAGACCGGGTCGCGCCCCGTGCTGACCTTGTTCCAGCGGTGCGCGCATTAGTGAGAAGGCTGCAGCAGGGCATAGCTGCCAGGCTAACTCCTCTCACTAAGGAAGAGTCATACATGTTGGCGACCATGTGTGACCCGCGCATAAAGGGCACTTTCGCCGAGCGGGACGGGAACCTCACCCAAGCCAGAGACGGGCTCTGCTCTTGGGTGAGGCGCAGGCAGGCCAAGAGGGGACGCCTGTCGACAGGGGGGACGCAAGAGGGGCCCTGCCGTGCGGGTCCCTCTGACGCCCCCTCTGCGCAGGCCCCCCCCGAGGCCACCACCGGAGTGCCGATGGAGATGGAGATGCTCCGGTGGGCCCTCGTCCCCTCTGGGGTCGTGAGGACCGTGAGAGAGGATCCGGCGGAGGCGATGGTCAGGGACTACCTCGCGGAGCCCTGCGAGTCGCTCTCCACCGATCCGCTCAGCTACTGGGCCAGGAAGGAGTCGGTCTGGCCGGACCTCTCCCTCGAGGCGCAGCGGCTGCTCTCATGCCCTCCGACGAGCGTGGAGAGCGAGCGCGTCTTTTCACATGCGGGCGACATTGTCGGCCCACATCGCACTCGCCTTCTCCCATGGAGAGTCGAGCAGTTGACCTTCCTGAAGGTCAACTCTCGCCTCTTCGATTTCTCAGGACTGGACTTCCAGAGTGACTGAGGTGAGCCCAACTTGTGGCCTGCATCCTCTATGAGTCCAATCCTTTGGAATCGCGCTCTCCCCTGTATAAAACCCTGTATATACAGTTAAAACCGGCCAGTAGAGGGAGGGTGGTTAGGAACCAGTGGCAAAGGGAAAACACCCAGCAATTTGAAAGCCCCCCCCCAGGGTATTCAAAACATCTCCCATCACTGAGACATACCCTGTGGGACCAAATTTATTATGAAAAATAATGCCCCAGAAACATGGATTGCTACTGGAGGGAGAAACAGGTTAGATAGGGATTGCTTAGGTGTTTTTATCAGATGAAATCATTGTAAAAAAAATTGTAGAAGAATTGTTGTACTGTTTTTTGAAAGTTGATGTTCTGTTCATGTAAAAAAAAGGAAAAAAAACCAAAAAAAAATGTTGTGATTATGTTTTTTAAAAGTTGATGTTCTGTTCATGTAAAAAAAAGGAAAAAAAACCCAAAAAAATGTTGTGATTATGTTTTTTAAAAGTTGATGTTCTGTTCATGTAAAAAAAAGGAAAAAAAACCAAAAAAAAATGTTGTGATTATGTTTTTTAAAAGTTGATGTTCTGTTCATGTAAAAAAAAGGAAAAAAAACCCAAAAAAATGTTGTGATTATGTTTTTTAAAAGTTGATGTTCTGTTCATGTAAAAAAAAGGAAAAAAACCCAAAAAAAAATGTTGTGCTTATGTTTTTTAAAAGTTGATGTTCTGTTCATGTTTAAAAAAAAAAATTTGATGTTAATGTTGGGTTTGCATGGTTGGGGGATGCGGGAAGAGTGGTGGATGGGCACCGGCCAATGATGATCTCTCACAGATGTTCCCAGGTAAATTCTGAGGCTGGTGTGGGGGTGGGGGGAGACCTCTGCAGAACTGCTCCAGAAATACCATTGTCCAGTGCCTTGGAAGTGCCCAGTTCAGCTTTGTGTGTCTGAACTGAAAGCACAGCCACAGGAAATGACATAGGTTCTGCTGGACCCTGTTGCAGTGGTTCCCCCCCATTAAGTCGTTTTATGGAGGGAGAGTTGTATTAGGCTGGTAGTTATTATGATCATCTTCTGTTTCCATGCCCTGTTGTGCCCGCTCACTATGTAACCTGTTGTAATGTTCAAAACTTTACTGTTTGTCCATTTCAAAAAAAAAATTGTGTTTAAGATTCTCTGATGTGTAGTTAATTGTGTTGTGTTGTGCTATGAGGGACAATAAGTGTAATATGTTGTGATTTGTTGACCACTTGTAATTTGAAAATGAGAAAATAAAGGTTTTTTAAACTTAATGATTGTGTGTCTGTGTTCCCTTCTTTGATGGGAGGTTGGTTCCCAGCATAGGGAACAATGGGGCAGGCTGGCCAGCCTGTTCCTGGGGTACTCGGTGTGGGGCAGCTGAGGGTGGTTTTGGTTCTGAGAGGGGCTGAGTGGAGGATTTGGGTCTGTGTGTGGCAGCTGGGGTGGGGGAACTGGGTTTGTGTGGGGCTGAAAGGAGTGGACTATGGGGGATGAGAGCACTGGTCGTCCCTTTTGCCCAAGTAGGCCCCTGCTACTGTCCTGGTGTGGGCTTCCATGCCTCTATCAGTTGCTGGCCCTCCTTTGCCATCTTTTTCAGAAATTTTCCTAGGGCTGCCAAACTCCTGGTTGGGCTTGAGTTCAGGTTAGAGAGAGTAGTTCCCTACAGATAAACTGGCTGCTTCCAAGGGCAATCTCTTTAGAGGGCAAATGCGGACCATGGATTCTGGGGGAGATCCCTACTCAGATTTTCCTTTGCACAAGTCCCACCCCCAAATTGCCAGTAACTTCCAAGGCCAGAGTTTGCCACCCCAGAGAGATCCCGTTCCCACCCTCTTAGCCTTGGCATGAAAGTTGTAGCCCCCATGGAACGCTTCCAGGTTCCTGATTCCAAGCCCAATGACACCAATGTAAGACAATCCAGACCTCCATCAAAAATGGATTTTAAGTAGCAGTGGGATTGGGCTGCATTTCAGTCATTCACATATCTGGTTGTGTTCCCAAACATTTAGCTTATGGTTTTTTAAATCGGCGTATGGCACTTAAGGACACTTTTAAATGGTTCTAAAAACATATTTTTATTATGAAGTATTTAATGTGGCATTGATCAAGGGCAGGCCTTTTGGCCAAATGAGCAGTATCAGTACAGTAAAATTTAGACTAAGCTCATAGGAGGAAAAAGCATTCACACTGTGAAGTGGGAAGAAAGTTTCAATTTACATGTACCATGGACTCCGAAAAAGACATGTCCAGACCAAATCAGGCCTGCTTTCTCCCTTGAAGATATCAATTGATGATAGTGCTTATGTCACATCATGAGAAGACAAGGTTCACTAGAAAAGACAATAATGCTAAGAAAAATTGAAGGCAGTAGGGAAAAGAAGAATACCCTAGATGTGGTAGATTGACTTCGGTTTGCAATACATGGACAAGGTTTTTGGGATACTGTGGAGCTCAATATAATTCTAAAGTACACCACAAGTGATTTGAATGCATAAAACATACAGACACATACACATAAAATGTATATACCCCCTCCCCACCAAATTAAAGGTTTATCTTATGCCCCGGTTTTCTCCCCCATGGGAACCTAGAGTGGTTTACACATTGCTGTTCTCCCTTGATTTGTTTCACCCTCATCACAACCAGGCTAACAATAGACAGCTGCTCCATGCCTCACATTGGAGTGACTCCACCGATGGCCTTCTTAGTTGTATGAGGGGGTGGAGGGGGGGGGGAGGAAGGAAACAACGCACTCCTGCCCACTCTATCTGGGGCCTAGGTTGCCAAATTGCTTGGCCTTGGCAAGGAGCCAGTGGTGGGGCGGCACTGGTTCTGGGGCCCCGTCAAGAACATTTGTCCAGGGCCCCAAAATCACCTAGACTGCCTCTGGAAAACACAACACAATTGTTTACTTAGGCTGAGCCAAGAACATCCATCAAGCCTACAAGGCACAGAATCAGAGTCTGCCAGATTCTAGACCAACTCTCTAGCCATTGCACTACAGTGGATATCTAAAAATTGTTCATACCCCCACCAGCAACTTGAACATTTTTCTCCAAAAGGCACACAACTTGGCTGGGTCTCAAAAAGGACTATGATGCATGGGCCTGTCAATGCATACTGGTACTAAGGCTCTGGCCGGGGGGAGGGGGGCATTGTGCCAATGCCACCCTGGCTTTGGAAGGGGACAGTAAAATAGAAGAAATAATCTAGCTTCAGTGCCTCCCCCCCTTCTCTCTCTCTCTCTCTCTCTCTATAATGTGAGTGAAAACATTACTATACCATCACTGAAGCCTACAGGATACATAGGGTCTGTTCACACACGCATGATCATTTAATGGCAATGCTCTGGCATGATGATGTCTGTTCTAGGAAGTGATGTGATCATCACACAAGGCTGGGGAGCACGCACAATTCACAGCAGGCAGATTTGGGCCACAAGGGATCCTGCTTTGGCCTGCAGGGCCCAAATCAGCCCACTGCAAAGCACAGGCATACTCTCAGGGCAGCCAGATGACATCAGTGACATCACGGCAGCAGCCCCTGGAGCGTACCTTGAAGGCTCATTCACTGACTTTCCCCCTTCGGGGTGATAGGTGAGAGTGGGGGATCCCCCACCAAGGGGAAACGGATCCCTAATTGTGTCTGAGGTTGTGGAAATCAAATGGGTCATATTGCTTCTGTCTTTGAGGGACTTACATGCACATTATATTTAACTCCAGATTTCTTGATTGTCAAGGAATGCATGTGGTGGGGGGTGGGGGGAAGGGTGGGAGAAGGGCCCCTGAGGGTGAGGGTGGCATTTGGCATGCAAAATGCCACCCCTGGCAAGACAAGCCTCTCCCAGCTGTCAGTGGTAGAGATGAGAGCAGAGCACCCACTTGGGGAGGCCATGAAATGGCCCCCCCAAGTGGGAGCAGGCTGAGCCTTGGTGGGGGGATGGGAGGAAGGGTGGGAGAAGGGCCCCAGAGGGTTGGGGGGGGATTTTGTTGCAGTGGTTCCCCCCCATTAAGTCGTTTTATGGAGGGAGAGTTGTATTAGGCTGGTAGTTATTATGATCATCTTCTGTTTCCATGCCCTGTTGTGCCCGCTCACTATGTGACCTGTTGTAATGTTCAAAACTTTACTGTTTGTCCATTTCAAAAAAAAAATGTGTTTAAGATTCTCTGATGTGTAGTTAATTGTGTTGTGTTGTGCTATGAGGGACAATAAGTGTAATATGTTGTGATTTGTTGACCACTTGTAATTTGAAAATGAGAAAATAAAGGTTTTTTAAACTTAATGATTGTGTGTCTGTGTTCCCTTCTTTGATGGGAGGTTGGTTCCCAGCATAGGGAACAATGGGGCAGGCTGGCCAGCCTTCTCTGCGGGTGGTGGGGGGGTCAGGGGGGTGGTTGTCTGTGTGCCAGGGCAGGTGCTCTTTCCCAGGGACGATTTGGCACTGCCACCATTGTGGCACCCCTTGTCTGTGCAGAACTGCCCTGGGAAAGAGAGTTTAGGGGTTCCCAAAAGGGGAGGGCAGGCCAGCCTGTTCCTGGGGTTATGGTGGGTGTGGGGCAGGTGGGGGTTGATTTGGGTCTGTGAGGGGCTACTGGGGGGATTTGGGTCTGTGTGTGGCAGCTGGGGGGGAATTGGGTTTGTGTGGGGCTGTGAAGGGTGGACTTTAGGGGCTGAGAGCACCTACTTGGGGAGGCCATGAAATGGCCCCCCCAAGTGGGAGCAGGCTGAGCCTTGGTGGGGGGTGGGAGGAGGGGTGGGAGAAGGGCCCCAGAGGGTTGGGGGGCATTTTGCATGCAAAATGCCACCCCTGGCAACACAAGCCTCCCCCAGCTGTCAGTGGTAGAGATTAGAGCACCTACTTGGGGAGGCCATGAAATGGCCCCCCCAAGTGGGAGCAGGCTGAGCCTCGGTGGGGGGTGGGAGGAGGGGTGGGAGAAGGGCCCCTGAGGGCTGGGGGGCATTTTGCATGCAAAATGCCACCCCTGGCAAAGGAAGCCTGCTTCTTCATTTTTTCCCCATAGGAAATAATGAAGAAGATGCTCCTTTATGGGAGGATGGGGGGACCTGCTTTGGGGGGCCATAACATGGCCCCCCAAAGTCCAATCTGTCTGAAACTTGGGTGGGTGTTAGAGAAGGGTTAGAGGAAGGTCCCCACCAATTTTGGGCTTATTTGGTGGGAAAATGCCTCCTCCAGGCGTCCTGAAAGACGGAGGCATTTTCCCAGCAAAAAAACCCGAAAGAATCCCGAAAGAATGCCGAAATAATGCCGAATCCCGAATCCCGAAAGAGATTCTTGTTTCGGCATTCGGCTAATGCCGGTAGAGAATCTTGTTTCGGGTAATCCCGAAACAAGAAAGCCGAAAGTTTTTTCCTTGCACACCCCTAATATCTACAGGTTAATGGCACAGCCATGGGCACACGCATGGCACCACAATATGCTAACATATTCATGGCGGACTTAGAGCAACGCTTCCTCAGCTCCCATCCACTGGAACCACTACTATACTTAAGATTCCTGGATGACATCTTCATCATTTGGACCCATGGGAAGGAAGCCCTTGAGAGATTTCATCAGGACTTCAATAACTTTCACCCTACTATCAACCTAAGCCTGGACCACTCTACACAACAGGTACACTTCCTGGACACCACTGTACAACTACATAATGGACGAATAAATACCACCTTATACCGGAAACCAACAGACCGATACTCATATCTACATGCCTCCAGCTTCCACCCTAAACATACCACTCGGTCTATTGTCTACAGCCAAGCCTTACGTTACAACCGTATCTGCTCCAATACTCTCGACCGAGACTCACACTTAAGAGATTTACAACAAGCATTTTTGGGACTACAGTACCCACCAAATGAAGTGAAGAAACAAATTAACAGGGCCAGACTAGTACCCAGAAACAGTCTGCTCCAGGACAAACCTAAAGGAACTAATAACAGAACACCACTGGTTGTCACCTATAGCTCCCAGCTCAAACCCATCCAACGTATCATCAGTGAGCTACAACCCATCCTGGAAAATGATACCTCTCTCTCAGAAGCCCTGGGTGGAAGACCTTTCCTTGCCTACAGACAGCCCCCCAATCTTAAACGACTTCTCACTTACAATCATGAATCGGCCAGCAGAGTCACCAGCACAGGGACCAGGCCCTGCAACAGACCCAGATGCCAGCTCTGCCCCTATATCTACCCAGGGAATACAATTACAGGACCCAATGGCATCAACTACACTGTCTCTGGCTCTTACAGCTGCTCATCCTCCAATCTGATATATGCCCTCATGTGCCAACAATGTCCTTCTGCTCTGTACATTGGACAAACCAGCCAACCTCTACGCAAAAGAATAAATGGACACAAATCTGACATTAGAAATGGAAACGTCCAAAAACCAGTGGGAGAACACTTCAATCTACCAGGACATTCCACCAAAGACTTAAAGGTCGCTGTGGTTCAACAGAAACCTTTCAAAAACAAAATCCAACGGGAGGCTGCTGAATTGGAATTCATATGCAAATTTGACTCTGTCAAGCGGGGACTGAATAGAGACTATGAATGGTTATCACATTACCACAGGTAACAGATTCTCTTTACAGAGGCGTGATCTAGGGGAGCCCAGTGACGCCTGGTGTGGGCTTTCGGGGACCACAGTTCTCTTTGTCAGATGCAACTGGCAGGGAGAGCTGTGGTTACCGAAGGCTTATACTACATAGGAATTGGACACCTTCACTGCTACAAACTGACTGCACACCAAAAGGAGATGTTTACATTTCCAAGCAAAGGAATGTTTTGATTGCCTCTATGCTAATTGCATTCTGCCTTCTTGTGATTTATGACCCCTCCCTTTTTTCTCTCTCTTTCCCCCTCCTCTTCTGTATCTGCCCAGTTTTGATCAGGCATCTGATGAAGAGAACTTGATTCTCGAAAGCTTATGCTATAATAAAATTGGTTAGTCTTAAAGGTGCTACTGGACTCTTTTTGATTGAATATTATGATAAGCGTTGTGATAAAGACGTTAGTTTCTTCTTTGTTGATGCTGAAAAAGCGTTTGACAATTTAAACTGGGACTTTATGTTTGCCACCATGGAAAAGCTACAAATGGGAGAAAGATTCATTAGAGCAATTAAGGAAATATACAGAGACCAGAATGTAGCAATTGTGGTGAATGATGAGGTTACTAAGAAATTGACTATAAGCAAAGGAACAAGACAAGGTTGCCCGTTGTCTCCACTGTTGTTCATTTTGGTATTGGAGATCCTGATGATACAAATACGACAAGATGAAGAAATTCGTGGAATAAAAATAAAGGACTATTTTTATAAGGTCAGAGCATTTGCGGACGATATAATGTTAATTGTAGAGGACCCAATGGAGAACATGCCAAAAGTGATAGACAAGATCAAGGAGTTTGGAGATTTGGCAGATTTTTTTTATTAATAAAAAGAAGTCAAAGATATTATGCAAAAACATGACTAAGCAAAAACAACAATTGCTAATGGAAATAACGGATTGTGAAGTAACAAGCAAGGTGAAATACTTGGGAATTGAACTGACTGCAAAGAACATAGATTTATTTAAAAATAACTATGAAAAATTATGGACTCAGAGCGAGATCTGATTAAATGGAACAGACTGAATTTGTCATGGTTGGGAAGGATTGCAGCAGTTAAGATGAATGTGTTACCAAGAGTAATGTTTTTGCTACAGACAATACCAATCATCAGGGACTCCAAGCAGTTTGAAAAATGGCAGAGGAAAATATCAGACTTTGTTTGGGCAGGCAAGAAGCCTCGAGTGAAAATGAAAGTTTTACAAGATGCAAAAGAAAGAGGTGGAATGCAACTGCCCAACCTAAGACTTTATCATGATGCAATCAGCCTGGTGTGGCTGAAAGATTGGATGACGTTGAAAAATAAGAAATTACTGGCCCTAGAGGGATATAAAATTTTTTTTGGATGGCACGCATACCTATGGCATGACAAAGTAAAGGCGAACTCGATGTTCCTGCACCATTATATATGGAGAAGTTTATATGCAATTTGGAAGAAATACAGAGTCTATCTACAAGAAGGAATCCCTTTGTGGGTAGTTCCATATGAGGTGATAGATCCGAGAGCTGTCGATACTGAGCAACAATGTCTAACTTACAAGGAGATAACCCGAATAGAATCATCTAAACTGAAAATAAAGACTCAGGAGGAGCTATCACCTAACTACGATTGGTTTCATTATAGACAGATCAGCGATCTATACAATTCGGACTCTGTAAAGGGAGGTATACGAACAGAGAATTCGGAACTAGAGCAGACGCTTTTAAAAGATGAAAAGAAGAGAATATCTAAGGTATACCAAGTACTGTTGAAATGGTATACTGAGGATGAAACAGTTAAAGTACAAATGGTGAAGTGGGCCATAAATTTCAACAAAGAAATAACAATGGAGGCATGGGAATACTTGTGGAAGACTACAATGAAGATTATGACGTGCACTAGTATCAAAGAGAACATTTACAAAATGATTTACCGTTGGTACATGACACCAAAGAAGATTGCGCTAGGGAATTTGAACACTTCTAATAAGTGCTGGAAATGTAAAAAACATGAGGGTTCCCTCTATCATATGTGGTGGACGTGTGAGGTAGCTAGGCAGTACTGGGGGGAAATAATAAGAGTAATAAATGAGATTCTACAATTTCAAATTAATAAGTGCCCAGAACTCCTGCTACTAAACTTGGGAATGGAGGGCATTCCAGCTCATCACAGGACATTGTTATTTTATATGACAGCAGCAGCTAGACTTTTGTATGCGCAAAAATGGAAGGTGCAAGAAGTGCCAACTATCGAAGACTGGATTTACAAATTGCTGTATATGGCGGAAATGGACAAAATGACAAGAAAATTGAGAAACCTTGACCCAGGACAGTTTAACACAGACTGGGAGAAGCTGAAACAATATCTGGTGAAGAAATGGGAGGTGGGAGGAGAACTGTGGCAGTTTGAGAACTATTGAAGTACAATAAATTGCAGAGGGGGTGACTTTACCGGGGGGGAGAAGAGGTAAACGTGAATTTCTAAGCAGTTATGTTATTAGATTGATATATATAGAATAACAAATAGAATATTGATAGAAAATAATTAATTATAAGGGTTAACTATAAGGATTGACTAATTAATAATATTTTCTTTCTGGTAAGATTTGTATAACGTACCAAACTGAATATGTCTATCTGAAGACATATATGAGTCAAATTGATTGACATCATATGATGACAGTTATATAGGTCTACGATTGAAGGGGAATAGAAATATTAATGTAATCAAATATAACTAAAACAGAAAGAAGAAGATAGAATGAGTAATACATAGAGTATAAGTTAGAATGGTTGATTTACATGAATGCATGGTTTATATGGTTTATGATCTATAGAAATATTTGAAGTTGGAACTATGAAAAATGGGATAAATTGTTTATCCAATATGGAAAAAGGGACTTATAGTTAGGGTACAGAGTATTAAAAATAGTTAAAGAAGTATTGCTTAGAATAAAGGGAGAATATATATTTGTTAGATGGAGGAAACTAAAAGGAGTAAGGGAAAAGGGACAAAGGGTTGGAAAACTGTTGGAAGTCAACAAAAAGGGGGGGAAAGGGAGGGGGTTAGAAACTAGGAATGGGGAGAATTGATTGTAATGTGAATTGAAATTGATCCTAACCCAATAAAAATTTTTCAAAAAAAAAAAAAAGGACAATGCATCCACCTGGACTGAATAGGGGCATTGGCTTCCTGTCTCATTACCAATGCTGATTTCTCCACACCCAGGCAACGAACTTCATCAAGGGATATAATGTGATCAATGTGATTTTATTTGGTAATTTATATTCTATTTTATGTAATGTTTGATATTGCTGTAACCTGCCCTGAGCCTGCTGGTGGGGAAGACAGGCCATTCATTCATTCATTCATTCATTCATTCAATCAATCAATCAATCAATCAATCAATCAATCAATCAATCAATCAATCAATCAATCAATCAATCAATCAATCAATCAATCAATCAATCAATCAATCAATCAATCAATCAATCAATCAATCAATCAATCAATCACTGCTACAGTGCCACTAAGGAGGTTGTAAAGGTGTCCTTACTCAACTTGAAACTTGAAAAAAATGTTCAGCATTTAAAATTGAATTAATGTCTAACTGTCCAGGTCAGGGCAACGAAGAACATCCAGTTTGACCAGCAGATGCTGAAAAGGGGGCACTCATGCCCACTCTCTTCCAGCAGGGGGCAGCACAATCCTTCCGTTGCAACCCCTCCTCTTCCTGTGGACAATCTTTTTCTTTGTGGAAAAAAAAAATCTTGCTTTCACAAATCCTAAAATTGTGGGAGGGCAGTGCAGAAAAATATGAACACATTTGAATGCAGTTTCCTAGTCACAGAACTCATCAAACATGCTAGGTCTTTTTCTTTGATGCTTGTAGCACGGTTTTGCTAAGGTGCCCCAACATGTGAGAGCTGATAACCAGCCCCAAATGCCTGAACTGGGCTCAATTCAGCTGTATTCAGAAAAGGACGTTATATAGATGAGTATGAGAACCAGACCCCAGGCTGTTGTTGCAAACATTAGTAAAATAAGGGTTTGCTAAGCACTTGGACAGAGTTTGAGTGGAGACAAAACCAGAGAAAGAGGCTTTCGTGATTGATTCTCAGCTGTTAGGATAGTTTCAGTGAAGCCTAATCCCTCTGAGCCAATCATATGCCAAATTAAGGGAAGGAGAGCCCAGTTTGACAAGGGGAGCTGCTGTAGCACAGTGGTTAAACAGTTTGGCTGTGAATCAGTACTCCGCTGGTTTGAATCCCACTATTGCCATGAGCTCAGTAGGTGACTGTGGGTCTCTGTTCTCAGAGCACTCTTTGTAAAACAATATCAGTCAAATTGGGTTAGGGCTGGGAACAGGATCTATTTCCAACTGAAATAGTCTGCCATGCCTGATATTTGCTGTTTCTGATACATATGCCGTTTCACTTATGGGAGAAATGGCAGCTCTTGTTCAGGAAAAGATGCAGAAAAGAAGGGTTAAAAGATCCACTCCCCAATGTCACCTGCACAACCTGATTCAAGGGTCTGCATGGCTGCCTCACCTTTTTTTAAAATGGGAGATCCAATGAAAGATTTTCTATTTTCTTCTTTATTTTGTCTTCTGGAGGTCTCTTTTAATATTTGCCTGCAAGGGATGGAAATCAGATGTAAATCCCTTGCGCAGGAGATTTGCTTTTTAAAGAGCCACATCCTCCAATAAACAAACCACCAGGTTTTAGCACCTGCTGCAGACCTAGTCCAAACACCAGACCAGAGGGAGGCGATTCTTCTTCTGTACATCATGAAATTCTCTTTAGTCTTACTTTCCCTATTAGCCTCTCCATTGTGTAAGTATCAGCCAGATACATGCAATAAATGAAACTGAATTAAAGCAAATCTTTCATTACTAACTGCTTTGTTGTTGGTTTTAGACGTTCTCTCCAGTGTTCAGCTTGTGGAATCTGGACCAGGAACTGTGAAGCCTGGAGAATCCCTCAGACTAACCTGCGCTGTCACTGGAGACTCTGTTGAGAGTAATTACTGGGAATGGATCCAACAGACTCCTGGGAAAGGACTGGAATGGCTGGGGCAGATAGACTGGAGTAGCTCCCACTGGCGTATATACTATGCCCCCTCTCTCCAAAGCCGAAGCACCCTCTCTGCCGATTCCTCCAGCAACACGTATCATCTCCAACTGAGCTCCCTGACAGCGGCAGACACAGCCACCTATTACTGTGCCCGAGGACCACAGCAAGAGAAAGCAAAGAAGGAACTATACAAAAAGGAGGAGACATTTGTTACTGGCTCTTTGCTATGAAGAAACTGAAGAATTAATAGCCTGATGAATTCCTATTATTTGTAAAATTAAAACCTCCTGCTTGACACTCCATGGCCAAGAAACATGTGTGCCACCTAAATTAATTTTATTTGATGAGGACTCCTAGTCTGGATTTCCCATAGACTTCCTAGGCATATTTCCATAAGAATTCCTAGACAAAGATTCCCCTTGAACTCAGGGCCAAGCTACACATGACGAATGACACTTGAACGGCAAGTGTATTTCTCCCGGTTCACTTGCCCTCCACTCAATCCACTTGCCGTTCAAGTGTCATTCGTCATGTGTAGCTTGGCCCATAGTGTAATGCTTGCTCCCAGTGGCAGGGTTTATGGATGTAATCCATTCTGGACCTTTCCCCAGAGCCTGATGTACCCAATGCCAAGCAAATTGGTTAGAAGCAGCAGAGATGGAGAATCCGGTCACTTTGCAAGCCAGGTTGAGATTCTGCCCAGGTCTCAGGGCCAAGCTACACATGACGAATGACACTTGAACGGCAAGTGTATTTCTCCCTGTTCACTTGCCCTCCACTCAATCCACTTGCCGTTCAAGTGTCATTCGTCATGTGTAGCTTGGCCCTCAGTTCTGATGAGACAGTTTATGACTGGATGAGCAGCTCAGCATTGACACTCTGAATGAGCCACTGAAGTTCAGAAACAGAACTCAACAAAAGAAAGAGGCGGAATGCAACTGCCTAATCTAAGACTTTACTACGACACAATCTGCCTCGTGTGGTTGAAAGATTGGATGACGCTGAAGAATAAGAAATTATTGGCCCTAGAGGGATACAAAAAAATATTTGGATGGCATGCATATCTATGGTATGACAAAGTAAAAGCGAATTCGATGTTCTTACATCATTATATATGGAGAAGCCTATATGCAACCTGGAAGAAGTACAGAGACTATTTACAAGAAGGAACCCCCCTGTGGGTGGTTCCATATGAGGTAATAGATCCGAGAGCAGTCGATACTGAGCAACAGTGTTTAACTTACAAGGAGATAACCCGAATAGAATCTTCTAAACTTAAAATAAAGACACAGGATGAGTTATCACCAAATTATGTCTTGTTTCAGTACAGACAGATCAGAGATCTCTACAATTCGGACTCTGCAAAGGGAGGCATAAGAACAGAGAATTCGGAACTAGAGCAGACACTTTTAAAAGATGACAAGAAGGAAATTTCTAAGGTATACCAAGTACTGTTGAAATGGTATACTGAGGATGAAACAGTTAAAGTACAAATGGTGAAGTGGGCCATAAACTTCAACAAAGAAATAACAATGGAGGCATGGGAATACTTGTGGAAGACTACAATGAAGATTACGACGTGCACTAGTATCAAAGAGAACATTTACAAAATGATTTACCGTTGGTACATGACACCAAAGAAGATTGCGCTAGGGAATTTGAACACTTCTAATAAGTGCTGGAAATGCAAAAAACATGAGGGTTCCCTCTATCATATGTGGTGGACGTGTGAGGTAGCCAGGCAGTACTGGAGGGAAATAATAAAAGTAATAAGTGAGATTTTACAATTTCAAATGAATAAGAACCCAGAACTCCTGCTACTGAACTTGGGAATGGAGGGAATCCCAGCCCACCATAGGACGTTGATATTTTACATGACAGCAGCAGCTAGACTTTTGTATGCGCAAAAATGGAAAGTACAAGAAGTGCCAACTATCGAAGACTGGATTTACAAATTGCTGTATATGGCGGAAATGGACAAAATGACAAGAAAATTGAGAAACCTTGACCCAGGACAGTTCAACACAGACTGGGAGAAGCTGAAACAATATTTGGTGAAGAAATGGGAGGTGGGAGGAGAACTGTGGCAGTTTGAGAACTATTGAAATACAATAAAATGCAGAGGGGGGTGACTTTACCGGGGGGGTGAAGAGGTAAATGAAAATTTCTAAGCAGTTATGTCATTAGATTATTATATGTAGAATAATATATAGAATATTGATAGAAAATAATTTACTATAAGGATTAATCATAAGGACTGACTAATTAACATTATTTTTTGGTAAAATCTGTATAATGTACCAAACTGAATAAGTTTACCTGAAGATATATATGAGTAAAATTGATTGATATTATATGATGATAGTTATATAGATTTATAATTGAAGGGGAACAAAAACAGTAATTTAATTAAATATAACTAAAGCAGAAAGAAGAAGATATGTAGAATGAGTAACACATAGAGCATAAGTTAAATTGGTTGACTTATATGAATGTATGGTTTATATGGTTTATGAGCTATAGAAATATTTGAAATTATGAAAAATGGGATAAATTGTTTATCCAACATGGAAAAAGGGACTCAAAGTTAGGGTACAGAATATCAAAAATAGTTAAAGAATTATTGCTTAGAATAAAGGGAGAATATATATTTGTTAGATAGAGGAATGTAAAAGGAGTAAGGGAAAAGGGACAAAGGGTTGGAAAACTGTTGGAAGTCCACAAAAAGGGGGGAAAGGGAGGGGGTTAGAAATTGGGAAATGGGAGAATTGATTGTAATGTGAAAATAATTGATCCTAACCCAATAAAAAAATTTTCAAAAAAAAAAAAAAGAAACAGAACTGAACATATAATTTCAAGCAACAGAGTAAACTTGACTTCTGGTCACATTCTTTATATCTATAAATCTGCTCTTGGTGATTGTCACAGTACAATCAGCAGGGATTCTTCCAAATCGTGTGAATGCTAAAAGAAGTATAACATAGCCAAAGGTCTTTGATGCCAAGGCATATGAAAATATAAGGGCAGCTTCCTGTTTAAATAAGCACTAAGTCAACCCTGGTGGCACCACAAGGCATAACTGTCTACACCAGATATCTTCTGCTCTGTTATTTCCCTCAAAGAATCAGAGGGACATGAAAACGGCTTCAATTTTTGTTCTTTTCAGGGATTTTCAGAGGTGATGTTTTGTTCTTTCAGAGACATTCAAGGCATAAACCCAATTCAGGTCTCTTTAAAATGCTTTTCTTTCCAGGAAGTCCTGATGGTGGAGTCTGGAGGAGAAGTCAAAAGGCCCGGAGAGTCCCTCCATCTCTCTTGTCAAACCCCCAAGTTCAGCTCCGGTGGATCTGATGTCAATTTTGTGAGACAGGCTCCTGCAAAGGAATGGGTGACATATATAAATAATGTTGAAGGCACACTATACTATGCAGACTCAGTGAGAGGACACTTCAGCATCTCCAGAAACATCCCTTCCAACATGGCGGATTACACAGTGTGAGATTAGTACAATAATTATCAAATATATTTCCATAAACAATGCCATAAAGTGCCACTTGGACTGAAATCTTTCTGTTCTATTACAGACCAGCACGATAACTTAACCTGCAGCTTCCATATACACAATATCGGTCCCCCCCGCCCTTGGCATGCCGGGAATAAGAATCAAAGCATGGAAGACATCAAACTGAAAGTCAATGGCTGCCCCCCCCCCCACCTGCCAAGAGGCCCACCTAATTAAATATACTGCAGCATCGTGTTTTCAATAGTGTTTGGCCACATTCCATTAGGAAATCCCCAGGGAAGCCATGAATGTGTACTGCCTCGATACATGGAGGCTCGATTTAGTTATCATTGTTGAGGGAAAACCAACCTGAATTCCTCTGTTCTTTTAAAAAGCCATCTAAACGATTGAACATCATCACGTTCCACCAGGGCAGGGAGACCAAAAAGGCTCTGGCCCTGGTCAAGGCCAAACAAACATCTCTCAGTTGAGGGTCACTGTGCACTTTTATCCCAACCCCTATGCAAATGCAGGGGTCGCTTCCTCTTTAAGAGTCAGTTCGATGTGCTTCCTGGCCCAGCTACAGCCAGAAATAAAACTCTGTGTCCGTTAACCGTTCTTTCAACTCCCCGCAAAGCATCAGCCTGGGAGGGGAAATGATATTTTTGCTTCAGTTTGTGTTCATTTTTGCAGTTTTTACAGGTAAATGTTCTTTTTCAGGATAAAATTAATAAGGGGGAGATACTAATATTCTAGGGACTCAGGGGCAGGCGGCTGAGCAATATCAATATCTTCCCAGGTATCCGATCAGAGATCCGGCTGGTAGAGTCTGGAGGGAATGTAATGAGGCCTGGACAGTCCCTCCGCCTCTCCTGCCAGGCCTCTGGATTCGCCTTCAGCAGCTACTGGATGAGCTGGGTCCGGCAGGCTCCTGGGAAGGGGCTGGAATGGGTTGGACAGATAAACGTTGCTGGGACTGAGCAGTATCCAGGTGTGGCTGTGGCGGGGCGCTTCACCTTCTCCAGGAACAACCCTTCCAACATGCTCTATCTGCAAATGAACAGCCTGAAACCTGAGGATACTGCCATGTATTACTGTGCAAGAGACGCACAGTGAGTGGAAGTCAACCTGGAGACTGGCAAAAACCTTATTGCGCAACAGAGACAGTGAGAGAGAACCTAGCAGAACTGAGACAAAAACCCTTCAGTCCACTAATTTTGGAGAGAAGTCAACAGAAGCGGGCACCAGACAACCACAAACTTAAAATATAACTTTATATATATCAGAAGACTCAACCATCACCCAAGGAAAGAAGTCGTGCTGACAGTTAACAGCTGCCGTCCTTTCGCCCTGATATAGCCTGCTGTGGGTTTGCTCTTTGCTCCTATTTTCAGGCATTGGTTTGCTCCGATCTTCAGGCTTAGATCTTCAGGCCTCTTTGCTCAGATCTTCGGACTTCTTTCTCAGCATTTTATATATAATTCTTTGCTGACTTCTACAGGCACAGCAGTGGCACCTTAGAGAGCAACAAGATTTTCAAAATAAAAGCTTTTGAGAGTTGCCTGGTCTGTAAGATGCCACAGGAAGACTCAAATTCTTCTCTTCTGCCGCAGACCAGCAAGGCTACCTACATGCAACTTCTATATATACAATAGCAGTTTAACCCTTGGCATGCTGGGAACAAGAAGCAAAACAGGGAGGACATTGAACTGAAAGTATAACTACCAGGGATTGTCCCCAATATGCCTAGAGGGCCCCCTGATTTGGTATACTGCAGCATCATGTTTCCAACTGTGTTCAACTACAATTCTTTAGGAAATCCCCAGGGAAGCCACAAAGGCTGACTACAGTCAGAAGTGTACTGCCTCAGTACTTGGGTGTTCCATTTAGTTATAGTTGTTGTGAGGAAACCACCCTGAATTCCTCTATACATTTTAAAAGCCTTCCAAACTATTGAACATCATCACTAAGGGCCAAGCTACACATGACGAATGACACTTGAACAGCAAGTGTATTTCTCCCTGTTCACTTGCCCTCCACTCAATCCACTTGCCGTTCAAGTGTCATTCGTCATGTGTAGCTTGGCCCTCAGCAACACAAGCCCTCCCAGAGTTGCCAACCACCAGGTAGTGCCTGGAGGTTTCCTGGAATTACAACTGATCTGCCGATGACAGAGATCTGTTTCCCTGGAGAAAACAGGGTGGCTGTATGGTATTATACCCTGCTGAAGTCCTTCCCTTTCCCAAACCACACTTTCCTCAGGCTCCACCCCCAAATCTCCAGGAATTGCCAGAGGCGGTGTGGGCATCTCTAAGCCTTCCCACATCCAATGGAATTAAAATGGAAGACAGGAAGAATCAAAGGGCCGTTTTGAAGAGCTGAACAACTATGCAACAAAAGTTATCAAAGCAATAGACCATCAATACTAAGTGATAAGAGGTAGGATGAAATTGGCATGGAAAAGGAAGATTATATGCACGCCTCCTTGGCCAAGGGAGGCCTTTTCATTTATCCAGCAGAGTGACAAATCCAGTTACGTATCTCCTGATAATGCAAAAATAAAGGGTGGAAAGAGATGATAAATATGTCTGTTTAGCCTCCCTTTATGAAGAAAATTGGGATTTGAGTGCTTGAATCAGAGGCCAAATATTCAAGGGGTTGCTATTCTACTGTACGAGATTCAGGTTCACTTTACCATATCTCTTACCAGTCTGGCACACTCTAACTTATTAACGCCTGTACAGTCGCATTCACTTCAGTGAAGAACAGTCTGTCGTAGTGGGTTTGCCAACTTTTGTCTGTCTTGAACATTTGCTTGATCTACAGAAAATATCCAGTGACTGTAGTTGTGTCCGTACCATGAAAAACTTTGCCTGTTGGTTCCTGCAGATCAAGTTGTCATTAAACATGCACGAGCAGACCAGATGGTGTTCTCCCCCCCACCGCTTTGTTGGAGAAAAGGTCCATTAGTGGCTACAGGTAATGGGGACTAAAGGGAATGGTGCATCAAGAGGCAGTAAAACTGCATCCTGTTATGAAGAGGCCATGTAAGGGTAAGGTCTTGACCTTTAAGCCCAGTTTGTTGGACTTTCAAGGTATCTCATGGGTCACTGTGTGAAACAGGACACTGGACTATATGAGACCACTGGTCTCATCCAGTAAGGCTCCTTTTGTATTCTTAACTCTCCAGGAACTGGCCTGAGAAATAGAGCCAAGCTACAAGTGATGAATGACACTTGTTTGGCAAGTAAACAGACTCACGTGTATTCCTCCCTGTTCACTTGCCATTCACTTGTGCTCCACTCAATCAAGCCAGGGGTCAGGCATTCTGATATGGACCACTGGACATCGACTGCTAGCAGGATGGAGGGAGCAGCCACAATTCCCAAATCCCAGTGTGGTGCAGTGGTAGAGGGACAGAGTAGGATCTGGGTTCAAATCAAAAATTCAAATTCAGATTTAAAATTCTGTCAAAAACCCACAGGGGGCAGTGTGGTGTACTGTTTAGAGTGTTGGCATAGGATCTGGGAGACCCAGGTTCAATCCCCGCCCTGCCATGGATACTTGCTGGGTGACCTTGGGCCAGTCACCCTCTCTCAGCTTAACCTAGTTCACAGAGTTATTGTGAGTAAAAAATGGAGAAGAGGAGAATGACGTAAGCTTCTTAGGGTATATAAACTGAATGTTGTTGTTGCTGTTGTTACTCCCATTGGAGAAAAAGGTGGGATATAATTGAAGCATAGATAGATAGATAGATAGATAGATAGATAGATAGATAGATAGATAGATAGATAGATAGATAGATAGATAGATAGATAGATAGATAGATAGATAGATAGATAGATAGATAGATAGATAGATAGATAGATAGATAGATAGATAGATAGATAGATAGATAGATAGATAGATAGATAGATAGAAGCGGCTTTTGTGGCTCTCTGTTCATGGCTTCCTCAGGCACTGAACCCAGACTTGATTCATGTACAGCCAACTGTACTGTAAATGTTGCCCTACCTGCTGAAGCCATTTCCAGTTACCTAGAATGAGAAAATGTCCCCACTTTCCGATCTTTTGGCTCAATGGAAAACATAGATGCATATGGAGGCTGGAGAGAGAGAGAGAGAGAGAGAGAGAGAGAGAGAGAGAGAGAGAGAGAGAGAAGAGAGCTTTTATACTGGAAATCAAAGACATTTCCTCCCATCTATTAGCTGTCTTGTATCTCCTTGCCTGAGAGAACGGTGGCCTTATAGATCTTCTCAGTTAAAGAAATAAAGTAAAATACCAGAATGTCAGCCTTTCAGTACTTCCAGCAGTTCCTTTATATGTCATTGGAGGGAGGGCCCATGCAAATCCTCCCAGGAGACCGGGGAATGGGATCTTTTTCAAAAAGAGATCTCTTGTGTAGGGCTTTCATTTTCTCCATAGGATCCTCTTTCTTACAAAGCTAGGACGTTTCTTCATGAACGTTATGAAATCTATGTTCTTTTATTTATTTTTCTTGGTGACTGTGCCAAAGTGTAAGTGTGTCTTTTCTGGGAGAGGGAATGGTTTGATTAATGTGCTGGTCATCTGATGTACTCTATCCCTGACAACGATCTCTCTTTCTCAGGGGCCTTCTCGGACCTTCAGCTTCTACCATCTGGGCCAGGAACAGTGAGGCCTGGAGAGAGTCTGAAGCTGGAGTGTAAAGTGACGGGTTTCTCGATCACTGATTCAAACTGTGCGTGGAACTGGTTCCGTCGGCCCCCTGGGAAAGGTCTAGATTGGGTCGCCAGAATCTACCCCTATGATGGGAGTAAGTGGTTTGCCTCTTCTCTGCGAAGCCGGACCTCCATTTCTTCTGACAACTCAAAGAACAAGTTTTCTCTCCAATTGAACTCCCTGACAGCTGCTGACTCCGCTGTCTATTTCTGTGTACGAGATGGATGCACAGTGAGGCAAAGTCAGTTGAGGATGTGTACAAAAACAGGACGCTGATTCTGGACAAAAATTTCTAGTCCCATTCAGTAATTCAAAAGATCAAGACCAGAGCTTGAGAAATAAGGCCGGGATGATTAAGCCATCACAACAGCAGAGATTTTACATCTCAGATCTATATACCCTTGTCCATGGCTCATTTCGAGGGGGAATGTGCAGGAATGCAGTTCCAGCAGTTCCCCAAAGAGGTCCCATGTCAGGTGGCCCAACCCACCTGACACTTAGCCATTTCGGGCCCAATTCAGCCTGGATTGGGGCCAAAACGGCCAGGATCGGGCCCCTCTCTACAGAGCCAGGGAGGTCCCTGCTCAGAAGGTTTGTTCATTTCCTCTTTGCCTCCCAAAGGCTCTGTCAGTTTCACCTCCCCTTCTAAGAGGTGAAGAGGAAATAAACCCTCTAAGCAGCTTCTCCTTGGCTCCCTAGAGAGGGGAAATTGACAAAGCCTTTAAACTCTTTTAAGACTCAGCTTCCCACCTAACATTGTGATTTCTTTCACGTGCTCCTCCTCGTGCAATTTGTCTCTTGTAGCTTATCTCTCTGTTTTTGTTTGGAATTGGGTGTGGGCAGCACAACTGTAACTGTCTATGGTGTGGAGATGAGGTCAAACATCCATGCTCATCATTCAATGAAAAGAGCGTCAACACAAGGATCTGAAACACCCAGTACAGATAATCAGGATCACAAAATTGGGTACTCAGGGCCAAACATCTCACCACACCAAGAACGTGCAGATGGAAGCAGCCCCATGTCACATCCTCAGTCATCAAGTGATGATACAAACGGTATTGTCAACAGATGTGTGAATCAGCTGCATCACTGCTTATGTGTCACCTGTTGGGGCCCATGGATTCCCGGGGTGGGGAATGAGAGCGAAGCAGCAGAGTGGGCCTGGGTGATTATTGTAGCTGTCTGATAAAGCACAGGACTAAAGGGAAAGCAGAGAAAATGAAAAGCACTGGATAGATCCAAGAGTTCATAAAATGGAAATTGGATCAAGGTTATGTTTATGGAAGCTCCTTATGACTCAGCTATGAACAGGACAAGGACATGTGCAAAGAGGAATTCCATAAATGACCCCTAAACAGGTTCCCAATGCTCACTTTAGACATCCCTGGAGATTTGTGGGGGGATGGTGCCTGGGGAGGCCCGAGTTTGGGGAGGGAAGGGAGTTCAGCAGGTATGCAGTGCCCTAGAGTTCACCCTCATGAGTGGCCAGTCTCTAGTCTTAACTCTTAAGATCAGTTGTAATGGCAGGAGAACTCTAACCCATACCTGGAGGTTTGCAACTGTACCCACCAGTTCCACATCTAAACTGATCAAATACAGATACTTTGGCTACCAGTTATGGTAACCAAGTCCGTTTCACTTTTCTCCTTTCCACTTCAAATATGTCAGGAGAGAATTTTCCTTCTCCTTGGAAAAAGTGAGAATTGAGGGACACTAAGAGTACAGTATCATCTCTCCAAATTGTTTCCTCCATTGCTAAAATGCACTTTTATCTTGAGTGATATGTAAATTTAGAGGTGGCTTCCTCTTTAAGGCTTAGTCCGATGTGTTTCCTGCCCCAGCTACACCCAGAGATACAATCTCGTGGCCTGACAGCATTTCTTTCAACTCCTTGCAAAGCATCAATTTGGGGGGGAAATGATATTTTTGCTTCCATTTGTGTTCATTTTCTCAGTTTTTACAGGTAAATGTTCTTCTGAATAAAATTAATAAGGAGCAAAGTTTTTTTGTAGACATTCAGGGGCAGGTGGCTTACTAATACGAACATCTTCCCAGGTATCCGATCAGAGATCCGGCTGGTAGAGTCCGGAGGGAACGTAATAAGGCCTGGACAGTTCCTCCGCCTCTCCTGCCAGGCCTCTGGATTCGCCTTCAGCAGCTCCTGGATGAGCTGGGTCCGGCAGGCTCCTGGGAAGGGGCTGGAATGGGTTGGACAGATAAATCCTACTGTTACTCAGGCTGTGCTGGAACACTTCACTCTGTCTAGGGACAACCCTTCCAACATGCTCTATCTGCAAATGAACAGCCTGAAACCTGAGGATACTGCCATGTATTACTGTGCAAGTGACGCACAGTGAGTGGAAGTCAACCTGGAGACTGGCAAAAACCTTATTGCGCAAGAGAGATAGTGAGAGGGATCCTAGCAGAACTCAGTCAAAAACCCTTCAGTCCACTAATTTTGGAGAGAAGTCAACAGAAGGAGGAACCACACTACCCCAAACTTAACACACACACACACACACACACACACACACACACACACACACACACACACATATATATATATATATATATATTAGAAGGCTCAACCATCACCCAAGGAAAGAAGTCATGCGGACAGTTAACAGCTGCCGTCCTTTCGCCCTGATATAGCCTGCTGTGGGTTTGCTCTTTGCTCCTATTTTCAGGCACTGGTTTGCTCCGATCTTCAGGCTTAGATCTTCAGGCCTCTTTGCTCAGGTCTTCAGACCTCTTTCTCAGCATGTTGTCTAGAATTCTTTGCTGACTTCTACAGGCACAGGAGTGGCCCCTTAGACATTTAACCACAGGTTTTTATTCGAACATGTAAAGAATCTTTTTCTAGAGAAGAGAAGATGCTCCTACCAAGGCCTACCAAGAAGTCCCATTTGATTCAATAATGTTTCCTCCCGGGAAAGCGTTCTTAGAACTGCAGCCACAGGTGTTATTTTCATTGCACTAAATGTAACTTTATTTTTACTCTCAGGGCCAAGCTACACATGACGAATGACACTTGAACAGCAAGTGTATTTCTCCCTGTTCACTTGCCCTCTACTCAATCCACTTGCCATTCAAGTGTCATTCGTCATGTGTAGCTTGGCCCTTAGGAAACCTTCTGGCGTCTCCATTTTTCTTATGAGTTGAATGAGGGCAGCACCACGGTAACTCTTCTAGATGTGGATATCAAGTCGAACATCCATGCTCATCATTCAATGGAGACAGCATCAGAGCAAGGATTTCCGTACATGAAACGGCCAGTAGAGATAACCAGGGTCACGGAATCAGATAACCAGGATCGAATCTCCAGAACACCAAGGAAGCAGCCTCAGTTATCAAGCGATGATATAAATGGTGTGGTTATTAGTTGTGTGAATCAGCCCCATCATTGGACTCAACTGGCTTATATATGATCTTTTGGGGACCAGGAATAACCACGGTGGGAAATGGAAATGAAGTGGCAGAACAGGGCCATTTCCACACGACTTACCGCCCTCCGGAGCGTTGCGCAAAACATGCGGAAGATAGCATCTTCTTGTGCGAAATCGCTCCAGGAAGACGTGATGTCATGCAAACTCCCGGACGATAGCATCTTCCTGGAGCAATTTTGCACGAGAAGATACTATCTTCTACATGTTTTGTGCAATGCTCCGGAGGCTGGTAAATCGTGTGGAAACGACCCAGGCCTGGGTGATTAATGAAGCTGTCTGTTCAGGCACAGGACGAAAAGGAAAGTGGGGAAAATATGCCAGTATGAATCCAAAAGTTCAGGAAATTGGAACTGGATCAAGGTCATGTTCGCCGAAACTCTTTTGGTCTCAGCTATGGACAAATCAAGGCTATGTGCAAAGAGGCATCCTATAACTGCCAATTATAGGTTGCCAATTCTGGTTTGGAAATTCCTGGATATTTGGAGAGGTAATGGGGTGCAGAGTTTGAGAAGGGGATGTAATACCCTAGAATCCACCTTTAAGAGCAGTCATCTCCTCCAGGGGAACTGATCTCTGTAGCCCAAAGATCACTTGTAATATCGGGAGATCGCCAGCCCCTACCTGGAAGTTGGCAACTGTTCCCACTAGTCCCACATCTAGCATAAACTAATCAAATTCAGATACTTCTGGTACCAGTTATGGTAATCACATCCCTTTTCACTTCAAACATGTCAAGAGAGAAGTTTCCTCTTCCTTTGAAAATATGAGAAATAACGGGCCCTAAGAGTACAGTACCACATTGTTTCCCTCCATTGCTAAAATGCACTTTTATCCTGAGATGTATGTAAATGCAGGGGTGGCTTCCTCTTTAAGGGTCAGTCCTATGTATTTTCTGTCCCATTGACACCCAGAGATGCAACCTCGTGGTCTGACAACCTTTCTTTAAACTCTTCTCAAATCATCAACTTGGGTGAAAAATGATGGTTGTTGTGGGTTTTCCAGGCTGTATTGCCGTGGTCTTGGCATTGTAGTTCCTGACATTTCGCCAGCAGCTGTGGCTGGCATCTTCAGAGGTATAGCACCAAACGACAGAGATCTCTCAGTGTCACAGTGTATTCCACGGCAATACAGCCCAGAAAACCCACAACAACCATCGTTCTCCGGCCGTGAAAGCCTTCGACAATACATTGGGTGAAAAATGATTTATTTTGCTTCAGTTTAAGTTCATTTTTGCAATTTTAACAAGTAAATCTTCTGCCTAAAATTAATAAAGGGAACAAAGTTATATTCTAGAGATTCAGGAGGAAGTGGTTGACTAATATCGATGTCTTCTCAGGTGTCCAATCAGAGATCCGGCTGCTGGAGTCTGGAGGGAACATAATGAGGCCTGGACAGTCCCGCTGCCTCTCCTGCCAGGCCAAAATTGGGAGGATCCGCAGCCCTCAGGAACTTCAGCCTTTGGCACCCTTTTTGCCTCTCCAAATGTTCCGTATTGCTTTAGGCGCCATCCAAACCATAATGCACCACCAGCAGAGAGCAGGACCACAAGAAGAAGAGCCAGGCAGAATAATACACTTGCAAGTGACTTGGAATGAACCATACCCTTTATATACTGCAAAGAAGGGCAAATTAGCAATTAGCAGAGAGCCTGTGCTTGATTTACAACCACAAAAGACTCGGTTTTCACAATTTTTTTATTTAAGAAGCATACTTTCCATGCCTGATATGCCCATTTTTTCGCAAAACAAAGTCCTCATAAGACTGTGCTGCTTATTTGTTTGGAACTGATGTGATGTCTTTGTAAATTTGCATTTATATACCTTGTGGCATTTTTTAGTGAAATGGCTTTGATATTGACTGTATTAATCTCATGCTATGTAATCCTCTTTGAGCCTCAGTGAGAAAAACAGGTGATAGATAGATAGACAGACAGACAGACAGACAGACAGACAGACAGACAGACAGACAGACAGACAGACAGACAGATGATAGATAGACAGACAGACAGACAGACAGACAGACAGACAGACAGACAGACAGACAGACAGACAGACAGACAGACAGACAGACAGACAGACAGACAGATAGATAGATAGATAGATAGATAGATAGATAGATAGATAGATAGATAGATAGATAGATAGATAGATGGAGGGAGGGAGGGAGGGAGGGAGGGAGGGAGGGCTTTTTTTGAGCTGGAATGCGCCAGAACAATGTTCTGGCCCCTCCGGCCATCACTCATGTGACTAGACTTATTTGCAACTTTAAACCAGCAGTATTCTGAAAAACTGAGGCAGCCTTAACCCTGTCTTTCTGGAACTGTTATTCATTCTCTTCCCTTGTTTGAAACAATTCAACACTCATCATTTGCATATAGCCTGCAATGAAGCTCTTACTACTTAATTCAGACAAACTGTATTTTAAGTCTTTGATTGGAAATGTAATGTGTGAATACCAATCATGGGAAAGTGCTCATAAATATATGTTCTAATTTAGATGCTAGGATTGCCCAGCACTTTCTGTCTGGAGTACTTCACTGCCAAACTCAACTCAAATTCAGAAACAAGGGCAGCCTGTCCACTACGCAACCATAGGGAATTGCCTCATTCACTGACCATGGAGAGGCAAGGAATTGAGGAGGCCCCACAGGCCTTGGGGATGAATGGCCATGGAGAAATTGCACAAAGAGTCCATTCCCAGCTTCCTCATATTTTGTAAAGTGAAAGTAAAGTGATAATGACGAGTTATGTCTGTGTGAATTGGGTATGTTCAAGTGTACAGTTCATATTTTGTTGGTGTTTGTATGGCTTATGGCTTCGGCCGGAAAAGCAATAAACATATTATTATTATATTTTGTCTCCGGCCACTGGGATACTTGGCAGTCTAAACCACAGTGTACCTCCAACAGCAAGTTGTGGGGGGGCATTCAAATGATCTGGCTGAGCAAATCTCTCCAGGTGTCTCGAGCCAAGGAACAAAGCCTCAGGGCCAAGCTACACATGACGAATGACTCTTGAACGGCAAGTGGATTGAGTGGAGGGCAAGTGAACAGGGAGAAATACACTTGCTGTTCTTCAAGTATCATTCGTCACGTGTAGCTTGGCCCTCAGATCACAGGGAGATTCTATCTCCTCCTCTTTCCAGAAGCAATAGGATGCTTTGATTCTGATAAGCGGGGAAGGTCATCCTATATTAATACCGTTTCTGAGAATGCTGCCTATTTTATGCAAAGTCAAGAACTCATCCACTTCCTACTTAAACCCTAAAAGCCACTCACCTCATACGGACCCCTGGCTCAGGATGCAGAGACCGTTAGAGATCTTATCCTCTGACATGCCTTCCTTATTACCAGTGCTCATTTTATTGGCTGCCTCCTCGTGTATGTTTTTAATATTTTTAATTCCTTCCACCACTTCATTTAGATTCCAGCTTGTTGCTGATTCTGTCTGGACAATGTATCACTTTTATTTTCCCTATCAGGTGTCCTCTCACAGGTGGATCTGACCGAGTCGGCTTCTGTGGTAAAAAAGCCAGGAGAATCCCATAAACTGACCTGTGCAGTCACCGGGTTTAATCCTAACAGCTACTGGATGGACTGGTTCAGGCAGAAGCCTGGAAAGGGACTGGAAGGGCTTGTTCACTATTTAAGTTCTAGCAGCAACGCTTATTCCCCTGCAATCCGAGGGCGATTCACAGCCTCCAAGGACAGCTCCAACTTCTATCTGCAAATGAACAGCCTGAAAGTGGAAGACACGGCCATATATTACTGTGCAAGAGACACAGTGGGAGGGATCCTAGGAAAGCTCAGACAAAAACCCTGCACTGCATTAATTTTAGAGAGAAGTCAACAGAAGGGGGCACGAGACAACCACAAAGATAAAATATCCAAAGCCAGGACCATCACTCAAGGAAAGATGTCATGTGGGGAGTTAACATCTGTCGTTCTTTAGCCCTGAAATAGCCTGCTGTTCATTTGCTTAGATCTTCAGGCCTCTCCCTCAGCATCCTGTATAGAATTCTTTGCTGACTTCCATAGACACAGCAGTGGCAACTGAGGGCCAAGCTACACATGACGAATGACACTTGAACAGCAAGTGTATTTCTCCCTGTTCACTTGCCCTCCACTCAATCCACTTGCCATTCAAGTGTCATTCGTCATGTGTAGCTTGGCCCTGAGAGAGCAGCACGATTTTCCGAGTATAAGCTTTTGAGAGTTACCTGGTCTGTAAGGTGCCATTGGGCTCAAATTCTTCTTTTCTGCTGCAGTAGAGCATGCAGCTTATACAGAATATCAGGGCCAAGCTACACATGACGAATGACACTTGAATGGCAAGTGTATTTCTCCCTGTTCACTTGCCCTCCACTCAATCCACTTGCCGTTCATTCGTCATGTGTAGCTTGGCCCTCAGTTGCCACTGCTGTGTCTATGGAAGTCAGCAAAGAATTCTATACAGGACCCTCAGCCCTCCTCCTCCCATGTTTGGCTGGGAACAAGAAGCAAAACACGGAAGGCATAGAACTGAAAGTATAACAGCCAATGGCTGTCCCCAACATGCCAAGACAGCCACTTGATTTGATGTAGGGCAGCATCATGTTTCCAACAGTGTTTGGCCACAGGGCCAAGCTACACATGACGAATGACACTTGAACGGCAAGTGGATTGAGTGGAGGGCAAGTGAACAGGGAGGAATACACTTGCCATTCAAGTGTCATTCGTCATGTGTAGCTTGGCCCACAGTCATTTAGGAAATCCCCAGGGAAGCAATGAAAGAAGCAGACCAGTGTCAGAGGTGTACTGCCTCAGCACATGGAGGTTCCATTTAATTATAGTTGTTGTGGAGAAACCGGCCTGAATTCCTCTATACTTTTTAAAAGCCATGTAAATTATTGAAATTCATCACTAAGCAACGCTAGCCCTCCCGGGGTTGCCAACCACCAGGTGGGGCCTGGAGGTTCCCTGGAATTACAACTGATTACACGTTCACTTCAGTGGAGAACAGTCTGTTGTAGTAGAGTTGCCACATTTCTACTGTCTTCTACTCCTGTATCTTAAACATTTGCTTGACCTACAGAAATTAACAGGTGACAACGCTTGTCTCCATAGGATGAAAAGTTTTGCCTGTTAGTTTCTGCCAATCAAACACAGGAGAGGACCAAATGGGGTTTTTGTTCTGCTAAAGTGTTGGTGAGATCCATTAGTGGCTGCCAGATATGGTGACTAAAGAGAACAGGACCTCTGGAGACAGTAAAACTCTGTTTACCAATACAATGAGGAACAGCAGGGTAAGGGCTTGGCCTCAAGGTCCTCTTTGTAGGCCCTCTAAGGATACCGGACTATCTGGACCATCGGTCTGATTAAGTAGAGTTTATCTTATGTTCATGAATCACCAGGGACTGGCCCAGGAAATAATCTGGAATCAGGCATGCTGGTATGGACCAGTGGACTTTGACTACTACTGTGATGGAGGAAGCAGCCATAAATACCAAATCCCATTGACACAATTTTGGAATTTTCTATGACTCTCCATCAATGGCTTTCTCAGGCAATCAACCCTGACTTGTTTCAGCCAACTGTAAAATCCTTGCCCCTGCCTCAAGACATTTTCTGTTATTCAGGAATGGGAATGTACCCCCTCCCTGGTTTTTGGCTCAATAGAAAACAGAGCAATAGGAAAGAGATAGCAATTTTCCCCGGGCCAGTTTGGCTAGGAATCCTGGTGATGTTTTGCCATCTTCTGGGCATGAAGTGTCACTGGGTGAGTGTGTGTGTGTGGGGGGGGGACGACATAACTGCATTTCCTGTACTGTGCAGGGGGTTGGACTAGATGACCTTGGTGATACCTTCCAACACTGTGATTCTATGATTCTATACCAAGTGTACAAGGAGGCAGGCTGACTAGGTGTGTTTGTGTGTGTGTGTGTGTGTGTATATATATGAGAGAGAAAGAGCTAAAGGTCAGAAAAGCAATTGTTTCCCACTTGTTACCAGTGATCTATTGCCTGAGCTAAAGGTGGCCATATAAATCTCATCAATTAAAGATAAAAAACAAAACACTAGAAAGCAGCCAAGCACAATTTCTCTCACCAAGGACTTCAAGCAGCCTCTCTATATGTCCCTGGAGGGAGGGCCCATGCAAATCCTCCCAAAAACCTGAGGAGAAGGCTTCCTTTTCAAAAAGGGACCCCTCATGTAGGCTCCACATCTTCTCCACAAAATCCACTTTCTTACCCAAGCTACAGCGTTTCCTCAGTAACATCATGAATGCGGCCATCCACGGCAGCCACGTGTGGCTTTGGCCGTGGGGCCGAACTTTGCCTCCTCGGATGGAGGAGGAGCCAGGTTTCCTGGCCATCAGGGTTCCTTTAGGGGGTGGGGCGGAGATAGAGCCGTTTGGCATCTCCGCCCTCCCTCTACGCAGTTGCTCCGAGCGATCGGTCGGAGCAGGACGTGCGGCTAGTGCCTGCTCTGCCGTTGCTCGGAGGACGCATCTCAGCCGGCTCAGCTTTCTGTGCCGGCTCTCAGCTGTGCCTTGCAGCTCAGCAGTGGCGGCTCCGATTCGGAGCGAGCGTTCCTGGCTCTCCTCAGCTTTTCCCGTGGCCTCGGAGTGGTTTGGGCGCTTTGCGCCGCTTGTTTTGCGCGGGGCTTACGGGTTGGTGGGAGGGAAGGTTTGGAGCGAGCGTTCCCGGCTCCCCCGCAGCTTTTCCTGCGGCCTCGGAGCCGTTTGGGCGCTTGGCGCCGTTTACTTTGGAAGGGCTCCCTTCCTTGCAAGTTTCTCCCGCGGCGGCCTGCGGTGTGGGGGTGGGGGTTTGCCAGCCTCACTGGCCTGATAGCTATCCCCCCCCTTACGTATCTTTGTGGCCTCCATTGTAGGCTGCTCCAGGAGCAGTTTGGGTATTGTTACCCTCCCCCCCCCACTCCTTTTTTGCCAGTTTGGGGGAAGCTCGTACGTGCATCCAGTGGGCAGGGGTAGGACCTATTGGGTGTAAGAAGTTTGGTGCTTCACTTTCCACGGGGGCTTGCTGGTTGTCCTGCAAGCAGGTATTAATCTCAGGCTTGGTTTGCTTTGCCACCTTATATTTGGGAACAGGATGGCTTCCAGAAAGGGGAAGGGGCCATCTAAAGGCAAGCAGCCTGCTCAGAAACAGCCTGCTAAATGCCCTCCCCCTGCAGTGTCATCATCATCAGATGAAGACAATGTTAGTTTTCATGCTGCAATTTTGAAGCACCTGGAAGCTCTGGAAAGGGGCAAGGGGGCGCCTGTCATGGCTGGTTCCTCCACTGAGCGCAGTAGACCAGTTAGAGCTGCTTCTAAAGCTGCGTTTAGGAGGGAAATTTTGACTCGTTTGTCTGCTCTTGAGTCCAAGGCAGGTTCGGCAGAAGCTGGGCCAGCAACTGCAAGGGAACTCCCTGCGGAGGAGGACGTCGTAGCTTGTGATCCTGAACCTGAAGGACAGGTGGATGCCGGTCAAGTGGCAGTGGCAGTGGAGCCTAGTGGTCCTGATGGTAAGTCCACCTTGCCGCAACAGGCATACACTTGGCCATGGGGACTCTGGGGTCAGGCCGCTGCCTCCGGGTCCTCTGGCCCCACTACTCCATCCTCCACACTGAACACAGCTTGGCACTTTCCGGGGCTCGTGGGTACAGCCAATATGCCCCCAGGAACATCTAGTGCTCCATCGGCTATGGGGCCTGCTACAGGCCCTTTGCCGAGTTCTGATAGCCTAGTTCAAGGGGTTTCCCCCTTAGGTTGGCAGTACAGTGGTTGCCCGCCGTGGGGATTTACCCCCTATGGTGTGTATGGTCAAGTCCCTTATAGGGCACTGCCATTTGGGGATACAGCTCTTCCCCTTGGCGATCATCTTACCCAGGCTACAAGGGATAAGATAGTGAGGGGGGAGTACGTGGATGTTTTCACCCTTCTTTTCCATGAACTGGAAAAGAAGGACAAGGAGGACTTGGACGACCACGACAAGGAAAAGATCAAGCGTCGCAAGGTTGACCGCACGTGGCATAATTGGCTCCCAGGGTTCTTGATATACGCTGGGGTCCTGGAGAGGGCGCAGCCTGTACGGGCCGTGTCTCTTTTTCAGTACCTCAACATAATTTATAGGGGGTATACTGACTTAGTTGGTGCTGCATGGTTGCAGTACGACGAAGAGTTTAGAATGAGGGCAGCTTTGAACCCTCAGATCCCCTGGGATCAGATTTACCTTCAGCTGTGGCTGCATGTTATGTCTCCTTCGAAACCCAATTCTGGTGACAGGGCAGATAGTGGCCACTTGATCCACCGCCCACAGGCAGCAGGCTCCACCCGCTCCCAGGCGGGGCAGCAGGTTCAACCCCGGCTGCTCTGTTGGGACTTTACCTCAAAGGGCTTTTGCAACAGGAGGGCCTGCAAATATAAACACGAATGCCCGGCTTGTTCCGGACAGCATGCTTATTCCTCCTGCCCCAGGGCCAAATCTGGTGGGGGTAGCAGGCGATCAGGTGGGGGCGGGGGTCAACAGTCGGCTGGAAAAGGGACCCAGCCCGGTAAATCTGAAAGCGCTTGAGCGTTTACTACCTTACTATCCCAACCGTAGTGATGCGTTGTTCTTGTTGAACGGTTTTAAGTACGGTTTTAGGATACCATTTCAGGGCCCACGGGTTCCTTTCAGGTCTAAAAATTTACGTTCAGTTTCGGGCATGGAAGCTGTTGTGCGGGAAAAAATTTCAAAGGAGTGTGCAGAAGGCAGGGTATTGGGTCCGTTTTCTACGCCTCCTGTCCCATGCCTGCGTGTTTCTCCGTTGGGGGTAGTCCCTAAGAAGGCCCCTGGTGAATTTCGTTTGATTCACCACCTTTCTTTTCCAAAGGGGGCATCGGTTAATGACGCCATCCCGGAGGAGCTTTGTTCTGTGCGCTATACTTCCTTTGACCAGGCGGTCAAGGTAGTGCGCAGATGCGGGGTTGGAGCTTTGATGGCTAAGTGTGACATTAAGTCAGCCTTTCGCCTGCTCCCAGTTCACCCTGATGATGTTGATCTACTGGGCTTCTCTTTTGAGGGTCAGTATTACGTAGACAGGGCCCTTCCCATGGGGTGTTCAATTTCATGCGCTGCCTTCGAGTGATTTAGCTCCTTTTTAGAGTGGGAGCTGCGGAGAAGGTTTAAATGCCGGGATACCTGTCATTACCTCGATGACTTTATGTTCGTTGGGCCCGCTGGCACGGCACAATGTGCCAGCCTGCTGGCGGGCTTTGTATCCCTGGCTGGAGAACTGGGGGTACCCCTGGCACAGGAGAAGACGGAGGGTCCCTCTCAAGTTATGGCATTTTTGGGCATCGAGCTCGATACGGTTCACCAGTCTTTGCGTCTCCCGACTGACAAGGTACGTAAGCTCAGGGAGATATTGTCTGTGTTCAAGGGTAAGCGGAAGGCATCTCTCCTTGACCTGCAGCAGTTAGTCGGCTCTCTGAATTTTGCTTGCAAGGCGGTCGCACCTGGCAGGCCGTTCTTACGCCGGTTGTGCGATGCTATGGCCGCTCTTCGTGCCCCTCACCATAAAGTTCGCATTGACGTGGGTATGCGTGCAGACATTGAGGTGTGGGAGGAATTTTTGAGTTCCTTCAATGGGGTTACCTTCTGGCGCGAGGAATTGCTAGTGGGTGCCCAGTTACAAGTAGCTTCAGACGCTTCTGGGTCCACGGGCTTTGGGGTGTTCTTCCGTGGGCACTGGTGTGCGGAACAGTGGCCTAGGGAATGGGCTGAGAGTGAGGTGGTTAGGGATTTGACCTTCTTGGAGTTTTTTCCCATTCTGGTGGCGGTTTTTCTTTGGGGTCATGAGCTTGCCAACCACATTGTGCACTTTTGGTGCGACAACATGGCCGTGGTGCAGGTAGTTAATTCCCTCACATCTAAGTCAGTCAGGGTTATGTCGTTGGTTCGGGCATTCACATTGAAGTGCCTGCAGCTTAATATACTGTTTAGGGCCAGACACGTGCCGGGTGTCGACAATGGGGTGGCGGACGCTTTGTCTCGCCAACAGATGGATCGCTTCAGGCATCTTGCTCCGGGGGCCGACAGCTTTCCCTCCAGAATGCCAATGGGACTGTGGCGCCTTGGCAAGTGGAAGTGAACAGAGCTATTCAGATGGCTATTGCTCCCAGCACTCGTCGAGCGTATGAACGAGCGGTAGGAATGTTCCAGGAATTTAGGGAGGGGGTTGGGCTGAAGCAGGTGTGGCCCATCCCTGCTGTGCACCTCCTGCAGTTTTGTGTAGCTCAGAGGGCTCGTGGTTTGGCGGTGAAGACTATTAGGGGCCAATTGGCTGCGCTGGCATTCGCCAGCAAAGCGCGTGGCTTGCCCGACTCCACGGGCGATTTTCGAATCCGAAAGATGCTTGAGGGTTGGTCTAGAGAGTCAGGGGTTGTTAGAGATTTGAGACAGCCTATTTCCCCAGCTATTTTGAGAGGCCTTGGGTCACGGTGGGGGGAGATATGTAGTTCCGGTTATGAGTGCCAGCTCTTTCATGCCACCTCCCTTACGGCATTCTTTGGTGCCCTGAGGGTGAGTGAACTGGTGGTTCAGTCACAGCGGGATTCTTCAGGGCGGGCTTTATCGGCTTGTGATATTCAGTTCATGGGCGGTAAAGTCCTGATTAGGATTAGGAAATCTAAGACGGATCAGAAGCAAGCTGGTTCCGTGTTGACTTTGGGTCCTTGTGAGGATAAGGCGTTATGCCCTGTCCGGGCACTTCGTTCCTATGTTAAGGTTAGAGGCGAGGATGAAGGAGTGTTGTTTCGGCACAATGATCGCTCTCCATTAACTCGCTACCAATTTTGGGCAGTGACGGATAGAGCGTTGCGCCAGCTGGGGTTGGTGGGTGTCAAATTCGGCACTCATTCATTCCGAATAGGGGCTGCATCTACTGCAGCGGCCATGGGGTATGCTGACAGGACCATTCAGAAGGTGGGCAGATGGAAGTCATCTGCTTATCGGTCTTATATTCGTCCTTTACCATTGCTCTAGTTCATGCAGTTTGATTTTTTCCAGGTGCAGCGAGCAACCGTGAGAGGAAGCGGATTCTTATAGCTGGCCACAGTATGGTGTTCTGGGCTGCAGTGCAAGCCAGACGGACCCCGATTGGAGCTCAGCTCGGGTTGAGCGAAGATGCCTCCATTGAATGGTTGGGTCGGCGTGGCCTTCGGTGGTCGGGGTTGCTGCATCTTTTGTTTGGAGGAAGGATGGGTCCTCCCCCCCATATCTTGGTCTTGCACGTGGGTGGCAATGACCTGGGTTTACTGAAAGGGAGAGCCCTGTCACTACAAGTGATTGCTGATCTGCGAGTGATCAAGAGCCATTGGCCTGATGTCTACATATTTTGGTCTGAGATGCTCCCCCGTCGTAAATGGAGGGAGTCTCTTGACCCTAGGGGTATGGCTCGGGCTAGGCGCAGGGCTAATAGGGCCATTCAAAAGGCTTTGGCTACAGGGCTAGGCATTTATCTTCCTCACCCTCGCATTAAGGCCGCAAATGCCGCCCTTTACAGGGCTGATGGGGTTCATTTGTCCCCGTCTGGCAATGACATCTTCTTAGACGACCTGCGGCTCGGGCTCAGGTTGGCACTAGGCCACCTGTGGGGCGCGAGGGCCTAAGCTGAGGCTTGGCCTTTCGCGTTGGCAGGAGATGTTGGGAAATAGGGAGCGGGCTGGTGAGCACCCCTTTGGCAATTCCCCATCGGTGGGGAAAGGGGTCTCTCAGGAGGGATGGTATGCTTCATGGCTACCACCACCTGTGCAGACTGCCTCCAGGGAACCCCAGGTGCAAGTCCTTCCCTCATGCTGTATGGCTGAGGCTTTAGGAGCTTGAGGGGGGAACCCTTTGCCTGGCCGGCCGGGCTGAGGCCATTCCATGAATGGATTACGCCCGGGGCAGTGGGGGCTCGCCCATACAGGCAAGGCGGTGGTCAGAGGTGACCCCGTGGCTTGACCTGTACCGCATAGTTTGCCTTTGCCGCAGTTTAGTGTTGATGTTATGTTTAATAAAGCGGCTATTTATACCAATAACCTGTGTCTGTCTCATTCTTCCAACTGAGGTGGCAAATTAATGTTCTTTTATTTATTTTCCTTGGTAGCTGTTCCAAGGGGTAAGCATGCCTTTACTGGAAAGAAATTGGATTGATTAACATACAGATTATATGATGTACTCTATCCAATACAAACTTCTGTCTTTCTCAGGGGCCTTCTCGGACATGCAGCTTGTAGAATCTGGGCCGGGAACAGTGAGGCCTGGAGAGAGTCTCAACCTAGAGTGTAAAGTGACAGATTTCTCACTCACTGATTCATGCTGTGCATGGAACTGGATACGTCAGCCTCCTGGGAAAGGTCTAGAATGGTTTGCAAGAATCTTCCCTTACAACGAGAGAAAGTGGTTTGCCTCTTCTCTGCAAAGCAGGACCTCCATTTCTTCTGACAACCCAAAGAACACGTTTTCCTTCCAACTGAACTCCATGACAGCTGCTGACTCCGCTGTCTATTTCTGTGTACGAGATGCACGGTGAGGCAAAGTGAAGGGAGGAAATGTACAAAAACAGGAACCTGATTCTGTAGACAGATTTCTAGTCCCAGACAATCATTTAAAAGATCAAGACCAGAGTTTGAGACTAGGGGCCAAGCTACACATGACGAATTGAACAGCAAGTGGGGGCCAAGCTACAAGTGACGAATGACACTTGAACGGCAAGTGTATTTCTCCCTGTTCACTTGCCCTCCACTCAATCCACTTGCTGTTCAAGTGTCATTCGTCATGTGTAGCTTGGCCCTGGATTGAGTGGAGGGCAAGTGAACAGGGAGAAATACACTTGCTGTTCAAGTGTCATTCGTCATGTGTAGCTTGGCCCCAAGGCTACGATGATTCAACCACAGCAAGAGCAGGGATTTTGGAGCCACCAGGTGCCATATATCCCTGGCTACAGAGAAGAACATCTGCATTCACACATGAAAAAAGAGTTGTCTCAAGTCTAGTGGCCTGCTTGAAAAGTGGTTTTTGTTGTGAACTAATTTGCAAATGCCATCAATCAGTAATATTTAGCTTCATGGTACAAAAAAAGAAATGGCTAGTTGATTTACAGAGAGCTGAATCAGATGCACCAATAATTTAAATCCACAATATGAGGAGATTGCTTATTATAAGATGAATAGTACTTGAATGGAAATGGTTGCTTAAATGCATCAAATCCAAATGTTACGAAACTGCCATAAAAATAATAATTTCTGAGGGCTTTTAAAATTTCCAGTTAGCAGGATTTGATTCCAGTGGCACCATAGAGCAAAACTTTTGATTGGAATTGGTTCTTAGTTCCTTAGGAGATTAAAAGGTATATTGCTTATTATTGGCAGCAGGACACAGTAGCTCCTTACAAGTATGTTATTTAAACTGCAATGCAGATTTGATGTTATCTATTTATTGATAGATTTACATCATTTATACACCCACATTTCCGCTCAATGGGGACGAAAAGCAACTTCTATCATTCCCATCTCCTCCATTTTATTCTAACAACCCTGTGAAGTAGGTTAAGCTGAGAGTGTGTGACTGGCTGCTCTCTCAGAGCTCTCTCAGCCCACCTACCTACTTCACAGCATGTCTGTTGTGAGGATAAAAATGACACTTGACTTGTTAACTGCTCTGAGGGCCAAGCTACACATGACGAATGACACTTGAACGACAAGTGGATTGAGTGGAGGGCAAGTGAACAGGGAGAAATACACTTGCTGTTCAAGTGTCGTTCGTCACTTGTAGCTTGCCCCAGTGTGTGGCATTAATCTGTCCTGAAGAGTGGTATATAAGCACAAGGTTATTATTATTGCAATGTATTCATATGGCAGACACAAACAAGAAGGAAGCCAGAAGCAAACTTTCAGCTCAGACCTGCCTCTTTATAGCTTATGTGCCACTAGAGGAAGGGCTCATGCAAATCCCTCAAAGAGATCTTGGGAGTGCGGAGGGGCCCTTTTTAGATGGTACCCCCTTAAATTTTGGGACCTATATCAAAGGATCACCTTTCCTGCCAAGCCATAACTTCATTAATATGAAGTTAATGCTGCTTTTCTTGGTTGTTGTGGGTTTTCCGGGCTGTATTGCCGTGGTCTTGGCATTGTAGTTCCTGACGTTTCGCCAGCAGCTGTGGCTGGCATCTTCAGAGGTGTGAAGTTTCTCCGGCCGTGAAAGCCTTCGACAATACATCGCTGCTTTTCTTGTTTGCCATTGTGACCATTCCAAGATGTAAGCTTATGTTCAGCTCAAAGTGCAGAAATGTTCCTTTCTCTCACCCTATGTGATATACCCAAATTCATTGCCATGTTCTTTCTTTCCAAGAGGTCTTCTCAGACATTCAGCTCATCATGCCCGGACCAGTGACACTGAGACCTGGGCAGAATCTCAACCTGGCTTGCAAAGTGACCGGATTCTCCATCTCTGCTGCTTCTAACCAATTTGCTTGGCATTGGGTACATCAGGCTCTGGGGAAAGGTCCAGAATGGATTACATCCATAAACCCTGCCACTGGGAGCAAGCATTACGCTACTTCTTTTAGCAGCCATGCAACCATTTCCTCAGATTTCTCCAAGAATGCAATATTACTCCAACTGAACTCCTTAACAGCTGCTGACTCGTCCATATATTTGTGTGCCCGCGAACGCACAGTGAGACAAAGTCAATTGGAGCTGCGTACAAAAAAGAAGGAACTGGTTTAGAATGTAAATTTCCTTGTTCTAACTTCTGATCGGTGGTTGCATGTGTATGTAATCAGTGGTTGTATACATAGGGGTTTTTAAGAGGAATTCCTTTTTTGCTGAATTTCTCCCTGAAATTCTATTTCTATTCCTCTTTATAGGCATTTGGGTCATATTTGAATCAATTTCTCTTTCATGAAGAGAAAGATTGGATTTAGAGCTCTGAAAAGTGATGCATAGTATCTTAGCCTTTCATATGAGTTGTAGAGGGGGCAGAAATGATGGCTCCCTCTCCCCCCCTCCCCCATGCTCTGCTGGCAGAGATGGGCTGCATTAAGTCGCCGTTTTAGAACTGTTTTTTTCATGATAACTGATTCTGTTGTTGTTTTTATTGCAATTTTAATATATATTGAAATTATTGTAACCTGCCCTGAACCTGCTTGCGGGGAGGCTGAGCTAGGAGTTGAATAAATGAAATGAAATGAGCATAATTGAAAAACTAAGAACAAGGTGAGCCATTAAATAAACAATTAAACACAACCCAGGACTTGTCTGAACATATCCTTGCTGCCTCAGACTGCTTTTTACCCTTTGTATCATATTACAGTGGTACAACAACAGGCAGAAATCCACAAGTGAGAAAATCTACACTATCACAGGGTTAAAAACAAACCTCTTTCTTCATTTCTCCTACTGCTTCTTAACTTATTAGTTTTAAGCAGACTACTAAAATGTTAAAAACTAAACCATGTTTAAATGGCTACGGAAATCAATCATAGGCAGATAAAACTTTGCAACAGATAGTGTGTCAGGTCTTGTCTTTAAAAACTCAAAGGATAAATTAATGAAAAAACCTCAATGATAAATGAATGACAGATCAAAGAGAAATCCTCTTTGGAAAGAGGAAAGGGGAATGAGAGGAACCAATTGCTACATCTGAAGAAGAAAATTTCAGAAATGGAAATTCCACCCTCCGTTACAACCCTAATACACACACACACACACACACACAGAGAGAGAGAGAGAGAGAGAGGTAAAGAACAATAGGTTGATGCAACCATCTTTTCTGCTGGTGAAAAAGGGAAGGAGGTAGGATTGCCAGGTCCCCTTATCCTCCTAGTGGGAGTGGGGGGAACCTGGCACTTACCTTTTCTAATTCACCCATTTAGGGCTCAAATCGGCCTACTGCAAAGTTCACTGGGAGCACACCCAGAAGGCTTGTTCCCCTGCCTCTCTCTCCCCCCTATTGGCCAGGTAAGAGGTGGCAGGGGAAGGGGAGACTATGGAATCTCCAAAACACCCACAGGAGACCTGGAACCCCTAGAAGGAGGAGTCCTCTAGGATCTCCAAAAGGACTATGGGCCAAGCTACACATGACGAATGACACTTGAACGGCAAGTGCATTTCTCCCTGTTCACTTGCCCTCCACTCAATCCACTTGCCGTTCAAGTGTCATTCGTCATGTGTAGCTTGGCCCTAAGTTGAGAATTATGGGTTCTACATGAATGGAAGCTATCCAGCATGGGCACCAGTTCCATGGGAGGAAATGCAGATTTGGAGGGACAACTCTATGGCTTTACATTCCCAGTGAGCTCCCTCCCTTCCCCAAACTCTTCCCCAGGCACTGCCCTAAAATCTCCAGGAATTTCTTATGCTAGAGTTGGCAGCCCTAGTTTTGTGAGTTAGATGCTTGTTGCTTAATTAGATTGGAGAGCTCTCTGAGGCATCCAAGGATGAGAAGAAGCACCCAAAACAGCCACTGATGGTTGCATGGTCCCAAATTGCAGATGGGAGCCAATAACTTGGTTAGAGTTGCCCACCTTCATGTGGTGGCTGGAGATCTCTTGGAATTGCAACTGATCTCCAGGTCACAGAGATCAGTTCCCCTGGAGAAAATGGCTGCTTTGGAGGATAGATTGTATACCACACTGAAGTCCCACACTCTCCCCAAAACCCGCCTTCTCAAGACTCCACTCCCAAAATCTCAAGGAATTTCCCAACCTGGAGCTGACAACTTTACCCTTGGTGCTGCACATCAACACTTGAACAACTTCACAATATGGAGTTGACAGTTAAGTGGTGTAGTGTTTAAGAGTGGCAGGACTGTAATCTGGAGAATTGGGTTTGATTCCTCACTCCTCTGCTTGAAGCCAGCTGGGTAACCTTGGGTCAGTCACAGTTTCTTGGAGCTCTCTCAGCCCCACCCACCTCACAGGGTGATTGCTGTGGGGATAATAATAACACACTTTGTAAACCACTCTGAGTGGGCATTAAGTTGCCCTGAAGGGTGGTACATAAATCAAATGTTGTTGTTGTTGTTGTTATCTTTCAGGCATGGTCTGTGGCCATGTCAAGTTGGAGCCAGGCTGAGATGCCTAAATGCTGGCAAACCCAATGGGCAGCCTCTCAAGTTTCAACTAGATAAAACGGCATCCCACGTCTGCCACGGAGGCCTCCATTTTAAAGATGGAATTTTCTTCTTTCAACAAAGCTGCAGGGACTCAATCCAGAAAGCCAATCTGATGGCCCTCAGGAGGTCACTCCCCAGCTGAGGAGACTTGGAGACGGCATCCTTTGTTTGGGTTCCTGAAAAGGGGATCAGAGGAGGAAGGAACACTAATGTAAAATAAGGGAATGATCACACTGAGATTGTCATTATTGCATTTATTAACTGTGATTGATTAATTGATGGATTTACATTCCTTCATTGATCTATCCACTTAGACAAAAAAGTATACTATGGCTTATTAGTGGTGTCTTCCTTTCCCATTGCTTTGGGGAAGAAGTGAGACAGAATAAGGCAGTGTATACACAAGCCTAAAAAGAAGCCTAGAATGGTTGATTTTGCACTGGTGGGAGCATGGGCATAAGTCTGCCTCAGGTTTTGGGTAACAAGCTTCACCCATTGCTCTAAGGCTAAGACTGAGCCTTACAGGGATAAGCAATGACTGCAGCTGTTCTTGCATACTGAGTTCATATTTCTCCCATAGACAGTTGACTCACTGCAGAAAGCTTGGTCAGAAACACACTTCATAAGAATCTTCAAACCTTTAATTCTTTCTCCTGATTATCCCCTCTTTGGTGTTCAGTGCAGGCCTCAGTAGAATAATGTAGCATTTCGGAGAAAAGATACAAACCAATAACCCAGCACTGGAGGTCAAGATAGAGAAGATCTCCACAGCTACCATGTATTTCCCTTTGGTGCTCAGGTAGGTTGAAAAGAAAGACATCCAAACACTGCAAAACATCAGCATGCTGAAGGTGATGAACTTGGCTTCATTGAAACTGTCTGGCAACTTCCTGGCAAAGAAAGCAACAGTTAAGCTTACAGTGGACAGAAGTCCCATGTAGCCCAGGACAATGTAAAACATGGTGACAGACCCTTCATTACATTCTGCTACAATCTCTTCAGTCAAAAAGAGCATGTCAAAATCTGGGAAAGGAGGAGAAGTTCCAAGCCATAACATACAAATTCCTACTTGAAGAAAAGTGCATGAAAAGACAATAGCATTGGCCAGTCTTTTCCCCACATACATCCTCACACTGGACCCTGGTTTGATGGCCATGAAAGCTACAACCACAGTGATGGTTTTGGCCAACACACAAGAAACAGCCAAAGAGAAGATGATGCCAAAAGCAGAATGGCGAAGGAAGCAGGTCACCTTCCTTGGCTGCCCAAGGAATAGCAAAGAACTAAGGAAGCAGAGCAGAAGGGAGAGAAGGAGAACATAGGAGATTTCCCGGTTGTTGGCTTTGATGATGGGGGTATTTCTGTATTTAATGAAAACTCCTAGCACTACAACTGTGATCAGGGAAAAAGAAACAGCCACAGAAGTCAAACTGATCCCCAAAGGTTCTTCAAAAGAAAGGAAGGTTATAACTTTTGCGATACATCCATCTCGGTGTTTGCTTGGATAGTGATCTTCTGGGCATTTGATGCAATCATCCATGTCTGGGAAAAAAGAAGAGATCATCAGAAATGTTGAAGCTCTGGGAGAAAATAAGTTTTCATGAAAGGGGGGGGGAGAATTTTTGAAGCAAATTTTAATATACTAAATACTTTCCTATAAAACTCTAACTTATTTTACAAATTTATCAACATAAAATGCATAATTTTAAATTAGCACATAACATTGTACTATTCGTCATATTTTTGAAAATTAAAAATATGAATGTCGTTTTGTATAAGAAAAAAAGGAAATATGCTCAATATTTTGGGAAAGAATTACAAATTGTTGCACTTGTCTCTTATTCTTGTAGTCTAAGGGCCAAGCTACACATGACGAATGACACTTGAACAGCAAGTGTATTTCTCCCTGTTCACTTGCCCTCCACTCAATCCACTTGCCGTTCAAGTGTCATTCGTCATGTGTAGCTTGGCCCTCAGAGATTAAAAAATAAAAAACAAATTGTATAAAAGACATTCTGTACAGTCACAATATGTAGAATTGCCAGCATATTTGGATAACATTGAAAACACCAGATTCTTTAATGTTTTATTATTAAATCATTGTAGCATATTAATTGTTGCCAAAATTATTCACATTAAAATAATAAACATGTTTTGGAAATATATTACACATGTCTATAACATACCTAAGAATTATTAAATTTAATTTTGTAGATTATTTACATATTTTAAGAGTACAGAATTTGAGTGAAATTTTGCCATAAAACTTTTTACTTCTTCAAAAGTGATGGGGAAATCAAGAGTATTTTTCAGTGCTCCTATTCCCACCCTCCCCATTTTTCCCCTGGAAGAAATGAACAGAGCTCTCAGGCTATCTCATACTCACATTTAGAGTGAGTAAATTTTGTATTTCACATTTCACTCATTTCAAAAACCAAAATTCCTCATTTCTCAAAATTTCCCATTTTTTCCGTAGGAAATGCTGTTTTATGTGGAGGTGGAGAGTGCCCTCAAGTCATAGCTGACTTATGGTGAGCCTTGGTGGGGTTTTCATGTCAAGAGACTAACAGAGGTGGTTTGCCATTGCCTGCGTCTCCAACCCTGGTCTTCGTTGGAGGTCTCCCATCCGATTACTAACCAAGGCCAACCTTGATTAGCTTCTGAGGGCCAAGCTACAAGTGACAAATGACACTAGAATGGCAAGTGTATTCCTCCCTGTTCACTTGCCCTCCAGTTGTGCTCCACTCGAGCCACTTGTTGTTCAAGTGTCATTTGTCACTTGTAACTTGGCCTTGAGATCTCACGAGATCAGGCTCACCAGGACTAACCAAGTCTGCACACTGTTTTATATAAGGGATAAATTTTACCTATCTCAGGGCCAAGCTACACATGACGAATGACACTTGAAAAGCAAGTGTATTTCTCCCTGTTCACTTGCCCTCCACTCAATCCACTTGCCGTTCAAGTGTCATTCGTCTTGTGTAGCTTGGCCCCCAATGTTTGCCTTAGGTAATTTTTTGTGAGCTTGTTTTTTTTTTCCCTCACTTCTTAAATCCCAGTCATACTGCATTATTTTGTTGTATTAAGAATCTGCATGAGTGAATTGTTTTGTCATCTTTTGTACTCCACTTGCCAATTGAAGGAATAGACTTTCTCACACTTGTAATCCGCTCAGTCCCACTGCAGCATTCTGATTTATCAGGAATCTTTGCTGCTAGAATCAAATCTCTCTCTCTGGGCCAAGCTACACATGACGAATGACACTTGAACAGCAAGTGTATTTCTCCCTGTTCACTTGCCCTCCACTCAATCCAGGGCCAAGCTACACATGACGAATGACACTTGAACAGCAAGTGTATTTCTCCCTGTTCACTTGCCCTCCACTCAATCCACTTGCCGTTCAAGTGTCATTCGTCATGTGTAGCTTGGCCCTGTGTTATCGTACTTAGTAATTCACTTTCTGATTGACCAAATACTTGATGTAGTGCTTAAAAGTGGCAGGACTCTAATCTGGAGAACCAGGTTTGATTCCCCACTCCTCCACTTGAAGACTGCTGGGTGACCTTGGGTCAGTCACAGCTCGCTCAGGACCAAGCTACACATGACAAATGACACTTGAACGGCAAGTGTATTTCTCCCTGTTCACTTGCCCTCCACTCAATCCACTTGCCGTTCAAGTGTCATTTGTCATGTGTAGCTTGGCCCTCAGCCTCATCCACCTCACAGGGTGATGTTGTGAGGATAATAATAACACACATTGTTAAGCCACCTTATACGGCTCTTGGCTCTGCCCCCTCCTTAATCCACGATTGGCTGAGAAGTTGTCTGTCAGCACTTCTTCCTGCAGGGAGGCAAAATGCGGCCCCCAGCCTTAAGCAGCTACACTGCTGGCTGGCTGGGCTGAATTATTGTTATTGTTGTTATTTCAAATAGCTTTGTTTTATTAATTATAAAGCTATATCTGGATTTAAGATTATTTGGAAAACATGGAAAATTCAGAACTTTAAGACTGGAATCTGAATTTATGGCTCTCATAATTTTGTTTGAGTGTTCGAATCCATTTTGCCCTCCTAATTTAAAGCATTCCACATATAAAGAAACACATACTTTATCTATCAGAATCTGGGAATCACCTACTCCTTTGGTGTGAAATCTTCCCTTCTGGACATAGAGTGCAGTCGTAGCAGCAAAATTTCTCCTCTTCCTTCTTTTTTTTCTGATAACCAGGAGGACAGTAATCATTGCACACTGAAAGAGGCAACCCCTGCCCAGAGATGAAAGAGGTTTGAGAGGGGAGAATGTGACAGCCCCGCACCACTGCCATATCCTCTCCCTTGAAGACTTAGACCACCAGTGATCTGCATATTTTTTATGCAGAACATTATTTTATTGTTCACTATCTGACACACAAAACAAAGCGGTGAACACTTAAAATGAAGTAATAGTAAATATTGTTCATACAGCAACTGCAGAACTGTGCAAGATAGGGCATTTTAATAATAATTGTTGTTGTTTATTACTACTACTATTACTACTCTCACACCCTTTGTTTGTTAAGCTAAGTTTTGAGACAAATGCCTGCTCAGTCCAGTACTTTATTTTGGGGAAGAATTTCGAAATGGCTCCCTTAAAAACCTACCAAATACTAATGAAGGCATGAATGCTATTTCACGTACATGGAACACATACAACAGGTTTCAATTATAAATACTAATATTTGGCAAGGCACTTTAATGTTATCTCTCTCTTTGCTGTTTGAATGAGAAAACTGGTCTAGTCTTTATTACGGAGACAAAACAAACACAAATGGATAAACATTTTCAGCAAAGGAAAATTCCTGTTCTGAGTTAACCAGAGAATGGAGTGACCCTTAAAAAGACCATGAAATACAAACCTGGTTACCAAAACATCCAGTGTACCAAACCATGATGCTATCAAATTTTCCAATCTATGAACACTTATGACTATACATCCTTAGTCGGACCTTGCAGCAGCTGGTTTTATTGTTATCGTTAATGTTATTGTTTACAAGAAGTTAAAATCAATTTAAGTAAAAGTTTAAAATTAAAAGAAAGAAAGAAAGAAAGAAAGAAAGAAAGAAAGAAAGAAAGAAAGAAAGAAAGAAAGAAAGAAAGAAAGAAAGAAAGACCTGGTTAAAACTTGCTTGCCATACAATCATATCTTCATTGATAGTGAATTCTTTTCCTTTGCCAATATTGGGAATCACCCTTCCAACTTCGACACGGAGAAAGGACTTGTTTGGGAATGTGATCAGGTTCATTATTTCAAATTCAGCAACCAGTTCCCCGTTATCATTAAAAGACAAACTTTCTCCAGCTGAGTTGTTAAAAGAAATGCCTTGAAGAAATGGGTGGATCTAATTGAAAGAGAAAAAAATAACCAACATATCTGTTAATGCTATAATGTAAAATCTCTTTCCTTATTGATAAAGTTTGATTTAATGCAATGTAGACCAGATAATTCAACAATTTTGCGGAAGGAGATGAATTTTTTCAGGTTTCAAATATAGGAGGAAATGAGAACACACAAAAATATGCATACGTACAACATAATTACATCAGTTATTAATGTCGTCTAGCCCTGAAGAGAATAAAACCATTTTACCATGTAGACAATACCTGCCAAGGCTGAAAATCTTGAAATGCCAATATTTTACCATCTGCTGCTCGGAGACTGAAGCTTGATGAGTGAAAAGCATGCAAAGCATGTGCCACGGCATAGACTGCATTGTAAATGGCATAGCTGTGGCCAGTCAGGTGCATTTCAAAAATAGGCTCTGGAAGGCTCTCTAGCTTTTCCTCCCCATTACATGTTTCTACATCCTTGGATGTTGGATTTTGCATCCTTCGTTGTTGGATGTTAGATAATTCGACTGGTGGCTTTGGAACTGTACAGTCAAATGCTTGCTCCCAAAATTCCCGCAGAAAACCGTCTCCTTGTGTCCAGTCAAGTTTTATGTGCTGAAGAAATTCCTGGAATCCTAGAACCTCCTTTGTGTGGACTGTGAAAGAAATGGCACCTTGGAAGAACTGGAAATCCCAGCCCTTTTGATGACCTGTTAATACAAAATCAGTCTGGGCTGTCATAATCCATACCTTTCTAAATGCTGGATTCTCCTTATATCCAGGATCTCCTAAAAACAAATAGGTGTTGAATGTTGCAATGGCCAAAGATTCTCCGTAGAAGATAAGTGTGCTGCTTTTGCCATCTGCAAATGATTTATAAGCATTTGAGGCAAAAACGTTAAGGTCACCCAATGTATTCCAAAAGAATTCTTTGGCAACTCTTTCTGTGAAGGCCAAACAGATTTCATTCTGGGATAGCAATGATTCCATGGCCTGCACAAAATGCTCACCACTCTCATCATCCACAGCAAGAAGCCCAACCCATGTCCATCTGAAGTGGAGAAGCAGCCGGACAATCCCCGTATACTGACGTTCTTCGTTTGGAACCAGGCGGTAAAAGGAAGGAAACTTTTGTGCATCCATATCCTCAGGGGCAAATGACCCATAAGTGAGCTGAAAGAAGGAAAGATGTTTTAGAGTGGAAATGGAAAGATATGGGGAAGCACTGATCACTGGTAGAGTGCTCATATCCCCAGATTAAATATCTGGCATCTTCAGTTAAAGGGATTCAAGTAACAGGTCCTGGGTAGGATTATTCTCTGTCTAAGACTCTGGAGATCCATTACCAGTCGCAGAGACAAGAAGATAGGTCAATGACCTGACTGAGTCATATGTCATTGGTCAGGAGTGACTCTGGATGAATTTTCTCTTATCAAGCAAGAGTGATGCAGTTTTAGGGGCTTGGTTATGAGAAGGGTTTTTTTTCTGGAAAAAGAGGTGGTGGAACTCAGTGGGTTGCCAGCACAGGGGGAAATTCCTGGTGGGAGGTGGTGCCCCTGGTACCACATGCGCATGCACAAAGTGTGCACACGTTCCTGGGAGTGTGCAATGATGTTACTTTGGGTCAGCTGAAACAAGGGGGGGAGTTTTCTAAAGTTTAAATCTCCCTCGGCAAAAATGGTCACATGGCTGGTGGCCCCACCCCCGATCTCCAGACAGAGGGGAGTTTAAATCGCCTTCCGCATGTGGCCGTTTTCAAGAGGTGCCAGAACTCTGTTCCAGTGCAGTTCAGCGGGGAAAAAAGCCCTGCTTATAAGCACTCCAGTAATACAGACCTCTGGAATAAACAATATTCTCCCCCCTCCCAAAACCCCCCCAGAAGAGATGAGTATTTTTCAGTCAGTCATATCCTGGCCTCATTAAAACCACACAACCACTCCCACATAGACAAGAATGAAGCTTGTAAAGATGTGTAAATTTACTCTTCTGCACGCATCCTACCTGTGGAATTTTGTAAAGGCTTAAGATGTCTGCTATATGGAAGGAAGTATCAGAGTCCAGTCCTCCAATGATGGCTAGAAGGTTTTTCTGGGTGTCACATTTGTAATTGGGGACAAATCTCTGTGATTTGAACAGAAGGTCCAGCGTTGTACGGTAGGTCATCCTCACGTCATAGTAGCTGTCATAGATGTGTGACCCCAGAGTCACGTTGGGCAGGATTTTAGGGTTTTCATTAATCTCCTTGATGGCGAACCCCAAGGCAAGGATGTGCTGGTAGAACTTTGTCAGCATTCTGTAAACAAGAGTTAAATATTCTTTATCTATAATCAAGAAGTGACCGCACTATAATTCTGACCCATTTTGACTCTATCCAATTTGCCTAATTGTGAGGATATATTTTCATTTGTATTGATACGTTTGAATTTATAATTATCTTCAGCTCAAATCACTATGATACATATGCGGTATGCATAAAATATTGATCCATGAACTGTCAGTTATGTGCCAATGATCTCTGTTTGACAGAGCAAATCCTTACTTTACAGTGTCTGTCCCCAGGTGTATTACATAGTCTGTCCCCACTATGTATTTTGCATTCTGGAGATGTTTTCTTTAAAAAAATAATAGTGTGAGACGACGGAATTGTCATTATTTCACACAGTTTCTGGTAGGTAGCTGCGTTGGTCTGCTTTAGAAGAGCAGGATATGTGTCCAGTGGCACCTTGGAGACCAAAAAGATTTTCAAGGCATGAACTTTCAAGAATTAAAAGCTTCCTTCTTCAGATACTCACTCCTCCCTGGTCATAGATCCAGAAGAGTTAGCCGTGTTAGTCTGTAGTAGCAAAATAGAAAAGAGTCCAGTAGCACCTTTAAGACTAACAAATTTTATTGCAGCATAAGCTTTTGAGAACCATAGCTCTCTTCATCAGATGTATCTGATGAAGAGAGCTGTGGTTCTCGAAAGCTTATGCTACAGTACAGTTGGTTAGTCTTAAAGGTGCTACTGGACCCTTTTCTATTTCACTCCTCCCTATATCTGAAGAAGGAAGGTCTGACTCTCAAACTCTTATTCCCTGAAAATCTTGTTGGCTTCTAAGGTGCCACTGGACTCAAATGGTGCAGTCACATATCAGAGTTCAGCTTTCCTTTCAGGAGCCTAGAAAGTCAGAATGAATTCATGGTTTAATCTTACCTCCGTTGCATATAAACACGATTGCACAAACATGAATGCTAAGTAATCGTGGAAAGCACAGCTTTGTGAGCACTAGATAATATATTTTATCATAAGCACAAAATCTCTCCCCTCTCCTCTGCATTCCTAAGCAGAAAGAGCTCTCATAATGGGAAAAGCAGTCCCTCATGTGTGGCAAAGAGCACCATACCCAAGACTCTGGAAATGACTGAGCAGAAAGGATGCTGGGGTGAAACAAGGACAGAGATCCTTTTGCGAGCATCCTGTCATTTGTATATGTCTATTTTTGTCTATTAAATGTTCGTCCTGCCCTTTCTCCAAGATTGTGTACGTACTTCTCCCCTCCTTATTCTATCCTGACAAAACCCTGTGGGTTAGGATAGCCTGAAAAAAATGGACTGTCCCAAATGTTATTTATTTATTTATTCGATTTATATTCCACCCTCCCCACACCAGCAGGCTCAGGGCAGATTACAACTATATACAATTAAAACACATTAAATAATTGATACCAGTTAAAGCCATAAAACAGTCAGAGTTACACAGTTAAAAATACACACACACACACACATAATCATAATGGCACAGCAGCCAACTGACTGACTTCCAACCATCTCTAGAGCATCATACTGGGGACTATTTGCTAGATGGAGGTACTGCTAGTAGGGAGGGCGTATTCTGCAATCTACCGGCCAGGGGGCTCCACCCATATGCCTGGCAGAACAGCTCCATCTTGCAGGCCTGGCAGAAGGATAACAACTCCTCCCGGGCCCTGGTTTCATTAGACAGAGTGTTCCACCAGGCTGGGGCCAGGACCGAGAAGGCCCTGGCCCTGGTCAATGCCAGGCAGGCCTTTCTGGGGCCAGGGACCCTTAGCAGATGTTTATCACTCGAGTGAAGAGCCCTCTGGGGTTCATATGGGGAGAGGCGGTCCTGCAGATATGCCGGTCCCAGTAAAGCTCATCCAGTGAGCTTTACAACTGAGGGACAATTTGAGCTCAAGCTCTCCTAGTCCTTTTTAAACCCGCATCTCCCTGGCCCTGTCACACCAAAATGGCTCTCAGCAGAGAAAGGTTATTATCAGTTACATTAAGGATTGTATCTGGGCAGGTTGATGTGGTGAAGGAAAATGGCTTACTCTGGGACCTCAAACAGTTTCTCAGAAGGATGCTCCTTGAAGAAAACTGTGTGATGAGTGTAGGTGATTAGAGAAGAAATCCCACCCAGGAGGAAGTCCCCAGGTGAGAACTGCTCATGTGGAATAGGGACGGGATCAGGCTTTGAACACTCCGTAGAATGTACTCTCCAGTCCATGGGAGGAAACAAACTAAGCAGCAGCAGCACCAAACTCAGCATCCCGGCAGCGACGTTTCTTGCTAGATGCAAGCGATCTGGAGACCATCCTTAGCGTGTCAGGCAGCCAGTGACGATACCCCTCTGAAAGGGAAATTCACCTGCTTTATTTCTACCATCCACACAGTTATATGTGGCTTGAATTCTAGCTCAGACTGCATGAACACCAAGCTCCAAGTAGGAGACCAAAGATCAAACCGATTTAGTTATGCCACCTGCTCTCCCAGCATTAATTATGTCAGTTTTTTTTTTAAAAAAAAAATACGTAATCCCTTTCAGACTTTCTTATTGAATGTTTGCTAGAAACTTCTGAAAAATCACTGAGCCTTTTTGTCAGGGCCAACAAATTACAGTGGCATGGCTAATTGCAGGAGGTGATAATTACATGGCTGGACTTTTCGTTACAAGTATGTTAATAATGCTATTCCCCCGACTATACACTCCCGTCCACAAGCTCTGTCTAGGAACTTCCTCAGTTCCTTTGAAACTCATTTAGCAGGAAGTGCTGCCCAGTTTTCCAGAATGATCAATCATCAACAGGAAAGTCAGGTCATCCAAGAAAACCATTGAATTGATTGTGGTTTTTTTATTAATTATTCTTTTATTTCAATAGATGACACAAAAAACATACAACATAAAATACAATTAATCATCCAGATCATCTCTCTACCATCATCCACAACTACAATCATGAATAATCATGTAGATCCTACACAAAATCTTTTTTTTAAATTAAACAAAATTTTATTAATAAGAAGCACACAATAAATTACAAGATAGTATAGATTAACAAATAACAATTGGTAACTAAAACACAACCAATAACCAAATAACAATATATAATGTAAAGTAACAGTGATAAGGCTTAAATTCTAAGAACTACATTATAGCAATTCAAAAACATTTGTGAAACTTTGATACAGCCCAGATGTTATTGTTTTCCAGATATTCAAAGAATGGAGACCATTTCTTCTGAAAATTAGGGCTTTGGGGAAAGTGCTCAGCTTGATAAATTTTGTCACTCAATTTTTCCGAAATGAAATGATCCCAGATCTTGTTATGCCAGACAGATAATGTAGGAACACTATTACTTTTCCAATAAGGGCCAAGCTTCACATGACGAATAACACTTGGACAGCAAGTGTATTTCTCCCTGTTCACTTGCCCTCCACTCAATCCACTTGCCGTTCAAGTGTCATTCGTCATGTGTAGCTTGGCCCTAAGTTGCAATAACACTCTTTGCAGCTGTTAGCAGGCTTGTTATAAGGTCCTTGCTTATTTTGGGAATGAGTAGGTCGTTCCATTGATCCAAAATCTAATCTATCTAATGGATTAATTGTTCACACATTTTTTGACACTGATATGCTGTCCTTCCACTCTTTCTTAAGGCAGTTCATGACATCAACAGAGAAAGCAAGATCATTGCCATGCCATAGCTTAATTAAAGGAGCAAGTGTGAAAAATTCCTAGATATGAAAAATTATATTCTTGCACCTGAGCAAGACCTGATGGAAGTGACCGCACATAAGTAAAACCTTGATTTAATTGTAAGCAGCCGGGTTCAATATCTGTTGAGAGAAGTGAGTGCTGTTAGACACACTGGGTCCAATATCAAATTCAGCATATAAGGGAGTAGGAATTTCTGTTTGGAAGGAGGGAGGCCAAGTCCTCCAAACAATTTCCCCTGCTCCGTGCCAGCAACTGATAGGGCAGCAGGAGAAAATGGTGTAGGGTGCCAGCATTTTGCCACTGTGGGATGTCATTTCTAGTGAAATATGAAATGACATAATGTCTGTTCCTCTCCTTACCTCCACATCCTCCAAACAGGTTGCTAGATGTGAGTGGCAACCCTGGGTGGAAGCCTCCAAGAGGAATAGCCCATAACTTGTATGAATACCAATAACATTCTATTTATATATCACCCTTCAGGATGACTTAATGCCCACTCAGAGCAGTTTACAAAGTGTGTTATTATTATCCTCACAACAAACACCTTGTAAGGTAGGTGGGGCTGAGAGCTCCGAGAAGCTGTGACTGACCCAAGGCCACCCAGCTGGCTTCAAGCAGAGGAGTGGAGAATCAAACCCGGCTCTCCAGATTAGAGTCCTGTAGCTCTTAACCACTATACCAAACTGGCTCTCAGTTTGGCATGAGCCCATGACCTTTCCTCCATGACACTCAGGGCCTGGCTGAAGAGGGCAGCCCTTGTTTTGTTTCCTATTCTACTTCCATCATGACCCCAGTTTCACCTGCTGCCTGCTTCTCTCCTCTTGGGTCTTTGGCTTGGCCAGATAACTCTCTTTTGTTAATTAAAGTCTCTTGCCACACAACAAATGCCAGATTGCTGAGGGAACTTTCCAGCCAAGTTGAAGAACATCATTAACACCTCAATAAGATAAAGGGAATGGCATCGGCCAATTCCGCAAGGCTTACCTGAAGCTGGGACGTTGTGGAACATGCCGGCAAAAATGCAGAAGATCATGTTTTCTCACGTGAGTTTTGCACGACATTGCACAAAACTTGCACAAGAAAATGTGATCTTTCGCGTTTTTGCTGGCATGTTCCACAACGTCCCACAACGTTCCGGCTTCAGGTAAGCCGTGCGGAATCGGCCATTGTTAGTTCATTCTAACTCTAGGAGAAGCTGTAGTTTACATTTCCTACTGTTCTCTCTCTCTCTCTCTCTCTCTCTCTCTCTCTCTCTCTCTCTGCCTACCAGAATTCCTCCTTGGAAAACATACAAGTGGTTAATTTTTCTAGCAGGCCTGATACTGTAGTAAAACTTTACAGAGTGCAGCTCCACATGTGGGGGACTGCCTTATTTCCAGAGCTCTGCCCTGAGGTTTAAGGGAGTTATCGGACCCAACTAAGTGAGACCTGACTGAAAAAGAATAATTTTAAAAACCGTCAGAGAAAGAAAAATTCAGGAAGAAACTATGTTGAGCGACAGTCTGAGGAGAAGGGATAGAAATACCCTAACTGACGAAAATAAAAATTCCCTCACAATGGATTGAAGGGTTATCAACTTACATTTAGGAAATACTTGAAGATTTGGGGGTGCAGCCTGGAGAAGATGAGGTTCGGGGAGGGCAGGACCTTAGCAGTTATAATGTCATAGAGTCCACCAAAGCAGCCATTTTCTCCAGGGCCTGGAGATCAGTTGTAATTCCAGGAGATCTCCAGCCACCACCAAGAAGTTGGCAAGTTTAGCTGGTTGCCATCTTCCATCTGACATTTTCACAATCACTTCATACTCTCAAAATGTCAAGGATTCTGCTGAACCACTAGAAATGAGCAGAAGAAAGGAGAGCAAGTAGGGTTTGCCAACTAATACATGTTTTCTTGCTCTTACAACTTTAATGGCAACTTGGTATCCGGGGACAACAAGTACTGTTGTTTGGAGATTTTTGCATATCAAAGGCACTAGAGGAAAATAAACTGTTTTCCTAGATCAGCTGGCAACTTGAGTAGCAGAGATGTATTTTGGGGGACCAGTAACTGAGTTCCAAATGAAAGTGCTGCTTAAGCAATTGGATTCCAAACCACACTCTGAACACATTATATGAGGCCTTAGTTATGGTTGGAACAGAAGCTACAATGTAACAGTGTAATAAGAGATGCATACAAAATGCAGTTGCACTGTGGGAAGATCTATAGTACAGACTTTAATCCCATCTATAATAATCTGAGTGTTCCATTTCCCCCAAATAATCTTGAGAACAGTAATTTGACATGTATAAGCACTTTGTGATAGAGAAGTAGAGCTTCTGGAATCTCCTGGTGAGAGAATTTTTTTTCTCTTGGTACCGCCCCCAAATGAAGACATGAGACAACCAAGGTGGGTCCAACTAGTTTATTTAAATGTACAACTTATTAAACTCAATGTTTATTCAGAGTGCAATGTACAAAATAACACGTAGCATTTCCATAACTCTGGGTCAAAATTGGGCCAGAGTTCTTACCAGCCTTATTCACCATAGACAGCACATGAACTTTTTCAAGAGATATCAAGTTTCATCACATTTCACCAACATCCAGTAGAGACAATGATGTGTTTGATGATCCTATGCTGAAAAAAGGGGTTCTATTCCCAAACCCTTTGGATATAGAAATGAGTGATCCTCTGAGTAACAGCCCTTCATCCCTCAGGACATATACCAGTTCTCACTGTTTGCATTGATCGAGCAACATACCCTGTTCCTGCCATTCATAGTTAATGATCTAATCAATCAAATGACCAGCAACAAAAAGCATGGGGTGAGGGGATACTTAAAAGCTTATCCTTGGAGATCCCAGATACTACAAAAAGTGACCAACCAGCTATACACATGATGCTCCAAAGGATGGCATAGGAACATCAGCAGCATTTTCTAAATGCCTGCATTGGAGAACCTTCCGTGGCATTCCATCAGATTCTAATAATAATAATAATAACATTCGATTTATATACTGCCCTTCAGGATGACTTAACACCCACTCAGAGATGGTTATTATTATTTTATTTTTATCCCCACAAAAAAGTATGTTGTTATTATCCCCACAACAAACACCCTGTGAGGTGGGTGGGGCTGAGAGAGCTCCTAGAAGCTGTGACTCACCCAAGGTCACCCAGCTGGCTTCAAGTGGAGCAGCGGGAAATCAAACCTGGTTCTTCAGATTAGAGTCCTGCGCTCTTAACCACTACACCAAACTTGCTCTCAACTGACCCAGTTGAAATTAGCCTTTGTCAATGGCCTCCTGTGTTGTATTTGAAAACAGAGAGGCTGATACAACATCACCCATGCCTCCAAGGCCAGGGTTGAACCTTTGAGTGATGACTAGCTGTAATTGTATTTCTCCCTTAAACAATTGGCCTTCTGGAGAAAACTGCTCAGAAATATATATCCTAGATATCCTTTAATTCTTTCTCCTGGTTATTTCCTCTTTTGTGTTCAGTTCTGGCCTCAATACAATAAGGTAGTATTTTGGGAAAAAAATACAAACCAGCAACCCAGCACTGGCGGCCAAGATAGAGAAGATTTCCACGGCTACCATGGATTTCCCTTTGCTGCTGAGATAGGCTGGAATAAAAGACACCCAAACGCTGCAAAAGATCAGCATGCTGAAGGTGATGAACTTGGCTTCATTGAAAGTATCTGGTAGCTTCCTAGCTAGGAATGCCACAACCAGGCTGATCGTGGACAGAAAACCCATGTAACCTAAGACAATATAAAACATGGTGATAGAGCCTTCATTACATTCCGCAACTATCTCTTCCTTAAATGACTGCATGTCTAAATCTGGGAAGGGAGGAGAGGTTCCTAGCCAGGCTGTACAAATGGCTGTTTGAAGAAGAGAACAGAAAAGGACAATGGAGGTGGTCATTCTTTTCCCCACCCATTTCCTCATCCTGGACCCAGGTTTGGTGGCTATGAATGCTACAACTACAGTGGTAGTTTTAGCCAACACACAAGAAACTGCCACTGTGAAGATGATGCCAAAAGCAGCTTGGCGGATGAAACAGGTTACCTTCTTTGGTTTTCCAAGGAATAGCAAAGAACACAGGAAGCAGAAAAGAAGGGAGATTAGGAGAATATAGCTGATATCCCGGTTGTTGGCTTTGACTATGGGAGTATCTCGGTGTTTAATGAAAGTTCCTAGCACCAAAACTGTGATCAAGGAAAAAGAAATAGCTGTGGAAGACAAACTGATCCCTAAAGGTTCTTCAAAAGATAGGAAGGTTATAACTTTGGAGTTGCATTCATCCTGTCCCTTAGATGAATATTGATCTTCTGGGCATTTGATGCACTCTTCCATATCTGAAATAAACAAAAGGGTCTATCACAGTGGCAACTCAGGATCACTTTTGATACAGGACATCTATGGGACATATTATTCATGCTTAATTTTTAGTGCGGGTCCTGTGTAGAGATGGGCACGAACCTAAATACGACCAAAAAACCCCCACGAACCAGGCCATTTCGGGGTTTGCGAACCAGGGTTCGTGGAAGCTCCTTTTCACGGAACTTCCACGAACTGTATACTGGTTTGTTGGGTCATATTTACAGGGGCAGTTTTACAGGGGAGGACCCCCCCCCTGCCACCTGCCAACTGATAGTTTAAAGGGACTTGCTGCGGCAGATCCCTTTAAACTATCACCTGGCAGGAGGTGAGGGGGGATCCCCCCTGCCACCTACCAGCTGATAGTTTAAAGGGACCTGCCACTTGCAAGGCAGGAAAGGGCCCTTTAAACTGTTAAATGCCCCTTTCCCTGCTGCTGTTAAGACTGGAAAGGGGCATTTAAACCCCATGAACCACAAACTGGTTCGTAACTGGTCCAGTTCCGTGGTACGTGGTTCATGAAACCCATGAACCACGAACCTCCTGTTTGCTTGTTTTTGTTGTTCTGTGCCCATCTCTAGTCCTGTGTATGAAGTAGATATGTAAAATGCCTTTTTCCTTAGGTTTCTGCAAGAGAAGGGTCTCGGGATTTACTTTATTTGGAAAAAAATGAAAGCTTGGCATTCAGAGAATCTGCTACAGCTATTGTTATAACTGTGCATGGCTTTAACTGTGTGTGTGTTTAAAAATAAAAGCCCTCAGTGGTGGAGGAGGAAATGGCTGCTGCAGGGACCAGATCAGGGAAAATAACTGCCGCATGAGTCAGAAAACCCAATTTTTCCAACCACACAGCAGACATCCAAGCTTTACTTCTATCTTTCCCAAAACTTTGGAACAAAGAAGATTTGAGAAAGAAAAGCAGGAGAAGGCACCACAATTCTGTGGGGAAACAAGAAAAAAAACCCCTGCTTTCCAGAAACATTGAAGTTGGTCAGATAACCTCAAAGATACCAGAGCTGCAGACTGCTTTGCCCTATACTTCCTTAGCATGTGTATATTTATTTTTGTCATCAGAGAAATAAGAAAAAAATGAAAATTGGATGTAGGAAACCAATTCTATCATAAACAAAAGAAATTGAATTATGTGGACAGAAATATTCTCTTACAGAATGTAGGACTGCCAGCATATTCTGATAGGAAATTATTTATAATATTAGTTATAATTATTTATATTTTTAATGTATTGTAGCATATTAATCATTGCCAAATAACTCATAATTAAACTGTACATGTATTCTCAAAAATATGGTGTACAGTAAGTAGCCCCGTGGTGCAGTGGTAAGTGGCAGTACTGCAGCCCAAGCTCTGCTTTGTTCACGACCTGAGTTCAATCCTGGCAGAAGTCAGGTTCAGGTAGGATGGAAGGTAGGAGGAAGGCAGGCTCAGACAGGTTCCTAAGGCACAGGGCTGCCAGGTTTCCTGCTATGGTGGGAGACCTCCCACTAGTAACTTTTTCTTCCTGCCACTGTTCAGATTGGTGGCAGTAGGATGGAGGGAAGTCGGCATAGTATATCCAGGAAGTCAGCATAGTATAGCCTGATTGCATCAGATCTCAGAAGCTAAGCAGGGTTGGTACTTGGATCGGAGGCCACCAAGAAAAACTCTGCAGGGAAGGCACTTCTGCTTCTGACTTGCCTTAAAAGCCCCTGGCTGAAGTCACCATAAGTCAGTTATGACTTGATGGCACTTTACTCATATGAGTTCACTACTGGGAAGAGTGACGGAAACTGCCCCACAAGTGGTAGACTGACTGTTAAAATCACTGGGAAACCTCACAGTAGGCAGCCGCCCTAGAGGGTTGTGTCTCCCTGAGCCAGCACTTCAGCCCTGGCAATGGTGTGTTTCACCTTCAGCCAAGCCGGCCCCAAGCTGTTTCCAGGCAAAACAGGAGACCCACTTCCACTCCAGTCTATATTTAGGGTTGCCAGTTCTGGGTTGTTAATTTCCTGGAAATTTGGGGGAAGGAGATTGGGGAGGGGAGGGTTTGGGAAGGAGAAGGGATGGACATCAGTAGAATAAAATGAATTAAATTCCACCATCCAAAGCTACCAGTTTCTCCAAGTGACTGATTTTTGACGCAATACTGACTCATAAGGAGCACCATAGTGCAGAGTGGTAAGCTGCAGTACAGCAGCCCAAGCTCTGCTCATGACCTGAGTTCAATCCAAGTGGAAGCTGAGTTCAGGTAGCCAGCTCAAGGTTGATTCAGCCTTCCATCCTTCCAAGGTCGGTAAAATGAGTACCCAGTTTCCTGGGGGTAAAGTGTAGATGACTGGGGAAGGCAATGGCAAACCACCCTGTAACAAAAAGTCTGCCAAGAAAATGTCATGATGCGATGTCCCCTCATGGGTCAGTATTTACTATTGACTCAGTGCTTGCACAGGGGCCTACCTTTACCTTATGTCTACAGTATACATAGAAAACATAAGATTTTCCCCAATGCGCTCAAAAAATTATATTTTTAGACAAAAAATTGAAAAAATCCTTAAACTTTCTCATACTATTTTGAGTGAGAAAAACTTTATCTTAACTAGTGTTTTCATCATTCCATAGGGAGAAAAAAAGAAGAAAACCAGTTCACAGGAAGGTTTTTTCCTCTGCTGGACTGGATTTTCCAATATTTTGATTGGAAGGAAAATTGGGGAGACCTGACCCTGCCCTCTTAATTCCTCCCTCTACCCCCCGAGATGAAGCAAGTTGATAGATGATTAGCACAAAATTAAGGAAAGTTTATGATGAACAAGAACACAAAGATACTGGAGCACAGTTTGTGTGACTGTGGTAGAGATGAAAGATAGCGTCCAAAGAAATTCTCTTAATTCCTCTTTACTCAATTTCTCCCTGAAACCCAACAATCCATTTCTTTCCTTCTTTTTAAGTATTTGGGACAGTTTCTCATTGGTTCCATTTTAATCAAGGAAAATTCAAAGAGAGGAGAGCCAGGGAAGGGAGCTTCTGTAAAATTTCAGAGTTTCACTCTGTAGATGCTCAGAGGCAGGCAGTGTCTTCCCAAACCTTCCTGTCTGCCTGCTAGAGCACCACCCAGGTGTCTATAATGTAAAGCAACTGCAAGTGCTGAAGTTACAAAAGGGTGCACTGATTTCTCTTCAAAGACGAATTGAAGATAAATGAAAAAGAAATACTTTTTTAAAAAGAGGAAAAAAGAAGATAAGAGGAATCAATGGCTATATCTTAAAAAGTAAATTTTGAAAGAAAAATGCCCTTCCATACAACAACACTAGTGAAGGATGGTCACTTCTTCACCCTCTTCCTTGTGTCTTTGCAAAGCTCCTTTATCTGTCCATGAAGGCAAAACCTCAGAAAACTGAAAGCTGAAGACTTACTGTGATTAATCGTTTCACATATAAGCGCATATGTCATATGTATGTATCAGTATTTGGACATTACCTACCTTTCTGGTTTGAAATCTTCCCTTCTGGGCATGGAGCACAATCGTAACAGCAAAAGCTCTCCCCTTCCTTCTTTTTCTTCTGATAACCAAGAGAGCAGTAATCATTGCACAAAGATAGGGGCACCGTCTGTCCACAGATGAAAACAGTTTGGGATGGGAAATTAGTCTATTGTTTGTTACCTCATATCTTAAAACAAATAAGTGTTTCATTAAAACGAACGAATACATTTCCACTTACATTTCCCACTTATAACTAGAGATGGGCACGAACCAAAACACAAACTAAAGTTCGTGACAAACCAGGCTGGTTTGTGGTTCGCGAACCAGCAGTTTGTCTGACGAACCACCACTAACTTTAGGCTGGTTTATTTGGTTCATTTTTTGGTTCATCACTGCAGACAGCCTGGCGCCTATCAATCAGTTTCCTAAGCAACAGGGAATGGACTTCCTGCAGACCTTCTGCTGACCTGGAAGTAGCCTTCTGCTGGCCTAGAAGTGACCTTCTGCTGACTTGGAAGTGATGATTTGCTGACCTGGATGTGATGTTTTCACGAACCAAACAAACTGGTTTGCGAACCGGAGCAGGATCATGAAAGTTCATGGTTTGTGAAATGCAACGAATTTCCCAGTTTGTGCCCATCTCTACTTATGACCTTCTTCGTACTCTCTTTACTGAGGAAAGTTTTGGGACAAACTAACCTAATCAGTCCAATACATCATCCCAGGGCAGAATTTTACATGGCTTCCTTAAAATCTGACCAAATTCTAATGAAGGCATACAAGTTGTTTAACATGGATTTAATATGGAAAATATACAATAATTTCGGTCAAAGTAGTGATATTTGGTACTTTAATATTAAATCTCTTTTAACAGTTGGATGAGAAAAATGGTCTGCCTTTATTAAAATATTCCACAGAGAAAAATTCCTATCTCTAATTCACTCAGTAAGAGAATGGAGTGGCTTCTAAAAACACCCTGGAAGACAAACCTGGTTAAAACTTGCTTGCCATACAATCATGTCCTCATTGATAGTGAATTCTTTTCCTTTGCCAGCATTGGGATCCACTCTTCCAACTCTGACACTGAGAAAAGACTTGTTTGGGAATGTGATCAGGTTCCTTATTTCAAATGTACTATCCAATTCCCCATTATTAAAAGTCAAACTTTCTCCAGCTGAGTTGTTAAAAGAAATGCCTTGAAGAAACGGATGGAGCTAATTAAAAGAGGGGGGAAATTACCAAGGAGTGTGTTAACACTGAGATATAAAGATATCCTACAGCACAAAACTTCTGTATTTGTAGATCTCACATATTAGAGGATTTACCTCATTATATTCTCTTTTGCCCCTTATATTCTGACCCTAGATGTAAGTTTTTGGTGGGAATTTTATCTACTCTAATCTCATATACAGATGCTGAGAAAATTATATTTTTGCTTTCTGATATTGATGTGCATGTTACATATCGTTTCATTCTTCGCCCTCGCTGCTATTAAAGTAAGGTCTGACACTGCAGAGAAAGATGATGTTACCTGAATTTGTAGTCAACATATTGAATTTTGGCTCTAACTAACTTTTGTTTTAGTCGATTTCTCTCTGCGTATTGGTAAATCTGTACTGGAAATATAATTTATTTTATTTAGTGGGATTTTTGTAAACACAATAAATTGATTCTAAAAAAGATATCCTCAATGGTTGTTGTTGGTTGTAGCACCAAAAGACACACTGTGACACTGAGAGATCTCTGTCTTTTGGTGCCACACCTCTGAAGATGCCAGCCACAGCTGCTGGCGAAACGTCAGGAACTACAATGCCAAGACCACGGCAATACAGCCCGGAAAACCCACAACAGCTATCGTTCTCCGGCCGTGAAAGCCTTCGACAATACAAAGATATCCTCGTCAATAAACCTTTATTTAAATTCATGTAGACCCATCCAGATAATACAACTGTTTTTCATTAGGTGATAAATAGTTTTTCAGGCTTCTTATGCAGGAAGAAATGAGAATCCACTCAATTAAGACGATAAAAAATATGTACAATATCTGTGCAACATTTGTTCATGTCTTGCCTTTTATGAATGTGTTCATGGCAATAAAGCCATTTTACTTCATGGGCATTACCTGCCAAGGCTGGACAGCTTGTAATTCAAACCTTTTACCACCCACCATTGCTCTGTGGTTATATCTTGAGGAGTGTAAGGCATGCAAAGCATGGGCTACAGCATAGACTGCATTGTAAATGCTATAGCTATGGCCAGACATATGCATATCAAAAAAAGATTCTGAAAGGCTCTCTAGCTTCTCATCACCATGACATGCTTCATCGTCCTTTATCAGCTCTAAAGGATTTGGAAGTATACAGTCAAATGCTTGCTCCCAGAAGTCCCGGAGAAAACCATCTCCTTGTATCCAGTCAGGTTTGACATGCTGAAGAAATTTCCAGAAGCCCGGAATCTCCTTTGTGTGAACTGTGAATGCAATGGCACCTTGGAAATATTGGAAATCCCATCCCTTTTGATGACCTGTTAATACAAAATCAACCTGCGCTGTCATTATCCACACTTTTTTAAAGGCAGCACTTTCCTTATATCTAGGATCTCCTAGAAGCATTAATGTGCTGAAAGTTACGATGCCCATGGATTCTCCATAGAAGATAAGTGCACTGGTTTTGCTGTCTGGAAAAGATGTATAAATATTTGAGGCAAAAGAATTAATATCACCCAAGGTATCCCAAAAGTATCGTTTTTGGACTGGTTCTTTGAAGGCCAAGCAGATTTCATTCTGGGATAACAATGATTCCATGGTCTGCACAAAATGTTCACCGCTCTCATCCTCCACAGCAAAGATCCCAACCCACGTCCATCCAAAATGGAGAAGCAAGTGGACAATCCCCACGTACTGATGGTATTCATGTGGAACCATACAATAAAAGGAAGGAAACTTTCTTGCATCTGTGTCCTCAGGGGCAAACGACCCATATGTGAGCTAAAAGGAGGACAGATGTTTTAGAGTAGAGATGGAAAAGGATGTGAGGCCATTGCTCACTGGTCAAGCACTAATGACCCCAGTTTCTATTCCAGGTATCTTCAGTTAAAGGATTCCAAATAGCAGGTCCTGGGAAGGGTTTTTCCCCCTGAAACTTTGGAAATCCATTGCTAGTCAAGAAGACAAGTAGATGGGTCAATGGTCTGACTTAGTCATGCGTTCTTCAAAGGCTTTTGAGAGTGAATGTTTATGCAATTAATATTTGCTGAGCAAATCTGAAGCTTTGGCAAAAGTTAAAGACAAGAACAGGTCAGAATGAATTTTGTTACTTTTTGAGAGCATGATGCAATTTCTAGGAAATCATCATGGGATACAAATCTACTGCTGAATTCCTTTGCAATATCCTACTAGCCCCCCACCCACACAAACACACCCTACATACATGTCTGTAGAAAGAAACACCGAAGCACTCACAGGTGGAGAAGGGTACAATTAGTAAAATGGGTAAAATTAATGTATACATTCTACCTGTGGAATCTTGTAAATGCCTAAGATGTCCGCCATGCTAAAGGAAGTCTCAGCGCCAAGTCCCCCAATAACAGCTATGAGGTTTTTCTGGGTGTCACATTTGTAGTTGGGGACAAATCTCTGTGATTTGAAGAGTAGATCCATAGTGGTACGATAAGTCATTCTCACATCATAGTAGCTGTCATAGATGTGGGACCCAAGAGTGACATTGGGCAAGATCTTGGGGTTCTCATTGATCTCCCTCACAGCAAACACCAAAGCAAGGATGTGTTGGTAAAACTTGGTCAACATTCTGTAAACAGAGTTGGATACTCTTCATCAGCATCACTCAATACAAAATCGTTTTCCTATAATCTGCCTCGTTTTTACTCTGATTTCCTTGCCTATCTGTATGGATGTGATTCATTTGTCATTGATCATAGAAATATCAATTATGCTCTACTTGATAGAAATATCAATGAGGCTCTGTTATTATGAATTCGTATATAATAAACATCTTCATCTCAAGTAACATCAATAAGATGTCAGATTACCAACATTTATGATGTCCATAAAGCCACAAACATATCAACTACAAAATATGCCCAACATTACATAGTTTTGCAGTCCCTATGTGATATCTACCTCTGGTCTGTGCTTTCCATCCTGATGACACTTTTTTAAAAAGGCTATGATGAGATGGCAGAGTTGTCATCTTTCAGGGTTCAGTTTTCTCTGCAGGGTCTCGAAAGGTAAGCTCTCCGAATGGGGGAGTAGATTCATTTTGCCTCTGCTGCACTTCAATACAACTATATCATCATGGTAGGTCATCATTATGAAAAGCATAGCTTCTCTGGAGGTGTATCCTGAGCTCTTGATAACATATTGTGGGACAAACACTCAAGCTCTATCTCCACTGAGAGCATCAAGCACAAGAGTTGGAAATCCAGAGCTGTGTTAGTCTGTAGTTGCAAAATAATAGAGTCCAGTAGCATCTTTACGACTCAAAAGCATAAGCTTTTGAGAACCATAGCTCTCTTTGTCAGATGCATGGTCTGACAAAGAGATCCCATGTATCTGACAAAGAGAGCTATGGTCCTTGAAAGCTTATGCTACAATAAGGTTGGTTAGTCTTAAAGATGCTACTGGACTCTTTACTAAGGTTCAGCAAGTAACTGGAAAGGAAGAATGCTGGGATGAAAACACAGATATGCTCTTGTGAGCCTCCTGTCACTTGCTTAAGTTTATTTCCTGTCCTTCCTCCCTAAGGTATATATAATTCTCCCCTTCCCCATTATATCCTGACAAAGGCTGATTCCGCACACGTTGGATAATGCACTTTCAATGCACTTTAGCAATTGTCTGGAAGTGAATTTTTTGTTTCACACAAGAAAAATTCAGTTCAAAATGATCCCTAAAGAGGATTGGAAGAGCATTATCTAACGTGTGCGGAATCAGCCAAAATCTTGTGCTTAGCCTGAAAAAGACGAATTGCCCCAAAGTCATGCAGTAATCTTTCTGAACGAGAGAAGATTGGAATCCAGCTTCCACTGGTCCTTTTTAAACCCACGTCTCCCTGGTCCCAGTACACCAAAGGGGCTCTCAACGGAAAGTGCTCAAACAGTTATGTTAGGGATTGCATCTGGCCAAGTTGATATGGTGCAAGATGAAATAAAATGGCTTACTCTGGGACCTCAAACAATTTCTGTGAAGGATGCTCCTTGAAAGACAATGTGTGAAGCGTATATGTGATCAGAGAAGAAATCCCACCCAGAAGGAAGTCCCCGGGCTGGTACTGCTCATGTGGAGTAGGGAAGGGAATGGGTTCTGAGCACTTCATAACATGTCCTCTGCAGTCCATTGGAAGAAACAGAACAAGCAACACCAATAGCCTCAGCATCGTAGCATCGACACTTTGCTTCCCGATGCAGGCTGTCTTCAGCTCATCTGAAGGATCACGAACTACCTTGGATGGCAGCCAGTGACAACATCCCTTCTGAATGGGAAACAGGTCTGCCTTATTTCCACTATGCATACAGTTACAAATGCCTGCCTCAGTTAGATTGAATGAACTCCAGTCTCAAAGTAGGATGCCAAAGATCAAGCTGGTAGAGCTCTGTCATTCCTCTTCTCAGCAATCCGTGTTTTGGTGTGTTTTTTAAAAAAATAATCCCTAGTAGAGTTAACTATTGAACGTTTGCTAGAACTTTCTGGAAGATCACGAAGCCTTTGGCCAGGATGAACAAATTACAGTGGTGTGGCTAATTGTAAGGGGGGATAATTACATGAAGGGAGTTCCAACCGTTAGTGCCACCTTTGGTACTAAATGCTGTTTTGTTTTTTCCTAAACTTGGCTAGGAGTTTCCTCTGCTCGTTTGAAGCCCAGTTAGGAGGACGTGCTGCCTAGTTTTCCAGAATGATTGATCACCAATGGGAAAGTCTGGTCATCCCAGGAAACTATTGACTTGATTGTTGACGCAACACAGTATGTTTTTACAGTGCAATCCTAAACAGAATTACTCTAGTCTAAGCCTATTGACTTCAATGGGCTTAGACTGGGGTAATTCTGTTTAGGATTGCACTGCTAGTCACTCATATTCCATCCATCCATTCCAATTTAAGGCATCTCATGCCATCACCTGAGAAAGCAAAATCAATGCCCTCCTCCAGCTTAACCAAGAGAGCAAGTATTTAAAATTCCTGGATGTGAGAAATCATACTCTTGCACCTTAGAGCGGTTAATGATGGAAATGATCCATTAACGATTTTTAAACTCTGCTCTTCTTTTTATCTGGACCAATGTCAGGACTGGTTAAAAATAAAGACATTGCCAACTGTAACCAGGGGGTGGAGATGTGTACTGCTAGGATGAGACTTGATAGAATACTTTTTTTCCCCAACACCCTCATGCATACAAAGAACAACCGAATAATGTAAGAATGCGGCAACCCTGGCTGCAGCCATCAGCTGCTATGAATGGACGCTATCCTTTGCTGCCCTGGAAGAAGTAGGGGCATCCAGGCAGTGTGAGAGGGGCCTATAAGGCGGCCTCACCACCCTCAGTCCTCTCAGTCTGTGACTCCTGCTCAGCCCACTCACCACACTCTGTAGCAGGGCAGGTCTAGTCGCTTACCATTTACAGGGCCAGGAAGGATTCTCCCCCCCCTCCCCTTTCGCCAAATTGGCTTACAGTGAGGGGTGGTTTTTCACCTACCTTGCGCTGCAGACAGAGGTTGTGGTAATAGAACTTGGTGGAGCTGTAAATAATTTGGCCTCTGGCGGGTTTGAGTTGGGGGAATGAGAGTGGGCCCTCGGCGTCTCCCCATTGGTGGGGAAGTGGGGTCTGTCAGGAGCAGCTGTGGCTTCACAGCCCAACTGCAAGGGCAGACTGCCGGATGGGACCTCCTGGACAAGACCTTCCCTCAGGCTCCATGGCTTGAGGAGGTTGGAGCTTTAAGGGGGGGGACCATTTCACCTGGCCAGCCAGGTCCCAGACATCCCTCACACCCAGGGCAGTGGGTCTCGCTCAAACATGTTCAAGGAGGAGGTCCTAGTGCGACCGCTGGCTTGACCTGTACCGCTAGTTAGGCTCCCTTTGCCATGTTAACTGTTTATGTTGTTGCTTTAATAAAGTGGCCCTTTAGTACCCATGCCTTGTGTTTGCCTCTTCATTCCTACTAGGGTGGCAATAATAATATCCTAGGCCAAAATGGATTAGATAAATTATGGAAAAATGGCTACTACTGAAGGGAGCTAAATGTATCTTCCATGTTCAGAGGCAGCATCCTTCAGAGTTGCTGAGGAAAATGGTGGGCAGGCACTGTTTTTTTTTTCATTTCCTGCAAGTGGCGCTTCTTATGATCATCTTAGAAGCTATTCTGGGGGACACTGCCAGGTTTGCTGGCTGTTCTGATCCAGAAAGTCTCTTCTTATATTCAGGAAACTAAACTTAGGAATACTTTAAACTTTGAAATCATTTAGAGGGGATGAAAGATTGACTTCTGTATTGACAAACGTTTCAGTAATCATAAATGACAAAAGAAATCTCCTTCCTCCTGCCCCAATTCAGCAATTTACATTCCCTCATCTATTGGAATTACCTTGTAATGGTGTATGTAAAATATAGCCTTATCCTGCATCCTCGATCTGATTTTAGGGGGGGGGGGTCTGGTGTAATTTACTTCAGGATCCTTTTACAGACTTAACTCAGGAGATGGCAGGCTCTCCTTCTTCGGAGGTTTTTAAGCAGAGGCTAGATGGCCATCTGACAGCAATGCTGATTCTGTGAACCTGGGCAGATCATGAGGGGGAGGGCAGAATGGGTTACATCAGTGCTTAGTTCTAGTGGCCCCTTCTTACATGCACAGGGTAATGCCGATTGCCACTTGGGATCAGGTAGTAATTTTCCCCAGGCCAATTCAGCTAGGCATCCTGACAATGTTTTGCCATCTTCTGGGCATGGGGTCACTGGGTGTGTGTGGGGGTGGGAGGTAGTTGTGAATTTCCTGCATTGTGCAGAGGGTTGGACTAGATGACCCTAGAGGTCCTTCCAACCTCATGATTCTATGATTCTGTGATCCAGGGTATACTCATTCATATCTAAGTGCCATTAGACAGAATTGGTGCACATCATCCCATTAACTTCTTAAATAGAATCTCCTTTGGAACAACACTTGATCTCCATTCCGGAACAGGGAGTTCATGCACATTTGCTGCCTGGCAAAAACAACCCCCCATGATTCAGTTATTTCCAAGAACATCTCTAGAACCACCAGTCTCATAGCCAAGTGAAGAATTTCACATTTTTTCCATTGTTTATTAGCAAACAACAACATACCACCAAACATACAAAATAAATGTATTAGGGAAAAATTCTTCTCCACAAGAATTTAATTGAAGGATATTGGCTGAATCCTGGGTTGTTCCCTAAATTATGCACAGTAGATCAGTGGTTCTCAAACTTTGGATTAGGGCCCAAAAGCAAGTTGTAGCTCTCTCCCACTTGGCAAGCACAGGAGAGATATTGTCATACTTATCTTGACCAGATATCAGCTTCCAGTTGAATCCTGGGTGTCCTCTTTTCTGTTGGTGGGTGCTGATCCAGTAGGAACTCGATCTACTGCAAAAGTTTTGGGTAATAGCGATTTCTTTAAGTTGAGTTGCTATGTGCATGCAAGGGGAAGGGAAATGTTTGTAAACCCCAAATTTGCCATTGTGCTTGTCTAAAATGTCATGAATTTGGAGGTTCCTGCTCCATCTACAACATATTTCAAGGGAAGCAAATGAGTTTTCCTAAAACAAGACAACCTTCTTTGGATGGTGAGCACTGTTCGCACTAATGTGTGCTCGTGCACAATTGTGCACAATTTTTTATAACTTCATGCAAAGCAAGAGAAGCCCAGCGCATGGAGGGTTCCCCTGGGCTCCACCTTCCTGAGGGCTTGACGTTACTCCAGCCTTGGCATGAAGGAATTCCCTCTCTGGCCTCTCAGTCCCGGTGCTGGGAGCTGGAGAAGGAGGTGATGGTGAGCAGCCAGTTGAATGGCCTCCCCTCCAGGTCTGCTGAGCAGTCTCTCTGTTCCGGTGCCAGGATCTGAGGAGGTGGCAGGGGTGATCAAGGGCTCATGCAGCCTCTCCACCATGGGGTCCCTCCATCCTGGCACCGGGAGCTGGAGGAAGTGGCAGCGGTGGGCGGGTGCCCACGCAGCCTCTCCACCATGCCATCCCTCCATCCCGGTGCCAGGAGGTGGAAGAGGAAGTGGCAGCGGAGGGTGCGTGCCCATGTGGCCTCTTCACTGGCCCACCAAACAGCCTCTCCGTCTAGGCAGCAGGAACTGGATGAGGTGGTGGCAGCAAGCAGGAGCCCACACGACCTCTCCGCCATGCCCACCACAGGGTCCCTCTGTCTCAGTACTGGGAGCTGGAGGAGAAGGCGGCGGCGAGTGAGCACCCACACAACCTCTTCGCTGCACTCACCGTGGGGTCCCTCCATCCCTGTGCCGGGAGCTGAAGGAGGCAGCAGTTGTGGGTGGGCCCATCAGTAAAAAATTCAAACCTTCAGCAGGGGGTTAGAAATCCCTTTGAATGTGCTCCACACTAGAAGCCACAGTGAACACACACAAATCAGAACATGGAGGTTTTATGCTTCAGTATAGTCACAATTTGTTTTGGCACATAGCTCCAAAAATGAGCCCCACTGCCTTTTACTTGGCAAATCAGCACTTCAATGAGCAACTGATGTGTTTCTCTCTCACTAAAAGGAGAAAACTGGACAAAATTGAGATTTCTCAAGCATATGCCACTGGTGGACCCATCAAGGGGAATGCTTCCTCTCCTGAATGAGAAGTAGAAGTCTGAAGAGAAAACAGCAGAACACAAAACCCAAGGTTGCATTATTTGGATTAACAGAGCAATCCCAAAACAGTGCAGGAAAGGCTTAGTCTGACATGCTAATGAATTTTGGAGATGTTCCAGGGTAATGCTGGCACAAAAACAGTTTAACACTGGTGCAATGCCACACCATGGTTCTCCTTTACCAGTTGGGGTGGGCAAAGGTCTGTGCATTATAACTACAGGACAGTGGCCTGAACCTCTGCAACATTTATACCACTGAACTTAGTCACCCACCTTATTACTGGGTGCAAGAGGGAGAGAACACAATACACAACCATGTATGAATTATTGTTTCTAAGCGAGAGACAATACAAATTAATTTGTAGCTACAAAATAGCTATATTGCACAATCATTGTCTAAAGAAGGGGTGGGCAAATTGCGGCCCACGGGCCACATGCGGCCCGCTACAGAGTTTTTTGTGGCCCGCCATGACAGTCAGAAAAATCCGCCTTGAACCAAGATTTCCTTCATTTCCTTCATTCCTACATTTGTCTCATTAAACTGATTCTAAAATTAAATGTGCTTGCTGCTATAGATGATATGAAACTAGCACAATAAATAAATTGAATAAAACTACCACTATTTTATTTAATTTATAATTATTGATTTTTATGATACAATGTATACCTTTTCTGAAATGCAAAGTAATGAATGCAATCATTTTAAAAGGTGCGGCCCTCCGCTAACCTCTGCTCCCACAAAGCGGCCCCCGAGCCAAAACAATTGCCCACCTCTGATCTAAAGTAAACAAAATGTTTGTTCCTGCAATTAAAAAAATATTACTGAAGAATAATCAATAGAACATTCTCACAGATTCTATTCATCATTCTTCACTCATATGCATTCATCCATTCATAATTTCTTTCTCTTTTATCCTCTTTCTTCAGGGAGTTCAGGACAGCCTACATTGTTTTGCCTTACTGCATTTTTTCCTCACAACAAGCTAGTGAAGCAGAGTGCTAAGGGCTGAGCAAGGGTCACCCAAACAACTTCCAGGTTAAATAAGAATTTGAACTCAAGTCTCACCACTTAAAGTAAAAAATATCAACTGCTATATTACTCTGGATATCATCTGTTGTACATTTGTAGAAATTGGTTAAAGACAAAGTTAGAGTTGGTTAAAGTTGGACAATGAAGAAAGCTGACAGGAAGAACATTGATTTATTTGAAATGTGGTGCTGGAGGAGAGTTTTGCAGATACCATGGATGGCCAAAAAGACACATAATTGGGTTCAAGATCAAATCAAGCCTGGATTCTCCCTAGAAGCTAAAATGACAAAACTGAGGCTATTGTACTTTGGTCACATTTTGAGAACACAGAATTCTCTGGAAAAGTCAATAATGTTAGGAGAAGTGGAAGGCAGTAGGAAAATAGGAAGAACTAAAACAAGATGGCTTGACTCAATAAATAAAGCCTGTCCTCCAGTTTGCTAGACTGTTAATGATAGGACATTTTGGAGGTTTTTCATTCATATGGTCACCATAGTTCGGAGGTCACTTGGAAACACATAACACACACACCACCAGCTGAGGACATTACATGGAAGCATCTGAATAGGTAGCCTGAATAAACACAAGCTATCTTCCTTAACCGGAATTAAGGGTCCAGAGGAGTTGGCATGCATCTGACGAAGAGAGCTGTGGTTCTCAAAAACTTATGCTACAATAAAGTTGGTTAGTCTTAAAGGTGCTGCTGGACTCTTTACTATTTTTCAGAATTAAGTATCTGAATAGGTAGCCTGAATACACAGAAACTATCTTTCTTAACCAGAAGTAAAAGATCCATGATGGCAGGGATAGGAACATCACACCATTTCAAACCTTTCTACGACTAATAAATTGCAAGGGCATCATAGATGATAGAGTCACTAGGACACATGAAATCTAGGCCGTGCCCCTAGCCAGCATTGCATCTATGGATTTATCAATTTAATAGAAAAAACTAAAGAAACACATAGCAGAGCAGTTATATTATTTAATGCCTTTTACTTATAAGCTGCTCCCTTTTGTTCAGCTCAGGCTTTAGCAGAATAATATAGCATTTTGGACAAAAGATGCAAGTCAGTAGCCCAGCACCGGAGGCCAAGATAGAGAAGATCTCCAAGGCTACCATGTATTTCCCTTTGGTGCTCAAGTAGGTCGGAACAAAAGACAACCAAACACTGCAAAAGATCAGCATGCTGAAGGTGATGAACTTGGCTTCGTTGAAACTATCTGGCAGCTTCCTGGCTGGGAAAGCCACAATCAAGCTGATGAAGGAAAGAAGTCCCATGTAGCCCAGGACAATATAGAACATGATGGCAGATCCTTCATTACATTCTGCCACAATTTCTCTACTCAAGGACAGCATATCAAAATCTGGGGAAGGGGGAAGAGGTTCTGAGCCACACCATACAAATCCCAATTTGCCCAAGGGAACAGGAGATAACAACGGAGTGGGTCAGTCTTTTCCCCACCCACTTCCTCATGCTGGACCCAGGTTTGGTGGCCATGAAAGCTACAATGATAGTGATGGTCTTGGCCAACACACAAGAAACAGCTACTGAGAAGATGATGCCGAAAGCAGATTGTTGGAGGAAGCAGGTCACCTTCTGAGGTCTTCCAAGAAACAGAAAAGAGCAGAGGAAGCAGAGCAAGAGGGAGATGAGGAGAACGTAGGTGATATCTCGGTTGCTGGCTTTGACTACGGGCGTATCTCTGTATTGAATAAAAGTCCCAAGCACCAGGACTGTGATCAAGAAACAGCAAACAGCAGCTGTTACTAAACTGATCCCTAAAGGTTCTTCTTAAGTTACAAAGCTTATCACCTTGGGAGCACATAGATCCCAGTCTTTGCTTGGATTTTGATCTTCTGGGCACTTGATACAGTCATCCATGTCTGGGAAGGGAAAGCGCAAAGACCCATATTAGTGCCATTTTCTATATGAATTTGGGCTTAAGTCTCACAAATGCTTTCCATAAGGGAACATGGTGGGATATTCAACTTCCACTGTATGGAAGAATTTTATAAATGCCTTGCTGTTTTGCTTATTGTTACTTTATTGATACCAACAATAATGTTGTTTTGCTTTTTAAAATTTCAAGTTTTTAAAACGAATTAGCATGTTTACTTGGATATTCCTTTCTTTGCTAATTACAAGGAGCTCACTGGAAATACCAGAAGCCGACCGACTTTTGTATGTTAATTAATAAATAAGTGTGCAAACTGAAGGAGCACATAATTCAGTTTGCCTTCTTTATTACACGCTGCCATGTTCAGGGTCTTTCAAGTCCCCACCTCCAAACAGAACACTGGCATTTAGAAACTCACGATAAGTAGGGTCAAGCTGCACTTCGCATTGAGTAAGATTCATCAACTCCATCTGTTTGGCTTTGGTCATGTTTTTACACAGCAGTTTAGATTTGGGCCGATTCCAGACGGCCCCCCGCTTTGCGAAATGTCGTCACGCGTCGTCGCGCAGAAAACGCGAAATATCGTGTTTTCTCTCGCGAGTTTTGCGTGATGTCGCGCAAACCTCGCGCGAGAAAACGCGATATTTCGCATTTTCTGCGCGACGACGCGTGACTGTATCAAGATTCCAGACGGCCCCCCGCTTTGCGAAACGTCGCGCGTCGTCACGCGTCGTCGCGCAGAAAACGCGAAATATCGTGTTTTCTCTCGCGAGTTTTGCGTGATGTCGCGCAAAACTCGCGCGAGAAAACGCGATATTTCACATTTTCTGCGTGACGACGCGCGGCGACGCGCGACGTTTCGCGAGGTGGGGGGCCGTCTGGAATCGGCCTTGGTTCTATTAATATAAAAACCTGCCAAATTCCCAAACTCTTTAATCTTTTCTAACAGCAACAGTAGTGTCTGAATCGGATCTTCCATGATAAATATCACATCATCTGCAAAAGCTCTAAAATTATAAGAGAAGCCTTTAAGTCTTATACCTTTAATACTCTGTTCTTCTCTTATCTTATCTGTCTTAACAATACTTCCAAGACCATTACAAACAGTAAAGGCAAAAGTGAACATCCTTGTCTTGTACCTTTTCTTACCTCAATTTTTTCTGTCAAATCATTGTTTATACACAATGTCGCTTGCTGGTATCGGTAAATTGCCTTTATAGCTTCTATAAAATCTTCCCCCAATCTGATCTTTTCCATTGTTAAAAACAATTTTATTTCAATTAATCTCTTGAGCAAAATTCTTTGGTAAAGGAACATTTGACATGATATTGTCATAACTTTTTCAGAGGAAATGCATAGAATCCAGAAATACACACATAAGTAAATACACATTCATTACATCCATGGGAAAAATTGATACTTTTTGTTACAGCTTTGATTAAATTGCATTTCCCATCATTTTTGTACAGTTTAAAATTTAAAATAATAATAAATAAATAATAATAAATAAATTTGACATGAATTATCTACAGGAATTTGTCTGAAGCAAGATACTCCAAATTAATATTGTTTTCCCTTTTTGGATAAAATACAACAGCCAACCAAAAAATTATGGTTAAAACCCAGTAATTTGATGAATGTTAATTTTTATTCATAATTTAGGAGGTCAACATTAAAGAAATAAAATTTCTCTCATACTAATAAGTTAGAGGTTGTTGTGGGTGTCTTTGCTGGAAATGGTTGACATTTAGTAAATGTCCAAAACAAAATCATGACCCACTCATTTCTGGTATTACATATCAAAAACCACTGTGTCTTCAGCAAATGACACAAATTTATCCTCATTTTCATCACTTAACAGAAAAAAATTAAAGACTTGAAAGAGAAAATTGCCTTGAAGTCTCGCTGATCAAGGTTCAGCAGAATAACACATACTGATAGTGCAGTCCTAAACTTAGGGCCAACCTACACATGACAAATGACACTTGAACAGCAAGTGTATTTCTCCCTGTTCACTTGCCCTCCACTCAATCCACTTGCCGTTCAAGTGTCATTCGTCATGTGTAGCTTGGCCCTGAGTTACTCCAATCTAATTCCATTGATTGCACTTTGAATTCTAAAAGTGATTTTCTCCATGGGTATAGGTGGGAAAATGTTACTGCAGAATGAATAATCATATAGCCACAGGTTTCATCCTGCATTCTCCATTTATATAGATTTTTTTCCAAATATTGATTCTGTTTGCTTGTGTGGAATACATAAGCAGAATTCATTGGACTTTTAGTACAGAAGTAAGCCCTTTCCCCTATTGTCTCAGTTCTACACTACAGAATAAATATATGTAATTGAAGACTTAGGGCCAAGCTATAAGTGACGAATGACACTTGAACGGCAAGTGGATTGAATGGAGCGCAAGTGGATGGCAAGTGAACAGGGAGAAATACACTTGCCGTTCAAGTGTCATTTGTCACTTGTAGCTTGGCCCTGAGATTCTTGAATGTGTCCAACTGATTAACTGTTCCCTCTTGTTCAGCTCAGGCCTCAATAGAATAAGGTAGCATTTTGGGGAAAAGATACAAACCAGTAACCCAGTACTGGAGGCTAAGATGGAGAAGATCTCCATGGCTACCATGTATTTTCCTTTGGTGCTCAGGTAGGTTGGAACAAAAGTCAACCAAACACTGCAAAAGATCAACATGCTGAAGGTGATGAACTTGGCTTCATTAAAACTATCTGGTAACTTCCGTGCAAAGAAAGCCACAGTCAAGCTTATGATGGACAAAAGTCCCATATAGCCCAGAACAATATAAAACAAAACAACAGACCCTTCGTTGCATTCTGCTATGATTTCTTCAGCCATAGACTGCTTATCAAAATTTGGGAATGGGGGAGAAGTTCCTAGCCATATTGTACAAATTCCTACTTGAATAATGGAACAGAAAAGGACAATGGAGTTGGCCAACCTTTTCCCCAACCACTTTCGTGTACAGGACCCTGGTTTGGTGACCATGAAAGCTAAAAACACAGTCATGGTTTTGCCCAAGACACAAGAAATAGCCACTGAAAAGATAATTCCAAAAGCAGACTGTTGAAGAAAGCAAGACACCTTCCTAGGTTGTCCTAGAAATAGTAATGAGGAGAGGAAGCAGAGAAGAAGGGCAACGAGGAGAGTGTAGGTGATATCCCTGTTGTTGGCTTTGACTATTGGGGTATTTTTGTGCTTAATAAAAGTTCCCAGGACCAAAGCTGTGACAAGGGAAAAAGTAATCGCAACTAAGGCTAAACCGATCCCTAGAGGTTCTTCATAAGACAGGAAGCTTATCTTCTTTGGAATGCATCGATCATGTTCTTTGCTTGGATATTGATCTTCTGGGCATTTGAAACAGTCATCCATGCCTAAAAACAAAAGGGCCATCACAATGTGAGTTTGGATGTGATTTAAAGATTATTTCCATAACTACCTTTGGCTTTTGAGCTGTGTAGAAAACTTCCTCCATATTGACTTCTTTCGGCTGTTTCCATGAGTGAAAGTGGTCATCTGAAAAGACATCTCCTAACTCTCTCCTTGACATATCTACATTATGATTTATACTTTCATTATTTTATATGCCTATATTATGACTTCTACTTTTATTATTTCAGTATGATTGTTTCATGCTAAGTAGAGATATTTGTTTCTTATGCAACTATAGAGGACAACTAGACAGAAATAACACATAGCCCTAGCTTTATGTTTGTGTTTTCTATTTCCCCTTACACTAGAAACAAATTAATAATAACAAAACATTCATTTTATATACCACCCTTCAGGACAACTGAATGCCCACTCAGAGTGGTTTACAAAGTGTGTTATTATTATCCCCACAGCAGACACCCTGTGAGGTGGGTGGGACAGAGAGAGCTCCAAGAAGCTGTGACTGACCCAAGATCACCCAGCTGGCTTCAAGTGGAGTGGGGAATCAAACCTGGGTCTCCAGATTAAAGTCCTGCTGCTCTTAACCACTACACCAAACTGGCTTTTATTATTTGAAGGGCAAACAGCAGCTTTTTACTCATGAACAACCCAGAGTGTCGCAGACTGTTTTGAATTCTTGGTTGCCCAATTCTATGCTCATTTGTTTTCGCACGTACTTTGAAGGGGGGACATTTGCTGAATATGGCATTGTAAATTACCTACCCTTCTGGTCTGAAATCTTCCCTTCAGGGCAAGGGACACAATCATAGCAGCAAAATTTCTCCCCTTCCCTCTTTTTCTTCTGATATCCTGGATAGCAGTAGTCATTGCACAGAGAAAGGGGAACCATCTGTTATTTGGGAAGGGATAAATCAGACCATATTTAAGGCGTTCATGGACTGATACATAAACAAATGAGCAGAGGAAATAGAATGATACTGAAACAACTCATGGCATGTGCTGTTTATGAATTATATTGGATGAATGAGGAACATTTTCACACTGCCAAAAATTAATTGACTATTTAGGTTTGCACTGTGACAAAATGGCCAATTGGTTGCAACTTGTTAGCAAGGTGTAGCTAATGAAGAAATAGGCATGCAAAATCCATTACACTGTTTCACATGTTCTGTCAATTTTAAAAACAAGTTGAAAAGTTGTGTGGAATCAATTTACTTGCCACTTCGTTTTAAACCTTGATTTATATGTGAAAGTTCTTGTTTGGATTATAGACAGATCATGACACAGGAAAACATTTTTCTGGAGCCCACATTTCTAGACCATTCTTTAGTGGTCTCTGAGAATATCTTAGAATCGATACCTGGTTCAAATTTCTTTGCCATACAATCATATCCTCATGAATGATGAATTTGTTGCTGCCCAAAGAATCAGGATCTAAACTTCCAATTTTCAGTCGTTTGAAGGATTTGTTTGGAAATGTGACCAAGTTTATTATATCAAACCCAGATTCCACTTCTTTATTACCATTAAAAGACACAAGTTCTCCAGCTGAGTTATTAAACAAAATGCTATGAAGGAATGGGTGGAGCTGATTCAAAAGGGGAAAAAAGGATAAAATATTGGAGTTTTACTGCCAAAGTACCACCTACTGCCATATGACCCTACTTGAATACTACTGTCATTCTTGAAGTCTGTGCTTTGGGTGACTCTACCATCTGAGGTTAGTTGGGTAGCACCCTAAGAATAGACATGGGCATGAACAGAAAAAAAAACATGACCATGGTGTTCGTTCTTCGTTGCCATCCACGAACAATGAACAACGAACATGACCTGTTCACAATCATATTAGTTGTTCGTTGTTTGTGGAGGCCAGCAGGCCCTCCTCCAGCCATCAAGATCCCTACCACACCACTCTCAGAAACCTTACCTGAGCAGGCAGCAGGAATGGTACCAAAAATAAATAATAGCTTGACCCAGAGCCTGGCAGCAGCCCTGGAACTTGAAGAAGTCGATCCCTATCCCACCACACACAAAGAAAATTCAAGCTCCAATGCATTCTCCCTGTCTCTCTCTCAAAATGCGAACAGCAACTATCTCTCCCTCACTGTCTGCAAAACTAGAGCTGGGAAGCCCCCCTCCCCCCTGCTCTTTGCTTCCTTGTAACAAATTTGGAGCTCCACACTTGAAAGGAAGACCTGCCCATTAAGCTAAATTAGTCTTAGATTGGGTTTTCCAGGGCAACAGCAGGAGTTCAGACAGAGTTCAGGCAGTCCCTGCCTCCAGTTGCCAAGAGAATTGATTGCAGGTGCCAGACTGTCTGGTGTGACGAACAGCAACGAACAGCAGCGAACGAGGCTTGCAACAACTACCTGCTTGTTTAGAATGCGGCCTCACGAACAGCTTGTTCACGAACAGCTGATTTGGCTGTCTGTGGCTTTTTTTAGTTCGTATTGCTGTTTGTGCCCATCTCTACCTAAGAATCAACCTTCTGAGTTGTGGTACCAAAATAATGGGATTTCTTGCCTGGGGAGATTTGTTTGTCCCCCTTTATCATTGTTTTCCTTTCTGACGTATCTGTTTGCAAAACATTTGTGGGTAGTTTGACTTCCATCTTTTTGGTGCCTTTTTTGTGACTGCAGAAAGAGCGTTCCTAGAAAAGGTGCCCCCCCTCCAAAAAACAGAAGCCAAATGACCCTGAACCGTTTTCTAAACAGAGACATCTGGATTCCTGGGGGAAAATGACAAGTGTTCAGAGAGTGGGACATCCCTTTAAGGGCATGTGGACATGGCCTTAGTTGCAGAACGGTCTGTTCAGACTAGAAGACATGTTACATTGTGGAGATTTACCTGCCAAGGCTGAAAATCTTGTAATTCAAATATTTTACCATGTCCTGTTGCTCTAAGACTGGATCTTGAAGAGTACATGTAATGCAAAGCATATCCTATGGCATAGACTGCATTGTAGATGCTATAGCTGTGGCCAGTGATGTGCATTTCAAAAAAAGGCTCTGGAAGGTGCTCTAGCTTCTCCTCTCCAGTACATGCTTCATTGAACTCCTCGGGTGCTCTAGGATCTGGACACAAACAATCAAAAACTTGTTCCCAGAAATCCTTGAGAAATTGATTTTCTTCTGTATAACAAGGTTTTAAGATCTGAAGAAATTTCTGGAACCCTTTGAGGTAATTTGAGTGAATTGAAAAGGAAATGGCACCATGGAAGAACTGGAAATCACAGCCCCTTTGAACTCCTGTTAATGTGAAATCAACCTGGGCAGTAATAATCCACACTTTTCTAAGTGATGTATTATTCTTATAACCAGAGTCTCCTAAGAACATCAGAATTATCAACCTTACAAGAGTCCGAGATTCTCCATAGAGGATAAATGTATTACATTTTCTATCTGTGAATGGTAGATATATATTTGACAGTAAATCATTGAAATCTCCCAGAGTATTCCAATCTGCTCGGTTAGGAATTCTTCCCGTGAGAGCCAAACAGATTCCATTCTTGGAAAGCAATGGCTCCATGGTCTTCAAGAAATGTTCTCCACTGTCATTGTCTACAGCTAAAAGCCCAACCCATGTCCATCCAAATTGGAGAAGCAACTGCATAATCCCTGTATACTGATGGGCTTCATTTGGGGCCATGCAGAAAAAAGAAGGTGACTGTGTTGTACCCATCTCCTCTGGGACAAATGATCCATATGTGAGCTAGAAGGAAATTTGTACATGTTAGGAAGATGAAATAGAAAGTGCCCATGTGTTGTGTACCTTTTTGTGCAACAAGTTGGAGAAGGTTTGGCAATAATGAAAGTTCTAGCTAGATTACCTAGAGTTTATACCCAGATTACACCCAGATTACCCAGAGTTATATTAGTTAGATACTATCAGTTTCTGGGAAATTATCATGGGAAAGAAAACTGCTTGAAAAAACATTCCAGAACCATTCTTCATTATTTTGTCCCTGTGTGAAGCAATTCAATTCACTATGAGCCGAGTTAAAAGTGACGCCTGACACTAGTTGGACACTTGTCAGCTTCCCTCAAGTTTTGATGGGAAATGTAGGCATCCTGGTCTTGCAGCTTGGCTCTCTGACTGTTGTCCAATGGACTTTTCAACTGTCATTTGTCCAACATTCTGCCAACTTGAGGGAAGCTGACAAGTGTCCAACCTGTGTCAGGTGTCACTTGTCGCTTGGCTCTGAGTTCCTCAAAATATCAGACATTTCTTTATTTTGCTCTTAATAATTTCTTTTCTTCCCTTCAGACTTCATATCAGTCCCAGTGATGTGTGACGGTCTCTCCACTCCCCATATATTGATCATACCTGTGGAATCTTGTAGAGACTTAAAATGTCAGCCACATGGAAGGATGTCTCAGAGCTAAGTCCTCCAATTACGGCTATTAATTTGTTCTGGGTGTCACATTTGTAGTTGGGGACAAATCTACATCTTTTGAAGAACAGGTCCAGAGTGGTACGATAGGTCATCCTTGCATCATAGTAGCTGTCATAAATGTGGAACCCGAGAGTGACATTGGGTAAGATCTTGGGATTCTCATTGATCTCATCTACAGCAAATGCCAAGACAAGAGCATGCTGGTAGAATTTTGTTATCATGCTGCAGATGAAGATAAAAAAGGTTAAAGTGAGAATTCCCCAGTGTGCCGTCATTTCCTTATAAAACCTCTCCATTTCCACTTCAATTTGTCCCAGTATATCCATCAATTTGTTTATAAATAATTTCAGTTGTTATTGATGCTTTCTGAAGAAATAAATATCTTTATTTGTAGACGAAGTAACTTTTTTTAGGTCTACATTTTAACACAAAATGCAAGTTTTTAACGGACTGGTGGTAGATTTTACCAACTGATGGCAAGTGAATTGCCTGATTTTAAGTTATGTTGGTAAAATGACCATAATAAATAAACAATAAATAATAATAACATTTTAATACAAAATTCATTTTAGCACTTTAACATAAAAAAGTAATTTGTTTCATTGCCTGCACATTTCATCTCATTTTATTATTTTTAAAAGAAACCTAACTCCTCAGGGTATATATACCTATACATTTAACTGAGTTCACCAAACATGTCCTTTATTTTATTTTATTAAACTTATAGCCTGCTCTCCCCACAAATGGGCTCAGAGTCGTTAACAACATCAGTTCATACATATAAAATAAACAAAAACAACTACATAAAATAAAATTCATCATCAATATAAATACAAATACAATAAAACCACTGCTCGATGCAGAACAAAGAGCTTTGTTGCTGTTTTGTTTTGCTAGTCATCTAAATGGGTTCCAGTTCATCAGAACTTCACATTACAATGTGTCTTTCATTTTAAAAAAATCAATTTTACAGTGTGGATCTGATTAAATTTTTGCTGTTAGAAAAGGAAGGATGGGTTCCCTTCAAGGGCTGAAAGGGCTGTTTGGGACCATGGAACCCATATGTAAAAAGATCTTGTGGATGGGAATTTCAGAGGAGAATTGGAAGAGACTGAGTAAACAAGATGACTGGATTCAACTGTATATCTTCATGCCACTAGCCATTACCAGGTTAATAACTCTTTGACCAGACGGACTCTTTCTTCGAATTTTCTTTCTCTTTTAGTAGCAATGGTTAGATATCACATTCTCATTATGCAGGGAGGAGAAAAAGAATCCTTACTCTGGGACCCCCAACATCTCTTGCAAAGGACTTTTCTCAAAAGAAATTTTGTGAAAGGTGTAAATGATCTGAGAAGTAATCCCACCAATAAGGAGGTCCCCTGGCTGGTACCATTCATGGGGAACAGGGAGAGGATCACTCACAGGGCACTTCACGGTATGCACTTTGCTTGCCATATGTGGTAATAGAAGCAGAAACACTAGTCTCACCATCCTCATAGCAAAACTTCCCACCAGATGTGGATGATTCTCCTGTGCCTGTTCACAGTGTATCACACTACCTTGAACAGTGCCTGCTTGCACCTTATAGCTGCCTGTTACAAATGCCTATCTTGAATGCTAGCTGAGATTGCACATACTCCAATCTCAAAGCACCAAGTCAAAGACTGAACTGACAAGCTCTGCCTTCCCACTTCTCACAGCTTTAATTGACACAAGGGCTTTTTATGACTGTTCTCAGGTTGTTTGCTAGCACTTTGGGAGCTTTGGCCTGAAGAACAAATTACAGGTTACAGGGGGAGATAATTGCATCTCTGCAGAGTTTGTGTTCCCAAATAACAACGTTATAGCAAGTATGCTTGTTATACTCTCTCTCTTAGTGGATCGACAAAGAGGGATTCCAGATTTCCAAGGGTCAGAAAACAACAAAAGGAATGCTAGAGCCCAACTTGGGCCATTTCCACACCACTCACCTTCATCTGGAATGCTGCGGAATGTTGTGAAAAAAACCACAGAAGATAGCATCTTCTCGCGTGAATTTTGCACAATGTCACGCAAAACTTGCACGAGAAGACATTTTCTTCCATGTTTTTTTCGTGATGTTCTGCAGCGTTCCAGATGAAGGTGAGTAGTGTAGAAATGGCCATGAAGTTATGAGCTTGACTGGAGATACGGTATACTGTCGAGGGATTGGTCTCAGGTGAGTAGCCGTGTTGATCTGCTGAAGAAGAGCAAGATTAGAGACCAGTAGCACCATAAAGATCAATAAAATTTTCACGGCAGGATAAAAGCTTTTGAGAGTCAAAGCTCCCTATGTCAGATACAAGTAGGAATGGAGATCCCTGAGCCCTGGGGGAGGGAAGTTGCAAAGAAGGGGATAGGGATGAAAGATACACAATGAAAAATATAATCAGCTTGATCGTGATGCGACTGCCTTCCTGCTAAACATGCTGAGGAACACAGCTGTATTTATTTACAATGTTCTGATCCTGCTATTGCCCCACCTACAGACAAGAAAGAAGGCATGATGGGTTAGAACAGGGCTTTATTGATGGTTGATTTGAAATAAGACCATCTTCATTCTCTTCAGTACATTCTTTTCTTCAGTAACTGATGGTAGTCTTCTTGGCTACCACTGACTGGTCAAATGTACTTTGGTTCACGTGTCATAGATGCAGTGCTGTTGTGCTTTGTTTCTCAGACTCACACCAGAACATGTGCTCAGAGGGTCAACTTTACAGACATCTTGCTTTGCCAGAAGGCAAAGTCTAAAAACACTTTGTAAACCCAACAAAATACCCTCTCCAATTCCCTCTTGACATTCATCTTCTAACTGTCCTGGGTAAACTCAATTCACTCCAGGACGTCTCAACAGGCTCATATCTTATCCCCTTGGTGAAAATCTGCACTGTTACTATCACAAAAAAGGACTAGCCAGAAGTGCACAGACCACATCACAGATCAGCCAATCAGTTCAAAAATTTGGGACAATGAACTCCTGAGAGCCAGTTTGGTGTAGTGGTTAAGAGTGCGGGACTCTAATCTGGAGAGCCGGCTTTGATTCCCCAGTCCTCCACTTGAAGCCAGCTGGGTGACCTTGGGTCAGTCACAGCTCTCTCAGAGCTTTCCCAGCCCCACCCACCTCACAGGGTGTTTTGTTGTGGGGATAATAACAACATACTTTGTAAACCGCTTTGAGTGGTCATTAAATTGTCCTGAAGGGCGGTATATAAATCAAATGCTATTGCTGTTATCCCACACACCCTGAGACAGAATTAGCTTCTCTTACTAGCAAGTGCCATGCAATCCCTCCCCCAGTTTAACTCTGGTGTCTATGTGAGATATATGAAAGACACGACAGTTTTATCTGATGCGGGACAAACACAAATACTCAAATCTCTACTGAGGTTTATGAAAGCCATATCCCTCTAGCCAAAAGGGAAGGGGGGGATACCGATGGTTTTGGACAGTGATGATTTACTCAAGTGTCAGTTGGATGGGGAAAAGTCTATTGTTTCCATCCTTGCAAAAGGAGTATTGGCTCTGGTTCTAGTACCAAGACATGTCAAATCCTAAGTGGAAGCACAAGGTACTTTCTTTTGTGAACTATAAAACTGGTCTATGTGCCAATGTACTGCGATACCATTCAGGGAGCAATATTTGCCATGTGTGTGTTTGTGAAGGGAATAATGTACAGACAGTGTTGTTTGATATCATCAGTCCAGTAAGCTTGAGCAGTGAGTGTTGTCCAAATGCCAGTGTCAGGGAGGTGAGACCTGGTCTGAAGTAGATTTTGCACTCATCCCTGCCTACCAGCCCATGTCCATCTAGTAAATGATAGAAAAGACATACAAATTGAAAGTGCTCAAAGAATTAATAAAAAACGGAGCTGGTAACACTCAGAAGAATCACCTGCCTTTTTCATGTTAACTTTGTCATTGGAAATAAGACACGGGCCATTTTCACATTGCTTACCAATCACACAAAACTTCCAGAGTTATTAAGGGAAATTGTGTCAGGAAGGCACATTGTTCCGAGAATTTTGTGTGATTGGGTAAGCAGTGTGAAAATGGCCTAATTTGAGGAATGAGCAATCAAAGTTTTTATTTAGCAATCTTTATTTACATATGATTGTCATATACACGTTGCCCTTGTTTTGGACATAACAGCAAATTACATTTTAAATATGACTGAAAATACTACTAAAACCGGTCCACTCTCTTCATCCCATAGATCTCAAAAAAGCAATTTATGTCCTAAAACAATTTAAGTCTTTAACTCTTTCGCCTAATTAACTGCTCCTTCTTGTTCAACTCAGGCCTCAGCAAAATAATGTAGCATTTGGGGGAAAAGATACAAACTAGCAAACCAGCGCTGGAGGCCAAGATGGAGAAGATCTCCACAGCTACCACGTATTTCCCTTTGGTACTTATGTAGGTTGGAATGAAAGACAACCAAACACTGCAAAATATCAGCATACTGAAAGTGATGAACTTGGCTTCGTTAAAACTATTTGGCAGCTTCCTGGCTAGGAAAGCCACAGTCAAGCTGATGAGAGACAAAAGTCCTAAGTAGCCTAGGACAATATAAAAGATGACTGACCCTTCGTTACATCCTGCGATGATCTCCATCACCAGTGATTGTGTGTCAAAATATGGAAAAGGGGGAGAAGTTCCTAGCCATACCATGCAAATGCCTGCTTGAATGAGTGAACAAATAAGGACAGTAGCATTGGTAAGTGTTTTCCCTGTCCATTTCCTCATCCTGGATCCTGGTTTGATGACCATGAAAGCTACAACCACAGTGATGGTCTTGGCCAACACACAAGAAACAGCCACAGTGAAGATGATGACAAAAGCAGATTGTCGGAGGAAGCAGGTCACCTTCTGGGGTTTTCCAAGAAACAGCAAAGAACAGAGGAAGCAGAACAGAAGAGCGATGAGGAGAGCATTGGTGATATCTCGGTTGTTGGCTTTGACGATGGGAGTATCTCTATGCTTATTAAAAGTTCCCAGCACTAAGACTGTGACTAAGGAAAAAGATACAGCAACTGAAGCTAAACTGATCCCTAAAGGTTCTTCATAGGATAGGAACGTTATCATTTTGGGAATGCATTCATCATGTTCCTTGCTTGAATACTGATCTTCTGGACATTTGATACACTCATCCATGTCTGAAAAAGGAAATAATAACCTAACATTCAAATTCATATGAAATTGTAACATGATGTTTTTGGTTATGGTGTCATGTTGGAACAATGTGGGCAATGTAATTCATTTTAAATTTTAACTGCTGCAGTTGTGTGTATCACAACTCATGGCTGATTATCCTGTACTATTTGTTTGTTGAATTTAAAGCATTCTGACCTTGTTCTTCATTCATTTTTAGCACATAATAAAGTACATTCATCTGAATTTTCATTGTACAAATACTTAAACGGCAGCTAAACATGCCATGGAAATTAGTTATGCTTTGTTTCAGATAAATTTAATTTCTGTGCTTTACTTTACGCCGGAGGGCTATGAAATCATCTGCCCCCCTACAAGCGCAGTCACTGGAATGTTACTGCCTGGGGCCCCCACTCTACCCTCTTTTGTTTTACATTATGATTGGGGAAACTGGAGGGGGCCACCACCTGAGATGTTGATTGTGATTTTTGGATTTTTAAATGTATCTAAATGTTTTAATGTGTATTAAGCTTTTTATTGTACCTCGTCCTGAGCCCATTTGCGGGGAGGGTGAGCTAAAAATTGAATAAATAAATAAATAAATAAACAATTTTGTAAAAAAAAGAATTCTCCTACCATTCCCTATTGAATTCTGTTACCCGGAATGTCCTAATTGTTGTTCATTATTAAACGATACCTCCCCTGTCAAATCTAATTTAACTTTACATAAATCCTCCATCTTTCCCAGTACCATTTGCCAAAATTCAGTTACTTTAGGACATTCCCACCAAAGATGAACAGAATATCCCTTTATCTTCTTGCAATGCCAACAATTTGAATTCATTCCCTTAATCATATTAGACAATTGGGAAGGTGTCCTATACCATTTCAATATTAATTTCATCTCCAATTCTCTAAATTTTTCTATTTTTATTTCCAATATTCCTTTCATTATCTATCTCCTGTACTGTCAAATTCACCTCTCTTTCCCACTTAGTTTATATTATCCCAGTCATGTAATCTTTGTCTTTATTCATTAAGTTGTATATCTTCCTTGCAATACCCTTCTTATTACCCTCTTTAATACAATATATTTTTTCGAGCGGAGTATCCTCCTTATTTAGTATTCTACAATGCCTTCTCTGTTTCAAAATATTATATAAAGCCATGAACCTTAGCCAATATTGTTCTTCCACTTTCCCTAACACTTCTTGTACTGGGGAATAATAAAGTAGATAACTCTAAACAGGAGTTGTTTAAAACAATGATCATTGCTGCACATGCAGTCATAGCTTGTGGCTGGAAGGATGTGGCAAAGTGGACTATGGGTAGATGGAACCTGTATCTATATCAAATGATTCAGTCAGACATTCTGTCCATATTAAAACAAGAAAAGACATGGGAGGATAATATATTAGAGATAAGGAAGAAATGGCTTGGGTATATAAATTGGGTAAGGGAAGGGGGGGCAACAAAGATACATTTGACAAAATCCAAAGGGTATGCTTATGGTTGCAAGTATAAAGTATTATTTTCCAATTGGTCGCTCATGGGAAGGGGGGGAGGGTAACATAAAGGGGAAAAGGTTGTATTGATGTAGGATTATGTTAATGTAATGGAAGCGACTATGTATGGCTATGTAAACAAAGACATCAATACAATAATAAAAAAAAGAAATTGTCGTTCATTATTGTACTTTGGTGAGTTAATGTCCTAGCTGTCGATTAAATTGCATTTTCACTTTCATTGTATAATCCAACTTGGATCTCAGTGAGAAAGGTAGACAATAAATAAATAAATAACTGTTAAATAAATAAAGAAATGTGCAAGGTGACACTGCAGACAACCTTGAATGCATGGATTTGTTTATGTCATTTCAAGCTGGGCTTTTTTTCAGGGGCTTGGAGTGAATGAGTTAATGCTGCCCATCAAGTCATAGCTGACTTGTGGCAATCCCTGGTTGAGTTTTCATGACAAGAGATTAACAGAGATGATCTGCCATTGCCTGCCTCTGCAACCATGGTCTTTGTTGGAGGTCTCTTATCCAATTATTAACCAAGGCTGACCTAGCTTAACTTCTGAAATTGAAAGAGATCTGGCTCTCCTGGGCTGTCCAGGTCAGGGTACAGGCTTGGAGTAGCATGGAAAATTTCAAGTTATGTAATAATTCCTATGGATATACGAACATGCCCATTTTTGGTTCTTTTTGGTTTCTTCAGGGCATATGGAACCCTAATTTGTTCCCCTTATCCCAAGAATGGTAAAGACTGCTGGTATGCCAAAGGGTCCTATGAACATTATGCCATGTTATAGCTTGATGAATGGTCATCTGAATTAAACCTGTACACTGGGAAATTTATCATCTACCTTTCTGGTTTGAAATCTCCCCTCCAGGGCATGGAGAACAATCATAGCAGCAAAATTTCTCCCCTTCCTTCTTTTTCTTCTGATAACCAAGATTGCAGTAGTCATTGCATAAAGAAAGGGGCAAAGCCTATCCAAAAACACAAAAGAAGTGTGGGACAAAAAAAAAGTAGGTAACAATTGAAAAGGAGTAATAAAAATGTTATTTCTTCACCATTTCCAATCACAGCAGATACTGTTTTTGCAGCCCGTTTCTCACTTGAAGAAACTTTCTTGCAGAAGTCAGTCATGCAGCTGACTAGACAACTAGAAGGTGAATGCTCCTGTGCTTGACACTAGGTGGTGCTCCGGACCTCATGTGAAATATTGTTGCAGCAGCTAGAGAAAATGATCATAGTGATTTTAAATTTGGGATTTATGTGAATGGAAGGTTGCCCAGAAAGGAAAGGTGAGGTAAATTTTGTTCTTTGAACCGAATACCTCTCAAGCATTAGGCACAATAGTCTTCTCAAAGCTTAGTTTTAGTAGGTACTGATCTTAGAAGTGAGGAATTGGTAGTTTCTGACTTAAGTTACTTAAACACAGTTCCTTCATAGATTTAATGTCACAGCTTAGGCATTCTGACTTTAATGCAGCATACTTTTCCTTCTACTCCAGACCAAGGGTACTCTACAGAGTCAAAAACCCCTTTCTAGACACTGGGCAGGAACTATTCTACTAAAGACATAACCCTAATCTCTTGTCTTATGGGGAGACTCCTTACTACCCACTTTTCCTACCAACCAAACACTCCTAGTTCTAGCTTGTCTGAGGGCCAAGCTACCCATGACGAATGACACTTGAACAGCAAGTGTATTTCTCCCTGTTCACTTGCCCTCCACTCAATCCACTTGCCGTTCAAGTGTCATTCGTCATGTGTAGCTTGGCCCTGAGTAAAATTAGTGTTAGCTTTCTCATTTTAGTTCATCAATGAAAAGCTTTTCATCAATCTTAAACTGTCCCAGTTAGGGCAAACTTTTCTCTTCCTCATACATAGGAATCTCCGTCTGCAAATTTAATGAAGGTTAAAAAAAATCACCTGGTCGAACATATATGAAAAGAATAATTTTTCAGATGTGATAAGAAAAGGGAAACAGTTTGAAGGTACCTATCTTCTTAGTGTGAAAGTGACTCTAAAGTGAGTGAGTCAAGATAAGCAGCAAAGGAAATTTTCACCCATCCTCAGATCAGCCAAATGTAAACTCTAAAGGACTCAGAGAATACCCCAGAATACATACCATGTTGAAAGTACTTTGCCACATAATTCGGTCTTCAACAATGACAACATCTTTTCCTTCAAGAGAACCAGGGTCTATTTTTCCAACTTTCACCCTATAGAAGGACTTGTTTGGAAGTGTGACCAAGCTTGTTATATCAAATGTGTTCCAAATTTCTCTATTATCATTAAATTGAATTGTTTCTCCAGCAGAGTTGTTAAATGAAATGTGTTGAAGAAATGGGTGGAGCTAGTTGAAAGAGGAAAAAAATAATAAGGTGATAATGTCATGTCTGAGACTTACACAGAGATTCCTGAAATTAATTCTCCCTGGTAACATATTTTTACTATGTTAAAAAATAATCATATATGGCCAGCCTAATATGCTGCTTTTTTGCAATGGTAGAAATCTGCAATTTGTAGCTTACCATTCTTTTCTGACTGGTTATTAGGATATACATAATGTGTTTGATCCAATGCACTTTGTCACTTAGCCTCACTTTATTCCTCGCTACAGCCCCCTTCCCAAATAGCTTTTGTCCATTCAGGCTTTCAGATGGCCAAAGATGACCTCTTCTTCCTTTTTCACCAGCAGAAAAGCTCGCTTTATCCATCCCACCATCTCTATCATCATTTCAACAGTCATTCCTGACGGTCAATGCCAAATTGGGTGCTATATCTCCCTGTATATGTGGCAAGTAACATTACCTGCCAAGGCTGGAGATCTTGAAGTTCATGACTGGATCTAGATGAGTGCATGGATTCCAAAGCATATGCCACAGCATAGACTGCATTATAGATGCTATAGCTATGACCGGTCATGTGCATTTCAAAAATAGGTGCAGGAAGACTCTCCAACCTCTCCTCTCCTGTACATGCTCCATCAATCATTGGCTCTTGGGGATTTATCAATGTGCAGTCAAATGCTTGCTCCCAGAAGACCTTATGAAAATCATTGTCATGTGTCCAGTAAAATTTTGTATCCTGAAGAAATTTAGGAAACCCTAGAAGTTCATTTGAGTGAATAGCAAAGGAAAGTGTTCCGTGGAAATATTGGTAGTCCCAAATTCTTTGAAAGCCTGTTAATGCAAAATCAATCTGGGCTGTCATAATCCATACCTTCTTAAATGAATCTTTTTGTTCATATTCATGATTGCCTACAAACCAAAACGTGATGAATGTTATAAGGGTCATAGTTTCCCCATAAAGAATAAACACACAGACTTTGCTATCTCCAAAAGGCAGATTTATATATGATATAATTTTGTTAATATCATCGAAGGTATTCCATTGGTCATGGTTTGGAATTCTGTGAGTGAAGGCCAAACACATTCCATTTTTTGAAAGCAATGACTCTAGCACGTTCGTGAAATGTTCACCACCATCATCATCTGTCATAAGGATCCCAATCCATGTCCATCTGAAATGCTGAAGCAACCGGACAATACCCACACATTGCTGGGTTTCATTTGGGACCATGCGGTAAAAGGAAGGGAACTTGGGGGAACCACTTACTTCTGAAGCAAATGATCCATACGTGAGCTAAAAGCAAACACACGAGACATTTTCAGAGAGGAGTATATATGAGTGCATGCTCTCTTGTTTATTCAATGAACATTTTCTTAAGGAATTTATAGGATTATCCATAGTTAAAGCCAAGAAATTTTCTTACTGAATATTTTGAAGCCCTTGTAATGCCATGCAATTTCTGGAAATGGTTGTGGGAAAGAAATCTTCTGAAATATCCTTATTTACTCATTATTTTGTATTTATTCCCTTCATTGATCAAGCAACTCTCCTTTATCTATCAAGCAACTCTTCAGTTACCAGATATCTGGTAACTGAAGAAGTGAGCTGTGACTCACAAAAGCTCATATCCTCCCACAAATGTTGTTAGTCTTATAGGTGCTACTGGACTCTTGCTCTTTTCTACTCATGAAGAGACACTAACATGGCTACCCATGTGTGGCACTATTATTTGGGGCATCAGGTCAATATGACTTGGATCACATTATAAATGTCCCTCTTTCTGTATCACAGAATCACTCAGAGACAGGAATTATTGTAATTTGTGAATTCACTCATTCTTCTGTTTATACCACCTACCTGTGGTATCTTGTAGAGATCTAAGATGTCTGCCACATAGAAGGAGATCTTAGCGCTAAGTCCACCGGCGACTGCTATTAGGTTTTCTTGGGAGCCACAGTCATAGTTTGGAAAAAATCTCTCCAATCTCAACCGCAGGCCCAAAGTAGTACGATAGGTAATCCTCGCATCATTATAGCTATCATAGATGTGGAATCCAAGAGAGACATTGGGCAAGATCCTGGGATTCTCATTGATCTCATTGATGGCAAACGCCAAGGCCAGGAGATGCTGGTAGAACTTGGTCAATGCACTTTAAAAAAAAGTTACATTTGTAACGTTGGTCCATTATAGCTCTGATTTAACCGCATCCAAAAGGATATACTTTTGCAGCTAGTAAACACTTTGCTCTTTAGTTAAATTGGGCAATGCTTCAGGACACAGCATTTGTGTTCTTCATTAACATTGACCCACTTCCTAAGGAGCTCCTTGTTTTACACAGAGTACACTTTAGACAATGCTATTTTACTGTACCTGCTCTTGTCAAATCACTGGTGCTATGCTTGTTCCTAGATTCTGATACACATTTTTAAAAACATTATTAATGCAAGTTGTTAGAGTTGTGATAGAATTCAATCCCTTCCCAGGGGCTCTTGAATTTTTATGTTGAATGAGAAGTGGATGCCTGTTGCTTCTATTGCACATGCATATAAATATGCATTCATGAACCCCGAGACACCATTCAGTACACAGCTTGCCAAATAGTGGATCAACACCTTGCATATCCAGAGATAAATTTGGAATAATTGTTAACACATTTTTACTAAATCTTGAAGCAAAAGAACAATAACTATCTTGGCTTTTACCATGCAATTACTTTACAGAAGAAGAGAGAAAAACAGTTCTAGTATTAAGGTGTACTATGAGAACACAGTACCCCCCCCAAAAGCACTAAAATGCCTTTGAAAGATTAAATAAGACCATCTAAGGATCCTACCAAGCATCATTGTATGACATAGAAATCACTAGCAGAGAATAACAGAATAAAGCATCATAAATAAATACTTAGTATTTTACTGTCAGCAATTAATATTTATTTATTTACAATTAAATGTAACAATAGTCCCCTTACTTTGGAGCATCAGACAAATCTTGATAGGGACAGTCATGGAAGGAAGATATAGAAAAATGGTAACTAAACTGAGAAACAATCCCACCAATGAGGAAATCCCCTGCCTGGTACCATTCACGCGGATTCGGAAGAAGATCTTTAGGAATGGTATTAATGTTGTCTGCTGTGGGAAGGAGACAGAGCAACAACAGCAGGGCTCTCAGCATCCTGACAGCAGCACTGGTCTCTAGATGCAGCCTTTCCCGAGTCCATCTCCAGCACCAGTGTGACTTAGAGGGCAAACCTTGGACAGCAGTAGAATCTGCCAACAAAATTTTCAAAAATGAAATGGCTTCATTTTTTTAAGAGCATTAAGAGCAAGTGGATGCCTGCAACTAAGGGCCAAGCTACAAGTGACGAATGACACTTGAACAGCAAGTATATTTCTCCCTGTTCACTTGCCCTCCACTCAATCCACTTGCCATTCAAGTGTCATTCGTCATGTGTAGCTTAGCCCTAAAAGCTGAAATTGTAAACAGACCATATTGCCTAGTCCCTTCTCCCAGTTCCCGATAATAGAGGGTTTTATATAAAACCATTGTTATCTTTGCTTGCTGGTTGTTTTCAATTTCCTTCTGAAAACCCACTGGAGCTTTGACCACATGAACAAATCACAATGATTTGGATCATCCCAGGGGTAGACAATGACTCCTGCAGTTTGGTCTCAGAGGCGCACCACTGATGGAACCACTAATTTGACTACAAATCTCCTTTTCGGGTCAATAAGCAAGAGGCCAGGGCCATATCCCTGTGAGAATCAAAATCTAGACCCTAATGTGAAGTGCTGACCTGGGCTGACCTTGAATTGCACCCCAATCCTAACCATGTTTAGTCCAAAATGCCACTGAGTGTATCAATTTTGTGCAACATTGGATTTAGAGATATGATGAGATTTAAAGCTCGATTTTTTTGAATGACAGTCCAGTAGGGATGCTGTTAAATTTAGAATTGGGATAGGGGTGATAAGCAGCAGAAATGGCAATAACTGATGGCAACTAGAACTTCAATAAATATTTCTGGAAATAAATGCCATTTTTTTAAAGATTTAAACTAGGTGTGCTTGGAACCAAAAGGTAAGATTCTAATAACATACAGGTGGAAAAAGATAATTTACCTGTGCAGCTTTTACATGATCAGAAAATCATATAAACTAGGTCACAACCCGTACAATGTGACCATGCATACAATGTGAGCTCCTGAGCAACCTACCTTTGAGGTAACAACAACAACAACATTCGATTTATATACCGCCCTTCAGGACAACTTAACACTCAGAATGCTTTACAAAATATCCTCACAACACTCACCCTGTGAGATGGGTGGGGTTGAGAGAGCTCTGAGAGAGCTGTGACTGTCCCAAGCTCACCCAGCTGATTTCAGGTGGGGAATCAAACCCCATTCTCCAGATTAGAGTCCTGCCAATCTTAACCACTACATTAAACTGGCTCTCATGCTGATGTTGCACAAAATTGGCAGGGAACCCTGCTTAAGCAATATGCTAGCCGGGTTAAATGGTGCATGGGAGCATTCTCTCCCTTGTGGGGGGCATGTTTAAATTAGGTCAAATCTAAGCTAAGAAAAGATATCTTCCTTGACCTTTCCTTCCCTTGGCCTCCCATCCCCTCAGCCTTAGTGCTTCAGTGGATATTTTAGCTGACTTATCAAAGCAGAAGTTTATGTTATGGTTTGAATCATTGTGCAAATACAGGGCACAGTGTTTTCCAACCATACAAATACCATATGCAACCACTAACCCTGTTGTCATCGATAACATCACATTTTCTTCCAGGGAATGGTGGCTCATGCAATCCTCGCAACAAACCCATGATGTAGATTAGGCTAACAGGCATTTTCAGAAGGTCACCTAAGGATAACAGGCTGATCAGGAGTTTCAACTCAGGTTTCTTCATTCCTGGAGGCTATCCACACCACCATATTGGTTTCATAAGTGTCTGTTGTAGCATCCTTAGGAAGTACTGAGATCTGGAGGACAAGCAGATGGAGACAAGAGGTGGCAGGTCATGATTATTACCTGCAAATGATTTACGGGTGGCAGTAGAGAGTGCCTTCAAGTCACAACTGACTTATGGTTACCCCTGATGGGTCTCATGGCAAGAGACTAACAGAAGTGGTTTTCCATTGCCTGCCTCTGCAACTCTGGTCTTTGTTGGAGGTCTCCCATCCAATTACTAACTAAGGCTGACCCTGCTTAGCTTCTGAGATCTGAGAATATCAGGCTATTCTGGGCTATTCAGGTGAAAGCACCAGATAACATGGCTTTAAGATAATATAAAAACATCACAATCTTATAGGAAACCATTATTTAAACATCCCATTAAAACCAGTCAAGCCACACTACACTGCAAAACAAGCAGTGCAATCCTAAGCACAGTTATACCCTTCTAAATCGATCACCTTCAATAGACTTAGAAAGGTATAACTGTGCTGAGGATTGCACTGTACGGTAAATTGACAATCTCTGGTTTAGTGGTTCGGCATGGCAAACTATAGAAATGGGGGTGGCAATACAAATATAGTAATATACCGATGATAGTAAATTTATTACTCAAATAGTTTAGATCTGCATTTTGAACACTGCCCTTTGCAACATGGACTTCATGTTTGAATTACGATGCTGAGGAGCAGCACTCCTGCTCAAAGAGTAAAACTAGGACGAATCAAACATGAAACAGAAGCTTAATAACATCATCTCACCTTCTAGCAGAGATAAGCATACTGACATGTTGTACCCAGATGAAAAAAATATCCCTTCCAAGGCAGAATGTTCCACTGTCTACTGAAGTACAAATCCATCCATGGTTGCCATTTTGAAATAATTGTCTTCTGTCGAAAATTACTTTAGGGAAATACACACAAAGGATTTTTCTTATTTCCGGCTCAGTCTTGCAAACACCATAGCACATTCCAGCCTATCGTTCTCATAACCTGACAATCCACTCATACATCCAAATTATAAGTATCAATCAGTATACATAACTCTCTTTGTGGCTCCATATGTTGAGTCATCATCAAGAATATTCTCTCTCTTTTTCTCTCTCCCATCCATCTCAGGAGATACCTTGTCTGTCTCAGATACATCCAGTAACTCTGTCTCTGTTAACACGACACTATAAAGTTCTTGTAATGCAATGTAACTTAAAACCTGGCATCTCTCCATGTCAAAGAATCCAAAATTATCCTCAGACAGGAAGTCTGTTCTATTTCAATTTCCTGCCACCGTTCCAGCATCAGATGTGATGAGCTGAAGAAAATAACTGGTTGAAGAGGGGGGTATGAGTAAAGAGACACCTTCAGCTTCTCTAAATTGATCTCTGAAGTTAACTAAAAGGAATGAGCTTTCAAAATGGAAAAGGGCTAGGGTGTTACGCATTCATTTTTCAGGTGGAAAAGTCACCAAAACGGGACATTTCAGGTGACTTTTCCTTCATTTTTTTAAATGACGAAGCTGGTCCAGCTGCTTGCCTCCTTCTTTACATGGGGTGCCATACCTATCTTTAGCAGTCTTGTTTATTGTATTTAACTCTATAGGTAAACATCTTATAAAAGTTCATGTCCACAGCCTTTAAAAAAATTGTTACTGGGGTCAGGAGGAAGGCTTTCCATAGCTAGAGGTCATCCTCAAACGTGAAGAAACACTGAGTGAAGCTGAGAAAAGATTGATAAACCTGGTCAATGAGTTCTTCAGATCTGTTTGGTCCATGCTTGAGGAGGAACTCATTTTCGTTTGGACAAGAGACCTTTAGTTTCAGCTACGTCCCAGGAAGAGGAGAAGAAATGAAATGTGGGCTTTGTTTTGTTGTCCTTTGTGGCTGGGTGTTTTTTCTTGGCTACTAGTGTTGTTCTGTTGTTGACACAGCCTGTGCAGCAACGTAGTCTTGGGGTTTGTCAACGAGGTTGCCAACTGTGAGGGAATTTTTTCCCCTTCATTGTTCACTTGAATCCTACACTGGTTTCTTGGATCTTTAACTCTGTAAGAGGCTTTATTCACATTTAAACTATTCTGGCTAAATAGCCATCTTTTCTTTTACTGAAAACCTTTCAAGAACAGAATTTAGGGCCAAATTGGACATTATGCGTGACACAAGTTCAGTCTTGGGTCTGTGACCAGTCAAACATTCACGAAAACCTCTCTATTATTCTACACAGCTCCAAATGCTGTAAGGGGGAAGGAGGGACTTCAGACTTGCCTTCCGTGCCATTTTCACCAGTGGAAATAGCTGCCGTGGTAACCTCATTGCACCTCCTGTGGGTTCCATATGCCCTGTGATGGAAACATGCAGCCTAAGGAAGTGTCAAATGCAAATACCCCTTCCCATGGCTGTTTCCACTTTTGAAAATGGTACACGAGGCAAGCCTGAAGCCCCTCATTTCTCTTACAGTGTTTGGAGCCATAAGGAACTGCTGCAAGATTTTTAAAGATTAGTTAGTCCTCATATGAACATGTCACTGAGAGTCAGGTTGGGCACCCATGACATCACTTGCATTACATATAACATCTGTTTTGGCCCTTATATATAATTTATTTCATTGCTGTATTAGATTTCTGCTTAAATTAAACAAAAATCTGTCTTCCTGGTACATACTTTGAACCCATAATTCCTGTCTTATTGTTTAGGGTAACAGCAGGATTTGAGACCAGGGGTACCTTAGGGCCAAGCTACACATGACGAATGACACTTGAACGGCAAGTGGATTGAGTGGAGGGCAAGTGAACAGGGAGAAATACACTTGCTGTTCAAGTGTCATTCGTCACTTGTAGCTTGGCCCTCAGAGACCAAGATGATTTTTAAGGTATCAGCTTTTGAGAGTCAAAGCTAAAGAAAGCATCTGAAGAAAGCTCTGACTCTTTGGAAATCTTTTTGATCTCTAAGGTGCCACTGGACTCAAATCTTGCTGTTCTACTGCCAAACAACGCGGCTACCTATCTGAAACTGTTTAGGGTGAATAATTGTCATCTAACAAATCAGAAGCAGATGGCTAGTCACCTATAGTGATGCCCTTTTATCCTGAACTGTATGTAAATAGAGGGGCTGTTTCCTGTTTAAAGGAGATCTCTACTTTCCCTGGCTCAGCTGCACCAAGAGAGACACCAGCCCAGGGTGTCTGAGGACTGTTAAGTCAAACCCTCTCTAAGCCTCAGGGTGGGGGAAATGAAGATGTGGCTTCAACTTGTTTTCATCTCAGCAGTATTTAGAGGTAATATTTGTTCTAATTCAGAAGCCTGTAACATTCTGAGTCTAGCTGTATAGCAGATCTGTTTAAAATCTCTCTCTCGCTCTCTCTTTCTCTCTCTCTCTCTAGGCATCCTATCAGAGGTGCAGCTGGTGGAGTCTGGAGGGGATGTCAAAAGGCCTGGAGAGTCCCTCCAACTTTCCTGTCGAACCTCTGGATTCAGCTTCGGCAGCTACAGGTTTAGCTGGGTCAGGCAGGCTCCTGGAAAGGGCTTGGAATGGGTGGCCTATATAAATACAGACTCAGATCCCATCCACTACTCCAGTTTGGTGAAGGGGTGCTTCACCATCTCCAGGGAAGATTCCAGCAGCCTGCTGAAGTTGCAGATGAACGGCCTGAAACCTGAAGACACAGCTGTGTATTACTGTGCAAGACACACAGTAAGAGGAAGTGAATTTGAAGCCAAGCAAAAAACCTTTTTTCATCCTAACAGCTGTCCAGACCAGTTCATCTACTAATTATTGAGTGTAAGAAATTAAGAACATCTAAAGAATGGTCTATTTCACAGAACTGTAAAAGTTTCAATGCTGTGACCTGGATAGCCCAGGTGAGCCCACTCTCATCAGATCTCAGAAGCTAAGCAGGGTTGGCCTTGGTTAGTAATTGGATGGGAGACCTCCAGTGAAGACCAGGGTTACAGAGACAGGCAAAGGAAAATGAAAGCACCACGAAAATCTCACCAGGGGTCACCATAAGTCAGCTGTGATTTGACTGCACTCTCTATACATTCTCCTACCAAAGGCATTTTGGGAGCTATGCCTTTGGAAGGGAAGTCAAGGGTTTCTAAACCAACTAAAGTTCCAAAGATTCGTAGGGTGAACAACAGAGATAGAAAATGACATAAAACTAGTATGTTCCTTATTTCACATGGATCTCATAGTTGTGCTTATTGTGATGGGAGGGGAAGGACAGCTCACTGCAAGCAAAATTGGGAAAAACCAGAACAGGGGATTGGACCACAATTTGATTTAGGAAGGGCTCGTTCAACTAGGCTGTAGAATCCATTACACAGAGTGGATAAACCACAGCCGGAGTTACCTGAATAATCAGTCCCACAGCAAAATCAATGCATAAATATATTAAAAAATGGGTTTATAAGTTTTCAAAATGGCTAAAAGCTTATATATATAAATTGACAAAGTGCATTCTTCAATAACAATAATAGTTCTATGAATCATCAGTATCAGATCATTCCCATCTGTGTATATAACTTCATAATAATTACAATAAATACATAAGCTTTATACAAAATTCATCAGTCATCTGAACAATATAATCAAGATCATTAAGCCCTGAAGGTCAATTTCCTTTCCTTCTTTGTAGAAGAATTCCCTTTCCTTTAAGGTGCACCATGGGAAGTCCTAGGTCAATGTACTCCAAATGAAGGTAAATTCCAGGGAAGTAACAATGCAAACTATAGGTGATACACAATGTTATCTTGTAAATAACCATGCTTCTATTTCTCTTGTCTTACAGGTGGACCGGAATTTCAATGACACAGGAATGAGTCCCTGTGTCCCGTGCCCAACATACGGCCATCTAGTAAACTGCATGTTTCATACATACTTCCTCAGGGGCTTTATTTCAGTCCAGTACCCTTTTCACTTGCAATTTCAAGGAAGTCTCTACAAATTCAAACAATGATGTACCATGAATTGTTTGGTTTCATGAGGTCTTAAGCAGCTGTATATAATTTCCAAATCGGATTTTGATACATTGGCCCTCCCACCCGTCCCAGAGCCTACCAGCAGCCACTATTGGGTAGGGATGATCTTATTTCTCTTCTCTATGACCTTCCTCCACCCGCATCAGTAGCTTTATATTTTGCTCATTTTGAAAGGGCATATAATGAAAGGAGATCCAATATGGATTGACTCTTGCAACAGCCTTATCCTTCAGGAGTCCTGTGCTGAGGCTCTTTGATTCTCCACTTAAGAATTACTATATAGATATCATATAGAACGCTTGTCGAGGACCTCTGGCACACAGTCTCACCCCGCCTTGGATGGGACGCCACTGCACTGGGCGCTTTAGCACCTGACAAGGACTCCTGGCAGGTGGTCCCACCCCGCTTTGGTTGGGGTGCCACGGCACGAGGCGCCTTAGCATGTGATGAGGGCTGCTGGTGGGCAGTTTTGCCCCACCTTGGTTGGGGCACTGCTGCACGAGGCACCTTAGCACCTGAGGAAGGTTTCTGAGAGGCGGCCGGTAGGCTTGCTGCCAGCATCGGTCTATGGCCAAAGGGGGGGGGAGGTAATACCTCACCCTCGCACCCTCTTGTCCATTCCTCCTCCTTTCCTGCTTCTTGCCTCCTCGCGGACTCCCTTCCATATGAAGCATCCTCCTTCCCCATCTCCTCTCTCTCTCCTTCTCACTCTATCAACAACTCGCTCACCTTCTCTCTCTCTCTCTCTCTCTCTCTCATTGCTCCTCAACTCCCACCCCATCTTCCTCTTCTCTCGCCCTTTTATGGGGGCCTCTGGGAGGAGCGCCCGCCCTATCCTCCTGGCCCTGCTCTATCCCCATGGCTGCCCGATCCTTTGGGCTTGATGGTCAGCAGCCTGGCCCCCCATGCTCTCTCCTGAGATTGGCTGCCCTCTCCTGCCCCGTTTTTGCCTAGCATCCCATTGGAGGGTGGGGCTGGCCGGTTTCCACCTGCCCCCATTGGTCTTGTTGTGGCTTGGGCATCTCCATCCTTCCTTTGGCTGTCGGGGTTCGTGAGGACCAGTAACCAGAGTCGTAGTCCATTCTTGCGACACAGCCCAGCTGTGGGACAGTCCCTTCCACAGCCTCCTGGGTCCTAACATGGCCTGCTTCCACTGCCCCACTGATGCCCGCAGCGGTGGCCTCGCTCCATCCCTCTGTGTGTCAGGCCTCCCTGGCATCAGCATGGATGGCCGAGTTGCCGGCTCCCAGCTGTCTCCCATCCCCTGCTCCAGGTGAGTCTGGGGGCTGAGCCTCAGACCCCGGACTTTTCTCTTCTCCATGACCTTCTTCCACATGCATCAGTAGCTTTATGTTTTGTGAAAGGGCCATTGGGAAAGGGCATATAATGAAAGGAAATCTAATTGGATTGACTCTTGCAACAGGCTTATCTTTCAGGAGTTCTGTGCCAAGGCTCTTTGATTCTACACCTGATAACTACTTTATGAATATCATATAGAACTGGATCCTTGGGCTACGGGGATTTTAGAGGCAGCGCTGGACAGTGGACTTAAACCTAGGCCGTTTCCACATGGCTTACCTGAAGCTGTATCATGCCGCAACGTTGAGGATCGTGCCGGGGAAAACGCGAAATATCGTATTTTCTCGCATGAGTTTTGCGCAATGTTGCAAAACGATGTGGAAACGGCCCTAGTCAGCTCCTCTCAGGCCTGTCAACAACCCTTCCTTATTTCCTTCCTTCGATAAGTCAATATCAGAGCTGGTTCAGGGTTGGAAAGCTGAAAAATGTGGTCAGCCATCCCATGTGTCATTTTTTCAGGGCAGGTCCAGTTGATTCAGCTGCAACAGACTGATTAAAGGATTTCACAGAACTGACACCAAGAGTCCACCAAAGAAGATGGGTAGATTCAAATTCTCAGCTATATATACATTTAAACACATACTCCACACTTCTGTGGATGACACTGGTCTTAGATTTCAAGCAGAGGGTGAAGGCAATAGATTGCCCTATTTGAACATTTCCTGTTCAGTGTATTCCTGAGGTACACTGCTTCTGAACCTGTATTACCACTCAGTTAATAATAATTTAGTAAACAAAGTTTAGAGGGAAGTCAGCAGGGCATAGCCAGATCTCATTAGATCTTGGAAGCTAAGTAGGGTTGGTCAGAATTTGGATGGAAAACCACTAGGGAAGACTGGGTTTACTCTGTATAGGTAGGCAATGGCAAACTTCCTCTGCTTCTCACTTGACTTGAAAGCTCCTTTTGGGGGGGGGGGTGCCATAATTCGATTGACAATTAAAATTTAGCAAGTCATCATGGCCATAAGTAGAAAGATGTTGTGACGAGCACTAGAAGAATAAAAGATTCATCACCCATCCATTACCGGATGAGGTTCTCTATGAATCTGCTCCTCTGGGATTTCCAGGTATTATTTAAGCATAGTTTATAGATCTCTCCCAGTTCTTGCCACACATGACTGTACAGACATCTGTTTATAAAGTCAGGCCAGGAAATACTCCTGCTTTGTTCTCAGAAGGGGGCAGTAGTTCTCTAAAGAAAGACAATGATGGAAAGATTTAAAAAAATCTGAGGATGTTGACGTAGTTTTTCCTGCAAGGCTGATCATTTCCTCTACAGTTTGTTAGAAAAAGAATATTGTAACAGTCCCTCAAGGGTTTCACTGCCCAAGGGCTTTTGGATAATTTTCTGTTAAAATCTGTGAACCTTGCATCCTGTTTTGATATCCACTAAATATAGAGTGTTTCCTGTTGTTTCCAATATGTAGAGAGGACAGAATTGCTGAAGATACATGGAATTATTTATTTACCCCCTTAAAGTATAACCAACCCTCTTGGAAATCCATGGTTGGGAAAAAATAGCCCTGGTCATTATCAAATCTAGCAGTCAAGTCACAAAAGTGGAAACAAGGTTCAGAAAATGCATATTCAATTAAAAGTGTGTTTATGTCACCTAATTCCATGTCATCTATAAACAATGGTGATATTTCTTTTGTCTGGTGAGGTGACAGCTCTCTAGGATCTCAGATAAAGGTCTTTCAGATATGGAAAAGTCAAGAAATTGACTTCGTTGCCACAGGAGGTGGTGGCAGCTACAAGCATTGCCAGCTTCAAGAGGGGACTGGACAAATATATGGAGCAGAGGTCCATCAGTGGCTATTAGCCACAGGAGATAGATGGTATTCTCTTTGTGGGGAGGTGGTGCTCTGTTGTCTTGGTGCTGGAAGGAAGGCAGTGGGAGGGCTTCTGGTGTCCTGGCCTCACTGACAGTCCTTTAGATGGCACTGGATTTCTAGCCACTGTGTGTGACAGAATGTTGGACTGGATGGGCCACTGGCCTGATCCAACATGGCTTTGCTTATGTTCTTATGTTCTTAAATTAGATCTGCCTTGATAATGGTAGTAGTCAAGAACTCAGCAATATAACATGTAGGTCTATCCCAAGGCCAGAATAACTAAATTTCAGCCATCCCTTTTGTGTAGCTATCTACCTTTTAGAAGTAGAGATGTGCCTGTTTCTCCTATTGCTGGGCTGTTTAATGTTTACTACATTCTTAACCCAAATCTGCCTTCTGTTCACTCACTCTGTCACAATAACCATAGTAATGAACCACGTGCTAAAGAATTATAAACCATCACACCAATCATATGCAGAGTGCATGCACAAAGAGTTCTTTCTGGTCAATGACTCTTCTTGTTGCTCTTTTATACTGTGCTGTATGTAAATGCAGGGGCAGCATCCCATTTAAATCAGCCTTCCAAAACCACAGCTATACCCAGAGCACAATTCCCAAGTGCCTGATCACTCCCCGTCCGGTCCTCTGCTAAGCAGCAGTGTGGAATATGATACTTTTACTTCAACTTGTTTTCTTTGTCACCATCTTCAGAGGTACACTTTTATTAATTTATTTTCAAATACAGATGAGGGATACGATGTTGGGACTAATGTACATCAGTTTGCTTTAATTAAATCATCTTTCATTTTGCAGTGGCCCTTTCAGAAGTCCAGCTGGTGGAATCAGGTGGAGATGTCAAAAGACCTGGAGACTCCCTCCGTCTTTCCTGTCGAGGCTCTGGGTTCACCTTCAGCAGCTACTACTTTTCTTGGGTGAGACAAGCACATGGAAAAGGATTGGAATGGGTAGCCTATATAGAATCAACCTCAACTTACTATTCAGATTCTGTGAAAGGACGATTCACCATCTCCAGGGACAATGCTAACAGCCTGTTGCACTTGCAAATGAACAACCTGAAACCTGAAGACACGGCTGTGTATTACTGTGCAAGAGACACAGTGAGGGGAAATGTATCTGAAGCCAGGCAAAAACCCTCTTGGGATCCTGAAAACTCTCCAGGCTGGTTCTTCTGCAGTAAGTTGAACGGAAGAAATTATGAGAAAGGAAACTGAATTACTATACAAAATTAAATGGAGTTAACAGCCAGCTTCTCTATCCACAATATAAACGTTTGGCAGTGAACTGCTCTCTGCACTCCTAGAACATCACCTGAAACCTTATAACTATGTGAGCCCAGCAATGCTGTGTGTTATGCTTGTACAAACAGAAGACTCACAAGGACTTGGGGGACATCTCATTTCCCCTCTCCCAACTATTTCCTCTTTCTTTTCCCTGGCAGCCCCCATAGCTTCTCCCCTTTCCCTGCTTCCTTCTCTCCTTCCCACCCACATGTGTCCCATGCTTTGGCTTTCCTTCCTTCCCTCCCCCCAGCAGCCTCTACCCAGGAAAACCATGGTCCAGTTGTGTAGTGCTGCTCACCAGAACAGGTCTTGTTGCATAGCAGGGAACCTGTAAGGACTTGTGGGGGGGGGGTCACCTCATTTTCCCTATATCCATTCCCTACACTATTTCCTCTTTCCCCACTCCTGGCAACCCCATATCCTCACCTTGCCCAGTTTCTTTCTCTCCTTTCCACCCACAAACCAACTTACCTTTTATCTGACCCCCTCTCAAGCTATATTTAATATTTATTTACTTCATTTATACTCCATCTTTATCCACAGTGGAGCCCCAAAGCTGCTTTCATCTCCATTTTATCCTCACAATAATCCTCTGAGGTAGGTTAGTCTGAGAGTGTGGGACTGGCCAAAGGTCACTCAGTGAGTTTCCACGGTAGGATGAGATTTTGAGGATTGAGTTGCAGTTCTGGAAATTGGTGATATCTCTCCTGAAAACCAGGCTGCAAAGCAGTCCTTATCCAGCTTCTCAAAACTGGCCAGTAAAAGCACAAATAATAATAATAGTAGTAAAAATAAACAGGAGTAATTTGTCACAGCCCTAACCTGGATAGCTCAGATGAGCCTGATCTTGTCAGATCTCAGAAGCTAAGCAGGGTCAGCCTTGGTTAGTAATTGGATGGGAGACCTCCAATGAAGACCAGGGTTGCAGAGGCAGGCAATGGCAAACCACCTCTGTTAGTGTCTTGCCATGAAAACCCCGCCAGGGGTCACCATAAATCCACTCTGACTTGAGGGCACTCTCCACCACCAATTTGTCACAAGGAGGGAGGGTGAAAGGGCTTTGAATTCCTAGCAGAATTTTCAAGAAAAGAAATCATGCAAAGTTTATTGATAGTCAACACCTGTCATTCTTTTTCCCGGCTCCAGCCTGCTATGGGTCGCTCCAGAGGATTTTTCCTTCAGTTCACAAGAGCAGATCAATACGAGTCTTTCCTTCTCTCTTCCATAGGGCTTACAGTACCACTCTTGATACCTCTACTCTGTTCAAGTCATAGTTTGAATTCACCATTTATAATTCATATTATTTTTTTCAAAGATACATTCAATTTGTTTTGAACATGTAAGTAGAATAGCTTGGGCTGACGTAAATGGCACATTATTCTGGCTCCTAGAAAAGCTTGCCATATTAATTCCATAGATACCATGGAAGGAATATATATCATGGGACAATTTCTTTCTTTCTCCTTATTAGCTGCTCCCTCTTGTTTAGCTCAGGCCTCAGTACAATAATGTAGCATTTAGGGGAAAAAACACAAGCAAGCAACGCTGCACTGGAGGCCAAGATAGAGAAGATCTCTACAGCTACCGTGCATTTCCCATTTGTGCTCTGATAGCTTGGAACAAAAGACACCCAAACACTGCAAAAGATCAGCATACTGAAGGTGATAAACTTGGCTTCATTGAAACTGTCCGGCAATTTCCTGGCAAAGAAAGCCACAGTCAAGCTGATGAGGGACAGAAGGCCCATGTAGCCCAGGACAATGTAAAACATGGTAACAGAACCCTCATTACATTCTACTATGATCTCTTCAGCCATTGACTTTGTGTCTATATCTGGGAATGGGGGAGTGATTCCTAGCCACACTGCACAGATACACATTTGGACAATGGAGCAGGAAAGAACAATGCAGTTGGTCAGTCTTTTCCCTACCCATTTTCTCATTTTAGACCCAGGTTTCGTGGCTATGAAAGCTACAACCACCGTGATGGTTTTGGCCAAGATGCAAGAAACAGCCACTGTGAAGATAATGCCAAAAGCTGATTGTTGGAAGAAGCAGGTCACCTCTTTAGGTCTTCCAAGAAAGAGCAAGGGACAGAGGAAGCAAAGCAGAAGAGAGGTGAGGAGACTGTAAGTGATATTCCGGTTGTTGGCTTTGACGATGGGGGTATCTCTGTGCTTAATAAAAGTCCCAAGCACTGAGACTGTGATCAGGGCAAAAGAAACAGCAACAGAAGCTAAACTGATCCCTAAAGGTTCTTCAAAAGACAGAAAGCTCATCTCTTTGGGAATGCATTGATCCTGAACCTTGCTTGGATAGTGATCTTCTGGGCATTTGATGCAGTCATCCAAGTCTGAAAAGAAAAAATGAGCTCATCATTCCTACCCAAATTAGGGTCAGTTCATATAATCATGCCCTGACCTGGATAGCCCAGGTGAGCCTGATCTCGTCAGATGTCAGAAGCTAAGCAGGGTCAGGCTTGGTTAGTAATTGGATGGGAGACTTCCAACGAAGACAAGGGTTGCAGAGGCAGGCAATGGCAAACCACCTCTGTTAGTTCCTTGCCATAAAACCTCCACCAGGGATAGCCATAAGTCAGCTATGACTTGAAGGCACTTTCCTCCTCCACCACCACCACATGAGCATATTGAATGATAGTGAAATTTGACACACTTTCTTTATGCTCCTTTATGTGATCACTATTGTACCTGATTTAGTGTACATTCACATATGAATGTGCATCATTTGATTACACACATAGCCCAGAGCCAGTTTGGTGAAGTGGTTAAGAGCACAGGACTCTAATCTGGAGAACCGGGTTTGATTCCCCACTCCTCCACTTGAAGCCAACTGGGTGACCTTGGGTCAGTCACAGCTTCTAGCTCTCTCAGTCCCACCAACCTCACAAAATGTTTTGTTGTGGGGATAATAATAACATACTTTGTAAACTGCTCTGAGTGGGTGTTAAGTCATCCTGAAGGGTGGTATATAAATCAAATATTGTTGTTGCTGTTGTTTTTATTTAGATACATTTTCTTCATTCCTCTTTACATCTCCCTGAAATCCTTTCCTTTTCTTCTTTTTAGGAATTTGGAATCAGTTTCTAAATAGCTTCTTTTTTAGTCAAAAAGAAATTTGAGGAGAGAAGAGGCAGGATGGGAGGTTCTGCAAAATTTCAGAATTTCACTCTTTTGATCCTCAGAGTCAAGCAATATCTTCCCAAGCCTTCTTGTCTTCCTACTAGAGAATCACTGTGGCATGTTTAACATACAACAACTGCTGTGGTTGAAGTCACATATGGGCACCTTGATTTCTCTTCAAAGAGGAATGGAAGAGAAATCCTGCTCTTAAAAGAGAAAAGAAAGAGAAGAGGAATCAATTGCTCTATCTAAAAGAGTGAATTTTGGGGAAAAAATCCCCACTGCGTAACAACTCTAGTCCAGAGTTGAATGGTTGAACTGATGGCATTGAAAAATACTAGGATTTTGGACTCTGTGCAGAAATTCCCCTAACCGTATTATCTCTATGGTGAAAAGTGTGGTGCACTATCTGGGTAATCCTAAACGGAGTTACACCTTCTATGTCCATTGAAGTCAAAGGGCTCTAAAATATGTTACTCTGTTTAGGATTGTGCCATGTATCACTTACCCTTTTGGCTCGAAATTTTCCCTTCTGGGCACAGCATGCAATCATAACAGCAAAATTTCTTTCCTTCTTTCTTTTTCTTCTGATAACCAGGAACACATGGGTCATTGCACAGTGAAAGGGGTACACTCTATTTAAAAAAAATGGACAAAGCTTAGGACAGAATAAATTAGACATTATTTTAGTGTTTATCTGAATCATTAAAAAATTGGCACTAGAAATAATATCAGCCATTGTGTTTGTTATAATCTGCTAGTGTTATCCCAATCATGTTAGATATAGGGTTGGAAACAACTAGCTTGTGGGAAAGGTAGGATGGCATCCCCTTTGATATCCTGAAGTCATTCTGGGGATCTTCAACCTGTGCGGACAAAAGCCAGGTGGGAGAGATCTGTAGTAAGGAATGGAATTAGATGAGATTGGGCAAACAAAATGGCTGGATCCAACCCACGACAGAGTCCTGTTGTGTAGAAAAGGAAACTGCCTACTACAATATTGCTGATACGCCTATGGAACTGAGTAACCCCTGTGAACACAACAGAATTCATAGTCAGCCAATACAGAGTAGTGATTATAAGTGTTGGATTAGGATTAGACATGGGCACGATCCGAAAATAAATCCCGATTAAGCTGATCATGGATCTGGGCTGCCGCCGAACACAGGTTCCCAATTCTAACCGATCAAGTCTAGTTTCTGGTCCGAAATCGGGAATCGGGAAGGCCAGCACCCAGAGCAACCATAGTCAAGCTGTTGCACGCACATGCGTGCACGCTCCTGAGTCACTCCTGCCCACGCAGCAAGCTGGCTGCCCCGGTGCGCTGCGGAGCTGGCAGCAGCGCGAGTGGCTCGGACGCTGCCCGCGCCATTCACCTGCCCCGCAAGACAAGGGGCGGCCAGCTTGTCCACGTACCCCTTGTCCTGGGGAAAGGCGAACGGCGCGGGTGGCCTCCCGGCCTCCGAGCCTCCCGCGCTGCCTTTTGTCTTTCCCCAGGACAAGGGGCGGCTGGCTTGTCCACATGCCCCTTGTCCTGGGGAAAGGCGAACGGCGTGGGCGGCCTCCCAGCTTCCCGCGCTGCCTTTTGCCTTTCCTTTGTGCCCACCCCCTTCCCCCACCCTCCCCTGGGTTGCTGCTCTGTGTTTGGAAGGAAGCCTGCTAATCAAGGAAAGCTGGGCTTCCATTCGTGTTTCGAGGGCGACAGAAGGAAGGAAAACACAGCTCATTTCCCTGACTCCGTTGCCCCGGGAATTAATTACTTGCTCTAGAGTGTCTGCAATTCCGAGCAGAAACTGAGGGCCAAGCTACAAGTGACAAATGACACTTGAACGGCAAGTGGATTGAGTGGAGGGCAAGTGAACAGGGAGAAATACACTTGCCATTCAAGTGTCATTCGTCACTTGTAGCTTGGCCCTCACCCATCCGATCAAGTCCCGAACTAGCAAACTCCCGACTGCTGGATCGGTTGCCATGGACAGAACCGATTAGCTGAGTCACGATGGTGAAAATGCCAAAATGGGGGGGGGGGGGGGTTGAAATCATAATTCAAATCGGGCCCATCTCTCATTAGGATCCAGGTGACAGTCCCCATTCTGACATGGAAATATGCTTGCTGATTTTGGGCTAGTCGCATACTTTCAGTCGAACTTCCTTTATAGGATTCTCTAATATGGAAAGGGGGAAAATGTTCTAATCCATTTCATAGTGTACAGTGAGGAGAAAAGTGAGGTGTCGGTAATAACCTTGTGCTTACATACTGATCTTCTGGACTGAAGGCCAAGCTACAAGTGACGAATGACACTTGAATGACAAGTGGATTGAGTGGAGCGCAAGTGAACAGGGAGAAATACACTTCCATTCAAGTGTCATTCGTCACTTGTAGCTTGGCCCTCAGTGACACACTCAGAGAGTGTTTTAGAAAGCCAATGCTATTACTATCCCCACAAACAGACACCCTGTGAGGTATGTGGGGCTGAGAGAGCTCTGAGAGTGCTGTGATTGATCCAGGGTCTCCCAGATGACTTCCAGTAGAGGAGAAAGGAATCAAAACCAATTCTCGAGATCAGAGTTCTGCCACTCTTAACCACTACACCAAACTATGAATGCTAGGCACTGACTGGCAGCTGGAACTCAGCAGGAGCTTGGGGGTAGGACTGGGAGCTACTATCATGTTGAAGGCATGACACCATTTTTTAGGGTGAACCTGGAAGTACTGCCATGCCACTATAAGATTCTATAGTGTTTCTGTTGAATCCTGGACAGATCTGCTGAATCCTCGAGTGGCATGATGTCACTTCTGCGTTTGTCCCAGAAATGACATCATGCCAACAACATGACAGTGATTTTTGCACTTTTTCTACCCACCCCCACCTCCACTGGCCTATTGAGCAGCAACAGTAGTTGACTGTACTGGGGAGAATCTCCTGCTATAGCTGAAGATGAGCAACTCTGGGTTCAAATGAAGTCAATAAATAAATAAATACCTGATTAAAACTTGTTTGCCACTCAATTATATCCTCGTGAATAATGAATTCTTCTCCTCCGAGGGCATTGCGGTTCACCTGTCCAACTTTCACTCTGTGGAAAGACCTGTTTGGGAAAGTGACCAGGTTTGTAATGTCAAATCCAGCCCCTATTTCCATCTTCTCATTAAAGGACACAGTTTCTCCGGCTGAGTTGTTAAACGAAATGCCTTGAAGAAACAAGTGGAGCTGGATGGAAGAGAAATGAAGGTATTATAACTAATCGGAATCTTCATACCATGATTTATTTATTTTTTTAAAAAATCATGCAGATAAACTTCTCTGTTCTTGCATCCACATAAACTTGACTGAACATATCTGTGACAGAAGACATAAAATGTACTGTTGACCCATATTTATATTTCAGATAGATTAGTGTACAGATCTGGTGGCTGAGTATGTGCAGTTTTCTTTTTGTCTGATCTCCTGCCACACACTCCCAACATCTCTTGATCCAACTATTATCAGTTCTATGAAAACCTTAGAAACATAGTAGCATCTGGTGTTCAGGTCTACAATGCATTTTTATGTGACTGAAAATACCAGAAGCAAACAGGAGAGGAATTGTGACCTAATGGCAGAAAACATCCCTTTCATAAAATGGATTCCAGAGGTTGCTGGCAAAAAGTGCTATTAAGTCATGGCCAACTTATGGTGATCTTGTAAGAATTTCAAGACAAGAAATGTTCAGAAGTGGTTTGCCATTGCCTGCCTCTGCCTAGCAATCCTGGACTTCCTTGGCTGTCTATCATCCAATTACGAGTGAAGGCTGACCTTGCTTATCTTCTGAGAGCTGATGGTTTTTAGATTTTCTGGATCACCACAGCTATAAACCTCTCTTTGAGGTGACCTGACATGAAATACGTCACTTCTGAGAACATCAACACTCATACGAGTCCATATGAACAAGGCATAGTATAGCGCTAGACAAACTTCATATACACATACCTGTAAATATATTTCTGAGGAAAAGAAACAGAAGTTATGAGTGTGTAGATGAAATGGAATTTGCTGATTTGACTTAATGAAGTCTAGGGTTTATGACATGAGGATCCACAAAATGTTAAAACCAAGCTACAAGTGACTTTTTTCACATGAAGAACACTTGATCGTTTTTGCAAGTTTTTCTGGGAACTGAAGTCCAAGTGTCCTCCCCCCCACTGTTAGAATCACTGCCTGAAGAGCTAGAGAAAGCCAGCAGCAACAGCAGCTTTTGCAAATCGTTCCTCCAGTCACAAGCCTGCTCTCAACAATCTCTGGGGGCAGGCAGCTGCAACTTTCTCCCTGGGCATCTTGCTCCCGGGGAGCTGCTCTGGAGAAAGCCGACATGTCAGTGAAGCCGAGCAGGACACCCAGGGAGAAAGTTGCAGCTGCCCACCCCCAAAGATCGTTAAGAGCAGGCTTGTGACTGGAGGAACGATATGCAAAAGCTGCTGCTACCACCGGCTCTCTCTAGCTCTTCAGGCAGTCATTCTAACAGTGAGGGGAAGGACACTTGGACTTCAGTTCCCAGAAAAACTTGCAAAAATGATCAAGTGTTCTTCATGTGAAAAAAGTCACTTGTAGCTTGGCTCTTAGTGGATAATTCATACACTGAGGGCCAAGCTACAAGTGACAAATGACACTTGAACAGCAAGTGTATTTCTCCCTGTTCACTTGCCCTCCACTCAATCCACTTGCCGTTCAAGTGTCATTTGTCACTTGTAGCTTGGCCCTGAGCCCCTTTCCCCAATAGCTCTGGTCAGTAGCTGAGAGAGGGGTAGTGAATATAAAGAATTGGCCGCTTGTTTGGTGAAGTCCGTGGGAAAAGGAGGGACAGGAGTGTGTGTGGATATGCGTCTTGGCTTGATAATAAGGGACTTGACAGGTGGTGAATGGCGATTGTCCTGAAATACCCATAAAGCTCCAAACCTGAGTAGGGAAGTTTTAAGATGGGTGGCATTAGGTAAGGAGTAATAATGAGATTTGTTACTTGTCTCATGGCAATAAAGACATGACATTGCGGGAATGTTACCTGCCAAGGCTGGACTTCTTGAAGGTCAACCTTTTTTTTACCCGCTACTGCCCTGTGTTTGGCTCGAGATGTGTAAATGGCATGCAGAGCATGTCCGATGGCATAGACAGCATTATAGATACCATAGCTGTGTCCAAGCATGTGCATTTCAAAAATAGGCGCAGGGAGACTCTCTAACCTCTCCTGCCCAGAACATACTTTATAGGCATTCTTTTTCTTGCTGTAATTTAGAAATGAGCAGAAAAATGCTTGCTCCCAGAATTCTTTGCAAAAACCATCTCCTTTAGTCCAATCAGGTTTTATGTCATGAAGAAATGTCTGGAACCCTGGAATCTCCTTTGAGTGAATTGTGAAGGAAATTGCACCATGGAGGAATTGGTAATCCCATCCCCACTGAAGGCCTGTCAACACAAAATCTATTTGTGCAGTTGTAATCCACACTTTTCTTAATGCTGCGTTTTCTTTATATTCAAAATCTGCTAGAGCTACCTGGGTGATCAATGATATAGCAGTCATAGATTCTCCATAGATGACAAATGCCCTAGCTTTGCTATGGGCTAAAGGTTGGAATACATTTGAAATTAAATCCATAACTTCTTCCCACCTATTCCAATAGCTTTGTTTTTTTATTCTTTTGGTGACGGCCAAACAAATACCATTTTGGGAAAGCAACGGTTCCAACACCTCCAAGAAATGTTCTCCACTGTCACCATTCACAACAAAAAGCCCAACCCACGTCCATCCAAAATGCTTGAGCAACCGAACAATCCCAATATACTGTTGGGTTTCATTTGGGACCATGGAGTAAAAGGGAGGGTACTGGGTTATACCATTCTTCTCTTGGGCAAATGACCCATATGTGAGCTAAAAGGAAATGTGCACATATATTAGAGGTTGCTTGGGAGGTACTAGGGTGTGTTTGTCCCTGTTGAAGCAAAGAAGAATTTGAAAGATGAGCAAGAGTTAAACTCAAAGGTGCTCTGGCTAAGTGTTCTCAGGTTGTAGAAATATGATAGAATTTCAGGGAAATGGTCATCCTGCGGAAGCAATTTGCGAAAAGCATCTTTCAACACCCAAACTCTTTGCGTTTGGTGCAACTTCCCATTTGAGCTGGCTCTTTCACACAAGAGTTAAGATATTACTTTTTGGTCCATCATACCTCTCCCTCCCTTTGATACATTGGATAACTCTAAGAAGTAAATCATTCATTCCGCCATCCATGGATCCTACCTGTGGAATTTTGAAGAGCCCTAGAATATTTGCCATTTGGAAGGAGATATCAAAGCCAAGTCCCCCAACGACAGCCATTAGATTTTTCTGAGTGTTACATTCAAAACTGGGAAAATATCTGTGCAATTTATAGAGCAGGTCCAGTGTGCAATAGGAAGCCATCCTTTCTCTGTAGTAGCTGTCACAAATGTGGAACCCAAGAGTGACGTTGGGCAAGATTTTGGGATTCTCATTGATCTCATGTACAGCAAATGCCAAGGCCAGGAGATGTTGATAGAACTTTGTCACCATACTTGTAAAGGAGTTAAATGCTGTTTTAGAGAAGAATTCTACAATGCACCAAGTTATCTGAACACAATTCTGGTCCAAACTATTTCTGAGTTATGTGCTTCAGTAGAAAACATATATCCATTTTATTAATGATGAATTAATAAGATTCCCCCCTTATCCCACACCGGCTCAAAGTGCCAAGGGGGTGGCAATGTATGACTTACCATTCGTGGCTGTTGTACGGCTAAGTGTGTTGGGTTGGGGAAAGCAACGGTGAACTACCCTGTAAAAACTTCACTGCTAGACTCTGCAGATCTCTCTTGACGCGCTACAGGACAGAAAGGCCTGGCAGGGGACGATCTATGGAGTAGCCGAGGGTTGGTCGTGACTATGCGGCTTGGATCGGATCAGGAATAAGATTCTCCCACTTCTGCCCAAAGAATTCCTACATCAGTACACTATCATTTCAGGTATAATGCTGGAGTTGACACCTCTAGTTGTGGTATTCATAATGTGTGATAGTCACTTTATTTTAGGTCTTACAAGGTTTCCACTCTGACAGTTGTATTTAGCTAAGATAACCTTTTTCATGAATTCTTGAGACAAAGCACTGAAACTTCCAGGAAGCCAAACTACTTCTCCCACAAGACCTAACCTTGCTTGTTGGAATTGTTAACCTTCCCATGTTGATGTCAAGACATCACCAGAATGCTGTGAAAAGATTCATGAACATTTTAGCTTAAATGCAGGCATAAAGACAGCCTAACAAGGATTTCCTGAAAGAGACGGCTGTTTCTTAAACCATGCTAATTCCTTAAAACCTGCCATTTTTATAATAAAAAAACCACACTGCTTCAAGCACATATTCTTTTCTGTTAGGAGAATGATCTCATAAGGATTCTTCTCCTTTTATGGGGGATACAGGCTGGCTAGCACAGGTAGCTGGCTGGCTAACCCATTTTGGCAACTGCCTTAATTCCAGCCTAGCCAGACTTCCAAGGGACGAATGACACTTGAACGGCAAGTGGATTGAGTGGAGCGCAAGTGAACAGGGAGGAATACACTTGCTGTTCAAGTGTCATTCGTCATGTGTAGCTTGGCCCTGTGACAATGTTTTACCGTATTTTTTTGTGGAAAACCAGTGTCCCTCTTTTGCTTCTGCTTTTATTTTTGACCATGCCCTGCTATTCCGAGGTGCTATTGGTTTAAAATATGATTGCCCACTGAGGGCCAAGCTACAAGTGACAAATGACACTTGAACAGCAAGTGGATCAAGTGGAGCGCAAGTGAACAGGGAGGAATACACTTGCCGTTCAAGTGTCATTTGTCACTTGTAGCTTGGCCCTGAGTCTGTACATGGTTTTCAGCTTGATCGTCTTTATCACAGATTTTCACCATGGGCCAAGCTACACATGACGAATGACACTTGAATGGCAAGTGGATTGAGTGGAGGGCAAGTGAACAGGGAGAAATACACTTGCCATTCAAGTGTCATTCGTCATGTGTAGCTTGGCCCCATGTTTTGCATGCATTTGAAGGCTGATTTTTTAAATGTTTCCCTTATTTTTTCCATGTTTTAAACCCCCACGCATTCATAACATGAAGCTACACTCAAAGTTGTTGCATTTTTTTCAACCCCTCGCCCCACAAAATCTCTAAAACGAAACCTCCACCCGCTGTCTGTCAAAATATAAGCTACTTATTGTGAAAGAAGACAGCCCGTATTTATGCACTGCAAACACAGCAGGATAATTCCAGAAGGGGATTTCTAGGAAGAAGAATTTGGTTGGGGAAAGCCTACTTGTTGCTTGGACAGTCTGCTGTGCATAAAAAAACAATGCCAAAGGTTTAAAGTTAAATGAAGCAGGAGATGAATGATTATTCCTTACTATGGCATTTCCAACAAATTCTGCGATCCATGTTCTGTGAAGTGTAGGAACTGAAAATCAGAAAAGAGCAGAGAAGTCATCCCACCAATGAAGAGGTCACCTGGCTGAAAGAACTCATGAAGGACAGGAAGAAAACCCTTTGTGTGGCACTTCTCTGCTTTACATGCCATGCAAGGCAGAAGCAGTAGCAAAACCAGTAGCCTCAACATCTGGGTGGCAATCCTTGTCTGAATGCAGCCTCTTCTATATCTATAGAATTAGATTAACTTTATCCAACTTTCTCAGATGGTGGTTGGATCTGCCAATCAATACACTTCTGCAGGAGGGATGCAAATACCAGCTTCCTTTGCTTTACTTCTGGCAGGGTCAGAAGGGCAGGACTTAGGATATCAGGAGGTAATGCCAACACTCCATTTTTTAGTCTGGTTTTTAAGAAAGCAGGATGTCAGAGATCAGACGGACATATTTTACTATGCCAAGTCCCTCATTCCATCTCTCAAAAGTGCAAGGGATCGTTTTAATAGAACCTCTTTCATGTTTGCTTATTGACTCTTTTCAGTATTTTCTCAAGAGCTGCTAGAACGCTGGCTAAGCCGATAAATTATAGTGATTTGTATAATTCCAATGGAAGATAATTGTTTCTGTAGAGTTTGGTCTCTAAGAGGCAAGCTTAGTAATAAACATGCTCCCACCTCAAAAAACTGACCACACACATCTCCTTTGTTCCAAAATGGGCCAACCTATCTTCTGCTCTCAGATTTCCATGGTGAACAAACACTAACAGGAAAGTTAGAACTTAAGTTGAAGCTACCCAATTGATGACTGGATGCCATCTTTCATTTATGTGGCATACATTCCTAAGCATGTTTCCTCAGACGTAAGCCCAATGGAATTTAGTGGCTCTAACTTGTTTGTAGGTCAGCTTAGGTTTATAGCTTCGTCCCTTTAAAATATTTATATTCCATTCATACACAACCAGTCTCTATGACTCAACCATCTTCCTAAGAGGAAAACCATTGCCTAGATCCCATTTTATCAAAGGCATGGGGGGCCAAATTCCCAATTGTGTGCCAATCCGGCAATCCGGCAATAGCCACTAGGACAGGTGGCTGTTATTTGCCTCCTCAGAAGGAGGAAGGCAAATGGCACACCCAGCATCCAGGGCCCAGCTTGGGGGTGGAGTCTGTAGCATTAGCAGGCTTCTCCGCCCCCTGCTGCTTCAGTTGCGCCTCGTGCTTGGTTGAAGCAAGACGACTTCCGCCTGCTTCCTTGGCACGAGGGGTGGGAGGGCAACAGTTAGGCTTGCCAGCCCGTTGTCCCAGCAAGCAAGGCTGCGGCTGGCTGGGTTGGGTCAGCAGAGTGCGCCAAAAAATGCACCCGGGGCTCACACCTGGGGCAGCGGGTGACTCGCCCAGGCAGGTCGGGGTGGGGTCCAGGTAGTGACCCCAGGGCCCAACCTGTACCGCTAGTTAGGCCCTTGCCATAGTTGATGTTTAACTGTTGAAATGTTAATAAAGCGGCCCATAATAAAGCAGACCCAAACACTGTGTCTGCTCTTCATTCCGACTGAGGTGGCAATGCATATTAAAACCAAAACACACATGGTCAAGCCTCTGTAGTCTGTAAAAGGTGAATTGAACTCACAAGCAGCTGAGAGAATTCTTTGATCCCTGATCTTTATAAAATAAAAGGATTTTTTTAAAAAGAGAATTATATTTTCCCCATCAACTGCACATAAAAGCACTTAACAACAACAAGAACAACATTCAATTTATATACTGTCCTTCAGGACAACTTAATGCTCGGTCAAAGCGATTTACAAAGTGTGTTATTATTATCTTCACAAAAATCACCCTGTGAGGTGGGTGAGGCTGAGAGAGCTGCGAATGACACAAGGTCACCCAGCTGGCTTCAAGTGGAGGAGTAGGGAATCAAACCTGGTCCTTTTAGAGTCCTCCTGCTCTTAACCACTACACCAAACTGGCTCTCACAGAAAACCCAGCTTCAATTAGCAAAATTGAATTAGAGGAGTTGCAGAATGAAACGTCTTCTCCCCTATACTCTCCCCTATGTGGTTTGTATCCAGACCAGGACTGTACACCTACTCAGTTTATTTCTGTTTTTTATCTGTGTTGTGTCTGTATGCGCCCTTAATGCACCACAGGAGAATCGCTTGTGTGATATGAACATAAAATAAAATTTTCAGGGCATTCTTCCCCTGGAATACAAGAGCCTCATCCAGTGACTGGTCCCTTGCTTAGAAACATTTCACAAGAACATAATATCTTATTGAAATAACATTGAATATCAATTTGCATAGAGATTGGATATGCAAATTGTCCTCACCCAGCCTCCTCTTCACTTGGAGATCAAACACAACTCAATCTTCTCTATTCCCCCTTTATCTCTTCTCTCCAGAAGGGACCATGCACTCCTTGCTGCTGGCCTTTGTGCTATTTGCTGTTCCAAGAGGACATTGTCATTCATCCTGGTTTCTTTTTGGATACTTTTAAGATCCAGGTATTTTTGGATACTTTTAAGATCCAGGTATTTTTATAACTGGCCTTTTCCTTCCTCTTTTCTTGGTGTCCTCCTTTCTTATTGTCCACTCTACGATAATCTTGAGCCAACCTAATGCCATCAGAGACCCTCCAGAGTGCCTGTTCTACTTCTGAATTCTCTCTCACTGCTAATGGGTACAGAGTAAGCTGAGATTGACAGCCTTCAGTGAAAGGCCTGGAGCATCTGTGTCTTGATGACAAGCACTACCTGGACTCTTTGAGAAACCATCTCACCATCTCACCATAAAGTTTATTTGGAGACTACGAAAAAAGCCAGTTGTGCAAATAAATACAACGGGCTCTAGAAAGCTGAGGCTGGAGAGGGCTGGCAGGGGTGTGTCTGGGAAGGGTTGGCAGTCAGGCAGGGGGGTCTGGGAAGGGCAGGCTGGCAGGCAGCGGGTCTGGGAAGGGATAACAGGCAGGAGGGGGCTGGGGAGGGTTGGCAGGTAGGGGGCAAGGGGGTCTGGGGAAAGCTGAAAGGAAGCAGGGGTCTGGGAAGGGGTGGCAGATGGAGGGGCAAGGGGGGCCTGGGAAAGGCTGAGAGGCAGGAGGGGTCTGGGGAGGGTTGGCAGGTAAGGGGCAAGGGGGTTTTGGGGACAGCTGAGAGGCAGCAGGGGTCTGGGAAGGGCTGGCAGGTGGAGGGGCAAGGGAGTCTCGGGAGGGCTGAGAGGCAGGAGGGGTCTGGGGAAGACTGGCATGTAGGGGGGAAAGGGGGTCTGAGGAGAGCTATGAGGCAGGAGGGACCTGGGGACGGTTGGCAGGTAGAGAGCAAGGGGAGTCTGGGGAGAGGTGAGAGGCAGGAGGGGTCTGAGGAGGGATGGCAGTTAGGGGGCAATAGCGGTCCAGGAAAGGCTAATAGGCTGGAGGGATCTGGGGAGGGATGGCAGGTAGGGGGCAAGGGGGGTCTGGGGAGAGGTGAATGGCAGCAGAGATCTGGGAAGGGCTGGCAAGTGGAGGGGCAAGGGGGGTCTGGGGAGGGCTGAGAGGCAGGAGGGGTCTGGGTAGCATTGCCAAGTAGGGGCAAGGGGGTCTGGGGAGGCTTGACACACATGGTGCGACACACCCCACCCTGTGAGCCCGGGCCACGCCTTGGTGGTCTCGGTGGAGCCGGGGTGACAGGGTGGAGTTGCAAAGTGTCTGCCACCCTGTGATCCCTGCTAGAAGGGGGAGCCCCAGCTCAAGCAGGGCTTAGTGGGTTGCAGGCGCATCACTGCCCAGCCCCATCACCCTGGCTCCACTGAGACCCACGCTTCCCTGCTCCAGTGGGGCTCAGAGGGTGGCAGGCGCTTCGCCCCCGCCCTGGCTCCACCGGCATGTGGCACGTGTGTCATTCTCTTCCTCCTCCTGCTGGGTGCAGCTGGGCAAAAGGGCAGGGAGTGAAGTGCCCGCCGCCCTGTGAGTCCCACAGGAGCTGGGCCACATTGCTCCCGTTCCCCAGCTCAGCCAAGAGGGGGGCAGCATGACCCGGCTCCAGTGGGGCTTGTACGGCGTCAGGCACTTCATCCCCCTGCCCCATCGCCCCAGCTCCACAGAGAGTGGTGTGCCCTGGCTGTGCTGAAAGTGGCAGGACTTGGATCTGGCAGGGGTCAGAGGGTGGCGGGCATTTCACCCCCACCAGGACTCCACTGGGGCTTGAAGGCATGCTGCCCTTCTTGTGCCGCCGCAGCCAATGCTGCCACCGCCGCCCACCTCCTCTTCCTCCTCCTCCATGCAGGCACACCAGGATAAATGTGCATCATCTGAAACACGCTAAGAGAATTATGTTATCAGATGAGAAGCATGGAAGCAAGAGACATCCTAATTCCACTCCTACAACAACCATCCTAAGTCCACCCCTACAATCATCCTTCTGTTTGAACACTTGATCATATATCTACCCCAACCATCCTGCAAGCAGCTCAGGGAAGCCACAGCAACGTGCTGTCTTCTCCTTCTCCTTCTCCTTCTCCTTCTCCTTCTCCTTCTCCTTCTCCTTCTCCTTCTCCTTCTCCTTCTCCTTCTCCTTCTCCTTCTCCTTCTCCTTCTCCTTCTCCTTCTCCTTCTCCTGCTTCTGCTGTTGCCGCTTCTGCTTCTTGTCATCATATAGATATGTGGGGATGAGCCTTCAGAACTTAAACAATTAAACAAAGAGAACTTTCACTTCATCCTCAATCTTTTTATTGGTCAGTTTCATTGCAAGATAACAAGAAAATAACTGAGAGGCATACAAGTGTATGTGAACATATGTCCCTCTCCTGGAGAAAGTTTGCTCCAGGCTCAGCTTTTCCACCTACTTTGTCCCACCCCCACCCTCCACCCCTGGATTGCTGACACCTTTCAAAGGAGCTGCAACTGGGAGGTGTGGCCTTTTGCCGGGGGGGGGGGACTTTGTTATTTAATAGCGAATATATTGTTGTATTAAAATGTAATTTTATATTTGTGTTACAGTAGGATTTCATATTTGTTAGCCACTTTGGGTGTTCTTTTGAAATGAAAGGTGAGATATAGGTGAATAAATAAACACAAATATAAAATAAACAGGTCTCTAAGCTGCAACAGAGCGTGCTTCAAAAACTACCTGAGAAACTTTATGGCTAATTTGGATCTCCCAGTTATAGCGGTGACACCAAACTGGTCATGCATATATCCCCGTCACATACCTGCCCATGTTTTGGTGTCGGATTCTTTTCCCCATGATTGAAGTTGAGTCAGGACTTAATGAACAATGAGATTTTCCTGGCCAGTGAAAGAGGTCTATCCAAATGAGGTAGCAGAAACAGCATTTGCCGTTCTGGCTAAATTTAAGTATAATCATTCACAACCTTGTCTTGCTCATGTTTTACTATTTGAAAAGTGTTCTCTGTTGTTGTTTTTTCCCCCTTTGCTCTGCCCTCATCATCCCCTCCCATGTTAGCTGCATAGCTGAAATTTAGGCTTACCAACTAAACGACAAACCTGCCATAATTTAATAAATCTAAGTGTGACATAGGAGAGCACAGCTGCTGTAAGGGCAATTGCAGATGTGACCCCCCACGCCAGGTTTTCTCAAGAGGCAGCAAGGAATTCTACCCAAAGTGCTAGTCTGATTGCTTGACTGATTTACATCTTCATGCCAGGTTAAAGGGCAAACTAGCATTGGCATGATCGAATTTTGCTAGGGTCTGCTAAAAAGAAATCTTGTTTTTGGATAAAAATAGAAAGAAAGTTAAGAGGGAAATATTTACTTAACATCATGGAGGCTGAAAAATATCTATGAAAATGTCAATCAATGTTATTCGCTAAAGAGTGGGGCCAAAGGAGAACTTAAAACGATTTGGTTGCTATGCTCACCTGGCAAAGAACAAGATCAAAGATATTTTGCAGACTGTTGTTCCATGGATCCCGGAGATTAAAATTCTTGGATGCTTTAAGAATTGTGCATGGAGCAAGACACTGAACTGATAAAAATGATAACGATGTTGGTAGCACAGGATTGGTAAAACCAAAAAGTACTAACAATATAGGGGTGTAAATAAGAAACTGGTAGTATTGAGTTGTCTTAAGTTAACTTTTTATTCAGGCTTCAAGAGGGAAGAGGTCTAGGGTGTGGATATGATGGAGAAATTCTTCCAATTCATGAACGTGACTATGGAAAAAAGCCCTTGCCTTAGACAGCGTTGCTCTCATTATTTGGTAATAAACATTTTTAGAACAAATAAAGGATGTAATGAATTAAATAATAGTTTGGGGTTTATGAAGAGAAGATACAGCTGCCTCTCTATTTTCTTCAACAGGTACATGATCCTAACAAGATCTTTCACAGTAGAAATCTATCCACATCAGAGATTTAAAAGGAACCACAAACTTTTTTTGCATGAGAAATGGGTCTAACTGACTCATTGGCTGTAATGACCATAAACTGGAGTAACTCCGACAGTCAGAGAAGAACCCTCTATTTGGATTTGGTGATTAAAATGGATACAAAACTCCATGTATTTTAACACATCACTCATGAAATGAAGTTAAAGAGCATATTTATGGGGAAAGCAAATACATCCCTTTACCCATGCCATTGTGTCTGTCACTAAAAATCACTGGGGCGAGGGATTCACTAAGGAGTCATCCATAACCATGCAAGTACTCATTTTTTTCTGCAGTTGTATTCCTATGAAGATGTTGTATCCTGCTTTTGTTTGGTTCATGCCAAAGAAATGCATGGCATGATACAAGCTCCTTCATGCTCATTCCATGAGAACAAATCCTCGTCATAGAAACCTTATATAATTTATGTTTTATTTTTTGTTAGGAGATCCCTGTTATTCAACTGGGGCCTCAGAAAAATGATGTACAATTTTGGTGAGAAGATGCAAGCCAATAATCCGGCACTAGAGGATACGATAGAGAAGATTTCCACGGCCACCATGTATTTCCCTTTACTGCTTAGGTAGGTGGGGAAAAAAGACACCCAGACACTGCAAAAGATCAGCATGCTGAAGGTGATGTGCTTGGATTCATTAAAAGTGTCTGGCAACTTCCTGGCTTGGAAAGCCACAGTCAGGCTGATGAGGGAGAGAAGTCCCAAGTAGCCAAGGACAATATAAAACATAATGGCAGACCCTTCATGGCATTCTGCTATAATCTCTTCAGGCAATGTTTGTATATCGAAATTTGGGAAAGGAGGAGAGTTTCCAAGCCAGGCTGTACAAATGGCTGCTTGAATAAAAGAGCCACAAAGGACAATGGATTTGGTCAGTTTTTTCCCCATCCATTTCCTCATGCTGGAACCTGGTTTAGTGGCCATGAAAGCTACAACCACAGTGATGGTTTTGGCCAACACACAAGAAACAGCTACTGAGAAAATCATGCCAAAGGCAGATTGTCGGAGGAAGCAGGTTGCTTTGCTTGGCTTCCCGATAAATAGCAAAGCACAGAGGAAGCAGAGCAGAAGACAGGTGAGAAGAGCATAGGTGATATCTCGGTTGTTGGCCTTTACTATAGGTGTATCTTGGTGCTTAATAAAAATTCCCAGCACCAACACAGTGATTAGGGAAAAAGAAATGCCAAGTGAAGCTAAACTGATCCCTAAGGGTTCTTCATAGGACAAAAAAGTGATTGTCTTGGGAATACATTGATCTTGCAGCTTGCTTGGATATTGATCATCTGGACATTGGATACAGTCTTCCAGATCTGGCAGGCAGTAGAGGGAGAGAAAGGAGAGAGAGCAGCCAATAATAATTCATTAGTGATGTAAAATTATTGTGACTGTCTGATATGTGAGCAACACTGGAGATCTCCTTCATTCTAGCTATGGGAACATTCTTTGTGCTGATTATGCAGTTTGGAGAAGGTTATAGCCCTGCTCATGTTACAGGGAAGAAATGTGCATCCTACCTGCGTATTTACACATCTGTTTTTAAGGAAGAGCCAATGCACATGCATTTTAAAAGTAAATCTAGGGACCCATACTTAGATAAATGTGGGGCATGGAATCACCTTGGTCTGATATTTTAGTGGTAATTACATTACTTTTATCTTTGCATATTCTCAACAATTTTAGCACCAGACTCACTCAGTTCCCAGCAGGGGTTTCACATAACTACAGCTGCTTGATATGCATTGCTGAAGCTGTGGTCTGTGATTATGGTTCTCCCCCCTCTCCCCTCAGAGCCCTTTCCTACCTTGGGAACATTTCCTTTCAGGGTGGAGAGTTTTGCATGTGCATATAAGTGCTTGAATTGGGCTGCCAGAGTGGGAAGTGGACACAATTGTTGCTTTCTTTCCCTACCGTGAGCTGAGCTTCATTCACACAAGAGGCCGAAAAGAAAGGGCAATCTTGTTCCCTTCCCTCACCCGACTGCAGCACCCCAATGCTCATGGCTATTAGCATATACAAGCCCCTCCACCCTAGGAATAAGCTTTCCAGGGAACGGAAAGAGGTCATGATGGGGGGAGCTGTGAAGGTCTCGTAGCATAACTATCTTCCAGGAGCAGTTCATGGTATCCATTTTAGCAGCAATAATAAAATAATGAAAACCAGTGGTCATTTTGTAGCAAAAGAGTTGGAGGAACTCATTAGCACAACTCATTAGCATAACTAATTAGCATATGCAACACCCCTTGACATCACCAGTGTGTCATTAGCATAACTGATTAGCATATGTTACACCCCCGACATCACCTATCCTGGCTGTTTTGGACTGAATCTTGACCATTCAGGGCCATAATTGGGCCCAAAATGGCAAAAAGGGGGTGAAAATGGCCAAAAAGGGGCCCAAAATGGTCAAGATCAGGCTGCTGCTGAGCAGGAGAGTGATCCACCACCTGTCAGAGGCCCGATCTGGGTCATTTCGGTCCCAATACAGGCCAAAATGGGCCCAAAATGGCTGCAAATCAGGTGGGCGTGGCCACCTGTCATGTGACCTCTTTGGGGAACTGCCAGAACTGCATTCCTGCACATTCCCCCTCAAAATGAGCCCTAAAAAAAACCCATAACCTAGTCATAACTTAGTAACCACAATAATAAACCAGTGAAACTAAGAGACGATAATAATCATGGTATTGAAGATGATGTGATAGTTCCTGTTTACTCTTATCTTCAAAATAAACAAATAGAATCGGCTAATAAAATTACAATCTTCCCAGGATCTCCATAGGCACAGAGGTCAGACAAAATCCCAGAAAGAAATTTAGTCCTGGGATGGGCATACAACGGGCAGTTAAGAATGGAATGCTCTAAGGGCCAAGCTACACATGACGAATGACACTTGAACAGCAAGTGTATTTCTCCCTGTTCACTTGCCCTCCACTCAATCCACTTGCCGTTCAAGTGTCATTCGTCATGTGTAGCTTGGCCCTGTGTCCTCAATTGCGAGTGTTCCAAAGGGACAATAACTCTGATCCTTGGATATTTTACTGTAGTGACCTGCTAAAATGGTGGTAGGCATTGATTCAAAGCAAAGGGAAATAAAGGCTGCTTTAAGATTGAAGCTTACAATACTGACTAGGTAAGAAGATCTAAAATGATTAACCTTAAACCATTTAAACCAGAAGGCTGTCTGTAAATTAAAGATTGCCTGTCTATCTATCAGGAAAGTCACACAAACCAAATTTATTTACTCTCTCCAGTTTTTGGCATTCTTATCATTGAGTAATTTCTGTAGTAAATCATTAGATTGGATGGCCTGCCAAAAGTTTCAAGAATTTTTCATTGATAAGGAGATCATTTAATAGCTGCTGCTAGTCCCAGCTTTCCGATCACACATTGTGATCTGACACATTCAGATCACACACTCTTCGGTTTTCTCCCCCTTTTAGTCCCTCCCTTTGGTAGCACCAACTGTCAGCTCAACACTCCAACACCAACTGCCATTTCAGGCTAGTCACAGAAGAGGGGAATGGACACGTCAATCATCCTCCCGTCTTTACTGCTGTTTCAGTACCCAGTGATCCCAGCATTATAAGCTGAGTCCCTCACAGCATGCATCGACAATGTGCCATTAGTCATTCACATTTGAGTGGGGTGGAGACTGCAGATTTGTTCCACTAACAGTGATACCCCCAGTAAAAGCAGGCATTTCCTCCTGCAAGAAGCTGAAGTCTCTTATGGCAAGGAAATGCTCACTATGTTCTTGGATACAGCAACTCTCAATGCAATCGGCCTACATGACCATTCAATCTACTGTTTACTAAGTGGTTACAATTAAAATCTTATTAGGGAAATGCTAATACCCAGGGCTTTTTTTCAGGGAAAAGAGGTGGTGGAACTCAGTGGGTTGCCCTTGGAGAAAACATGGAGGGCAATCTAAACTCCCCTCTGTCTGGAGATCAGGGGGTGGGGCCACCAGCCCTGTGACCATTTCCTAGAGGTTCCGGAACTCCGTTCCCCTGCGTTCCCCCTGAAAAAAGTCATGCTAATAGCTATTAAACATAAATAGTGGGGAAATAGTAGGCTGTATCATGTACCTGACTGGTTTGAAATCTTCCCTTCTGGGCATGGAGCACAATTATAGCAGCAAAATTTCTCTCCTTCCTTCTTTTTCTTGTGATAGCCAGGGTGACAATGTTCATTACACAGAGAAAGAGGTGGCGTCTAAAAATGAAAATGAAATGCAATTTTTGAGTTGAGATGTACTCCTTAGATATCTTTGAAGGCTTCTGCTGTTTATTCGTGAATGTAGCTAAATTTCTAATCGCTTCCAAAGAGATGATATTGAATGCAAAGGAGCAAAACACAAATATTGTATCATTTTTATGGTTATTTAACAGATGCACACAAATGCGCAACAAGAAAAATAAGATGAAAGACAAGCAATTCTACTCTTGAAAAGAACATCATGTCACAATGTGTTTATGAGACGTGTAAATACATGTTTGTCCCCCTATTCGGAATGAACAGATGCACACAAGGCTTGGGCAAAACAGGGCCTTTTATTGACCAAATAAATAATAGCTTATAATAGGAAGTTTTCCACATCACTGAGTGTATTAGACGTGAATGTATGCAACACAATATGGAGACAATTGATAGACCCTGAGGAAGTCCTTACGGACGAAGAGCTATATAGAGATCTGCTGGCTATAGTTCTGGACGCAATTGGGCTCTCCAACTCCATCCCTGATCGCACAAGGGATTTTTCAAGTAAAGAAAGAAGACACATTAATTGGAATTTAAGCACTCCTTTATTTCAGGACTTACCTGTTGCATTTGTTGCTGCTATTCCTTGGGGCTCCCCTGGAGGGGGGCTTCTGTATAAAAAACTACTTGCTAAAAAAATTTGAGAATTAGTCTGTAATTGTTAGATAAAAATATTGTGGAAAATGATAAGATTGTATGCTATGTTATGTTATGAGAAACTATGACCAAATAAAAGAGCAGCAATCCAATCAAGAACTCGCTTGGCACCTAACCAGGAACATTTGATCAAGGTAAACTTCCTGGTGATCATGTCTGAGTCACTCACCATTCTCAGCATTCTTGGGATAGTGCAGAAAAATCAGAAGCCATTTTATTATTTATTATTAGCTAAATAGCATTTTATTATTTATCAGCTAAATAAATTATTTATTAGCTAAATAAATAAATAAAGTGAGTGAACAGGCAGGTGAAATTTGAATTTTATTCATGTATGTATTCCTGCATATATGTGTATATATGTTATTTATAGTCTGTCTCTACTCAGAAAAAAAACATTCTACTAGGACGTGCTGATCATAGCAGATAGCATTTTTCCCCATTTGTTGAGTTCAATTTGAGGAGTAGAAATTAACCTTTACAACTCAACCCAGTGCCTCATTTGAAACAATGGGAACAGCCAACTAGTAGACAGTTGGAATAATTGAAAAAAAGGTCATCTTATTCTCCCCAAACCTCTCAAATCATTAAAACAAAGGAAATGGCACCTCCCAAATCAACCACAGAAGAAAAGAGTTCCTTACAGGAACACCTTGAAATCCATACCTGGTTAAAGCTTTCCTGCCACACTAACAGATTTTCATGAATGAAGAACTGTTTCCCTTCCAGAATGCTAGGATCCAACCTTCCGACTTCCACTCTGATAAAGGACTTATTTGGGAACGTGACCAGGTTCATTATATCAAATCCAGTCCCAATTTCCTTATTGCCATTGAAGGACACGGTTTCTCCAGCGGAGTTGTTAAATGAAACATCTTGAAGAAATGCATGAAGCTAAGTGAAAGAAAGACAAGTTGTTTCCTGGTGAGAGCTCTTAGGCTGCAAGGCCACACAGTTGAAAACAGAATCCTATCTGTGTTCGAACAGCACAGCTTTATTTTTTTGCTTGGAGACAAAGGAAAACAAGTGAGAGAGGGAATATAGGATGGAAGGTAGGAGGAAGACCGGCTCAGGACAGGTTTCTACGGCACAGGACTGCCAGGTTTCCTGCTATGGTGGGAGACCTCCCACTAGTAACGTTTTCTTCCTGCCACTGTTCAATTGGTCAATGAAATGGGGGGGGGGAAGAAAAAATCCCACGAGGGGTTGAAACGAACAATGCTCCAAGACAACAATGCTTATGAAATTAACTCACTCAGAATGACCTTAAGCTCTTGAATCAATTTCATTAAAGTCTATAAAACAAACTTTCAATGCTCCAAAAATTTGAAGTATGCAAAATAAACTTACAATAGGCAACGCCTTACAGCATATACTTCATGGGGGAATACAAATGTAAATTCCATTAGGCAACGCCTCACAACATTCAGGCTAAATGGTTTTACACCGTTATATACAAACAGGCAACCCTATTATACAGTATGTAATACAAGCTAACTATATACAATTGTAATCCATATAAACTACGTGGCAGTCCAATGAGTGACAATAGTGACGCGTTGGAGAGAGGAGGAGGGGCTAGGCCACCCTAGTGTCGTCAGACATCTAAACACGCCCAATCTGGGGCCGGCTGAAGCACAGATTTCGTCCCACGCCTCGTCAGGAGCATGTGCGTTGCGTTGTCTTATCCTTCACGTTCGCGACTGTGTAGTTCTTGCATCTACAAAATAAATACACCGGTTCAATCAAACAGTATTCGTAGCCTGCGTATTCACAGTATTTTCCCTGTGCTAATAGCAAACGGCGGCAGTAAATTCCTTGGGCGTGCTAAGGAATTTACTGCCGCCGTTTGCTATTAGTACGGGGAAAATACTGTGAATACGCAGGCTACGAATACTGTTTGATTGAACAGGTGTATTTATTTTGTAGATGCAAGAACTACACAGTCGCGAACGTGGAGGATAAGACAACACAACACTACCTTCATTTTTTTTTTCAGTGATTTGTTTAGGACTCAGTTAGTGTAGTTAGATAATCATGGTGTTGTTTGTTTTCTAGTTAAGTTTCTTTAAGGGAACTGATCTGTGAAATCCGAAGAATACTTGCTATTCTGAGAGATTTCCACCCCACTGGGAGATTGGCAGCCTTAGATGTACTGGGCATGTTGCCAATTGGTCTCTCCTCCTTTACTTGATCTTGTGGGCCCTCCATGATGTGATGAGGGAACTGAGGTAGAGGGGGACACAGTGACACCCATTTTCAGGGTCATTTTGTCTTCCCAGTCCATCTCACCAATAGCCTCATGGGTCTCCCACTGAGTGCATCAATAGTAATTGGCAGTTCACGTCGGACGTGCAAATGCTGCTCTTGCCTTAAAATATTGCCACAGATCATGTCATAAAAAGGGAAACATAGGACAAAAAGATTGGAGGGCTGCTGTAGCATAGTGGTTAACTAGTTCAGCTGCAAATCAGTACTCTTCTGGTTCGAATCCCACTACTACCATGAACTCAGTAGGTGGGCCTTGGGTAAGCCACTTCTCTCAGCCCCAGCTCCCCAGCTGTATTGTGGGAATAATAACTACACTAATTTGTTCACTATTCTGGGTGATGTTCTATTCTGTCTAGAAGTGCAGTTGTTATTTGTTGTTGTTGTTGTTGTTGTCACATTATCTGAGATCTGCATAAATTAATGGTGCCACAGAGAAAAGGGCTAAGGTGCAACCGATGACATTTTGAGAACTTTGTCTTGAGATTCTGAAACACTATTCCTTATTGACCCATTTCTGAATAATTTCTCCTAGCTGCAGGCTGAAAGTGCAGTCGTTTTGCAATACTAAAAGACTGAAAATGCACAGCTTACTCATTCTTCAGCATCCATCTAGAAGAGGAAATGTGATCCCCCCTCCCCAAATGTGTCAATTAAATACTGTGGAGAAACGCCATTCCATTTGTGGAGTTAACTTTCTATGGGCTGCAGTAGAATGTGATTGGAGGGAAAGCGAGTCACTGGCTGGTGAGGAGTTGGAAGTTGACAGTTCGTGGCTGGAGTTGAGAGAGATGGCTCTGAGGGCCAAGCTACACATGACGAATGACACTTGAACGGCAAGTGTATTTCTCCCTGTTCACTTGCCCTCCACTCAATCCACTTGCCGTTCAAGTGTCATTCGTCATGTGTAGCTTGGCCCTCAGAGGAGAGGTAGGTCTAATGTAACCCCAGGTATCAAAGTATCGTGCCTGCCCTACACAACATTTAATTAGGGTGTGAATGTAGAGAAGCAGAGGGAGGGAGAGTAGGGGTTTCTTTTTACGTGGTATTATTCCTTCCATTCTCTGTATATTTACCTGTGTATAGTTAGAAGTTAAATAAACAACTTTTGGAATTTACAAAGGAAGAAAGCTCTTCTGTTCCATATAGTCCCCCAGCCGCTTGGGCCCACTAGCAGAGGAGGGAGATCAGGAGGCTGTCCCGCCTAACTAGGACCCCATACAGGGACAGTGGTGGCAGCAATTACCTGGAGACAGGAAAGGGAGACCGCCCCTTCAGGTGCCTGGCCAGAGGAGAAAAGGGAGGGGTAGGCGAAGCGGGGTCTACCAGTGGGAGGAAAGGCCCCATATTTGCCACAAAAATAAATGGAACAAAACCCCATTTCCCCAGTAATAAACAGAGGGGAAAATTAGAGGTTGTGTCACCTTCCTTTCATATGTTCACAACAATAAAAAAAACCATTTCATCAGTGGAAGATTACCTGCCAAGGATGGACTTCTTGAAGTTGAAAACTTTCACTACCATCTCTTCTTCTATGATTAGGCCTGGATGTGGACATGGCATGCAAAGCACGTGCCACAGCATGAACAGCATTATAGATACTGTAGCTGTGACCAGTCAGGTGCATTTCAAAAACAGATCCAGGAAGACTCTCCAGCCTCTCCTCCCCAGTACATGTGGACTCTATTTCCATTGACTCCTGAGGATTTGGAAATGTGCAGGCAAAGGCTTGTTCCCAGAAGTCCTTGAGAAAATCATCTCCTGTTGTCCAATTAGGTTTTATCATATGCAGAAATTTTTGGAAGTCGGGAACCTTACGGGTGTGAGCACTGAAAGAGATGGCACCATGGAAGATGTTGAAATTCCAGGACCTTTGAATCCCAGATAACGCAAAATCAACTTGAGCTGTCAAAATCCATACCTTTCTAAACATTATATTGTCTTCATACATTGGATCATCCAAAAATATCTTAAAGTTCAATGATATCATGGTCAAAGACCCTCCATAGAGAATAAATGCATTTGCTCTGCTGTCTATAAAAGCTTGATGGACATTTGAGACTAAAGCATTAATGTCACCTAAGTTGTCCCATTTGCCTTGGTGTGGGATTCTTCCTATGGAGGCCAGACAGATTCCATTTTGAGCAAGCAGTGGCTCCAGAGTCTTCAAGAAATGTAGCCCACTCTCATCATCTCCAGTAAGAAGACCAATCCACATCCACTGGAAATGAAGAAGCAATTGGACAATCCCTGTATACAGATGGGCTTCATTTGGCACCATGCGATAAAAGGTAGGAAGCTGTGTTGTATCCTTCTCCTCAGGGGCATAGGAGCCATATGTCATCTTTAAAAAATACAGAGATTTTTGGGATCAAATAGGAGATACATTATTTATATGCATGGACATGCATGTGCAATTTTATTTTTATTTGGATTAGTGATTAAAAGCTGCAGGACTCTTAAGTGGAGAGCCAGGTTTGATTCCCCACTCCTCTGCTTGAAGCCAGCTGGGTGCCCTTGGGTAGGTCACAGCTTCTTGGAGCTCTCTCAGCCCCACCCACCTCACAGGTGATTGTCATGAGGATAATAATGACATACTTTGTAAACTGCTCTAAGTTGGTGTTACGTTGTCCTGAAGGGCAGAATATAAATCAAATGTTAAAATGTTGTTTTATTTATATTCTGCCTTTCTCACTGAGATCCAAGTTCGATTACACAATGCAGATGAAAATGCAGCACTAGGCATTCACTGAGTTAAGTGCAATAATGAACAACAGTGTGGACATTCAGTGAAAAAAAGATACAATATGGAGTTGGCTGCAGACTATTTGAAAAACAAACATAAAGCCAAGCACAGAGATGCAACCTTTCTGAAACAGCATGACTAATTTTGACGGATCATTTAGCAGTGTGGAAAGCTCCCCACTAGGTGTATGTCTATATGAAAATATATTTAGGGAAACTGCAGGTTGGCAGAGTATTAAAGTCTTGTACTCTTGTGTCTACTTACTGTCAAGTTGTGATAGAACTTCCTGGAAAGGCTCGTTGGCAAGATATATTAAAAATCCCTACACTGTTGGACTTTCTTCTCTTCTTGTCCTGTATGAAGCATCTCCTCTTTGCAATTTGTTCTTTAAATAGACAAAGAGTTTATTTTCTGTCAATCCTAACTCTCTTTCTTCCAAACCCCAGCATAATTATCCATTCTTCTCTGTACTGGTCCTACCTGTGGAATTTTATAGAGTACTAAAACGTCTGCCATATGGACGGAGACATCAGCGTCAAGTCCCCCAGTGACAGCGATCACATTGGTCCGACTGCCACATTTGTAATTAGGCAAAAATCCATGTGAATGGAAGAGCAGGTCCAGAACGGAATGATAAGTCATCTTTGAATCATAGTAGCTATCATAGATGTTGAACCCAAGAGTGAGATTGGCCAGGATTTTAGGATTTTCATTAATCTCATTTACAGCAAATGCCAGGGCCAGGACATGCTGATAGAACTTCATCACCATTCTGTAAAGACAGTTAGGGTGTCATACATATGTTGTTTTCTCTTCTTTTAGCATGCATCTAATGTTAAGCCAGTTTCTTACAAATAAAATTACTTCTTCTCTACATATCATTTTTTCCCAAAAGCAACAAAGTCCGTTTCCACACTACTCACCTTCATTTGGAACACTGTGGAATGTTGTGAAAAAAACACGGAAGATAGTGCTTTGTCACATGAGTTTTTCGCGATGTCGCACAAAACTCGCTCAAGAATACGCCATCTTCTGTGTTTTTTTCACCATGTTCCACAGGATTCCAAATGAAGGTAAGTAGTATGGAAACGGCCAAATTTTTCGGTTTTGGGATGGAAACCCATGGGTACTGTATACAAAGCATAATTTATTCAACGAGTTTAAAGAATGTACTAAATGAGACAACAAAAGCAATTCTAAGGCAGCTGGAGGTTGGTATACTGATTCTTTCTTTAAACAGACACTTCTATAAATAATTATTACATTTATGATGTGGCAGGTGGGAAAAATACTTACTGAGGAACCTCAAAGAATTCTTCTGAAGAAGGACGTGCATTAAAAGAAAATGAATTAAGATCATTAAAAAATTGGGAAGCAATCGCACCGACAAGGAGGTCCCCTGCCTGGAACCATACATGAGGAATGGGGAGGGCTTCATTCCTAATGCACTTGATGGTGTGTCCTTTGGATACCATGGGAGGCAACAGAAACAACCACACCATCCATACAGAAAAGGATCTCTTCTTTTCCCCTCCCATCCACAGCACAACAGGATCTCGTGAAGGGTAGCTGCAAATGTTGCTAATACACAGTGCCCACTTTCTCAGTGCAAAGAGGGAGGAATCAAGCCGGCAGTGCCTTGCCAAGCTTCTTCTCTCAGGAATCAGTGGAAAGGAGGGTTTACCCATAACCACATTCTGTCTTGTTTATTGAATATTGTCTCGTCTCTTACTGGAGCTTTGATCACAGGAATAAATTATAGTGGTGTGACTAATTGCAGGGGGGGATAATCACTTTGAGGTATTTTAGACTTTTAATGGTGCCATATTTAAGGAACTCTTTTTTTCAGATGTCCACTAGTCCCCTGTGTTCTGTATCGGGTAAACAAGTGGAATGATGTGACGACACCTCCATCTCCAGACCTATCAACCATGTAATTAAATATCACACCCTACAAACTTTTATTTCTACATTAATTTTATTTTTTTTAAAAAATGAGTCTCTGGGGACCTATTTCCCCTTTCTCTCTTCCCTCAAGAAGGGACCATGCAGTCCTTGCTCCTGGCCTTTGTGCTATTTGTTGTTCCAAGAAAACATTGCTGTTCCAAGTGGACGTTGTCATTCATCCTGGTTTCTTTTTTGTTAATTTTAAGATCCAGGTAGAAGAGCCCGATGGCTCAGAGGGGTAAGCTGCAGTACTGCAGCCCAAGCTCTGCTCATGACCTGAGTTCGATCCTGGGGGAAGCCAGGTTCAGGTAGCCAGCTCAAGGTTGACTCAGCCCTCCATCCTTCCGAAGTTGATTAAATGAGTACCCAGTTTCCTGGAGGTAAAGTGTAGATGACTGGGGAAGGCAATGGCAAACCACCCCATCACAAAAGTCTGCCAAGAAAAAGTTGTGATGTGATGTTCCCCCATGGGACAGTAATGACGAGATATGAGCATGAACCAAAAAGAAGTAACAAACCTGTGGTTTGTGGTTCAGTGCCACCGATGCATCCGTACTAACAAACCGTAACAAACATTTCCCATTGCTGAACCTGTTCATGGGTTGTGGGTCTCGGATTGGCTCCCATTGTCATTAGAGAGCCCATATTAACAGGGAGTGTTTATCAGGCTCTCCTCCAGCCAGCACCCAAGTTTGGTCAAGATTACAATAGGGATATTGCAGTTATACCTTCTCCAATCCAAGGCCCCCCAGGAAATTCCCACTCGATACAATTAGAACCACCATTTGATGTTGGCCCAGTATACAAGGGGTATACTCAAAGGTAGGCTGCCTCCCTCTAGTGGGTGGGGGGGTATGGCCACTCGCTGGTGCCCAACACCCAGACCTCAGAGAAGCGATCATTTATTCCAACACAGTCCAAAAGATGGCTGATTGTGGAGGCCACTGGGACAGCTGGGCCAGGGGAGACAGTGACAAGCCACCTCCCCTCCTGGGGTGGGGGTCTGGCTACTCGCCGCCAGCACCCCCCATGTGCCCGGCTGCTAGGCCTCCAGATTGGAGGCAGATGGCTTATCTGCTTATGCAGCAAGATGGGTGATGACTGCAGCCTCCAGGCCTGGCGGGCCCAGGGAGGAGGTGGTGTGCCACATCACCTCATGGGGTGGGGGTTCTGGCCATTCACCAATGGCACACCCCTGTCCCCACCCACCAGACCTCCAGGTCAAAGGTGGGCAGATTATCCACTTATGCATCAAGGTGGGGGATGACTGTGGCTGCCGGGCCTGGTGGACTGGAGGAGGCATTGATGAGCTGTCTTGGCCCTAGGAGGTGGGGTTATGGCCATTTGCTGGTGGCACCCCCCATGTGCCCAACTGCCAAACCTCCAGTTCTGAGGCGGACGGATTATCTGCTTATGCAGTAAGGTGGGTGATAACTGCAGCCACTGGGCCTGGCAGGCCCAAGGAGGCAGTGGCAAGCTGCCTCCCCTCAGAGGGCAGGGGGAATGGCCCCTCACCACTGGCACCCCCCATGTGCCTACCAACCAGGCCTCCGGGTTCGAGGTGGATGGATTATCTGTTTACACAGCAAGGTGGTTAATGACTGCGGCCACTAGGTGGTTAGGTAGAGAGAGACCAAGGGGTTCCAGCCACAGTGATGAGACATGCCTGGAAGATCCTGTGTCAGGGCCTGGAAGACCTTGATCCCTCATAGACTGCTGGCATCATCCACCTCCCTGCCCTCACGGAAAGGAGGGGATGGGGTGGTGGAAGTGGTGGGGAAGGGACTCATGGTACTACCTGAGAGGGAGAGGAGGAAAGAGGGAACACGAAGTGGTCAGGGTGGGAGAGGGGGAAGAATCGCCTCCGGCCACAGCAACGAGCCATACATCGAAGACCCTGTGTCAGGGCCTGGAAGACCCCTGTTCCGTCAGCGGCTGCTGGCATCACCCACCTCCCTGCCCTCATGGAAAGGAGGGGATGGGGTGGTGCAAGTGTTGGGAAAGGGACTTGTGGCAGTACGTGGGAGGGAGAGGTATGGATTGGGAACTGGAAAGCTCCCAAGCAAGAGGTAGTTGGGAGGGGTCAGAGTGGTCCCAGAGAGGGAGAGGAAGAAATAAGGCAGCAGCTGCTGCTTCCATTGCCTACCTTCCTGGCTTTGCAGAATGGATGGGAGTTGCAGCCAGGGACATATACCACCCGCCTCAGAGGGGTCCATTCAGTCCTGTTGACAGGGAGCTGCCACACTGTACAACCGACTGTATCCCGATATGGTAGAATCGGCTATGTGATCACAACCGAGCTGTGTGACAAAGGAGGGAGCAGTAACAAGATAGTCCCTCGTGAAGCAGTGGCTGACATGACCCGCTGTCCTGCCTTTGAGGAAAGGATGGGATGGACGAGACAGGAAACATTGCTTGGATGGGCCAGAGTGGTTCCACAGAGGGAGAGACAGAAATGGGATAGCAGCACTGGCAGCTGACATCAGCCACCTTCCTGCCTTTGCTCAGTATTGATTATTGTCATGTGCTTTTATCTATATTGGTGCAACATCCCCCCAGAGGGAAGACCTGTTTGGCCTCCTCCACAGCCCCCACAGGTGAATTTGGGGGAGTGGAAGGACTCTCTGCTGCCCACAAGCCACACCTAGTACTGCTTTTCATAAGTAAATCGGGAGGACTGCCTTTGCCCTTCACCCCAGAACCACCTTTGGCAGCCAACACAAAAGGTAGACTTGTACCACCAAAGTAGAATTAAGGAGGACAGAAAAGGAGAGAATACTGAGCCCTCAGCCGAGGTGCCCACTGAGCTTGGCCCCAGTGCATGGCAGCAGCCATGGAACCAGAGGGAGGGAAGGGGCAGAGCCCTGGCCTAGCACTCCCAAAGACCTGACCAGATCAGACACTAATAATACTTTGTGAGCCCTTAGCAAAGGTGTCCACTGAGAGTGGCCCCAGGGCCTGGAAGAAGCCTTGGAACCAGAGGGAGGGAGGGACAAGAGCCCTAGAACTAAACTCCCACAGACCCGACCAGATCAGGCACTAATAATACTGTGTGAGCCCTCAGCCGAGGTGCCCACTGAGCTTGTCCCCAAAACCAGGCAGCAGCCCTGGAACCAGAGGAGATAGATCCCTATCCCAAAAATCCCAGCTCAATTATACTCTCTCAGTCTCTCTCCCCAAAAGCTTGCAAGTAGCAAGCAACAGCTCTGTCATATTCCACTGCTTGTTGAAAGTGAAAGCCAGCCTGGGAGTCCAGTGCTTTTTAAAAGCAGAGGTTCCGTAGGGCCAAGCTACACATGACGAATGACACTTGAACAGCAAGTGTATTTCTCCCTGTTCACTTGCCCTCCACTCAATTCACTTGTTGTTCAAGTGTCATTCGTCATGTGTAGCTTGGCCCTTAGAGCAACACAGGAGGTCTGTGGTTAGCCGTCAGAACTGCCTATCAGGGTTTGCAGGGATGAGATTCGAGTGCCCGTGGCTACAGAACACCCCCTTCCCCCTCCCTCCCCCTGGTGTCTTCTCTTATGTAACCAATTGTAACCAATTTGTAGTTCTGTGGTTGGAAGGAATACCTGCCGATCAAGGTAAGCTGAGCTTTGATTCGGGTTTCCAGGGTGACAGAAGGAGTGCAGGCATTTCCTCAGCTCTGTTTCCAAGGGAATTGATTGATTGTGCCTGACTGTCTGGCTTAACGAACCACAGGCGAACGCAATGAACCAGGGCTTCCAACGAACGCTGGTTCATTAGCCATGGACCCTCACGAACTCCCGGATTGTGAACAGATGATCAGGCGGATAGTGGGTTTTTTGCATTCATAATGCGGTTCATCCCCATGTCTAGTAATGATGACTCTGTGCTTGCAAAGGGGCCTATCTTTACCTTTACCTAAGATCCAAGTATTTTTGTAACCGGCCTTTTCCCTCTTCTTTTCTTGGTGTCCTCCTTTCTTAGCGTCCAATCTATGATAATCTTGAGCCAACCTAATGCCATCATAGACCCTCCAACACCCCTGCTCCAGTTCTGGATTCTCTCTCCTTGCTAATGGGTACAGAGTAAGCTGAGTTCGACAGCCCGCAGTGAAAGACCTGGCGTATCTGTGCCTTGATGACAAGCACTACCTGGACTCTTTGAGAAACCATCTCACCATAAAGTTTATTTGGAGATGAGAAGCATGGAAGCAAGAGACATCCTAAGCCCACCCCTACAACCATCCTAAGTCCACCCCTACAATCATTCTTCTGTTTGAACACTTGATCATATTTCTACCCCAACCATCCTGCAAGCAGCTCAGCGAAGCCACAGCAACATGCTGTCTTCTCCTTCTCCTTCTCCTTCTCCTTCTCCTTCTCCTTCGCCTTCTCCTTCGCCTTCGCCTTCGCCTTCGCCTTCGCCTTCTTCTGCTGCTTCTGATGCTGCTTCTGATGCTGCTTCTGATGCTGCTTCTGATGCTGCCGCTTCTGCTTCTTGTCATCAGATAGATATGTGGGGATGAGCCTTCAGAACTTAAAAACAATTAAACAAAGAGAACTTTCACTTCATCCTCAATCTTTTTATCAGTCAGTTTCATTGCAAGATAACAAGAAAATAACTGAGAGGCATACAGGAGTATGTGAACATATGCCCCTCTCCTGGGGAAAGTTTGCTCCAGGCTCAGCTTTTCCACCTACTTTGTCCCACCCCCACCCTCCACCCCTGAATTGCTGACATCTTTCAAAGGAGCTGCAACTGGGAGGTGTTGCCTTTTGCCTGGGGGGGGGACTTCGTTAGTTAATAGTGAATATATTGTTGTATTAAAATGTAATTTTATATTTCTATTACAGTAGGATTTCATATTTGTTAGCCACTTTGGGTGTTCTTTTGAAAAGAAAGGTGAGATATAGTTGAATAAATAAACACAAATATAAAATAAACAGGTCTCTAAGCTGCAACAGAGCATGCTTCAAAAACTACCTGAGAAAATTTATGGCTAATTTGGATCTCCGAGTTATAGTGGTGACACCAAACTGGTCATGCATATATCCCCGTCACATACCTGCCCACGTTTTGGTGTCGGATTCTTTTCTCCATGATTGAAGTTGAGTCAGGACTCAAAGAACAATGAGTTTTTCCTGGCCAGTGAAAGAGGTCTATCCAAATGAGGTAGCAGAAACAGCATTTTCTGTTCTGGCTAAATTTAAGTATAATCATTCACAACCTTGTCTTGCTCATGTTTTACCATTTGAAAAGTGTTCTCTGTTGTTGTTTTTTCCCCCTTTGCTCTGCCCTCACCATCCCCTCCCATGTTAGCTGCATAACTGAAATTTAGGCTTACCAACTAAATGACAAACCTGCCATAACTTAATAAATATAAGTGTGACATAGGAGAGCACAGCTGCTGTAAGGGCAATTGCAGATGTGACCCCCCCCCCAGGTTTTCTCAAGAGGCAGCAAGGAATTCTACCCAAAGTGCTAGTCTGATTGATTGATTTACATATTCATGCCATGTTAAAGGGAAAACTAGCATTTGCATGATAGAATTCATTGGGTCTGCTAAAAAGAAATCTTGTTTTTGGATAAAAATAGAAAGAAAGTTAAGAGGGAAATATTTACTTAACATCATGGAGGCTAAAAAATATCTATGTAAATGTCAATCAATGTTATTAGCTAAAGAGTGCGGTCAAAGGAGAACTTACAACGATTTGGTTGCTATGCTCACCTGGCAAAGAACAGGATCAGGATCAAAGATATTTTGCAGACTGTTGTTCCATGGATCCCAGAGATTAAAATTCTTGGATGCTTTAAGAATTGTGCATGGAGCAAGACACTGAACTGATAAAAATGATAACGATGTTGGTAGCACAGAATTGGCAAAAGCAAAAACTACTAACAATATAGGGGTGTAAATAAGAAACTGGTAGTATTGAGTTGTCTTAAGTTAACTTTTTATTCAGGCTTCAAGAGGGAAGAAGTCAAGGGTGTGGATATGATGGAGAAATTCTTCCAATACATGAACGTGACTATGGAAAAAAGCCCTTGCCTTAGACAGAGTTAAAGACATAGATGGGGAGGGATTGGTGAAGGAGAGTTGTAAAATAGTAACAATTTTCAAGTTTAATATCCTGGAATTAGTTAGCAAACAAATAATTGATGACTGGAATATGCAGTGTTGCTCAATGTGATATTTGTGATGTGTCGTATGACCAGATTATAACTGCGAAAATGATCTCTCATTGGTTGTTGTGGGTTTTCCGGGCTGTATTGCCATGGTTGTTGTGGGTTTTCTGGGCTGTATTGCTGTGGTCTTGGCATTGTAGTTCCTGATGTTTCGCCAGCAGCTGTGGCTGGCATCTTCAGAGGTGTAGCACCAAAAGATAGAGATCTCTCAGTGTCACAGTGTGGAAAAGATGTGGCAGGTCATTTATATCTACTCAGGAGGGGTGGGACTGAGCTGAGTCATCCTGTAAGAGTTTCATAGTATCCCTGTTTACCAAGGTTCCAGTAAAAGACACTATTGCACTGATTAATCAGATTTTCCCAGAGGATGTAACAGCCTTATTCCATCATTGTTTGACAACCAGTTACTTCCAATGGGATAACAAATTCTATGAACAGATAGATGGGGTGGCCATGGGGAGCCCTCTCAGCCCAGTTATAGCAAACTTCTACATGGAACATTTTGAAAAAACAGCTTTAGAATCAGCACCCCACAAACCTAGTGTATGGTTCCGGTTTGTGGATGATACATTTATCATTTGGAGCCATGGGGAGGAAGAATTGATGGGGTTTTTGAATCATCTCAACAACATCCACCTGAACATACAATTCACAATGGAGAAAGAAATCGAGGGAAAACTCCCATTTCTGGATACCTTGGTCATCCGCAAAGCAAACTTTCAGTTAGGTCACAAGGTCTACAGGAAACCAACTCACACTGATCGGTACTTACACAAAAACTCCAATCACCACCCCCGACAGAAAAGAGGCATAATGAAAACATTAGTGGATCGTGCAAGACGGATATGTGAGCCACACTTTCTCAATGAGGAAATTAATCATCTAAACCACGCACTTCAGGCGAATGGATACTCCAGAAATGAAATCCGAAGAGCAATCAAACCCAGGATGAATCAAACAACCAAGGAAAAACAGTCTCCTACAGGAAAAGTGTTTTTGCCATATATCAAAGGAATTACTGATCAGATGGGAAAGCTTATGAAAAAGCATAACCTCCAAGCGGTATTCAGACCCACCCGAAAAATACAACAGATGCTACGATCAGCAAAAGACAGTAGAGACCCCCTCACCTCTGCAGGAGTATACCGTATACCCTGCAGCTGTGGACAAGTTTACATCGGGACCACAAAGCGTAGCATCCAGACAAGAATAAAAGAACATGAAAGACACTGCAGACTTGGACAACCGGAAAAATCAGCAGTGGCTGAACATAGCCTAACTCAAACAGGGCACAGTATCTTATTCCAGGACACCAAAATACTGGACAACACTTCCAACTACTTTGTCAGACTGCACAGGGAAGCCATTGAAATTCACAAGCATAAGGAAAACTTCAACAGGAGAGAAGAAACCTTAAGAATGAACAGAGCATGGTTTCCAGTTCTGAAAAACACCAGGCTAACAAAACACTCCACACCCGACAATAGCCCTGCAGAGAAGATTAGCACATCAAGCACCAATCCATATGCAAAAGACCCTCCTCAGGATACAGTGAAGCCTCCCGCCATTAGCATTCCACACCCTGGGAAACTCTTACAGGATGACTCAGCTCAGTCCCACCCCTCCTGAGTAGCTATAAATGACCTGCCACATCTTTTCCACACTGTAACACTGAGAGATCTCTATCTTTTGGTGCTACACCTCTGAAGATGCCAGCCACAGCTGCTGGCGAAACGTCAGGAACTACAATGCCAAGACCACGGCAATACAGCCCGGAAAACCCACAACAACCATCGTTCTCCGGCCGTGAAAGCCTTCGACAATACATTGATCTCTCATTATTGGTAATAAACATTTTTAGAACAAATAAAGGATATAATGAATTAAATAATAGTTTGGGGTTTATGAAGAGAAGATACAGCTGCCTCTCTATTTTCTTCAACAGGTACATGATCCTAACAAGATCTTTCACAGTAGAAATCTATCCACATCAGAGATTTAAAAGGAACCACAAACTTTCCTGAGTTTTTGCATGAGAAATGGGTCTAACTGACTCATTGGCTGTAATGGCCATAAACTGGAGTAACTCCAACAGTCAGAGAAGAACCCTCTATTTGGATTTGGTGATTAAAATGGATACAAAACTCCATGTATTTTAACACATCACTCATGAAATGAAGTTAAAGAGCATATTTATGGGGAAAGCAAATACATCCCTTTACCCATGCCATTGTGTCTGTCACTAAAAATCACTGGGGCGAGGGATTCACTAAGGAGTCATCCATAACCATGCAAGTACTCATTTTTTTCTGCAGTTGTATTCCTATGAAGATGTTGTATCCTGCTTTTGTTTGGTTCATGCCAAAGAAATGCATGGCATGATACAAGCTCCTTCATGCTCATTCCATGAGAACAAATCCTCGTCATAGAAACCTTATATAATTTTATCTTTTCCTTTTTGTTAGGAGACTCCTGTTATTCAATTGGGGCCTCAGAAAAATGATGTACAATTTTGGTGAGAAGATGCAAGCCAATAATCCGGCACTAGAGGACAAGATAGAGAAGATTTCCATGGCCACCATGTATTTCCCTTTACTGCTTAGGTAGGTGGGGAAAAAAGACACCCAGACACTGCAAAAGATCAACATGCTGAAGGTGATGTGCTTGGATTCATTAAAAGTGTCTGGCAACTTCCTGGCTTGGAAAGCCACAGTCAGGCTGATGAGGGAGAGAAGTCCCAAGTAGCCAAGGACAATATAAAACATAATGGCAGACCCTTCACTGCATTCTGCTACAATCTCTTCAGGCAATGACTGTATGTCGAAATTTGGGAAAGGAGGAGAGTTTCCAAGCCAGGCTGTACAAATGGCTGCTTGAATAAAGGAGCCACAAAGGACAATGGATTTGGTCAGTTTTTTCCCCATCCATTTCCTCATGCTGGAACCTGGTTGAGTGGCCATGAAAGCTACAACCACGGTGATGGTTTTGGCCAACACACAAGAAATAGCTACTGAGAAAATGATGCCAAAAGCAGATTGTCGGAGGAAGCAGGTCGCTTTGCTTGGCTTCCCGATAAATAGCAAAGCACAGAGGAAGCAGAGCAGAAGACAGGCGAGAAGAGCATAGGTGATATCTCGGTTGTTGGCCTTTACTATAGATGTATCTTGGTGCTTAATAAAAATTCCCAGCACCAACACAGTGATTAGGGAAAAAGAAACGCCAATTGAAGCTAAACTGATCCCTAAGGGTTCTTCATAGGACAAAAAAGTGATTGTCTTGGGAATACATTGATCTTGGACCTTGCTTGGATATTGATCTTCTGGGCATTGGATACAGTCTTCCAGATCTGGCAGACAGTAGAGGGAGAGAAAGGAGATAGATCAGCCAATAATAATTCATTAGTGATTTAGATTTATTCTGGCTCTGATATGTGAGCAAAACTGGAGATCTCCTTCATGCCAGCTATGGGAATGTTCTTTGTGCTGATTATGCAGTTTGGTACAAGGAGAAGTTCACAGCCCTGCTCATGTTACAGGGAAGAAATGTGCATCCTACCTGCACATTTACACATTTCTTTTTAAGAAAGTGCCAATGCACATGCACTTTAAAAATAAATCTGGGGACCTATACTTTGATAAATGTGGGACTTGGAATCACCTTGGTCTGATATTTTAATGGTAATCACTAGAGGTGGGCACAATCCAAAAAAAAATACATATCAAGCCATTCGTGGATCCAGGCCACCGCCGAACCCAGGTCACCAATTCTAACCGATCAAGTCCCGTTTCCGATCGGGAATCGGGGAGACCAAAGCGGGAGAGCACCCCGCTGTTTCCAGCGATATAGGAATGGTGGTTGGTGGCAGCGGCCACCAGGCCAGGCGAGCACGGGGAGGCAGCGATGAGCCGCCTCCCCTCAGGGAGGGAGGGAGGGGACGTTCATACAAACACACACACTTAGAGCAGAGGGGGGGAGTTTTTAACCCGACAACGAGCTGCCTCCCCTCAGGGAGGGAACATTCACACTAGGGCCGGATCTACGGTTGCCACGCCCAGGGCAACCGTAGTCAGGCTCTTGTGCACGTGTACTAATGGGTCGCCCCCCCCTCCCCAGCCACGCAGCAAGCCGGCTGTGCCGGTGCACTGCAGAGCTGGTGACAGCACGAGTGGCTCGGAGCCTGCCTGCGCCATTCACCTGTCCCGCAAGACAAGGGGTGGCCGGCTTGCCCGCGCGCCCCTTGTCCTAGGGAAAGGCGAACGGCACTGGTGGCATCCCAGCCTCCCGTGCTGCCTTTTGCCTTTCCCCAGGACAAGGGGTGGCCAGCTTGCCCACGTGCCCCTTGTCCTGGGTAGGGATGGATCGACAGGGGGGCAGGGGGGTAGTCTGCCCCCAGTGCCACCAAAGGGGGGCAGCGGGCACAGTTGCCAGTCCCAGGAGCACGCCTGGGGAAAGTTGAATGGCGCGGGTGGCCTCCTAGCCACCCACGCTGCCTTTTGCCTTTCCCCAGGACAAGGGGTGGCTGGCTTGCCCGCATATCCCTTGTCCTGGGGAAAAGCAAACGGCGCGGGCAGCGTACCAGCCACCTGCGCTGCCTTTTGCAGAGAGTGACAGACAGAAAAACACCCATTCCTTCTACAAAACCCCATTTTTTTAAAAAGCAAAAAAACGTTGTGCCCATGGCTTCAGAAACCCCCTTCCCCCTCCCTTCCCTGGGTTGCTGCTCTGTGGTTGGAAGGAAGCCTGCTAATTAAGGAAAGCTGGGGTTCCATTCGGTTTTCCAGAGTGACAGAAGGAGGGCAAACACAGCTCAGGCATTCCCCTGGCTCCGTTGCTAGGGGAATAGATTATTGGTGCCTGAGTGTCTGGCTGTCCGATTAGATCACGATGACCCCCCCGATAAAGCCCCCCCCTGAATACTGGATCAGTTGCCGTGGACGGATCCAATTAGCTGAGTCACGATGGCACAAACACCATTATCGGGTTTTTTTTCACATCGTGATTCCAATCATGCCCATCTCTAGTAATTACATTACTTTTATCTTTGCATCTTTGCTCACGTTACATGGAAGAAATGTGCATCCTACCTGCGTATTTACACATCTGTTTTTAATGAAGAGCCAATGCACATGCACTTTAAAAATAAATCTGGAGACCTATACTTTGATAAATGTGGGACTTGGAATCACCTTGGTCTGATATTTTAATGGTAATTACATTACTTTTATCTTTTCATATTCTCAACAATTTTAGCACCAGACTCACTCAGTTCCCTGCAGGGCTTTCACATAACTACAGCTGCTTGATATGCATTGCTGAGTTGGAAGCTGTGGTCTGAGACTGCAAGGATTATGGGATCTCCCCCCTCTCCCCTCAGAAACCTTTCCTGCCTTGGGAACATTTCCTTTCAGGGTGGAAAGATTTGCGTATGCATATAAGTGCTTGAATTGGGCTGCCAGAGTGGGAAGTGGGCAAAATTGTTGCTTTCTTTCCCTACCGTGAGCTGAGCTTCGTTCACACAAGAGGCCGAAAAGAAAGGGTGATCTTGTTCCCTTCCCTCACCTGACTGCAGCACCCCAATGCTGCACCCTAGGAATAAACTTTCCAGGGAATGGAAAGGGGTCATGATGGGGGGAGCTGTGAATACCACATGGCATAAATATCTTCCAGGAGCTGTCCGTGGTATCCACTTTAGCAGCAATAATAAAATAATGAAAACCCTAGTCATAACCTAGTCATAACGTAGGAACAACAATAATAAACCAGTGAAACTAAGTGACGATAATAAACTAGGTATTGAAGATGATGTGATAGTTCCTGTTTACTCTTATCTTCAAAATAAACAAATAGAATCGGCTAATAAAATTACAATCTTCGCAGGGTCTCCGTAGGCACAGAGGTCAGACAAAATCCCAGAAAGAAATTTAGTCCTGGGATGGGCATACAACGGGCAGTTAAGTATGTAATGGGGTAAGTCCTCAATTGCAGGTGTTCCACAGGGACAATAACTCTGATCCTTGGATATTTTACTGTAGCAACCTGCTAAAACGGCAGTTGGCATTGATTCAAAGCAAAGAGAAGTAAAGGCTGCTCTAAGATTGAAGCTTGCAATCCTGACTAGGGCCGTTTCCACACACATTGAATAATGCACTTTCAATGCACTTTAGTTATCCTTTAGAAGTGGATTTTTTATTCCACACATGGAAAATCAGTTACAAATGTGCACTAAAGCGTATTGAAAGTGGATTATTTAACGTGTGTGGAAACGGCCACGGTAAGAAGATCTAAAGTGATTAACCTTAAACGATTTAAACCAAGAGGCTGACTGTGAATTCATGATCTCCTGTCTATCTATCAGGAAAGTCACACAAACCAAATTCATTTACTCTCTCCAGTTTTTGGCATTCTTATCATTGAGTAATTTCTGCAGTAAATCAGTAGATGGGATGGCCTGCCAAAAGTTTCAAGAATTTTTCATCGAGAAAGAGATCATTTCATAGCTGCTGCTTGTCCCAGCTTTCCTGATCTAACACCTTCAGATCAACACTCTTCAGTTTTCTCCCCCTTTCAGCCCCTCCCTCCGGTAGCACCAACTGTCAGCTCAACATTCCAACACCAACTGCCATTTCAGGCAAGTCACAGAAGAGGGGAAGGGACATGTCAATCATCCTCCCGTCTTTTGCTGTTGCAAGACCCAGCATTATAACTGGAGTCCCTCAGAGCACACATCAACAATGCGCCATTTGTCATTCACATTTGAGTGGGTTGGAGACTGCAGATTTGTTCCACTTACAGTGATACCCCCAGTAAAAGCAGGCACTTCCTCATGCAAGAAGCTGAAGTCTCTTATGGCAAGGAAATGCTCACTATGTTCTTGGATACGGCAACTCTCAATGCAATCGGCCTACATGACCATTCAGTCTACTGCTTTACTAAGTAGTTACAAGTAAAATCTTATTTGGGAAATGCTAATGGATATTAAACACAAATAGTGGGAAACTAGTAGGCTGTATCATGTACCTGACTGGTTTGAAATCTTCCCTTCTGGGCACGGAGCACAATTATAGCAGCAAAATTTCTCTCCTTCCTTCTTTTTCTTGTGATAGCCAGGGTGACAATGTTCATTACACACAGAAAGAGGAAGCGTCTACAAATGAAAATGAAATGCAATTTTTGAGTTGAGACGTATTGCTTAGATGTGTCTGAAGGCTTCTGCTGTCTACCCGTGAATGTAGCTAAATTTCTAATCGCTTCCAAAGAGATGATATTGAACGCAAAGAAGCAAATCGCAAATATTGTATCATTTTATGGTTATTTAACAGATGCACACACATGTGCAACAAGAAAAATAAGATGAAAGACAAGCAATTCTACTCTTGAAAAGAACATCATGTCACAATGTGTTTGTGGACTGTGTGAATACGTTTTTCTTCTCAGGTAATCAAGGAGTATTTTTAGCATGACTTGTGAGATGTAAAATCACTGCAAGCCGCAAAACAAATGTGTTACTAGTAACCAGTACTACTAGGAGCACAAGCAGCTTCTGCATACCTGAAAAACTGCTTGACCAAATAAAAGAGCAGCAATCCAATCAAGAGCTCGCTTGGTACCTAACCAGGAACATTTGATCAAGGTAAACTTCCTGGTGATCATGTCTGAGTCACTCACCATTCTCAGCATTCTTGGGATAGTGCAGAAAAATCAGAAGCCATTTTATTATTTATTATTAGCTAAATAGCATTTTATTATTTATTAGCTAAATAAATTATTTATTAGCTAAATAAATAAATAAAGTGAGTGAACAGGCAAGTGAAATTTGAATTTTATTCATGTATGTATTCCTGCATATATGTGTATATATGTTATTTATAGTCTGTCTCTACTCAGAAAAAAACATTCTACTAGGACGTGCTGATCATAGCAGATAGCATTTTTCCCCATTTGTTGAGTTCAATTTGAGGAGTAGAAATTAACCTTTACAACTCAACCCAGTGCCTCATTTGAAACAATGGGAACGGCCAACTAGTAGACAGTTGGAATAATTGAAAAAAGGTCATCTTTTTCTCCCCAAACCTCTCAAATCATTAAAACACAGGAAAATGGCACCTCCCAATTCAACCACAGGAAAATTGAGTATCTTCCAGTAACACCCTGGAATCCATACCTGGTTAAAAGTTGCCTGCCACACTAACAGATTTTCATGAATGAGGAACCGTTTCCCATCCGGAATGCTAGGATCCACCCTTCCGACTTTCACTCTGATGAAGGACCTATTTGGGAACGTGACTAGGTTCATTATATCAAATCCAGTCCCAATTTCCTTATTACCATTGAAGGACACAGTTTCTCCAGCGGAGTTGTTAAATGAAACATCTTGAAGAAATGCATGAAGCTAAGTGAAAGAAAGAAAAGTTGTTTCCTGGTGAGGGCCCTTAGGCTGCAAGGCCACAAAGCTGAAAACAGAATCATATCTGTGGCCGAACAGCACAGCTTTATTTTTTTGCTTGGAGACGAAGGAAAACAAGTGAGAGAGGGAATATAGGATGGAAGGTAGGAGGAAGACCGGCTCAGGACAGGTTTCTACGGCACAGGACTGCCAGGTTTCCTGCTATGGTGGGAGACCTCCCACTAGTAACTTGTTCTTTCTTCCACTGTTCAGATTGGTGGCAGTAGGATGGAGGGAAGTCGGCATAGTATCTCCAGGAAGTCAGCATAGTATAGCCTGATCACGTCAGATCTTAGAAGCTAAGTAGGGTTGGTACTTGGATCAGAAGCCACCAAGAAAAACTCTGCAGGGAAGGCACTTCTGCTTCTGACTTGCCTTAAAAGCCCCTGGCTGAAGTCACCATAAGTCAGTTATGACCTGGTGGCACTTTACTCATACACGCTCTCTCCTGGGAAGAGTGAAGGAAACTGTGCCCCACAAGTGGTGGACTGACTATTAAAGTCACTGGGAAACCTCACAGTAGGCAGCCGCCCTAGAGGGTTGTGTCTTCCTGAGCCAGCACTTCAGCCATGGCAATCGTGTGTTTCACCTTCAGCCAAGCCGGCCCCAAGCTGTTTCCAGGCAAAACAGGAGACCCACTTCCACTCCAGTCTATATTTAGGGTTGCCAGTTCTGGGCTGTTAATTTCCTGGAGATTTGGGGGAAGGAGACTGGGGAGGGGAGGGTTTGGGAAGGAGAAGGGATGGACATCAGTAGGATATAATGCCTTGAATTTCACCATCCAAAGCTGCCAGTTTCTCCAAGGGACTGATTTCGGACTCAATAGTGACTCATAAGGAGCACCATGGTGCAGAGTGGTAAGCTGCAGTACTGCAGCCCAAGCTCTGCTCACGACCTGAGTTCGATCCTGGCGGAAGCCAGGTTCAGGTAGCCAGCTCAATGTTGACTCAGCCTTCCATCCTTCCAAATTCAGTAAAATGAGGACCCAGTTTGCTGGAGGTAAAGTGTAGATGACTGGGGAAGGCAATGGCAAACCACCCCATAACACAACGTCTGCCAAGAAAACGTCATGATGGGACGCCCCCCCCCCTCGGATCAGTAATGCATTGGTCCTTGCGCAGGGTACTACCTTCACCTTTTTTTCAGTGATTTGTTTAGGACTCAGTTAGTGTAGTTAGATAATCATGGTGTTGTTTGTTTTCTAGTTAAGTTTCCCTGAGGGATCTGATCTGTGTAATCTGGAGATCACTTGCCATTCTGAGAGACTTCCACCCCACTGGGAGATTGGCAGCCTTAGATGTACTGGGCATGGTGCCAATTGGGCTCTGCTCCTTTACTTGGTCATGTGGGCCCTCCATGATGTGATGAGGGCTCTGCAGTAGATGGGGACACAGTGACACCCATTTTCAGGGTCATTTTGTCTTCCCAATCCATCTCACCAATAGCCTCACAGGTCTCCCACTGAGTGCATCAATAGTAATTGGGCAGTTCACATCGGACATGCTAATGCTGCTCTTGCCTTAAAATATTGCCACAGATCACCTCATAAAAAGGGAAATATAAGACAAAAAGATTGGAGAGCTGCTGTAGCATAGTGGTTAACTAGTTCAGCGCCGAACTGACTGGTTCGAATCCCACTATTGCCATGAACTCAGTAGGTGGCCTTGGGTAAGCCACTCCTCTCAGCCCCAGCTCCCCAGCTGCATTGTGGGAATAATAACAACACTGATTTATTCACTATTCTGGGTGATGTTCTAATCTGTCTAGAAGTGCAGTTGTTGTTGTTGTCACATTATCTGGGTTCTGCATAAATTGATGGTGCCACAGAGAAAAGGGCTAAGGTGCAACCAATGATATTTCGAGAACTTTGTCTTGAGATTCTGAAACACCATGCAGAGGAACTTGTCTCTTTCTCCTAGGTGCAGCCTGAAAATGCAGCCATTTTGCAATACTAAAAGACTGAAAATGCACAGCTTACTCATTCTTCAGCATCCATCTAGAAGAGGAAATGTGATCCCCCCTCCCCAAATGTGTCAATTAAAAACTGTGGAGAAACACCATTTTGTTTGTGGAGTTAACTTTCTATGGGCTGCAGTAGAATGTGATTGGAGGGAAAGCGAGTCACTGGCTGGTGAGGAGTTGGAAGTTGACAGTTGGTGGCTGGAGTTGAGAGAGAGAGATGGCTCTGAGGGGATATGTAGATCTAATGTAACCCCAGTTATCAAAGTATCGTGCCTGCTCTACACAACATTTAAATAGGGCATGAGTGTAGAGAAGCAGAGGGAGAGAGAGTAGAGGATTCTTTTCATGTGGTATTATTCCTTCTGTTCACTGTATATTTACTTGTGTATAGTTAGAAGTTAAATAAATGATTTTCGGAATTTATGAAGGAAGAAAGATCATCTGTCCCACATAGTCCCCCAACCGTTTGGGCCCACTAGTAGAGGAGGGAGATTAGGAGGTTGTTCCGCCTAACCAGGACCCCATACAGGGACAGTGGTGGCAACAACTACCCGGAGACAGGAGACAGCCCCTTCAGGTGCCTGGCCAGAGGTGAAAAGGGAGGGGTAGGCCAAGCGGGGTCTACCAGTGGGAGGAAAGGCCCCCCTATTTGCCACAAAAACAAATGAACAACACCCCATTTCGCCAGTAATAGAGGGCAAAATTAGAGGTGGTCTCACTTTCCACTCATATGTTCACAGCAATAAAAAAACATTTCATCAGTGGGAGATTACCTGCCAAGGATGGACTTCTTGAAGTTGAAAACTTTCACTTCTTCTGTGTTTAGGCCTGGGTGTGGACATGGCATGCAAAGCATGTGCCACAGCATGGAAAGCATTGTAGATACTGTAGCTGTGACCAGTCAGGTGCATTTCAAAAACAGATCCAGGAAGACTCTCCAGCCTCTCCTCCCCAGTACATGTGGACTCGATTTCCATTGGCTCCTGAGGATTTGGAAATGTGCAGTCAAAGGCTTGTTCCCAGAAGTCCTTGAGAAAATCATCTCCTGTTGTCCAATTAGGTTTTATCATATGCAGAAATTTTTGGAAGTCAAGGACCTTACTGGTGTGAACACTGAAAGAGATGGCACCATGGAAGATGTTGAAATTCCAGGACCTTTGAATCCCAGATAACGCAAAATCAACTTGAGCTGTCAAAATCCATACCTTTCTAAGCATTGTTTTTTCTTCATACATTATATCTCCCAGAAATATCTTATAGTTCAATGATACCATTGTCAAAGACCCTCCATAGAGAATAAATGCATTTGCTCTGCTGTCTGTGAAAGTTTGATGGACATTTGAGACTAAAACATTAATGTCACCTACGTTGTCCCATTTGCCTTGGTGTGGGATTGTTCCAGTAGAGGCCAGACAGATTCCATTTTGAGCAAGCAGTGGCTCCAGGGTCTTCAAGAAGTATAGCCCACTCTCATCATCTCCAGTAAGAAGCCCAATCCACGTCCACTGAAAATGAAGAAGCAATTGGACAATCCCTGTATACAGATGGGCTTCATTTGGCACCATGCGATAAAAGGTAGGAAGCTGTGTTGTATCCTTCTCCTCAGGGGCGAAGGAGCCATATGTCATCTTTAAAAAATACAGAGATTTTAGGGATCAAATAGGAGATACATTATTTATATGCATGGACATGCATGTGCAATTTTATTTTTATTTGGATTAGTGATTAAAAGCTGCAGGACTCTAATGTGGAGAGCCAGGTTTGATTCCCCACTCCTCTGCTTGAAGCCAGCTGGGTGCCCTTGGGTAGGTCACAGCTTCTTGGAGCTCTCTCAGCTCCACCCACCTCACAGGTGATTGTCATGAGGATAATAATGACATACTTTGTAAACTGCTCTAAGTTGGTGTTACATTGTCCTGAAGGGCAGTATATAAATCAAATGTTATAATGTTGTTTTATTTATATTCTGCCTTTCTCACTGAGATCCAAGTTCGATTACACAATGCAGATGAAAATGCAGCACTAGGCATTCACTGAGTTAAGTGCAATAATGAACAACAGTGTGGACATTCAGTGAAAAAAAGATACAATATGGAGTTGGCAGAAGACTATTTGAAAAACAAGCATAAAGCCAAGCTCAGAGTTGAAACCTTTCTGAAACAGTATGACTAATTTTCATGGCTCATTTAGCAGTGTGGAAAGCTCCCTACTAGGTGTATGTCTATATGAAAATATATTTAGGGAAACTGCAGGTTGGCAGAGTATTAAAGTCTTGTACTCTTGTGTCTACTTACTGTCAAGTTGTGATAGAACTTCCTGGAAAGGCTCATTATCAAGATATATCTTAAAAATCCTGACACTATTGGGCTTTCTTCCCTTCTTTTCCTGTATGAAGCATCTCCTCTTTGCAATTTGTTCTTTAAATGGACAAAGAGTTTATTTTCTGTCAATCCTAACTCTCTCTCTTCCAAACCCCAGCATGATTACCAAAATTTGGTCTCCCACCATTCTTCTCTGTACAGGTCCTACCTGTGGAATTTTATAGAGTACTAAAACGTCTGCCATATGGACGGAGACATCAGCGTCAAGTCCCCCAGTGACAGCAATTACCTTGGTCCGACTGCCACATTTGTAATTAGGGAAAAATCCGTGTGAATGGAAGAGCAAGTCCAGAATGGAACGATAAGTCATCTTTGAATTATAGTAGCTATCATAGATGTTGAACCCAAGAGTGACATTGGGCAAGATCTTTGGGTTTTCATTAATTTCTTTTACAGCAAATGCCAGGGCCAGGACATGCTGATAGAACTTCATCACCATTCTGTAAAGACAGTAAGGGCATCATACATATGTTTTCTCTTCTTTTAGCATGCATCTAATGTTAAGCCAGTTTCTTACAAATAAAATTACTTCTTCTGTATGTATCATTTTTTTCCAAAAGAGACAAAGGCCGTTTCCACACTACACACCTTCATTTGGAACACTGCGGAACGTTGTGAAAAAAACACGGAAGATAGTGTTTTGTCACGTGAGTTTTTTGTGATGTCACACAAAACTCACTCAAGAATACGCTATCTTCTCTGTTTTTTTCGCCATGTTCCACAGCATTCCAAATGAAGGTGAGTAGTGTGGAAACGGCCAAATTTTTCAGTATTGGGATGGAAACCCATGGGTACTGTATACAAAGCAGAATTTATTCAAAGAGTTTAAAGAATGTACTCAATGAGACAACAAAAGCAATTCTAAGGGAGCTGGAGGTTGGTATACTGATTCTTTCTTTAAACAGACATTTCTACAAATAATTATTACAGTTATGATCCAGCAGGTGGGAAAAGTACTTACTGAGGAACCTCCAAGAATTCTTCTGAAGAAGGAAGCGCATTAAAAGAAAACAAATGAAGATCATAAAAAAATTGGGATGCAATCGCACCGACAAGGAGGTCCCCTGCCTGGAACCATACATGAGGAATGGGGAGGGCTTCGTTCCTAATGCACTTGATGGTGTGTCCTTTGGATACCATGGGAGGCAACAGAAACAACCACACCATCCATACAGAAAAGGATCTCTTCTTTTCCCCTCCCATCCACAGCACAACAGGATCTCGTGAAGGGTAGCTGCAAATGCTGCTAATACACAGTGCCCACTTTCTCAGTGGAAAGAGGGAGAATTCAAGTCGGCAGTGCCTTGCCAAGCTTCTTCTCTCAGGAATCAGTGAAAAGGAGGGTTTACCCATAACCACATTCTGTCTTGTTTATTGAATATTGTCTCGTCTCTTACTGGAGCTTTGATCACAGGAATAAATTATAGTGGTGTGACTAATTGCAGGGTGGGATAATCACTTTGAGGTATTTTAGACTTTTAATGGTGCCATATTTAAGGAACATTTTTTTTCAGATGTCCACTAGTCCCCTGTGTTCTGTATCGGGTAAACAAGTGGAATGATGTGACGACACCTCTATCTCCAGACCTATCAACCAGGTAATTAAATATCACACCGGACAAACTTTTATTTCTACATACTTTATTTTATTTTATTTAAAATGAGTCTCTGGGGACCTATTTCCCCTTTCTCTCTTCCCTCGAGAAGGGACCATGCAGTCCTTGCTCCTGGCCTTTGTGCAATTTTTGTTCCAAGAAAACATTGCTGTTCCAAGTGGACATTGTCATTCATCCTGGTTTCTTTTTTGTTTCTTTTGAGATTCAGGTAGAAGAGCCCAATGGCTCATAGGGGTAAGCTGCAGTACTGCAGCCCAAGCTCTGCTCATGACCTGAGTTCGATCCTGGGGGAAGCCAGGTTCTGGTAGCCAGCTTAAGGTTGACTCAGCCCTCCATCCTTCCGAAGTTGATTAAATGAGTACCCAGTTTCCTGGAGGTAAAGTGTAGATGACTGGGGAAGGCAATGGCAAACCACCCCATCACAAAAGTCTGCCAAGAAAAAGTTGTGATGTGATGTTCCCCCATGGGACAGTAATGACGAGATATGAGCATGAACCAAAAAGAAGTAACAAACCTGTGGTTTGTGGTTCAGTGCCATCAATGCATCCGTACTAACAAACCGTAACAAACATTTCCCATTGCTGAACCTGTTTGTGGTTTGTGGGTCTCGGATTGGATCCCATTGTCATTAGAGAGCCCATATTAACAGGAAGTGTTTATCAGGCTCTCCTCCAGCCAGCACCCAAGTTTGGTCAAGATTACAATAGGGATCTTGGAGTTATTCCTTCTCCAATCCAAGGCCCCCCAGGAAATTCCCACTCGATACAATTAGAACCACCATTTGACGTTGGCCCAGTATACAAGGGGTGTACTCAAAGGTAGGCTGCCTCCCTCTAGTGGGTGGAGGGGTATGGCCACTCGCTGGTGCCAAACACCCAGACCTCAGAGAAGCGATCATTTATTCTAACACAGTCCAAAAGATGGCTGATTGTGGAGGCCACTGGGACAGCTGGGACAGGGGAGGCTGTGACAAGCCACCTCCCCTCATGTGGTGGGGGTCTGGATACTCGCCGCTGGCACCCCCCATGTGCCCAGCTCCCAGGCCTCCAGATTGGAGGCAGATGGATTATCCACTTATGCAGCAAGATGGGTGATGACTGCAGCCTCTGGGCCTGGTGGGCCCAGGGAGGAGGTGGTGTGCCACCTCACCTCATGAGGTGGGGGTTCTGGCCATTCACCAATGGCACACCCCGTGTCCCCACCCACCAGGCCTCCAGGTTAAAGGTGGGCAGATTATCCACTTACGCATCAAGGTGGGGGATGACTGTGGCTGCCGGGACTGGTGGACTGGAGGAGGCATTGATGAGCTCTCTTGGCCCTAGGAGGTGGGGTTATGGCCATTTGCTGGTGGCACCCCCCATGTGCCCAACTGCCAAACCTCCAGTTCTGAGGTGGACGGATTATCTGCTTATGCAGTAAGGTGGATGATAACTTCAGCCACTGGGCCTGGCGGGCCCAAGGAGGCAGTGGCATGCTGCCTCCCCTCAGAGGGCAGGGGTTCTGGCCCCTCGCCACTGGTACCCCCCATGTGCCCACCAACCACGCCTCCATGTCGGAGGCAGATGGATTACCTGCTTAAGCAGCAAGGTGGTTGATGACTGTGGCCACAGGGTCTGGGAGGTTGGGGGATGTGTCGATGAGAAACCTCTCCTCTAGGGGGCAGAGGTATAGCCACTCGCCGGTGGCACCCCCCATATGCCTACTCTCCAGGCCTCCAGATCAGAGGTGGGCAGATTATCCGCTTATGCAACAAGGTGGGTGATGACTGCGGCCGCTGGGCCTGGTGTGCCCAGGGAGGTGGTGCCATGCCACCTCCCCTCAGTGGGCTGGGGGTCTGTCTGCTCACCAGTGGCACCCCCCATGTGCCTGACTATCAGGCCTCCAGGTTGGAGGTGGATGGATTATCTTTTTATGCAGCAAGGTGGTTAATGACTGCGGCCACTGAGTGGTTAGGTAGAGAGAGACCAAGGGGTTCCAGCCACGGTGATGAGACATGCCTGGAAGATCCTGTGTCAGGGCCTGGAAGACCTTGATCCATCATAGACTGCTGGCATCATCCACCTCCCTGCCCTCACGGAAAGGAGGGGATGCGGTGGTGCAAGTGGTGGGGAAGGGACTTGTGGCAGTACCTGAGAGGGAGAGGAGGAAAGAGGGAACACGAAGTGGTCAGGGTGGGAGAGGGGGAAGTATCGCCTCCGGCCACAGCAACGAGCCGTGCATCGAAGACACTGTGCCAGGGCCTGGAAGTCCCCCGTTCCGTCAGCGGCTGCTGGCATCACCCACCTCCCTGCCCTCATGGAAAGGAGGGGATGGGGTGGTGCAAGTGTTGGGAAAGGGACTTGTGGCAGTACGTGGGAGGGAGAGGTATGGATTGGGAACTGGAAAGCTCCCAAGCAAGAGGTAGTTGGGAGGGGTCAGAGTGGTCCCAGAGAGGGAGAGGAAGAAATAAGGCAGCAGCTGCTGCTTCCATTGCCTACCTTCCTGGCTTTGCAGAATGGATGGGAGTTGCAGCCAGGGACATATACCGCCCAGCTCAAAGGGGTCCATCCAGTCCCATCACAGGGGAGCTGCCACACTGTGCAACCGACTGTATCCCGATATGGTACAATCGGCTATGTGATCACAACCGAGCTGTGTGATGAAGGAGGGAGCAGTAACAAAATTGTCCCTCGTGAAGATGTGGCTGACATGACCTGCTGTCCTGCCTTTGAGGAAAGGATGGGATGGACGAGACAGGAAACATTTTTTGGATGGGCCAGAGTGGTTCCACAGAGGGAGAGACAAAAACGGGATAGCAACACTGGCAGCTGACATTAGCCACCTTCCTGCCTTTGCAGGAAGGACATGAGTCAAGGAGGGACCCAATCCCCCCTACACAGAGGGCACAGTGTTTGCAATGGATAGGGGAACCATGCAGGTCAACCACATGAAGTGCCCAAAGGAGGCTGCCACCAGCATCACCCTCTTTCCTAGCCTTCGCAGAAAGGAGGTGTCATGATGATTTGGCTGTGCCAGGAAGGCCTAACAAGGCTTCAGAAGCTTGTTAGCAGTGGGAATGGGTCTGGCTAAATCTGACCCAAATGTGCTAGCCCTCATTTGAGATACCCACAGGACTCAATGGGCAAGGGTACGTGGCAATGGCATGGAGAACCAAGGGGCAAGATGCTTTAGTAGTCTGAGGAACCCCATGCACTCCATGATGGTTATGGGCAAGCCATGTAGGGCAATTGTCTCTACTAAGACATGAAGGCCCGCCTCCTGAGCCCTCATCCTTGACATTGTAAGCTGCACTGTCCCAGACCCCGAGGGGAAAACCTCTGCGAGTGTGGCCTGCCTGAGCGCTCCGCTCCCACCAGCATCACCCTCAGGGCAAGGTGACCCTCCCACTGATCCCTGCTCAGAAGAGCTGGTTGCCCCCTTTCTGCCCCCAATCGATATTTCACTGGGTGAGGACAGAGACCATAGGCTCAGGTGGTGCATATTCAGGTGCCGAGTCAGGGCTGTCGAAGATAGATGCTTCGCATTCTTGCCCCTCTGCACCAGGACATCACAGGCATGAAACGTGGACCAAACACTGTCCCAGGGGAAGGAGGACAAAGGGTTACAGGCTGAGCTGTGGAGCCGGCCATGGACAATGGGGTGAGAGGTGAACTGCAGGTGGGGACACCACTGAGAGTTTGGGATGGGGACAGGAGGGATGTTTCATAAAACACAAACCATTCCCCCCGGGATCCATCACCCAAACCCTCCTCAAAATGTTGAGAGAAATCCTCTCCCTGTAACGAGCTTTTGCCCGTGTCTGAAACTAAGCTTCTACCTAGCTAAAAGAAAGATGTATCTCTCTCCTGGAAAGCTTTCAGCAATTAGTTCTCAGACCTGTCAAACAGATAAGTTCTTTGAACCAGCTGTTTATCAGTACATTTATTTATATAGGGTTCAATATTGCTTTGCAACTCTCTATCAAACACACAAACACCTGTCTAGAATTTATTTCACTTTATTGAAAATACACCCTAGTTTTTTAATGAAGCAAGTAATCAAAATATAAATAGTTATTCATATAAATCCTATAAAAACAGAACACAGAAAGGCAGTAAGAAATAAGTTTGCTAACATTTCTTAATGCATTCCAAGTTTAACATAATAGAAGTTTCTATGAAATGCATAGGTTAAAATAAGTTCTCACGTAAATTCTCTCAAGAGATTTTTTCCATCAGAGCTCTGCCATTCTATCCGAGTTAGCAATTTTATACATCATCATATGCAAATATTTAAGGTCTATTCACATGATATCACAAACAAACAATGATTGGTCTGACGCTTCACTGAATATTCATAATTTCTATTGTACAACCATCCAATTAGTAAAAAATTACATTATACTCAGACTTACAAAACAAAACTATAAATCTCTGAGAAGTATCTGAAAAAGTTAAGTTGAGAGATCACCATTGGTTGAATCTCTGACAGAGGAACATTAATCTTGATAGAGTCCACTATTTTAATTAACTGTCAAAGGATGAAAACACACCTATTAGAATTACCTAACACATAGAAAAAACACACAGACGGTTCATGCAAAGTTTGAAAGTTCATCTAGAGAATACAAGAGCTTGGCCTAGTATTGCTCAGTATTGATTATTGTCATGTGCTTTTATCTATATTGGTGCAACATCCCCCCAGAGGGAAGACCTGTTTGGCCTCCTCCACAGCCCCCACAGGTGTATTTGGGGGAGTGGGAGGACTCTCTGCTGCCCACGAGCCACACCTAGTACTGCTTTTCATAAGTATATCGGGAGGACTGCCTTTGCACTTCACCCCACAACCACCTTTGGCAGCCAACACAAAAGGTAGACTTGTACCACCAAAGTAGAATTAAGGAGGACAGAAAAGGAGAGAATACTGAGCCCTCAGCCGAGGTGCCCACTGAGCTTGGCCCTAGTGCATGGCAGCAGCCATGGAACCAGAGGGAGGGAGGGGGCAGAGCCCTAGACCACCACTCCCACAGACCCGACCCGATCAGGCACTAATAATACTGTGTGAGCCCTCAGCCGAGGTGCCCACTGAGCTTGTCCCAGAACCAGGCAGCAGCCCTGGAACCAGAGGAGATAGATCCCTATCCCAAAAATCCCAGCTCAGTTATGCTCTCTCTGTCTCTCTCTCCAAAGGCTTGCAAGTAGCAAGCAACAGCTCTGTCATATTCCACTGCTTGTTGAAAGTGAAAGCCAGCCTGGGAGCCCAGTGCTTTTTAAAAGCACAGGTTCCATAGAACAACACAGGAGGTCTGTGGTTGCTTGTCAGAACTGCCTATCAGGGTTTGCAGGGATAAGATTGGAGTGCCCATGGCTACAGAACACCCCCCTCCCCCCTCCCTTCCCCTGGTGTCTTCTCTTATGTAACCAATTGTAACCAATTTGTAGTTCTGTGGTTGGAAGGAAGACCTGCCGATCAAGGTAAGCTGAGCTTTGATTCGGGTTTCCAGGGTGACAGAAGGAGTGCAGGCATTTCCTCAGCTCTGTTTCCAAGGGAATTGATTGATTGTGCCTGACTGTCTGGCTTCACGAACCGCAGGCGAATGCAACGAACCAGGGGTTCCAACGAACACTGGTTCATTAGCCATGGACCCTCACGAACTCCCGGATTGCAAACAGATGATCAGGCAGTTTGTGGGTTTTTTGCATTCATAATGCAGTTCATGCCCATGTCTCGTAATGATGACTCTGTGCTTGCAAAGGGGCCTATCTTTACCTTTACCTAAGATCCAAGTATTTTTGTAACTGGCCTTTTCCCTCTTCTTTTCTTGGTGTCCTCCTTTCTTGGTGTCCACTCTATGATAATCTTGAGCCAACCTAATGCCATCATAGACCCTCCAACACCCCTGCTCCAGTTCTGGATTCTCTCTCCTTGCTAATGGGTACAGAGTAAGCTGAGTTTGACAGCCCGCAGTGAAAGGCCTGGCATATCTGTGCCTTGATGACAAGCACTACCTGGACTCTTTGAGAAACCATCTCACCATAAAGTTTATTTGGAGATGAGAAGCATGGAAGCAAGAGACATCCTAAGCCCACCCCTACAATCATCCTTCTGTTTGAACACATGATCATATTTCTACCCCAACCATCCTGCAAGCAGCTCAGCGAAGCCACAGCAACATGCTGTCTTCTCCTTCTCCTTCTCCTTCTCCTTCTCCTTCTCCTTCTCCTTCTCCTTCTCCTTCTCCTTCTCCTTCTCCTTCTCCTTCTCCTTCTCCTTCTCCTTCTCTTTCTCCTTCTCTTTCTCTTTCTCTTTCTCCTTCTTCTGCTGCTTCTGCTGCTGCCGCTTCTGCTTCTTGTCATCATATAGCTATGTGGGGATGAGCATTCAGAACTTAAACAACTAAACAAAGAGAACTTTCACTTCATCCTCAATCTTTTTATCGGTCAGTTTCATTGCAAGATAACAAGAAAATAACTGAGAGGCATGCAGGAGTATGTGAACATATGTCCCTCTCCTGGGGAAAGTTTGCTCCAGGCTCAGTTTTTCCACCTACTTTGTCCCACCACCACCCTCCACCCCTGGATTGCTGACATCTTTCAAAGGAGCAGCAACTGGGAGGTGTTGCCTTTTGCCTGGGGGAGACTTTGTTAGTTAATAGTGAATATATTGTTGTATTAAAATGTAATTTTATATTTGTATTACAGTAGGATTTCATAATTGTTAGCCACGTTGGGTGTTCTTTTGAAAAGAAAGGTGAGATATAGTTGAATAAATAAACACATAAATATAAAATAAACAGGTCTCTAAGCTACAACAGAGCGTGTTTCAAAAACTACCCGAGAAACTTTATGGCTGATTTGGATCTCCCAGTGATAGGTCTACCCAAATGAGGTAGCAGAAACAGCGTTTTCCGTTCCGGCTAAATTTAAGTATAATCGTTCACAACCTTGGCTGGCCCATGTTTTACCATTTGGAAAGTGTTCTCTGTTGTTGTTTTTTCCCCCTTTGCTCTGCCCTCACCATCCCCTCCCATGTCAGCTGCATACCTGAAATTTAGGCTTACCAACTAAACAACAAACCTGCCATAATTCAATAAATCTAAGTGTGACATAGGAGAGCACAGCTGCTGTAAGGGCAATTGCAGATGTGAACAGCCCCAGGTTTTCTCAAGAGGCAGCAAGGAATTCTACCCAAAGTGCTAGTCTGATTGATTGATTTACATCTTCATGCCAGGTTAAAGTACAAACTAGCTTTGACATGATAGCATTTTGCTTGGGTCTGCTAAAAAGACCTAATGTTTTTGGATTTTTTATCCTCATGGTGGATAAAAATAGAAAGTTAAGAGTGAAACATTTACTTAACATCATGGAGGCTAAAAAATATCTATGAAAATGTCAATCAATGTTATTAGCTAAAGAGTGGGGCCAAAGGAGAACTTACAATGATTTGGTTGCTATGCTCACCTGGCAAAGAACAGGATCAAAGATATTTTGCAGACTGTTGTTCCATGGATCCCAGAGATTAAAATTCTTGGATGCTTTAAGAATTGTGCATGGAGCAAGACACTGAACTGATAAAAATGATAATGATGTTGGTAGCACAGAATTGGCAAAAGCAAAAACTACTAACAATATAGGGGTGTAAATAAGAAACTGGTAGTGTTCAACACTAGAAGTCACTGGGGCGAGGGATTCACTAAGGAGTCATCCATAACCATGCAAGTACTCATTTTTTTCTGCAGTTGTATTCCTACGAAGATGTTGTATCCTGCTTTTGTTTGGTTCATGCCAAAGAAATGCATGGCATGATACAAGCTCCTTCGTGCTCATTCCATGAGAACAAATCCTCGTCATAGAAACCTTATATAATTTTATCTTTTCCTTTTTGTTAGGAGACTCCTGTTATTCAACTGGGGCCTCAGAAAAATGATGTACAATTTTGGTGAGAAGATGCAAGCCAATAATCCGGCACTAGAGGACAAGATAGAGAAGATTTCCACGGCCACCATGTATTTCCCTTTACTGCTTAGGTAGGTGGGGAAAAAAGACACCCAGACACTGCAAAAGATCAGCATGCTGAAGGTGATGTGCTTGGATTCATTAAAAGTGTCTGGCAACTTCCTGGCTTGGAAAGCCACAGTCAGGCTGATGAGGGAGAGAAGTCCCAAGTAGCCAAGGACAATATAAAACATAATGGCAGACCCTTCATGGCATTCTGCTACAATCTCTTCAGGCAATGTATGCGTGTCGAAATTTGGGAAAGGAGGCGAGTTTCCAAGCCAGGCTGTACAAATGGCTGCTTGAATAAAGGAACCACAGAGGACAATGGATTTAGTCAGTCTTTTCCCCATCCATTTCCTCATGCTGGAACCTGGTTGAGTGGCCATGAAAGCTACAACCACGGTGATGGTTTTGGCCAGCACACAAGAAATAGCTACTGAGAAAATCATTCCAAAGGCAGATTGTCGGAGGAAGCAGGTCGCTTTGCTTGGCTTCCCGATAAATAACAAAGCACAGAGGAAGCAGAGCAGAAGACAGGCGAGAAGAGCATAGGTGATATCTCGGTTGTTGGCCTTTACTATAGATGTATCTTGGTGCTTAATAAAAATTCCCAGCACCAACACAGTGATTAGGGAAAAAGAAACGCCAAGTGAAGCTAAACTGATCCCTAAGGGTTCTTCATAGGACAAAAATGTGATTGTCTTGGGAATACATTGATCTTGGACCTTGCTTGGATATTGATCTTCTGGGCATTGGATACAGTCTTCCAGATCTGGCAGACAGTAGAGGGAGAGAAAGGAGAGAGATCAGCCAATAATAATTCATTAGTGATGTAAAATTATTGTAGCTATCTGATATGTGAGCAACACTGGAGATCTCCTTCATTCCAGCCATGGGAACATTCTTTGTGCTGATTATGCAGTTTGGAGAAGGTTATAGCCCTGCTCATGTTACAGGGAAGAAATGTGCATCCTACCTGCGTATTTACACATCTGTTTTTAAGGAAGAGCCAATGCACATGCATTTTAAAAATAAATCTAGGGACCCATACTCAGAGAAATGTGGGGCTTGGAATCACCTTGGTCTGATATTTTAGTGGTAATCACATTACTTTTATCTTTGCATATTCTCAACAATTTTAGCACCAGACTCACTCAGTTCCCTGCAGGGCTTTCACATAACTACAGCTGCTTGATATGCATTGCTGAAGCTGTGGTCTGTGATTATGAGTTCTCCCCCCTCTCCCCTCAGAGCCCTTTCCTACCTTGCGAACATTTCCTTTCAGGATGGAGAGATTTGTGCGTGCATATAAGTGCTTGAATTGGGCTGCCAGAGTGGGAAGTGGACAACATTGTTGCTTTCTTTTCCTATTGTGAGCTGAGCTTCATTCACACAAGATCCCAAAAAGAAAGGGTGATCTTGTTCCCTTCTCTCACTTGACTGCAGCACCCCAATGCACATGGCTATTAGCATATACAAGCCCCTCCACCCTAGGAATAAGCCTTCCAAGGAATGGAAAGGGGTCATAATGGGGGAAGCTGTGAAGAGCTCTGGTTGTTGTGGGTTTTCCGGGCTGTATTGCCGTGGTCTTGGCATTGTAGTTCCTGACGTTTCGCAGCAGCTGTGGCTGGCATCTTCAGAGGTGTAGCACCAAAAAACAGAGATCTCTCAGTGTCACAGTGTGGAAAAGGTGTTGGCAGGTCATTTATATCTACTCAGGAGGGGTGGGGTTGAGCTGAGTCATCCTGTAAGAGTTTCCCAGGGTGTGGAATGCTAATGGCGGGAGGCTTCACTGTATCCTGAGGAGGTTCTTTTGCATGTGGATTGGTGCTTGATGTGCTAATCTTCTCTGCAGGGCTATTGTCGGGTGTAGAGTATTTTGTTAGCCTGGTGTTTTTCAGAACTGGAAACCATGCTCTGTTCATTCTTAAGGTTTCTTCTGTCTTTTGGTGCTACACCTCTGAAGATGCCAGCCACAGCTGCTGGCGAAACATCAGGAACTACAATGCCAAGACCACGGCAATACAGCCCGGAAAACCCACAACAACCATCGTTCTCCGGCCGTGAAAGCCTTCGACAATACATGTGAAGAGCTCGTGGCATAAATATCTTCCAGGAGTTGTTCATGGTATCCATTTTCGCAGCAATAATAAAATAATGAAAACCTTAGTCATAACCTAGTCATAATGTAGAAACCATAATAATAAACCAGTGAAACTAAGTGACGATAATAAACGTGGTATTGAAGATGATGGGATAGTTCCTGTTTACTCTTATCTTTGAAATAAACAAATAGAATCAGCTACTAAGATTATAATCTTCTCAGGATCTCAGTAGGCACAGAGGTCAGACAAAATCCCAGAAAGAAATTTAGTCCTGGGATGGGCATACAACGGGCAGTTAAGAATGGAATGGGGTAAGTCCTCAATTGCGAGTGTTCCACAGGGACAATAACTCTGATCCTTGAATATTTTACTGTAGTGACCTGCTAAAATGGCGGTGGGCATTGATTCAAAGCAAAGGGAAGTAAAGGCTGCTCTAAGATTGAAGTTTGCAATACTGACTAGGTAAGAAGATCTAAAGTGATTAACTTTAAACCATTTAAACCAAGAGGCTGACTGTGAATTCAAGATCACCTGTCTATCAGGAAAGACACAAACCAAATTCATTTACTGTCTCCAGTGTTTAGAATTCTAAACGTCCTAGCTGATCATTGAGTAATTTCTGCAGTAAATCAGTAGATTGGATGGCCTGCCAAAAGTTTCAATCATTTTTCATCGAGAAAGAGATCATTTCATAGCTGCTGCTTGTCCCTGCTTTGCATTGTGATCTGCAGGGGTCACTTTGTAGAAAAAGAGCTGGAGCAACTCATTAGCGTAACTCATTAGCATGTGCCACGCCCCTTGATATCATCAGAAGTGTGTCATTAGCATAACTGAGTTGCATATGCCATGTCCCCTGACATCAACTATCTTGGCTGTTTTGGGCCCAATCCTGGCCATTCAGGGCCAAAATTGGTCCCAAAATGGCAAAAAGAGGCTGAAAATGGCTGAAAGGGGGCCCAAATGGTCAGGATCAGGGAGCTGCTGAGTGGGAGAGTGATCCACCACCCGTCAAAGGCCCTATTTGGGCCATTTCAACCCCAATCCAGGCTTAAACAGGCCCCAAATGGCCAAGAGAGAGGTTGGTGGGGCCACCTGACATGCGAACTCTTTGGGGAACTGCCGGAACTGCGTTCCTGTGCATTCCCCCCTCGAAATGAGCCCTGGTGATCTGACACATTCAGATCACACACTCTTCAGTTTTCTCCCCCTTTCAGCCCCTCCATCTGGTAGCACCAACTGTCAGCTCAACACTCCAACACCAACTGCCATTTCAGGCTAGTCACAGAAGAGGGGAAGGGACATGTCAATCATGCTCCCGTCTTTTGCTGTTGCAAGACCCAGCATTATAACCGGAGTCCCTCACAGCATGAATCAACAATGCGCCATTAGTCATTCACATTTGAGTGGGCTGGAGACTGCAGATTTGTTCCACTTACAATGATACCCGCAGTAAAAGAAGGCATTTCCTCATGCAAGAAGCTGAAGTCTCTTATGGCAAGGAAATGCTCACTATGATCTTGGATAGGGCAACTATCAATGCAATTGGCCTATATGACCATTCAATCTACTGCTTTACTAAGTGGTTACAAGTAAAATCTTATTAGGGAAATGGTAGTAGCTATTAAATACAAATAGTGGGAAACTAGTAGACGGTATCATGTACCTGTCTCGTTTGAAATCTTCCCTTCTGGGCATGGAGCACAATTATAGCAGCAAAATTTCTCTCCTTCCTTCTTTTTCTTGTGATAGCCAGGGTGACAATGTTCATTACACACAGAAAGAGGTGGCGTCTAAAAATGAAAATGAAATGCAATTTTGGAGTTGAGACGTATTGCTTAGATGGCTCTGAAGGCTTCTGCTGTCTACCCGTGAATGTAGCTAAATTTCTAATCACTTCCAAAGAGATGATTTTGAATGCACAGAAGCAAAACACAAGTGTTGTATAATTTCTATGGTTGTTTAACAGATACACACAAATGTACAACAAGAAAAAGAAGATGAAAGGCAAGCAATTCAACTCTTGAAAAGAACATCATGTCACAATGTGTTTGTGGACTGTGTGAATACGTGTTTGCCCCCCTATTCGGAATGCAGAGATGCACACAAGGCTTGGGTGAAACAGGGCCTTTTATTGACCAAATAAATAATAGCTTAATAATGAATACTTTAATAATGGCAAGGGTATAACTAGCAGTATGGGTCGAGCCAAGGGGTCACCTAGACCTACTCCTTGACCTGTATGGGCAAGCACCCCCTGCCCCAGGCATGAGCCATCCATTGCATGATTGTAACCCGGCCGGCCAGGCAAATGGTTCCCCCCTTTAAAGTGCCAAACACCCCAGCCGTAAAGCCCGAGGGAAGGCCTTTTCCAGGGGGTCCCAAGGGCAGCCTGCCCTCTCAGCTGACAGCCGTAAAGCCCGCCAGCCAATCCGAGACAGACCCCCATTCCCCACCAAAAGGGATGTGCCACCGGGTGCTCACTGGCCCACTCTGACTACCCAAGCTAACCTACCAGGAACCTAAACAACCCAGAATGATGCCCAACTAAACCTGCAGTACAAGGTAGGTGAAAAACATCCCTCACCAATGGCCAATCCAGCGAGAGGTGAAAAAATTCCAACCTGGCCTTGAAAACCAGTGACTGGCTCATCCTTTACTGCATAACATAGGGCGTGGAGGGTGGGACAAGCTTGCAAATGTGAACTGCATAGGAGGGGAGGCAGGGCCATCCTATAAAGGAGCCAGGCCATGCCCCCCCCTCCAAGCACCCGGATGCCCAGGAAAGGCTGCAATCTTTCTCCGTGCAGGTGGGCAAATGCCAGCACCCCAGTAAGCGTGTAGGAGCGCCCCGGGAGTGCCGTTTACTTCTCAGGTAATCAAGACTTTTTTTAGCATGAATTGTGAGATGTAAAATCACTGCAAGCTGCAAAACAAATGTGCTACTAGTAACCAGTACTACTAGGAGCACAAGCAGCTTCTGCATACCTGACAAACTGCTTGACCAAATAAAAGAGCAGCAATCCAATCAAGAACTCACTTGGCACCTAACCAGGAACATTTGATCAAAGTAAACTTCCTGGTGATCATGTCTGAGTCACTCACCATTTTCAGCATTCTTGGGATAGTGCAGAAAAATCAGAAGCCATTTTATTATTTATTAGCTGGTGTAAATAAAGTGCGTGAACAGGCAAGTGAAATTTGAATTTTATTCATGTATGTATGCCTGCATATATGTGTATATATGTTATTTATAGTCTGTCTCTATTCAGAAAAAACATTCTACTAGTATGTGCTGATCATAGCAGATATTATTTTTTCCCATTTGTTGAGTTCAATTTGAGGAGTAGAAATTAACCTTTACAACTCAACCCAGTGCCTCATTTGAAACAATGGGAACGGCCAACTAGTAGACAGTTGGAATAATTGAAAAAAGGTCATCTTTTTCTCCCCAAACCTCTCAAATCATTAAAACACAGGAAAATGGCACCTCCCAAACCAACCACAGAAGAAAAGAGTTTCTTCCAGGAACACTTTGAAATCCATACCTGGTTAAAAGTTTCCTGCCACACTAACAGATTTTCATGAATGAAGAACTGTTTCCCTTCCAGAACGCTAGGATCCAACCTTCCGACTTTCACTCTGACGAAGGACTTATTTGGGAACGTGACCAGGTTCATTATATCAAATCCCGTCACAATTTCCTTATTGCCATTGAAGGACACAGTTTCTCCAGCGGAGTTGTTAAATGAAACATCTTGAAGAAATGCATGAAGCTAAGGGAAAGAAAGACAAGTTGTTTCCTGGTGAGAGCTCTTAGGCTGCAAGGCCACACAGTTGAAAACAGAATCCTATCTGTGTTCGAATAGCACAGCTTTTTTTTTTGCTTGGAGACAAAGGAAAACAAGTGAGAGAGGGAATATAGGATGGAAGGTAGGAGGAAGACCGGCTCAGGACAGGTTTCTACGGCACAGGACTGCCAGGTTTCCTGCTATGGTGGGAGACCTCCCACTAGTAACTTGTTCTTTCTTCCACTGTTCAGATTGGTGGCAGTAGGATGGAGGGAAGTCGGCATAGTATCTCCAGGAAGTCAGCATAGTATAGCCTGATCGCGTCAGATCTCAGAAGCTAAGCAGGGTTGGTACTTGGATCGGAGGCCACCAAGAAAAAACTCTGCAGGGAAGGCACTTCTGCTTCTGACTTGCCTTAAAAGCCCCTGGCTGAAGTCACCATAAGTCAGTTATGACCTGGTGGCACTTTACTCATACACGTTCTCTCCTGGGAAGAGTGAAGGAAACTGTGCCCCACAAGTGGTGGACTGACTATTAAAGTCACTGGGAAACCTCACAGTAGGCAGCCGCCCTAGAGGGTTGTGTCTCCCTGAGCCAGCACTTCAGCCATGGCAATTGTGTGTTTCACCTTCAGCCAAGCCAGCCCCAAGCTGTTTCCAGGCTAAACAGGAGACCCACTTCCACTCCAGTCTATATTTAGGGTTGCCA